>NC_135235.1:597949254-598607309 GCF_051348905.1 Ranitomeya variabilis | reverse complement strand
GTGCCTCCATCTGCTTCAATATAGGGAATCTTCCTCTGGGGGTTCCATCTGAATCTTGTATTTCAGAGATTTACATGGAAACCCTGGTATAAGTGCTCAGCGCAGAGTACAGGATAAATCTGTTCCTGGGCTGGTGGGAGGATACCATTGTTTTTTTAGAAACCCATGAGGAATATATGTTCAACATTGACTTATGGGTAAGATTTATTGACATCTTTGTCCTATGGAGGGGTACAAAAGAAACCTTCCATGGTTTTACTGCATCTCTGAACTATAATGATGTTGCGTTGAAATTAACCTTTGAAATAGAAGAGGATAAGTTGCCATTCCTGAATGTCATGATTGGAAGGTCGAGGAGGGGGGATGGTTTGGAGACTACCATCTACAGAAAGCCAACCTCCACCAATTTCCTATTGAGGTGGGATAGCCATCACCCATACCCACAGAAAAAGGGCATACCCAAGGGACAATATCTCAGACTTAGACGAAATTGCTCAAATGGAAGAGATTTTAACGCCAAAGCGGATGACCTTAGACAAAGGTTCATCTCAGGGGGGTACCCTGACCGAGCGCTAAGGGAGGCTTTCCACCAGGTGAATAGCCAAGCAAGGGGAACACGTTTTACAAGTGAAAAGAAAGTGGAGACAGATATAAGGACAAGACTAGTATGTGTATTTGACAATGGGGCACCATTTATCACACAAATTCTCAAAAGACATTGGGAGATCTTGAGAATGGATGAGGACATCAGGGATATTGTGGGGGAGGGACCACAAATCACCTACAGAAGATGTAAGACCTTGGGGGATCGTTTGGTGCATAGTCAATTCAGTTCGCTGAAAGGGGAAACCTGGTTGCCCGAAAAGTCCTTTGGGGTGCTTCAAATGCAGGGCTTGTGTGGCATGTGAATTGGTCAAGGTGGCAAAGGAGTTCTTTAATGAGAACAAGTATGAAATGTATAAAATCAATGAATTCATTAACTGTAAGACCAAAGCGGTCATTTACAGAGCCGTGTGCGAATGTGGTATGACGTACATCGGGAAAACTATAAGGGAGTTCAGGAGGATGGTGGGGGACACTTGGGTGATATCTGAAATAAGAGAGATACACCAATTGCCAAACATGTGAATACATTGCATGGGGGTGATGTGAGGGCAATATGATTTATGGGTATTGATAAAGTTAAAGTACCTCTCGGAGGGAGATTTTGATGAAATGCTGTTACAGAGGGAGGCAAGGTGGTTATTTCTACTCAACACCTGCCACCCTCGGGGGTTAAATGAACAACTGAATTATGGATGCTTTTTTTGTAAATATATTTTCATCCTAGCAGCCCGAAAGACAGAGCAGGATTAATGCTCATAGTATACCCTATACATCCAAACACCCCCCATTTCCTCCCCTCTCCCTCCATATTCTCCTTTCCTATCCCTCCCCCTTGTTCTGGTATGTGTTTTTAGGATCCCGTGGTCTGGTGTCAAAGTTAGGGGGCCACCAACAAAAACAGAACAATTTATTTTGTCTATTATGACGAATTGTGTACCATGAGGAATAGGATCACATTCCGTTCTTCGGTATAGGGCTCTCTGTTAGTATTTTAAAAAACCTTGGTTCTCCACTGCGAGATCAACTACTGAAGATTTACGTTCCACTATGTGGAACGCACGAAGCCATGCCCCATTTGTCCTGAATTGGACAAGCGTTGGTTTCCTTAGCGATGGGGATTAGCCCAGATGTGACGCGGAAGTGGCGTCATCTCAGGAGTCCCCGAGAGTCGTGTAGAGGAGCACAAGGAGGCGGCGGAGCAAGGATGATGTCACACGCCAGAGGCGTGTTATAACTCTTAAATCCATTTAAAAGGAGCCCAGACTGCGGGGCTTATGGCTACCAAAGACCCATATATAGGCTGTGACACAGACGGTCATACCAGTTTAAGGGGATCCTGCCACTGCAGGGCCCTATAATTTAGACGGACATACAATTATATTATCCCACTGGCTTTAATCCAATTGAGATCCCCTGATGAATCCCCAAGACCGGGGAGGAAACGCGTAGGGAGATATTACCGTTTTTGTGATGGTGGGCAATCCATAGCAGGGCACACTTGGGGCCTGTCCTTGTTAGGGCAGGAGCAATACAGGGGCACGAAAGGGAGTTAGGAAAACTATAATCCCTCCCTTTCCCTTCACATCGATAACTGATCCTGATAAAGGCTAAATGCGAACCTGCTGTGAAAATACGTCTGTTACATTGGAGAGACTAACCAATTTTTTATTAGAGCACTGGTATGCACAAGCACTTTATTTATATGAGTTTTGTGTCACTCTTGTCCAAATTTTTAATTTATTAAGGGTACTATTATAGTGAAGTACGAATACACTATAGCTGATTGTGTAAATCTGCGCCGAGCCTAACTGCGATCTTTGGGAGACAGAATAAAACAAATCAACAGCAGGTGAAGAGTTGGTTTTATTTCTTTTTTTAGTTTTTTCATGTTTGGCTGCAGTCACACACTAAATGACTTTTTGTTGCAAAAACAAGTTTTTGGATCAGTATTAGTGATGAGTGAGTGTGCTCGTTACTCAGATTTAGTTTATGTCGATGCAGCTGCATGATTTGCGGCTACTAGACAGCTTGAATACATGTGGGAGTTGCCTATTTGTTAAGCAACCCCCACATGTATTCAAGCTGTCTAGCAGCCGCAAATCATGCAGCTGCATCGACATAAACTAAATCTCTGAGCACGCCGAAATACTCGGAGACCACCCGAGCATGCTCCGAGAAACCCAAGTAACGAGCACACTCGCTCATCACTAATCGGCATATTTGAGAGCTATAATTTGTCCATATTTCGTCTGACAGAGCAAAATGTGAAACTCATATATTATATAGAGTCATTACAAACAGAGTGATCTATTTCAAGTGTTTATTTTTGTTAATGTTGATAATTATGGCTTACAGCCAATGAAAACCCAAAAGTCATTATCTCAGTAAATTAGAATAATTAACAAAAACCACCTTCAAAGGCATCCTAAGTGCTTAAAAAGGTCCCTTAGTCTGTTTCAGTAGGCTCCACAATCATGGGGAAGACTGCTGACTTGTCAGATGTCCAGAAGGCAGTCATTGACACACTCCACAAGGAGGTTAAGCCACAAAAGGCTATTTCCCAAGAAGCTGGCTGTTCACAGAGTGCTGTATCCAAGCATATTGATGGAAAGTTCTGTGGAAGGAAAAAGTGTGGTAGAAAAAGGTGCACAAGCAACCGAGATAACCCCAACCTTGAAAGGATTGTTGAGAAAAGGCCATTCAAAAATTTGGGGGAGATTCACAAGGAGTGGACTGCTGCTGGAGTCATTACTTCAAGAGCCACCACACACAGACTTATCCAGGACATGGGCTACAAGTGTCGCATTCCTTGTGTCAGGCCACTCATGACCAACAGATTAAGCCAGAAGCGTCTTACCTGGGCAAAGGAGAAAAATAACTAGACTGTTGCTCAGTGGTCCAAGGTGTTGTTTTCAGATGAAAGTAATTTTTGCATTTAATTTGGAAATCAAGGTCCCAGAGTCTGGAGGAAGAGTGGAGAGGCCACAATCCAAGCTGCTTGAGGTCTAGTGTGAAGTTTCCGCAATCGGTGATGGTTTGGGGAGCTATGTCATCTGCAGGTATAGGTCCACTGTGTTTTATCAATATCAAAGTCAGCGCCGCCATCTATGAGGCAATTTTAGAGCACTTAATGCTTCCCTCTGCCGACAATCTTTTTGGAGATGGAAATTTCAGTATCCAGCAGGATTTGGCACCTGTCCACACTGCCAAAAGTACCAATACCTGGCTTAAAAACAACAGTATCACTGTGCTTGATTGGCCAGCAAACTCGCCTGACCTTAACCCCATAGAGAATCTATGGGGTATTGTCAAGAGGAAGATGAGAGACACCAGACCCAACAATGCAGACGAGCTGAAGGCTGCTATCAAAGGAACCTGGGCTTCCATAACACCTCAGCAATGCCACAGGCTGATCGCCTCTATGCCACGCCGCTTTGGTGCAGTAATTTATGCAAAAGGAGCCCCGACCAAGTATTGCGTCCATTTACTGAACACATATTTTGGATTTTAAAATGATTTTTCAAGCTGGTGTTATAAAGTATTCTAATTTTGGCTAAGTTCACATTAGCATTCAGGGGCTTTGCGGAGGGCTGCGTACGTCCTCTGCTAAGCCCCGCCTACTTCCGCATACATCCGAATGTCCTGTGTACACAATGTTAAGGATAGGTATGCAGGATGCATGCAGAAGTATGCAGAAATAGGCGGGGCTTAGCAGAGGACTACGCAGCCCTCCGCAAAGCCCCCGGACGCTAATGTGAACCGGCCTTACTGACTGACTTTTGGGTTTTCATTGGCTGTAAGCCTTAATCATCAACATTAACAGAAGTAAACACTTGAAATAGATCACTCTGTGTGTAATGACTCTATATAATATATGAGTTTCACTTTTTGTATTCAAGAACTGAAATAAATTAACTTTTTGATGATTTTCTAATTTAGTGAAAAGCACCTGTATATTGTTTTAGGTCCCACAAAGTCTTACTGCCTTGTAACAGAACATTTAGCAGGTTTCCGAATTTAGCTTTAGTTGGGAATGTAGAACACAGGTCCCCAACCTTTCTGACCTTGGGAGCCACATTTAGCACTGAGAGACGGTTGCCACATCCAGCTCCTGCCCCACTCACAGTAGTGACATCCACAGCCCCCTATTACCGATATAATGACAGCCAGAGCTTTGCCACTGAAATCACACCAAGTCAGTATGTCTAGACCCCCGGTTTCCTATCTTGCCCCATTCAAATCTGCTCATCTTTGCAGGACTAGACACAAAAGTCGCAATCTAGAGAGCTACTCTTAGAAGCTGTTTGCTGCACTTGGTGCTAATGCACCAAGCTGGCACACAGCTGTGAGCCACACATCACGGGTCCATAACTAGAGATGAGCAAATATGTTCGGCTCCCTCCTTATTCAGCAACCTAAGCTGCAGAGGGAACCTGGCTAACTGGATCGCTCCTGCTGATCAGCTGTCCGGCGCTGCAGCTGCATGTGCCGCACCTGTGTGTTGGGCTCTCCATGCATGTGTTGTGACTGTGAAACAGCGGCGACGCATGCAGCTGTGGCGCCAGACAGCTGATCAGCAGGAGCAATCCAGGAAGCTGGGTTCCCTCTGCAGCTTAGGTTGCTGAATAAGGAGGGAGCCGAACATATTCGCTCATCTCTATCCAAGACCTACTGTACATGTGGCTCTGGAGCTACAGGTTGGGGACCCCTGATGTTGAAGAACACATCCTGCTGCTAAGAATCAATAGAAGAGAAGTAGGAGGCAGGATTTAATAGGTAGATTGCTATACCGTAATCAATGGAATGTTATAGAGCTTGGCCCTTCAGGACTGGTTACATATCTCACATTGTCTATTTATTAGCTTCTATTACTGCATGCCTGGGGAATGTAATTGAATGGTTTGTATATCTTCTCTTCTGCTGGCATCCTAGCGCTGAATATTTGGCACTGATATGATTTCTACAACTCATAACCCCTCTGGCGGACACAGACAGAAGTACCCTGTGCAAGAACAATATATGGGCCCTTTGCAGCCCAATAGCTCATCATAATGCACAATTCCACCTGTTTTGGATGGAGAAGGGGCCCATTTACTTCTTGGACCCCTGTGCTGCTGCACAGGTTGCACCAATGATATGTCCACCCCAGCGTATCCCATCTGCAGAGTAGTCCTCTACACAAATACTATGTATAAAGATACAGGTACTGCCAGTGAGACCCATTCACATATAGAGGTTTCATGATCAACCATTTGATGACACAAAAACATCAGCCTGAGCTTACGAAGTTATGTTGTCTCTTTTTTTCCACAAACTACGCAGATATCTACTATGGAGATATTAGAAGAGACTCGTTCAACTCCCTCCTCCATTCCTTACATTGGTATAAATGGGATAGTGTCTTGGTGTTTTAAAATAATTTATTTTCTTGGTTTGCTTATGACAGTGCACATTTTCTGAAAATGTAACCTACTCATCTGAACAAGAAAGCTTGCAGTGTAAAGCATGGCACTAGAGTTAAGCCTGAGCCTCTCATGCAGGTGTAGGTGCGGTTATGACAATCTCAGTCCACCAGAACTAGAGCCGCTGATCACAGCTACAGAGAACCCGAAACTAAAGAAAATAATAGGTATCTAATACCTAAAAGGATTCTGTCACCAGGTTTTTGATAAATAATCTGAGAGAAGCATAATGTAGGGGCAAAACCCCTGATTCTGAAAATGTGTCACTTATTGGCCTGCTTGGTGTAGTTTTTATAAAATCACTGTTTTATCAGCAGGAAATTATCAGTAGAGGACTAATAAACCTGCTCCAAGGAGTCTAACCCCACCCCCACCACTGATTGGTAGCTTTCTGCCTACACACAGTGTGTATAGAAAGCAGCCAATCAGTGGTGTGGGCGGGGTTATACACAGCTCAGCATTCAGAGAACTGCTAGATCTCCAGAAGATCAAACTGTTTTTAAAGGGAATCTGTCACCCCAGGGACATATATAACTTTTTAATATGGGCATACAGGTGATAGGAATGTTACACTAGTCCTACCTGTATGCCTCATATTTGCAGTCTTGTTATTGAGAAATCTCATTTTATTTCTGCATGCTAATAATTTCTTCCAGGCTCCAGGATATGGGGTGCCCATAAGAAATCTCTGCCTCCTGTCTTCATTAACATATCACACCCCTCCCATGCACGTCACACTTCCCTGTGGCGTGCAGTTGTGGCGCCAGAATCCCGCATCTGCGCCCTGCACTCCCTCCACAATCTGTACCTTTTCCTCCCTTCTATTGGCAATGTATAAAGGCGAGGGATTTCACCAACTGCTCGCCACACGGAAGTGTGACATGCATGGGAGGGGGGTGGTATGTTCATGAAGACAGGAGGCAGAGATTTTTTACAGGCACCTCAAGCCCTGGATCCTGGAAGAAATCATTAGTATTCAGAAATAAAATAAGATTTCTCAACAAGACTGCAAATATGAGGCATACAGGTATGACTAGTTTAACATTTCTATCACCTGTATGCCCATATTAATAGGTCATATACATCCCAGGGATAGGTTAAATATATCCCACAGTCCCTTTAAGCAAAGCTACAGCAGCAAGCTGCCATGCAAGTGACATATCGCTGAAATCAGGGCCTCTTTCCCTACATAATGTTTCTCTGAGATTAGGTAGTAGAATAGATTCCCTTTAAAAGTCAGTGACTTATGATGGTCTAGATGGTTAATCATCTAACAGAAAGTGATGTCATCTTGTTCTCTACCTGATGCCACTGTTCCCTGCTCTGAACTAGTTACATTATTATTTCTGCAGCTATACTATTCCTCACTTGCTACATTGTAATACTGTAAGATGTAGAGATTTGAAAAGATAAAAAGCAAGGTGTGCAGGCGACAACAGGTGCTCCCACTGCACATGGCTTTCCTAATCTAGTTTAGCATGTTCTCATTTTCTTGTCACTGTTTTTCCTATCTCCATGGCAACTGTCCTCATCACAAAGAACATAAATACTCTGGTTTTACCCATTAATGTCTGAATCATTTGTGCTGTGAGAGTTTTGCCTGCGCTATCCCCATGTAGCTGCAAAACTACAATGCTCAGCATGCCCTGCCGACATTGGGAGTGGAGTTGTATTTTTGCAACAGGTGAAGAGCCACAAGTTGCAGGAAACTATCCAAAAACATGAAGCTTTCCACAATGCACCCACAGATGTCGGGGTCACCTGGAGTCATCAATGTATCAAGTATAATAACCCACTAAGTAAAAATTCAACTAACAACAAGACATTTCCAGCAAGTCACACGGCTTCAAGTGATTCCAATTATACATGCAATGAACTGCAGTTAGTAATGAGGAAATGATTTAAATTTGACAAAAGTTAATTATACACTTCAAATGAGCGCAGAAACGGGAAAATACATAATCTCTCAGCCGCCAGAAGAGGGTGAACTGCATGAATATGACTGCAGCATACTAACAGGCAGCAAACCTTGCTGCCCCACATGTTGCCATTGTGTAAAATGTTCCACAGGATCTGGTGTAAATTATATCAAGTGGTCAGGTCCCTAGCAAAGGTCCCAGCAGCTTTTCTGAAAAGTGATGAAAGCGGCATTTTTTTCTGCAGAAAACCTGGTGCAATTCATATAATACAGTAAGTCTCTCTCAAAATATATTAGTATGTAGTAGAACATGATGTTGACTAATGGCCCAGGGATAATATAAAAATCGGACAAGTGTTATCCAATGTTTTGACGTATAGCACTCATCCCTATGTTTCTCTTTCCGTCCAACTGGTCCAAGGGAAAAAGTTGCAGCATGCATGACTTGCCTTTTGTTTATCGGATCGCACTCGGCCATTTGTGTCTATGGGTTAGTTCAAAAAATTGGACCACATGTGGATGATAACTGAGTACGGTCCGATTTTCATGGACAGACTGAATGGAGAAGGTTTTGTGTTTATCAGATCACACTCTGATCAAACTCTGATCAGAGTGTGATTAGCATAATCAGACAGATTTCTTCAGATAAGAGAAAACCGGTCTTACGGCCCTCGCCTATAAGTGTTGTCTCTCCAGGACAACCTGTCATGACTCTGTTGTTGGGTGTCCCAGGACCAGGGGCTCCTTCCCTGTCCCTAATGCCAGGGGTGCCCTTGCTCACCCTTTTCCTCAGATTACTTCTGATGGTGAAGATGCCGTGGCCACATACCTTGCCTTAGCTTCTGAATCCACCCTCAGTCTGTACCCTTCCCCCACCTAGGGAAGAGGAGAGTAGTAGTGTACCGTAATACACCAACCAGACTAACAGGGTAATACGAACAGGGATAACGAAAAATACCAAACATACAAATATACTCAGACAACAAAGGAATGCACCGGGGAGTGGAGGATGGGGTTAAACCAAAGTAGTAGAAGGTAATTATCACACACTCAAATCCTAGCAACAGTCACAGTTAAATCCACCAAACGCCTTCTCCAATAATAGCCACCAACAACCTCCAACCATGCAGCAAAAACTAGCTCTGACAATGAATACTAGCCAGAGCCTAGTTCATATAAGAGATCAGTGATGTGACACGTCAAATGCTGCTCTTTTGATGCATAAGGCATAGGATTATCTTCTACCACATGCTTCAATAAACCGACATTTGCAGTTTCACAATAAACTGATCTGTCAGCAGCAGGTAACAATTACAGCTCTACACTGCCATTGTGGAGGCAGAGCTTTGTGGAGAGTGGAGCTTTGCTAGAGCCATCAACCAATTATCTTAAAATACATGGGCAGCTATGCCCATATAAATGGCAGAAAACATAATCGGTCAGGCAGGTTACTGTACAGGAACAGAGAGTGCACAAAATCATTAAGGTTAATTCTACACTTAGATTGGCCTGAAGATAACCAGTTGTGGTTGGTCAAGAGCACACAGGAAAGAGGGGAGGGGTCTGCAGCACTGAGCAGACGCAAGTGCAGCTGTGTGAAGATGGATGCACAGTGGGGCAGATAGAGATGAAGATAAACACAAAGATACAAGAAAGAAATCATATTTTGCTTAGTCTGAATATTAACAATAATTATGCATTTACTGAGCTTTGTGAAAAATAATGCAATTCTGGGAATAACCCTTTAACTCACTGCCACCAGTCACCAATTTTTTTCTAATACTATTCAACCCTCTTGATCTTTTTCTGCTTTGGTTCAGCTTCTAGATTGGTCCTGTAATTAATCTACTGACTATTTAGGAGAGGGGTAAACTCACCATAGATGCAGACCACCTCAGTGAAGCCCATTTTGAAAAAGGGGCCAAACTCTGTACTCCTGCTTTCCGATATAGAGTCAAAGTATTTTCCTACAACTATCTTCAGGGTGAGATTGGTGAATAAAGCTATCATCGACTTCAATGATAGCTGTAGTGTTCACATTATTTTACAGTGAGCTCCCTCTAGTGGTGGCTTCAGGTTGGCAGTTTTGTCATTCACTGCAGAGTGTGAAGGGAAGCAGGATTAAGCATTGTATGGAGGAGAAATATCAATGTATGGCTGCAGTAAAAGTACATTAAAAAATAGTTTTATATTGATAAAATATATATTCTGAGAGGTAAAGTTGCTGAGGTCTTAGTGTGGGGTACTACAATTTTAGCTCTTAGTCTAAGACAGGATTATCAACAAGTTTTGCACCCTATTGATGTATATGTTACACACTGCACAAGGGACAGATGCCTGCACACTGATAGCACTGTGCATAAATTATAGTACAGTGGGTACGGAAAGTATTCATACCCCTTTAAATTTTTCACTCTTTGTTTCATTGTAGCGATTTGGTAAATTCAAAAAAGTTCATTTTTTCTCATTAATGTACACTCTGCACCCCATCTTGATGGAAAAAAACAGAAATTTAGAAATTTTGGAAAGTGTAATAAAAAAGAAGAACTGAAATATCACATGGTCATAATCTCTCTTTGATTATTATTAAAGGGAACCTGTCACCCCCAAAATTGAAGATGAGCTAAGCCCACCAGCATCAGGGGCTTATCTACAGCATTCTGTAATACTGTAGATAAGCCCCCGATGTATCCTGAAAGATGAGAAAAAGAGGTTAGATTATACTCACCTGGGCGGGCGGTCCGATCCGATGGGAGCCGCGGTCCGGTCCGGGGCCTCGTATCTTTATAGGATGACGTGGTCAGGTGCCGGGCCTCTCTGGCCTTTCCAGGCGCCTGCGCACTGCAGTACTTTGCTCTGCCCTCAACAGGGCAGACAAAGTACGCCTGCGCCGGAGCCGCAGCATGAAGACAAGAAGAGGACGTCATCGTAAGATGGGAGGCGCCGGACCGGACCGCGACGCCCATCGGACCGGACCGCAGCGGGACCTCCCCTGGGTGAGTATAATCTACCTTCTTTTTCTCATCTTTCAGGACACATCGGGGGCTTATCTACAGCATTCTAGAATGCTGTAGATAAGCCCCTGATGCTGGTGGGCTTAGCTCATCTTCGATTTTGGTGGTGACAGGCTCCCTTTAACCCATTTCTGCCATCGGACGTACCATCACGTCCATGTGACCTGGGACTTTATTCCCATTGATGAGATAGTACGTCATAGGCGATCAGTTGCGCTCGCGGGGGGAGCGTGGCCGATCGCGGCTGGGTGTCAGCTGATTATCAAAGCTGACACCCGGGACTAAGTGCCAGGAGCGGTCACGGACTGCTCCCTGCAGTTTAACCCCCGGAACACGGCGATCAAACAAGATCGCAGCGTCCTGGTGGCATAGAGAAGCATCACGCAGGGATCGCGTGTGATCGCGTTCTGAGGTTCTCCCTGCCTGCAGACCCCCGGATCCATGATGGCCACAGGGTCCTGCAGGGAGGTGGCTTGTCAGTGCCTGCTGAGAGCAGGACCTGAGAAGCCTCCTTCACTGCCTGTCAGATCGCTGATCTGACACAGTGCTGTGCAAAGTGTCAGATCAGTGATCTGACTTTATACAGTGATCTCCCACCCTGGGACAATGTCAAAAAGTAAAAAAAAAATATTATACTGTGTAAAAATATTTTTAAAAAAATTCCTAAAAGGGAAAAAAAAAAATTGTTCCAATAAATACATTTCTTTATGTAAATAAAAAATAAACAATAAAAGTACACATATTTAGTATCGCCGCATCAATGGCCCGACCTATAAAACTGTCCCTCACTAGTTAACCCCTTCAGTGAACACCGTAAAAAAAAACAACAAAAAAAACCAATGCTTTATCATACCGCCGAACAAAAAGTGGAATAACACGCGATTCAAAAGACAGATATAAACATGGTACAGCTGAAAATGTCATCTTGTCCTGCAAAAAACGAGCCACCATACAGCATCATCAGAAAAAAATAAAAAAGTTATAGCCTTCAGAATAAAGAGATGCAAAAATAATAATTTTGTTATACAGTATAAAATAGTTTTTATTGTATAAAAGCACCAAAACATAAAAAAATTATATAAATGAGGTATCGCTGTAATCGTACTAACCCGAAGAATAAAACTGCTTTATCAATTTTACAACATGCAGAATGCTATAAACTCCCCACCCAAAAGAAATTCATAGATTGCTGGTTTTTGATCATTCTGCCTCCCAAAAATTGTAATAAAAAGCGATCAAAAAGGTCATGTGCCCGAAAATGGTACAAATAAAAACGTCAACTCGTCCCGCAAAAAACAAGACCCCACATGACTCTGTGGACCAAAACATGGAAAAATTATAGCTCTCAAAATGTGGTGCTGCAAAAACGATTTTTTGCAATAAAAAGCGTCTTTTAGTGTGAAACAGCTGCCAAACATAAAACCCCCCCTTTATTACCCCCTTAGTTAGGGAAACATACTAAATTTAAAAAAATGTATTTATTTCCATTTTCCCATTAGGATTAGGGCTAGAGTTAGGGTTAGGGTTGGGGCTAAAGTTAGGGTTAGTGTTGGGGCTAAAGTTAGGGTTGGGGCTAACGTTAGGGTTGGGGCTAGAGTTGAGGTTAGGGTTTGGATTACGATTACGGTTGGGGTTAGGGTTTAGATCAGGGTTAGGGGTGTGTCAGGGTTAGGGGTGTGGTTATGGTTAGGGTTGGGATTAGGGTTAGGGTTGGGATTAGGGGCGTGTTTGGGTTAGGGGTGTGGTTAGAGTTATGGTTAGGGTTGGGATTAGGGTTAGGGGTGTGTTCGGGTTAGGGTTTGAGTTAGAATTGGGGGGTTTCCACTGTTTAGGCACATCAAGGGCTCTCCAAACGCGACATCAGGTCCGATCTCAATTCTAGCCAATTCTGCGTTGAAATAGTAAAATGCTGCTCCTTCCCTTCCGAGCTCTGCCGTGTGCCAAAACAGTGGTTTACCCCCACATATGGGGTGTCAGCGTACTCAGAACAAATTGGAAAACAACTTTTTGTGCTAATTTGTCCTGTTACCCTTAGGAAAATAAAAATTTGGGGGCTAAAAAAATCATTTTGTGGGAAAAAATGATTTTTTATTTTCACGGCTCTGCGTTATAAACTTTAGTGAAACACTTGGAGGTTCAAAATTCTCACTACACATCTATATAAGTTAATTGGGGGGTCTAGTTTCCAAAATGGGGTCACTTGTGGGGGGTTTCTACTGTTTAGGCACATCAGTGGCTCTGCAAACGTAACGTGATGCCCGCAGACCATTTAATCAAAGTCTGCATTCCAAAACGCCACTACTTCCCTTCCGATTCCCGATGTGTGCCCAAACAGTAGTTTTCTCCCACATATGGAGTATCAGCGTACTCAGGATAAATTGCACAACAACTTTTGGGGTCCAATTTCTCCTGTTACCCTTGGGAAAATACAAAACTGGGGGCTAATAAATCATTTTTGTGGAAAAAAATGATTTTTTATTTTCACGGCTTTGCGTTATAAACTTTAGTGAAACACTTGGGGGTTCAAAGTTCTCACAACACATCTAGATAAGTTCCTTGGGGGGTCTAGTTTCCAATATGGGGTCACTTGTGGGGGTTTCTCCTATTTAGGTATATCAGGGGCTCTGCAAACGCAACGTGACGCCCGCAGACCATTCCATCAAAGTCTGCATTACGAGCTCTTCCATGTGCCCAAATGGTGGTTCCCCCCACATCTGGGGTATCAGTGTACTCAGGACAAATTGCACAACAACTTATGGGGTCCAATTTCTCCTGTTACTCTTGGGAAAATAAAAAAATTTGGGGCAAAAAGATCATTTTTGTGGAAAAAATATGATTTTCTATTTTTACAGCTCTACATTATAAACTTCTGTGAAACACTTGGGCGTTCAAAGTGCTCACCACACATCTAGAAAGTTCCTTAGGGGGTCTACTTTCCAAAATGGTGTCACTTGTGGGGGGTTTCCACTGTTTAGGCACATCAGGGGCTCTCCAAACGCAACATAGTGTCCGATATCAATTCCAGCCAATTTTGCATTGAAAAGTCAATCTGCGCTCCTTCCCTTCCAAGCTCTGCCATGCGCCCAAGCAGTGGTTTACCCCCACATATGGGGTATCAGTGTTCTCAGGACAAATTAAACAACAATGCTTGGGGTCCAATTTCTCCAGTTACCCTTGGGAAAATACAAATTGGGGGCGAAAAGATCATTTTTGTGAAAAAAATATGATTTTTTATTTTTACGGCTCTGCATTATAATCTTCTGTGAAGCACTTGGAGGTTCAAAGTGCTCACCACACATCTAGATAAGTTCCTTAGGGGGTCTACTTTCCAAAATGGTGTCACTTGTGGGGGTTTCCATTGTTTAGGCACATCAGGGGCTCTCCAAATATGACATGGCGTCCGATCTCAATTCCAGTCAATTTTGCATTGAAAAGTCAAACGGCGCTCCTCCCCTTCCAAGCTCTGCCATGCGCCTAAACAGTGGTTTACCCCCACATATAGGGTATCGGCGTAGTCATGACAAATAGTACAACAACTTTTGGGGTCCAATTTCTTCTGTTACCCTTGGTAAAATAAAACAAATTGGATCTGAATTAAAATTTTTGTGAAAAAAAGTTAAATGTTCATTTTTTTAAACATTCCAAAAATTTCTGTGAAGCACCTGAAGGGTTAATGAACTTCTTGAATGTGGTTTTGAGCACCTTGAGGGGTGCAGTTTTTAGAATGGTGTCACACTTGGGTATTTTCTATCATATAGACCCGTCAAAATGACTTGAAATGTGTTGTGGTCCCTAAAAAAAAATGGTGTTGTAAAAATGAGAAATCGCTGGTCAACTTTTAACCCTTATAACTTCCTAACAAAAAAAAATGTTGGTTCCAAAATGGTGTTGATGTAAAGTAGACATGTGGGAATTATTACTTATTAAGTATTTTGTATGACATATCTCTGTGATTTAAGGGCATGAAAATTCAAAGATGGAAAATTGGGAAATTTTCAAAATTTTCGCCAAATTTCCATTTTTTCCACAAATAAACGCAAGTTATATCAAAGAAATTTTACCACTAGCGTGAAGAAAAATATGTCCCGAGAAAACAGGACTGCCGATGTCATGTTGATTGACAGCTGGCTTCTTGCAGTTATGCAGCGGGGAGCTGCTCTCTATCAGCATGACGTCAGCAGTCACACCCATTAACAGAGCAGAAGAGAATAATAATATAATAATAATAATAATTTTTATTTATATAGCGCCAACATATTCCGCAGCGCTGTTCTGCTGATGTTACGTCAGCGGAAGCTGCGGCAGGAGCGATCAGTGACTCTAAAGGGGCAAGACTCTGAGAACTTCATTACAATGGTATAATAAATTAATGCAGCAATATAATCTGATAAACGAGGATTCTGATGTCTGATATATTTGTGTTTTTGCTTTGGGTTACTTTATCTATATATATAATCGTCTAAGGTCCATTTCCGTCTGTTTGTCTGTAATGGAAATCCCGCGTCGCTGGTTGGTCGCGCCCGGCCGCGACCAATCAGCGACAGGCTTTACTATTGATGCTGCCTATGCAGCATCAATAGTAAAACGATATGTTAAAAACAATTTAAAAAAAAAATCGTGCTATTCTCACCTTCCGGCAGCCCCCGAAGCTTCCCCATCCTCGCGATGCTCTCGGCAGCTCCGTTCCCAGTAATGCTTTGCGAAATGACCCCAGATGACGTAGGATCATGCGAGACCGCTACATCATCACAGGTTATTGCCGCAAAGCATCACTGGGAACGGACCTGGCGAGAGCATCGCTAACTCCTCAGCTGGATTCGGGGGCCGCCGGAAGGTGAGTATTTAACTATTTTTTATTTTAATTATTTTTTTTAACAGGGATATGGTCCCCACACTGCTATATACTGTGTGGGCTGTGCTATATACTACTTGGCTGTGCTATATACTCTGTGGCTGTGCTATACACTACGTGGGCTGTGCCTGTGCTATATACTAAGTGGCTGTGCTATATACTACGTGGCTGTGCTATATACTACATGGATTGTGCTACATACTATGTGGACTGTGCTATATACTACGTGGGCTGTGTTATATACTACGTGGACTGTACTATACTACGTGGATTGTGCTATATACTATGTGGACTGTGCTGTATACTACATGGACTGTGCTATACACTACGTGGGCTGTGTTATATACTACGTGGCTGCTATATACTACGTGGCTGTGCTATACACTACGTGGGCTGTGACTGTGCTATATACTATGTGGCTGTGCTATATACTACGTGGCTTTGCTATATACTACATGGACTGTACTATATACTACGTGGGCTGTGTTATATACTATGTGGACTGTACTATATACTACGTGTATTGTGCTATATACTACGTGGACTGTGCTATATACTACGTGGCTGTGTTATATACTACGTGGACTGTACTATATACTACGTCGACTGTACTATATACTATGTGGATTGTGCTATATACTACGTGGACTGTACTATATATTACGTGGCTGTGTTATATGCTATGTGGCTGTGCTATATGTTATGTGGGCTGTGTTATATGTTATGTGGCTGTGCTATATACTACATGGGCTGTTATATGCTACGTGGCTGTGCTACGTGGCTGTGCTATATGCTACGTCGCTGTGCTATATACTACGTGGGCTGTTATATGCTACGTGGGCTGTTATATACTACGTGGCTGTGCTATATGCTACGTGGCTGTGCTATATACTACGTGGCTGTGCTATATGCTACGTGGGCTGTTATATGCTACGTGGGCTGTTATATGCTACGTTTACTGAACAAGTTCTGTCATACTTATTCTAGAATACCAGATGCGTTAGAATCAGGCCACCATCTAGTTACTCTGTAAACACTGGGTTACAGTACACTTGAACTATTTCCACGTTGCAAGGCTCAGCAGTATCTCTTGCACAATATCAGATCCATCCAATGGATCACACAGTGTTATATTCTGGTCAGTGTCACATTAATTGTTGTTTTGACAGCTCGTCCTGAAAGAGAACAGAGCAAAATCATGGTTTTATTTTTGTTTCATTGAATCATGTAATCAAAATTGTGATGATTCCCATAAACAGCCATAATAGTGTATTAGTGACACTGACAGCTATAAGAATTTAACTCCGGGCACCATCTCATACCCTGAGCCCTGTTTACATGATCTCAAGTAGACCAGTGAAATATTATAAACTGGGAGAAAGCATTGAGATGAAGGGCGCAGATATAACAGGAGAGTTTAAACATCGCCCACAGGAGCCATGAAGATTTACGCCGCCATTTCAGCAGGAACTTTTTTCACTGTTTAAGTAAACGGCATTTCAGTAAACAAGAGTGACAAAGACAAATATGAAATGCAGGAGTGTGGATCTGGATCCAGACTCCGAGGCATGGGATAGTAAATGAAGGAATTATTCTTACCAAACTGAATAATTAAGATGTGGGTATACACAGCAACATATTCTCTGAAAAGTTGCTAAAATAAAATTGCGACTTTCCATCACATGACTATTTTAAAGCTCTGATTTTGCCATAATAGGTGAAAAAAGTTGAAAAAAGGCTGAAAGAATTGACGTGCTGCAGGTAGGAAACTGCTTCAAACCTGCAAGGAAAAAACAAGCAATGTGTGTGCAGCGCCCCAGAGTCCTGGTCGTTGCAGTACTGTGGCTCCGCCACTAAGGGGAGCTGCGGTGCGTCCGATGGCACTGAAGGAGTTCATCTGATCAGGTATCACAGACACCAATACATTTCACAGCTGGGCCTCCGGGGGGAGCTAAGGGTTCTATTCATTAGGCCACTCCCCACCATAGTGGGTAAACTGGGGGTCAGGCAGGAAGTTAGATCAGAAAGCTGACTGGATTGGACGAAGCAACACCTAGTGGCAGAGGGTGTTGTGGAGGAAGAGACAGTAGGGTCTCTGTCAGGGGTGGGATCCTGACAGAGGCTTGGCATTGAAAAGAACGTAACGGGTCCGCGCCAGCTCCGGGAAGCGGCGGGACCCAAGAAAGGACTAGAAGCGAGATAGATTGTGCTGAGTGAGAAACGAGATCAAGCAATAGGAGAATACCAGTAGGGGTCGTGCTGTAAGACCGGAGCAACACCCTACTGAGGCGCACTACCGGTGGCCGGAACGCCGAGGGAGTATTACAATAACCAGCTTCAAGCAATACTCTAAACAGCGGCAGGACAGTCAGTTTAAGGCGGGCTGTCTAACACATATCACCTATGAAGTCTTGGGAGGCAATTGCGGGAGAGGGGCGTCTCTAGGGTCCCGGAAGAACTCCAGGCCTATCCGACAAACGGGTGCCGTTCTAACTGTAACATCAGGAAGGGACGGAAGATTAGAAGAACATCATTTAATCGAGTTGTGAGGGAACTTAAGAAACAGACAACGGTTGTGGGGTACTTTCCGTAAGCACAGCAGGGAAGGACTACAACACATAGCGCTAAGAAGGAAGGCACCGATTTCCACCTGTGAAGTGAACTCTGGAGGTGCCATTGGACCGGCCGGACTTGCGCAGCCTGGTGAACCATATTCTGGACTGAGGACTCAGAGATCTCCAGTAAAGAGGTAAAGAGACTGCAACCTGGTGTTCTCGTTATTCACCGCGACCTGCACCCCACAACTGCACCACCAACATCCACACCTAGCATTGACTGTGCGCCCCACGGCAGGGTCACGGACCGGGGCCTAGCCGCCGTGACAACCCTAGGAGCAGAGACTCAGAGGCCCGGTACCGGGTACCCCTCGGCCCTGCGGCGGTGGGGGCACTACATGTGCATGAGACTAACTGTGTAATTAATCTCTCAGATTATAAACCCAACAAAGTGGAGCTGGCCGTGCTTTCCAGAGGACTCCCATTTTGTCCCACTAAGGCCCTAAAACTGAACTCTGCAGAGATATGGAACATTTTTTCAGGAGACTGCACCTGAGGGAATATTTCAATGATACAGAAGATTCAGAAAACACTCGGACTGAAGAAAAAGGGATCCTAACAACCAAGAAGAGGTCAGACTGGACACCTCCACCTGGACGCAACCCTCATTTGGATAAATATATAGACTCCTTCAGACATTTGATAAAATCCACCATCATAGATACTAACAGGAGACAAGCATCGAACATCAGTGCCCAGGAGAGAAAGGTCATACAGTCTCTGAAAACCAACAAAGAATTCATCATTAAACCTGCTGACAAGGGAGGTGCAATAGTCATGATGAACACATCAGACTATATGAAGGAAACAAACAGACAACATATGGACACACGCTACTACAAAAAATTGGAGTCGGATCCTACACAGGACTATTACAAGGAACTAAACAAGTTGGTATCTTGTCTGCCTGACGAGTCCATAAGAGCCAATGACCTGATACCAGAGAGTCCAAGAACAGGGACATTCTACATGCTTCCCAAAATCCACAAATCTGGAAATCCAGGAAGACCAATTATTTAATGCGTGGGCACCCTTACTGAGCAGTTATCTGGATGAGTAGAGGGCATTCTTAAACCCCTGGTAAATGATACACCCAGCTACATTCAGGACACTACTGACCTATTGAATAAACTAACAGCAATAGGTCCTCTACCAGAAGGAACCATCCTGGCCACCATGGATGTGGAATCTTTGCACTCTAATATCCCACACCAGGATGGATTAAATGCCTGCAAATTCTTTATGGAAAAGACAGGGACTGATGCTGATTCTGTGGTGAAACTTAGAAAATTCATCCTCACCCGCAATTACTTTGAATTTGACAATAAGATATATCTACAGGAGACTGGCACAGCAATGGGAAGTAAAATGGCTCCACAGTATGCAAATCTTTTCATGGCCAAGCTTGAAAGTGACTTTTTGTCCTCATGTCCCATCAGGCCTCTCGCGTACTACCACTACATTGATGACATTTTAATCATCTGGATGGAGTCTGAGCCACAGCTAAAGTCGTTCCATGAACAGTTTAATCAATTTCAGCCCACCATCAACTTACTTAACACTCAACTACTCCAGCACTGAAATTAACTTTTTGGACACCATCATTAAGCTGCAGAACAATGAAATAGAGACATCCCTGTATCAGAAGCCAATCGACCGTCCAACATACCTTAAATGGGACAGTTTCCATCCAAAACACTTAGAAAACTCTATTGTCTACAGCCAAGCCATCAGATACAATCGTATATGTTCCAACCCCATGGATAGGGATGAACACCTTAGTCACCTCAGAAAGACCTTTTTGAATCAGGGCTACCATCCAAGAACAATTCAAAACCAAATTACAGGAGCCACGAGAATGTCAAGGAATCACCTGCTACATTACAAAGCTAAAGAAGAAAATAACCGGGTGCCTCTAGTAGTCACCTTCAATCCAAATCTGGAGGTGCTAAGGGGAGCTGCATGGAAATTACAACCTTTACTACAAAAAGTTGCCCGCTTACAATCCATTTTTCCAGACCCCCCACTACTGTGTTATGGGCAGCCCCCAAATCTAAGCATCATTGTCAGAAGCTCTCTGTCCTCTCCAACAGCTGCAGGAACCTTTCCTTGCAGTCAGAAAAAATGTAAAACCTGTCCATTTATAATGACCACGGACAAGAAAAAGATCCCCAATTCACATCAAGACTACAAGATACCAGGTACTTTCAGCTGCGTCACTTCTAATGTGTACTTATTTGTACTAAGTGTCCAACTGGGGGTCTGTATGTAGGGGAGACAAGGCAAAAGCTTAGAATAAGGATGAATTCTGACCGCCACACAATAACAGAAAAAATAATGGATCTACCAGTGGCAGCAAAACATTTTTGTATCCCAGATCACAGAACCATGGACATGAGATTACTTGTATTAAAAGGTAACTTCAAATCTCAGAGAGACAGAAGAGTCTGGGAGTATAAACTCATGACAACCTTTGACAGTCTCAGTGCAGGAATGAATGTGTCACATGGATTTATGTCTTTTTACATCAATTAAGGAATTTGCTCCTCAGACTTTGTGGAGGCATCAAAACACAAAATCAGACCCCAATCAGAGGACAATAAAACATTCACACTCCTTATCTATGAACTGTTCTAATATTTATGGACACAACTGTTTATCACTCTCCCATATTGGTAGTTCTGCTTCACGTCACCTGTCTTATCTATGGCATTAATTCTGTGCTGTGTTGTGTATAAATATGTGATTCTTCAGATTTTGCGTTAGTCTATGCTTGATGAAGAGACCTGAGTAGTCTCGAAAGCTTGCAATTTGTTACCATCTTTTCAGTTAGCCATTTAAAGGTATCAACCACTGAGGATTCTCAATTCTAACTATTTTTCATGAGACTTCCGGATTCTCAATCATTTTGAGGGCATTAGGAAATCCTTCAGTTTTTGTGACAAATCTGGGTGGAAAAAAACATAGCAAATACTTGTGTACAACCCCTCAAGAGAACTTTCCCCCATCCCTATAGCAATCACGGCTGCAGCTTTGTGTCCTTGCATGCTCTAACAGTTGCCTTGATGAAAAGGGTTCAGTATGGAGGCTGCACAATCATGATCTCAGATATATACAGTAGTTCATTTTTAGCTCTAACCTGTTACATGCGGTGAACAGATTACTGGACACTTCAAGAGTCAATTGATTATTGTAGCAGCACAATTTTGAAGGGCACATCAATCTTGTATTGACTGCTATGCCCCCTTTAAAGGGTGAAGGTCTTAGTGTCACATGTTCTTTCTCCTCCCCTCCTGTTTTTTTCACACATTGGTCCGTTTTCTCCTCCCTTGTCTACCTCTTTATAAATGCAAACCCTGCCTCTTCCTCTCTCTCCTCACAGCCATGAGATCCGCAGGCTGCGCTGTTCTGTTTGTCTGCTCTGCCTGCTAGTGAGAGCTGGCTGACAACTTGGTTGCGGCGATAAGAGACAAGACTAGGAGAGAAGGTGCTTCCTGGCTTACCGGTATCTTGGTTGTGCAGGAAACACCCCTTCCTGAAGTTCATGCCCCTCTTCCCAGTGGCCGGTGGTCTGCTTGGTGCATCTGCCCGCTGGATCGATTAAGCCTCGCCCCATGATGTCATGGGGTGCACGCACGCGTCATATGGGCACTCTTGATCTGGCCACACCCCTCCAGCTCTTGTGGCGGCTGCAAGCCTCTCTTGTCTCATAAGCAACACAGCACGCTCCCAATCTTGCCATGACTGTTGTGAACTATACTTCTTGGCTCCCTCTTGTGGTCACTAGTGATTTGGCACTTGGATTGTCTTTTACCAGGTTGGTACTCACCTGCTTCGTTAGGTCTGGGGTGTTGCTATTTAAACTTCCTGGATTCTCAGTCCAGTGCCTGGCATCGTTGTAATCAGTTCATTTCTGTTTGCTCCTGTCTTCAGGTCCTGGTTCCTTGCAAGATAAACTAAGTCCTGCTTTCTTATTTTTGTTATTTTGCTTTGTTCATATTTTTGTCCAGCTTGTATAAAATGTGATTCCTGTTATTGCTGGAAGCTCTAGGGGGCTGATATTCTCCCCCCTCACCGTTAGTCGGTTTGGGGGTTCTTGGATATTCAGCGTGGATATTTTGCAGGGTTTTTTGCTGACCATATAAGTCATCTTACTATTTTCTGCTATTAGTCAGTGGGCCTCTCTTTGCTAAAATCTAGCTCATTCTTATGTTTGTCTTTTCTTCTTACCTCACCGTTATCATTTGTTGGGGGCTTGTATTACTTTGGGGTCTTTTCTCTGGAGGCAAGAGAGGTCTTATTTTCCCTGATAGGGTTAGTTAGTTCTCCGGCTGGCGCGAGACGTCTAGGATCAACGTAGGCACGTTCCCCGGCTACTGTTAGTGTTTGCGCTAGGATCAGGTATATGGTCAGCCTAGTTACCACGTCCCTATGAGCTGGTATTTATGTTTGCAGACTTTGCTTTTATCTCTGAGATCCCTTGCCATTGGGATCATAACAGTATGCCAGGCCTATGAATAGTTAATGCATTGCAGAAGTGGGATTAAAAGAAAAGGAGTTCTGAGTTTTTTGGGTTTTTTTTTCCTCTCCTCTTTCTTCCTTCCCCTTTTTCTCAGAGTGGCTGTAAGCTTTGCTGCAGACATGAATGTTCAGACCTTGATTACTAGTGTGGATCAGCTTGCTGCACGAGTGCAGAGCATTCAGGATTTTGTTGTTAGCAGTCCTATGTCTGAGCCTAAGATACCCATTCCTGAGCTGTTCTCTGGAGATCGATTTAAATTTAGGAATTTTAGGAATAATTGTAAATTGTTTCTATCTTTGAAACCTCGTTCGTCTGGAGATTCAGCTCAGCAAGTTAAAATTGTTATCTCCTTTTTGCGTGGCGACCCTCAGGATTGGGCTTTCTCGTTAGCGCCAGGAGATCCGGCATTGGCGGATGTTGATGCGTTTTTTCTGGCGCTCGGATTGCTTTATGAGGAGCCTAATCTTGAAATTCAGGCAGAAAAAGCTCTACTGGCTATCTCTCAGGGCCAGGATGAAGCCGAAGTGTATTGCCAAAAATTTCGGAAATGGTCCGTGCTTACTCAATGGAATGAATGTGCTCTGGCCGCAAATTTCAGAAATGGCCTTTCTGAAGCCATTAAGAATGTGATGGTGGGTTTCACAATTCCTACAAGCCTGAATGATTCTATGGCGCTGGCTATTCAGATTGATCGGCGTTTGCGCGAGCGCAAATCCGCTAATCCTCTGGCGGTGTTGTCTGAACAGACACCTGTTTCAATGCAATGTGATAGAAACCCCGATCCAGCAATGCAATGTGATAGAATCCTGACTAGAACCGAACGACAAAATCATAGACGACAGAATGGGCTGTGTTTTTACTGTGGTGATTCTACACATGTTATATCAGCATGCTCTAAACGCCTAACCAAGGTTGTCAGTCCTGTCACCATTGGTAATTTGCAGCCTAAATTTATTTTGTCTGTGACTTTAATTTGTTCATTGTCTTCCTACCCTGTTATGGCGTTTGTGGATTCAGGTGCTGCCCTGAGTCTTATGGACTTGTCGTTTGCCAAGCGCTGTGGTTTTGTCCTGGAGCCTTTAAAAGTTCCTATTCCTCTCAGAGGAATTGATGCTACGCCACTGGTGGAAAATAAACCGCAGTATTGGACACAAGTGACCATGTGCATGACTCCTGAACATCGGGAGGTGATTCGTTTTCTTGTTCTGCATAAAATGAATGATTTGGTCGTGTTAGGTCTGCCATGGTTACAGACCCATAATGCTGTTTTGGATTGGAAGGCTATGTCTGTGTCGAGTTGGGGTTGTCAGGGAATTAATTGCGATTCTCCGCCGGTGTTTATTGCTACTTCTACTCCTTCAGAAGTTCCTGAGTATTTGTGTGACTATCAGTATGTATTCAGTGAGTCCAGGTCCAGTGCTCTTCCTCCTCATAGGGACTGTGACTGCGCTATAGATTTGATTCCTGGCAGTAAATTTCCTAAGGGACGATTATTTAATTTGTCTGTACCCGAGCATGCCGCGATGCGTTCTTATGTCAAGAAGTCTTTGGAGAAGGGGCATATTCGTCCATCCTCTTCCCCTCTTGGTGCGGGATTTGTCATGAATCCCCAATGGCTAGGGATAGCACAGGACAAGCAAAGTACAATAAATATCGGACGAGCTCTAGGGTGATGGAACCTGGGCTGACCGCTGCCCTACGCCTGACAAACGCAACTAGAGATAGCCAGGGAGCGTGCCTACGTTGGTTCTAGACGCCACGCACCAGCCTAAGAGCTAACTAGTACTGCAGAGAAAACAAGACCTCACTTGCCTCCAGAGGAACGAACCCCAAAAGATATAGTTGCCCCCCACATGTATTGACGGTGAAATGAGAGGAAGGCACACACATAGAGATGATGTATATAGCTTTAGCAAATTGAGGCCCGCTGTAAACTAGAAAGCAGAATGATACAAAAGGGGACTGAGCGGTCAGCAAAAAACCCTAATCAAAAAAACCATCCTGAGATTACAAGAACCCATGTGCCAACTCATGGCACATGGGGAGAACCTCAGTCCACTAGAGCTACCAGCAAGCCTTAAGACATAATAAGCAAGCTGGACAAAAAACCAAACAACTGAAAATCAGCACTTAGCTTATCCTGAAAGATCTGGGAGCAGGTAGGCAGGAACCAAACAGAGCACATCTGAACACATTGATAGCCGGCAAGGGAAATGACAGAAAGGCCAGGTAAAATAGGAAACACCCAGCCTCTGATGGACAGGTGGAAACCAAAGGCCGCAACCCACCAAAGTCACCCAGTACCAGCAGTAACCACCAGAGGGAGCCCACAAACAGAATCCACAACAGTACCCCCCCCTTGAGGAGGGGTCACCGAACCCTCACGAGAACCCCCAGGGCGATCAGGGTGAGCTCTATGGAAGGCGCGGACCAAATCAGTCGCATGAACATCGGAGGCGACCACCCAGGAATTATCCTCCTGACCATAACCCTTCCACTTAACCAAATACTGGAGTTTGCGTCTGGAAACACGAGAATCCAAGATCTTTTCAACAACATACTCCAATTCTCCCTCCACCAGCACCGGAGCAGGAGGCTCGACCGAAGGAACAACGGGCACCTCATACCTCCGCAACAACGACCGATGGAACACATTATGAATAGCAAACGATGCTGGGAGATCCAAACGAAAAGATACAGGGTTAAGAATCTCCGAGATCCTATAAGGACCGATGAACCGAGGCTTGAACTTAGGAGAAGAAACCTTCATAGGGACAAAACGAGAAGACAACCACACCAAGTCCCCAACAAGAAGTCGGGGACCCACGCGGCGACGGCGATTAGCAAACTGCTGAGTCTTCTCCTGAGATAACTTCAAATTGTCCACCACCTGATTCCAAATCTGATGTAGCCTGTCCACCACCACGTCCACTCCAGGACAATCCGAAGACTCCACCTGACCAGAGGAAAAACGAGGATGAAACCCCGAATTACAAAAAAAAGGAGAGACCAACGTGGCAGAACTAGCCCGATTATTAAGAGCAAATTCGGCCAGTGGCAAAAAAGCAACCCAGTCATCCTGATCAGCAGAAACAAAACACCTCAAATAAGTTTCCAAGGTCTGATTAGTTCGCTCCGTCTGGCCATTCGTCTGAGGATGGAATGCAGACGAGAAAGACAAATCAATGCCCATCTTGGCACAAAACGTCCGCCAAAATCTAGACACAAACTGGGATCCCCTGTCAGAAACGATATTCTCCGGAATCCCATGCAAATGAACCACGTTCTGAAAAAATAAAGGAACCAACTCAGAGGAGGAGGGCAACTTAGGCAAGGGCACCAAATGAACCATCTTAGAAAAGCGGTCACACACAACCCAGATAACGGACATTTTCTGTGAAACCGGGAGATCAGAAATAAAATCCATGGAAATGTGCGTCCAAGGCCTCTTCGGGATGGGCAAGGATAACAACAGCCCACTGGCCCGTGAACAGCAAGGCTTAGCTCGAGCACACACTTCACAAGACTGCACAAAGGTACGCACATCCCTAGACAAGGAAGGCCACCAAAAAGACCTGGCCACCAAGTCTCTTGTACCAAATATTCCAGGATGACCAGCCAACACAGAAGAATGGACCTCGGAGATGACTCTACTGGTCCAATCATCCGGAACAAACAGTCTTTCTGGTGGACATCGATCCGGTTTATCCACCTGAAACTCCTGCAATGCGCGTCGCAAGTCTGGGGATACGGCGGACAATATTACCCCATCCCTAAGGATACCAGTAGGCCCAGTGTCTCCAGGAGAGTCAGGCACAAAACTCCTGGAAAGAGCATCTGCCTTCACATTCTTTGAACCTGGCAGGTATGAAACCACGAAATTGAAACGAGAAAAAAATAACGACCAACGAGCCTGTCTAGGATTCAAACGCCTGGCAGACTCAAGGTAAATAAGATTCTTGTGATCAGTCAAGACCACCACGCGATGTTTAGCACCCTCAAGCCAATGACGCCACTCCTCAAATGCCCACTTCATGGCCAAAAGCTCCCGATTACCCACATCATAATTGCGCTCGGCGGGCGAGAATTTTCTAGAGAAGAAAGCACATGGCTTCATCACCGAGCCATTAGAACTTCTCTGTGACAAAACCGCCCCCGCTCCAATCTCGGAAGCATCAACCTCAACCTGAAAAGGAAGTGAAACATCTGGTTGACACAACACAGGAGCAGAAGAAAACCGGCGCTTAAGTTCCCGAAAGGCCTCCACGGCCGCAGGAGACCAATCAGCAACATCAGCACCCTTTTTAGTCAAATCAGTCAAAGGTTTAACAATACTGGAAAAATTAGCAATGAACCGACGATAAAAATTAGCAAACCCCAAGAACTTCTGAAGGCTCTTAACAGATGTAGGTTGTGTCCAGTCACAAATAGCCTGAACCTTAACGGGATCCATCTCAATAGTAGAAGGAGAAAAATGTACCCCAAAAAAGAAATCTTCTGGACTCCGAAGAGACACTTTGAGCCCTTCACAGAGAATTGGCCCGCAGAACCTGAAACACCTTCCTGACCTGTAGAACATGAGACTCCCAGTCATCAGAAAACACCAAAATATCATCCAAATACACAATCATAAACTTATCCAGATATTCACGGAAAATATTGTGCATAAAGGACTGAAAGACTGATGGAGCATTGGAGAGTCCAAAAGGCATTACCAAATACTCAAAATGGCCCTCAGGCGTATTAAATGCGGTTTTCCACTCATCACCCTGTTTTATCCGCACCAGATTATACGCACCACGAAGATCTATCTTAGTGAACCACCTAGCCCCCTTAATGCGAGCAAACAAATCAGTAAATAATGGCAATGGATACTGATATTTGACTGTAATCTTATTCAGAAGGCGATAATCTATACAAGGCCTCAGGGAACCATCTTTTTTTGCCACGAAAAAAAAACCTGCTCCCAGAGGGGACGAAGATGGACGAATATGTCCCTTTTCCAAGGACTCCTTAATATAATTCCGCATAGCAGTATGCTCTGGCAGTGACAGATTAAATAAACGACCCTTAGGGAACTTACTGCCAGGAATCAATTCTATAGCACAGTCACACTCTCTATGAGGAGGGAGCGAATTGAGCTTAGGCTCCTCAAAAACATCCCGATAGTCCGACAAAAACACAGGGACCTCAGAAGGAGTAGATGAAGCGATTGAAATCAGAGGTGCATCATCATGAACCCCCTGACATCCCCAGCTTAGCACAGACATTGTTTTCCAGTCCAGGACAGGATTATGAGTTTGTAACCATGGCAGACCAAGCACTAGTACATCATGTAAATTATACAGTACAAGGAAGCGAATCACCTCCTGATGAACGGGAGTCATGCGCATGGTCACTTGTGTCCAATACTGCGGTTTATTCATAGCCAATGGTGTAGAGTCAATTCCCTTCAGAGGAATAGGAACTTCCAGAGGCTCGAGACTAAAACCGCAGCGTTTAGCAAATGACCAATCCATAAGACTCAGGGCAGCGCCCGAATCCACATAGGCATCGACGGAAATGGAAGACAGTGAAAAAATCAGAGTCACAGACAAAATGAACTTAGACTGCAGAGTATCTATGGCAAAAGATTTATCAACCCTTTCTGTGCGTTTAGAGCATGCTGATATAACATGAGCTGAATCACCACAATAAAAACACAATCCATTTTTCCGCCTATAATTTTGCCGTTCACTTCTGGACTGAATTCTATCACATTGCATAGTCTCAGGTGCCTGTTCAGAAGACACCGCCAACTGGTGCACGGGTTTGCGCTCCCGTAAACGCCGATCAATCTGAATGGCCATAGCCATAGACTCATTCAGACCAGTAGGCGTAGGGAACCCCACCATAATATCCTTAATGGCCTCAGAAAGACCATTTCTGAAGTTTGCAGCCAGGGCGCACTCATTCCACTGAGTAAGCACCGACCATTTCCGAAATTTCTGACAATATATTTCCGCTTCATCATGCCCCTGAGAGAGGGCTAATAAAGCCTTTTCAGCCTGAATCTCTAGGTTATGTTCCTCATAGAGCAATCCCAATGCTAGAAAAAACGCATCCACACTGAGCAATGCAGGATCCCCTGGTGCCAATGCAAATGCCCAATTCTGAGGGTCGCCCCGTAGGAAAGATATAACAATCTTGACCTGTTGAGCAGGGTCTCCAGAGGAGCGAGATTTTAACGAAAGAAACAATTTACAATTGTTCCTGAAGTTCAGGAAGGTAGATCTATCTCCAGAAAAAAACTCTGGAATAGGAATTCTAGGTTCAGACATGGGAGTGTGAACAACAAAATCCTGTATGTTTTGAACCTTTGCCGCGAGATTACTCAGGCTGGAAGCCAAACTCTGGACATCCATGATAAACAGCAAAGATCAGAGCCATTCAAGGGTGAAGAGGAGGTAAGAAGCAGCTAGACAGCAATTAAGGGCTAGGCAGCAAAACTCTGAAGGGAAAAAAAACAACAACAAAAAAACTTTCCCTTGAACACTTCTATTTCTCCTGCTTCAGCCCAAACAATTAACACTTTGTGGGCCGGCTATACTGTCATGAATCCCCAATGGCTAGGGATAGGACAGGACAAGCAAAGTACAATAAATATCGGACGAGCTCTAGGGTGATGGAACCTGGGCTGACCGCTGCCCTACGCCTGACAAACGCAACTAGAGATAGCCAGGGAGCGTGCCTACGTTGGTTCTAGACGCCACGCACCAGCCTAAGAGCTAACTAGTACTGCAGAGAAAACAAGACCTCACTTGCCTCCAGAGGAACGAACCCCAAAAGATATAGTTGCCCCCCACATGTATTGACGGTGAAATGAGAGGAAGGCACACACATAGAGATGATGTATATAGCTTTAGCAAATTGAGGCCCGCTGTAAACTAGAAAGCAGAATGATACAAAAGGGGACTGAGCGGTCAGCAAAAAACCCTAATCAAAAAAACCATCCTGAGATTACAAGAACCCATGTGCCAACTCATGGCACATGGGGAGAACCTCAGTCCACTAGAGCTACCAGCAAGCCTTAAGACATAATAAGCAAGCTGGACAAAAAACCAAACAACTGAAAATCAGCACTTAGCTTATCCTGAAAGATCTGGGAGCAGGTAGGCAGGAACCAAACAGAGCACATCTGAACACATTGATAGCCGGCAAGGGAAATGACAGAAAGGCCAGGTAAAATAGGAAACACCCAGCCTCTGATGGACAGGTGGAAACCAAAGGCCGCAACCCACCAAAGTCACCCAGTACCAGCAGTAACCACCAGAGGGAGCCCACAAACAGAATCCACAACAGGGATTCTTTTTTGTGGCCAAGAAGGACGGGTCTTTGAGACCTTGTATAGACTATCGGCTTCTGAATAAAATCACTGTTAAGTTTCAGTATCCTTTGCCACTATTGTCAGACTTGTTTGCTCGGATTAAGGGTGCCAAGTGGTTCACCAAGATAGATCTTCGTGGTGCGTACAACCTTGTGCGCATTAGGCAGGGAGATGAATGGAAAACTGCATTCAATACGCCCGAAGGTCATTTTGAATACTTGGTGATGCCCTTTGGGCTCTCTAATGCTCCTTCAGTGTTTCAGTCCTTTATGCATGATATCTTCCGGAAGTATCTGGATAAATTTATGATTGTTTATCTGGATGATATTCTGGTTTTCTCGGATGATTGGGATTCTCATGTAAAGCAGGTCAGGATTGTGTTTCAGGTTTTGCGTGATAATGCTTTGTTTGTGAAGGGCTCAAAGTGTCTCTTTGGAGTGCAGAAGGTTTCCTTTTTGGGTTTTATTTTCTCCCCTTCTGCTGTGGAGATGGACCCAGTCAAGGTCCGAGCTGTTCATGATTGGACTCAGCCCACGTCTGTTAAGATTCTTCAGAAGTTCTTGGGGTTTGCTAATTTCTACCGTCGCTTTATCGCTAACTTTTCTAGCGTTGTTAAACCTTTGACGGATATGACCAAGAAAGGTTCTGATGTGGCTAATTGGGCCCCTGCAGCCGTGGAGGCCTTCCAGGAGCTGAAGCGCCGGTTTTCTTCGGCGCCTGTTTTGTGCCAGCCTGATGTCTCACTTCCCTTTCAGGTTGAAGTGGATGCTTCTGAGATCGGTGCTGGGGCTGTTTTGTCGCAGAGAGGCTCTGGTTGCTCTGTGATGAGACCATGTGCTTTTTTCTCTAGGAAGTTTTCGCCTGCTGAGCGGAACTATGATGTTGGTAATCGGGAGTTGTTGGCCATGAAGTGGGCATTTGAGGAGTGGCATCATTGGCTCGAGGGTGCTAAGCATCGTGTGGTGGTCTTGACTGATCACAAAAATCTGATGTATCTCGAGTCTGCTAAGCGCCTGAATCCTAGACAGGCTCGTTGGTCATTGTTTTTCTCTCGTTTTGACTTTGTGGTCTCGTACCTGCCTGGTTCGAAGAATGTTAAGGCTGATGCTCTTTCTAGGAGCTTTGTGCCTGACTCTCCTGGAGTCTCGGAGCCAGCTGGTATTCTTAAAGAGGGAGTTATCGTGTCGGCCATATCTCCTGATTTGCGACGTGTGTTGCAGAGATTTCAGGCTGGTAGACCTGACTGTTTGTTCCTGATAAATGGACCAGCAAAGTCATTTCCGAGGTTCATTCCTCGGTGTTGGCAGGGCATCCGGGAATTTTTGGTACCCGAGATTTGGTGGCTAGGTCCTTTTGGTGGCCTTCCTTGTCACGGGATGTGCGGTCATTTGTGCAGTCCTGTGGGACTTGTGCTCGGGCTAAGCCTTGTTGTTCTCGTGCTAGCGGGTTGCTTCTGCCCTTGCCCGTCCCGAAGAGGCCTTGGACACACATTTCCATGGATTTCATTTCTGATCTTCCGGTGTCTCAAGGAATGTCTGTCATCTGGGTGGTGTGTGATCGTTTTTCCAAGATGGTCCATTTGGTACCCTTGCCTAAGTTGCCTTCCTCTTCCGATCTGGTTCCTTTGTTTTTTCAGAATGTGGTTCGTTTACACGGCATTCCGGAGAATATCGTGTCCGACAGAGGATCCCAGTTTGTGTCCAGATTCTGGCGATCTTTTTGTGCTAAAATGGGCATTGATTTGTCGTTTTCATCTGCCTTCCATCCTCAGACTAATGGTCAAACGGAGCGAACTAATCAGACACTGGAGGCTTATTTGAGATGTTTTGTTTCTGCGGACCAGGATGATTGGGTGACCTTCTTGCCATTGGCGGAGTTTGCCCTTAATAATCGGGCTAGTTCCGTTACTTTGGTTTCGCCATTCTTCTGCAACTCTGGTTTTCATCCTCGTTTCTCCTCGGGTCATGTTGAGTCTTCTGACTGTCCTGGGGTGGATTCCGTGGTGGATAGGTTGCAGCGGATTTGGAATCATGTGGTGGACAACTTGAAGTTGTCACAGGAGAAGGCTCAGCGTTTTGCCAACCGCCGCCGCGGTGTGGACCCCCGTCTTCGTGTTGGGGATTTGGTTTGGTTGTCTTCTCGGTATGTCCCTCTGAAGGTTTCCTCTCCTAAGTTTAAGCCTCGCTTTATTGGTACTTATAAAATTTTGGAAGTTCTTAACCCGGTTTCTTTGCGTTTGGATCTTCCGGTGTCGTTTGCCATTCACAACGTGTTCCATAGGTCTTTGTTGCGGTGGTATGTTGTGCCTGTGGTTCCTGCTGTTGAGCCTCCTGCTCCGGTGTTGGTTGAGGGCGAGTTGGAGTACGTGGTGGAGAAGATCTTGGATTCTCGTCTCTCTAGACGGAGGCTCCAGTGTTTGGTCAAATGGAAGGGCTATGGTCAGGAGGATAATTCCTGGGTGGCCGCCTCTGATGTTCATGCGGCCGATTTGGTTTGTGCCTTCCACGCTGCTCATCCTGGTCGCCCTGGTGGTCTTGGTGAGGGTCCGGTGACCCCTCCTTAAAGGGGGGCTACTGTTGTGAACTATACTTCTTGGCTCCCTCTTGTGGTCACTAGTGATTTGGCACTTGGATTGTCTTTTACCAGGTTGGTACTCACCTGCTTCGTTAGGTCTGGGGTGTTGCTATTTAAACTTCCTGGATTCTCAGTCCAGTGCCTGGCATCGTTGTAATCAGTTCATTTCTGTTTGCTCCTGTCTTCAGGTCCTGGTTCCTTGCAAGATAAGCTAAGTCCTGCTTTCTTATTTTTGTTATTTTGCTTTGTTCATATTTTTGTCCAGCTTGTATAAAATGTGATTCCTGATATTGCTGGAAGCTCTAGGGGGCTGATATTCTCCCCCCTCACCGTTAGTCGGTTTGGGGGTTCTTGGATATTCAGCGTGGATATTTTGCAGGGTTTTTTGCTGACCATATAAGTCATCTTACTATTTTCTGCTATTAGTCAGTGGGCCTCTCTTTGCTAAAATCTAGCTCATTCTTACGTTTGTCTTTTCTTCTTACCTCACCGTTATTATTTGTTGGGGGCTTGTATTACTTTGGGGTCTTTTCTCTGGAGGCAAGAGAGGTCTTATTTTCCCTGATAGGGTTAGTTAGTTCTCCGGCTGGCGCGAGACGTCTAGGATCAACGTAGGCACGTTCCCCGGCTACTGTTAGTGTTTGCGCTAGGATCAGGTATATGGTCAGCCTAGTTACCACGTCCCTATGAGCTGGTATTTATGTTTCCAGACTTTGCTTTTATCTCTGAGATCCCTTGCCATTGGGATCATAACACATGACCGCCCCAGCTCTCACGGCATCTGCAACCCTCCCGTCTTATAGGCAATGCAGTACCTCCTTTTTATATCACCGCCCCACCCACCTGCCCTTCTGTTGCATCTTCTGACCGCAATGGAAGTCAGGCCAGCAGCAGTGCATCCTCGGTTCAGACACCAGACATAAATGTTGCACACTGCCCAACTATGCACAGACTGTTGCAGCTAGTGCACAAAATATAAATAACACTGGTGCTATGTCACCCCCTACACAAATTCTCCTCTGAATTTACCCAGTGTGAGTACAGTGCCCGCTAGCGGTCCCTTTATGCCATCTACAACCACTGCTCACGTGGCCGGTGCTGGATCCCCAGCCCTGACTTCGTATCATCACGGGTGCGACAACATGATCGCCAAGTCTCCATCTCTGTTGTCATCATACAGTCCCGATCGGAAGCGTCACTCTGTTAGAGCACATAGCAGAAGGAGCAGGCATTCATAACGCCGCTCTAGATCCTCCAGGTGTAGCCATTAATCCAGATCCTCACAATGGCGATCACCTTCGTCCTCAGACGGGTCGTTCGATGCATCCATTATTCCACGTAAGAGGTGGTGTTATAGGTCCAGGCGTCATTGCAGATCACCTGGAATCTCCTGCCTATTCTGAAGTGGTTGTTCCTGCATAGGCTGTTCTGGTTCATCCCGTTCCGTTGGCTCCATAAGGTATTGGTGAGTACCAGTATTTGGGGGTTGGGGTGATGGTGTGAGAGTACTTCAAGCTCTTAAAGCACTTTTGGCTCAGGGTACTAATCTTCCCCTGGGTCAAAAGATTTTGGTTAACCCTCTTTTATTAAACCAAAATCCTTAAAAAGACCTCGTGCCACGCGCTAGCATACACAAGGACATCTTTTTCTGAGGTATTTCTCCACTCAGATCTAATTTAGATGAAGAAACTGTTAACAAAATTTGGTTTAACAATTATGTCTACATTTGGTCCCTCGTGTCAACTGACCAACATACAGTTAATAAAGAACGACCTGCAGATAGACCTTTCGAGCGTAAACCGAAAGTCGTAAAAACAATGAATAATTGGCTGCAGGCATTTTTTGTTATGAGCCAAAAGCACCCAGAGCGGTGTTCAGAAATGTTTATTTATAATTCTTATAAGGCTCATGGTGGAAAGGCCTGGTGGCGCTATGAAGAGGAGTTTAGGAAGCGTTTAGCCTTACAGCCTCATTTGGATTGGGGAGTAAAAGCTATGGATACTTGGATCCGCATCATGTATGATCCTGTCAAACTAATCTCATCAGTTTATATAAGGAGGTAATTCCCAGACGGGACTATGGTAAGTCCATGGATGTTGTCTATCAGGACTTTTCAACGGCATTTGATACAGAGCCTCATAAAAGGTTGGCACATAAAATGAGAGCAATGGCACTACAAGAAAATATGTGTAATTGGGTTAACAACTGGCAGAGTGAAAGAAAACAGGGTCATTATTAAGTAGAACACACTCTGTTTAGGTTACAGATAACAGTGGGATCAGTATTGGGTCCTCTTCTTTTTAACTTATTTATTAATGACCTTGTAAAGAATAAAATGTCAATATTTTCTGGTAATACTACACTTTTTAAGGTAATCACCACAGAGGAGGATAATTTAATATTGCAGAAGAAATTTTTCCTCTAATATAGTGCAATTAGCATCTGCCTCATGAGGTTTTTGCCTTCCTTTGGATCAATACGTAAGGTTATAGGTTGAACTTGATGGACTTATGACTACTTGCAACCATAAAAACTATAAATTAAACTAATGTGCATTCGGGCCATAAGGATACATTCATATAAATTTTACCAATATGCTGGCTTTATGTGCCACACACCGGAGCCATCCATCAAATGTATATGTAATGGAATACTACCAAGTCCTGGCACAATCCTATAATGAAAGCATTTGAAGTGATGAGAACCAGACCTAAGATAGCAATGCATAGCATAGAATAAATGTTCAGTGAAAGTGTTAATATCTGGATCCCTGATGTTTTAAAGTAGTGAAGGGGTAATTTTCTAGTATACTTGTTGTTCTAGGGCCATGAAGGAATATATTTTAGGATCCTTGGTATAATAGGGAAGTATATGGGTTAAGTCAGAATTTCTTATGTTCTTGGGCAGTGAAGGGAGTGATGTCAGTATGCCTGGTGGTCTAGGAAATTGAAGGAAGTAATATCAGTATGCCTGGTGGTCTAGGGCAGTGAAAGAGGTAATGTCAGTTAATGTAAATGCACTGTTTCTCACATTAAACGTATGGAGAAGATACATTTCAGAAAAATTGCACTTTGAATTCAAAGCAACCACTGACTTAACCTTCATTCCTGGTAGTTTAGGGAAGTGAAAGGAGTAATGTCAGTATACCTGATGGTCTAGGGAAGTGAAGGAGGTAATGTCAGTATGCCTGGTGGTCTAGGGAAGTGAAGGGAGTAATGTCAGTATGCCTGGTGGTCTAGGGCAATGAAGTGGTGATGTCAGTATGCCTGGTGATTTTCAGTGCCCTGTGAAGAGATTAATTTTAGGATCTCTGGTAAAGTATGGCAGTAAATGGGTTAATGTGAGAATTCCTGGAAGTCTAGGGCAGTCAAGGTGTTACTTGAAATTATGGATCCCTTATGGTCCAATGCAGTTAAAGGATTATTAGAACTCCTGGTAAAGAGCAGTCATAGGGATAAATTTTCATATCTGTGCTCCAAGGGATTACGCACTTCTCCAAGCTCCAGCAAGAAGCTGAATGAACACTGATACATTACCTTGAAAAAGTATTCATTTCCCGTTAACTTTTCCACATTTTTTCTCTTTTTCCTAAAAAAATTGGCATATTGGCATAAAAGCTTTGAAAAGTAGCAACATTCTTGTGAAATACAGAGTTGAGCAAAAATGTTGCGACTTTTGTTGTTTGAACACCGGTATGAATCAGTTCAACAAAAATGGGTAGAACTATACAGCCTGCCATCTAGCAGAGACACTGAGCTGTGTGTGCTTGCTCAGCTCTGTGTCCCGCAGTGAACTCCTTTCACCTCACTTATGTCAACACAACCGTGAGAAAGTTCTCATGGTCACAGTGCCATCAGAAAGGTCCTGGGAGTTCACAGCCAATAAACTCAGTTCAACTCATTGACGTCGCTTGCAATGACTTCAGACACTGAGCAGCGTTAGCACACGCTGCTCAGTGTCTATGCTGGATGGCAGGCTGTATAGTTGCATCATACAACAATGCAGCCTGCCATCTAGATGTAGCAGAGCTAGACCCGTTGCGGAACAAATAGATAATTATCTTCTCAGCAGACAGGTTAGAAATATTGTTTATTATTTTAATTCAGTTACAGGAGACATTGGCTTCTGTGGACTGGGTGAGGTCGTACGTATGACTTAATTTAGATTGATTAAATAAGTCTGTCATTCTTTCAATTAAAGGGTTTTATTCTGGATAAATGAGTTTTTTTAATCAATATCACTATGGGGTTAGTAATGGGGCATCTTATAAACGACTCTCCATTACTAACTTCTGGGATTGATATCACCGGACAAAACAAAGGTGACATCAACCTCCCAAACTATCACCCCACTTGCCACCGCACTAAGACAAGTGGGAAGAGCCAGGCCTTTTTTGGGAAGGCTGCGGTCTACTGGGGGAGCAATATCCATGGCCCCTTACCAGCCTGAGAATACCAACCCCAGCTGTCTGCTTTTGCTTGGCTGGTTGTCAAAATGGGGGGACCCATGCCGTTTTTTAATGACTTATTTAAATAATTAAAAAATATATATGTGGGGACCCCTCTATTCTTGATAACAAGCCTTGCTAAAGCTGACAGCTGAGGGTTGCAGCCCACAGCTGTCAGTTTTGCTTGGCTGGTTATCAAAAATAAAGGGGAACCCCACATCATTTTTATAATATACAGTGTGTCCGTAAAGTCATGGTGCACTTTTGACCAGTCACTGGAAAGCAACAAAAAAATGATAGAAATGTGAAATCTGCTCCTAATAAAAGAAAAACTCTCCCAGTTTCATACATATTTAGTGCAGTTCGATGTGGGCTCCATTTGTTGCCCTACACACATCGAAACGATAGCGTAAGCTTGTGGTGGAAACACAGTACAAGGCTGAAAGAGCCCTTAGAGAAAACTCAATGATTTATCAAACTTTAGCCAAATTTTGCCTATTTTTAGAAAAAATGCTTAGGAATCTGAACACGAATCAGAATGTGCTATGTTTGTGCAGAATTTGAGATTAACGAACGTTTTCCGAACAAATTTGCTCATCTCTAGTAAGCACTGTTGCTTTGCAGTGCTGGTATCCTGGGTTCAAATCGAACCATGGACCACATCTAGTTTGTATGTTCTCTCTGTGTTTGCGTGGGTTTTCGTTCACACTTCAAAGACATACTGATAGGGAATTTAGATTGTGAACCCCATTGGGGAAAGTGATGATAATGTATGTACAGTGCTGAGGAATATGACAGCGCTATAGACTAAAGCATAATAATTCATTTCTGGTGTGGGACCACTGGTTTGCTCATTTTTTGTTATGAACTCCTCTGTCCAGACAGCACACACCTGGCTACTCTGCACTGACTGCTCAGGTAAATGCAAAACAAGCCTGTGCATGAGATTATATTTTATAAAGTCAAATGAGATGGAAATGTGTATCTTTACAGGAGTAGATGATCCGGAGTGACGCACAGTGATAAAATGATACTCATTCATGCTTCAGATCAGAGACCAGCTTCACATCGCTGGAATCAATCACAAACAATTACTGACAAAAAGTGCTCACAATGACCCAGGAGTTTAAGTACATATAGCTAGGTGTTCGTATGAATGTGATAATCAAACCTGACATTGGTTGGAAGTAGAAAATATAACAAATTATTCCAAGATATTTAGTTTTGTAAATTGAATTGGCACACTCTGTGCCTCATTCACACATCATCATTTTACACGTATGAGAAAAATGGACAGATTATTTTTATGAGACTTTGATCAGTGTTATCCATTTTTCTCGAACAAGGAGAAAAAAAATGAGAATCTGCCTCCAGAGATTAACATAGTAACATCGTTAGCAAGGCCGAAAAAAGACATTTGTGCATCCAGTTCAGCCTATATTCCGTCAGAATAAACCCCCAGATCTACGTCCTTCTAAAGAACCTAATAACTGTTATTAAATGAAAGGGGCGTTACCAGTGTGAGACATGTAATGACTGACAGTCTGCTCTCCTGATCTACATATCTCACACTGTTAACGCCTCCTTTAATTTAAAATAAGCTCTGGAGATCAGTGGTTTTGTCTGGAATAAGACATCAGATTGTAGATATTGAAATATCATTTTATTCAACTTTCTATGACCTATTGTCCACATATACAGCTTAGGAGGGCTGATCCTACTGGCAGATTCCTTTTAAAGGTTGTGTATGTAGGGAAATTAGATTGGTGATAATGTCTGTAAAGCACTGTGGAATATGTTGGTGCTATATAAGCTAGTATAATAAAATTGAGTATTGCATGAAATTTTGCAAATAAATGAAACATGAGCATAATTATAATGCACTACAGTGAATGCTGCTCAATATAGCTTTTATACTGTCAGATGAGCTCTCTGATGGCTCTTCTGCAAACTTTCTATTACCTCTACTATGGCTAATCTATAATTATTATTTTATTTTTTTTAATTTGAGCTTAGATTAAGTTTAGTTAACATCATGGAAGGGTTGCAGAGAGAGCTGTCACTAGCACATCTGATGATTGAGCAACCTACTATATAGTATATTACAAGCAAGGTCAACTTGCTAAATGGTAAAAAATGCTTAAAAGACCACTCCAGCATGTTTTTTTAATTGCCTCTTCTGTTAGATATCAGTAATAAGCACATACTATACACACATAGCTAATAACTAATTTATGGTGCAATAAAAAAAATGCTGTAGTGGTAATTTAATGATAACCAATAACAAATATCTTATTTTTGCAAAAGTACATGCAAAGCCATTTTAACCCCTTAGTGACCGAGCCAATTTTGATCTTAATGACCAGGCCAATTTTTACATTTCTGACCACTGTCACTTTATGAGGTTACAGCTCTGGAACGCTTCAATGGATTTCACTAATTCTGAGACTGTTTTTTCGTGACATATTGTACTTCATGTTAGTGGTAAAATTTCTTCGATATGACTTGCGTTTATTTATGGAAAAAAAATGGAAATTTTGCAACAATTTTGAAAATTTTAAAATTCTATTTTTGTGCCCTTAAATCATAGAGTCGTGTCACACAAAATAACGTGTCACACAAAATAACATTTCCCACAAGTGACCTTTACATCAGCACAATTTTGGAAATATAATTTTTTTCTTTGTTAGGAAGTTATAAAGGTTAAAAGTAGACCAGTGATTTCTCATTTTGCATTATTTTTAGGGACCACCTCACATTTGAAGTGACTTTGGGGGAGTCAGTATGAGAGAAAATACGTGACACCATTCTAAAAACTGCAGCCCTCAAAGTGCGCAAAACCGCATTCAAGAAGCTTATTAACCCTTCAGGTGCTTCATGAGAGCTAAAGCAATGTGGAAGGAAAAAAATTAACATTTAACTTTTTTCACAAAAAATTTACTTTAGATCCAAACTTTTTTATTTTCACAAGGGTATCAGAAGAAAATGGCCATAAAATTTGTAGTTCATTTTCTGCTGACTACGCCGATACCCCGTAAGTGGGGGAAAGCCACTGTTTGGGCAAATGGCAGGGCTCAGAAGGGAGTAAGCACCGTTTGATTTTTTAAATGCAAAATTGGCTGGAATTGATAGTGGGAATCCTGTCGCATTTGGAGACCTCCTGATGTGCCTAAACAGTGGAAACCCCCCTTATTCTAACCCAACCCTAACACAGCCCTAACCACAACACCACAACTGTAACCCCAACACAACCGTAACTCCAACACAACTGTAACTCCAACACAACCGTAACTCTAACACAGCCATAACCACAACACAACCGTAACCTCAACACAACCCTAACCCCAACCGTAGCCCCAACCCTAACCATAACTGGAAAGAAAGAAAAAAAATACAATCTTTTTATTTTATTATTTTTATCTAACTAATGGGGTGACAAAGAGGGGTTTGATTTACTATTGTGTTTATTTTGATCACCGTGATAGGGTCTATGACTGTAATCAAAACGAACCAATAGGAAAAATCTCCTACTGTTGCCAGCTGATCTCAGCACGTGCACTGCGCATGCGCTCGATATTTTCTTCCAGGAAGATGAGGCGGAGGGCCGGGAGATGGAGCAGGAGGGTCCAGGGATGGCGGAGGTACCAGGGGGCTCGGTGGACCCCATTTTTCTTTCCTCTGTGTGATAGATCATATCAGAGGAGAAAGAAATGAATTGTAAATCGTACTTTATTTGTGATTGCCATTATTTGGTGAATAACGGTGATCACAATACTGAGGATGGCAAAAACCAACCCGAATCATGTTCTCCGTGGTCTCGACTATCCCCGTTAACCGAGACCTTGGAGATATTCCAACACTGCGGGGCGCTATACACTTATTTCTCAGCGCCGTTAAAAAGTGGCGCTGAGGAATGAGGCCTCTTAACTGTCGCCATTAAAAGGCGTATCAGCGGTTGTTAAGGGGTTAATACCAAGTGTACAAGGGTGTTACTCATTTCTATAGTGCTGTGACGAGCATGCCTGTGTATGGGTGGTTGGAAGGTAGAACTGTAGGCCAAATGACTGATCAACTGACAGCTATTTAAAGAAGTCTCAGTAATTTTTTCCTTAAATCCTTCTAATTATTTATGTGATATACAGCTTTGGCAAAAATTAAGAGACTACTGCAAAATGTTCAGTTTGTCTGATTTTTCTCTTTATAGGTATATTTTTGAGTAAAATGTAAATTATTCATTTATTCTATAAACTTCTGACAACATGTCTCCGAATTTCCAAGCAATAAATTTTGTATTTTTTTTTTCTGAAAAGAAGAAATTAAAAAAAAACAAAGCAGTGCTTTCAGACCTCAAATAATGCAAAGAAAACAAGTTCATAATCATTTAGAAACAAAAATACTAATGCTTTAACTCAGGAAGAGTTCAGAAATCAATATTTTGAGGAATAGCCATGATTTTTAATGACAGCTTTCATGGGTCTTGGCATGTTTTCCACCAGTCTTTCACACTGCTTCTGGCGCAAAAATTTAAAGCAGTTCTTCTTTGTTTGATGGCTTGTGACTATCCATCTTCGTCTTGATTACATTCCAGAGGTTTTCAATGGGTTCGGGTCGGAGACCATGATGGGTTTTTATGTGGTGGTCTCTTAATTTTTGCCAGAGCTGTATAACGGTGGTTGGTGTTGACCCACTGCACCACGTGTTAGGCTTACCCTAGAGGGGCATGACTGAGTGTCTACCAGATCTTTACTTAGGCCTCTGATGGTGGCGATAGGCTTTTTTCCCCCACACTCCATTCCGGCCTTATTATGGTCCTTTATGGCGTTTATGCCATTTTTTGCTCCCGGGCCTAGTAGCCTTTTTCTCCTCTCCCTCCCTATATCTGCCTTACTATATGGGCCTTATGCATTTTGGACTTTACATCTTCTGACCTTCCTGACCACATATGACGGTATATTACTGCCACTCCTAGATACCTTCTGGATTACTTACCAGGTTGTATGATGACAATACATAGGTGTAATTAATTGTGGTCTGGGGCAGGACTGTCTTGCAAGTTGACCTTATGAGGGATAGATGTTACTATTGTTATTCTTTCCACCTTATATATGATATTATGGTGTTATGTGGGCTTAATCCCTATGGAGTGACCTGGCACACATGATAAATTGATAATTGGCATTTACATTATCCAGGAATGGGGATGTGTTTTGTATATATGCTTGTTTTTTAATTGTTTTTACATATTTTCTATGATGTTAAATAAAGGTTTGTTATTACTCTTCTACCTTATGTGGTTGTGCAGCTCTTTTCTTTAGTCCAACCTTTTTCTTCTCTTTTTGTCATTATACATGCGGACTAAGCTTTGCACCCCCTCCATTATATAAACATAACCAGAGTGCACCCTTTTCTATATATAAAGGCTGCACTGCCGTTAGACACCCGGGGCCTGCAGCAGCTGACCAGAGGGTCAAAGACACGGGTACGAGGTACAGGAGGGAGAGACGGAAGCGTATTGAGATGGTCCGAGTTAGGGGCAAGCAGCATGGGTTCATAATACAAAGCCGGAGTCAGGGATGGAGAAGTCACACTGAGCTGGTAAGCAGACTGGGTCGATATATATATATACATATTGTCTTAGCCAGTCTGTTTTCAGGTTCGATGGGTCAGAAGAGGACTGTAGCATCCTAGAAACCAGGGAAGACGGCGATCAGTAAGTATTTTAACAAAGTTGCACAACATCACATACATAATTAGGAGGGTTTAGGGAAAATAATACTGAGAGTTTTTCTTTCTGATAGAAAGCAAGCTTTAGTCCAACTCAGCTTCCTGTTAGGGATGCTTTAGAGAGATTAAACCTCTCTGCTGCAAGTGTTGTTCTCAGTGAATCTTGTCTCTACATGTTTTGTAAGTTGCTGCAAACTTTGTGACTTTTACATTATATGAGAACCCATCTATCTATATATATAATTGTCTAAGGGTTTTTCCGTCTGTCTGTCTGTCTGTCTGTCTGTCTGTCTGTCCTGGAAATCCTGCGTCTCTGATTGGTCGAGGCCACCAGGCCTCGACCAATCAGCGACGGGCACAGCATGGCGATGATGATGTCATAATGGAAATCCCGCGTCTCTGATTGGTCGAGGCCGCCAGGCCTCGACCAATCAGCGACGGGCACAGCATGGCGACGATGATGTCATAAAGGTTGCCTCGACCAATCAGCGACGGGCACAGTCTGCCGCGAATTCGCCTCGACCAATCAGTGACGGGCACAGTATCGACGTAGATGTCATAATGGTTGCCATGGCGACGATGATGTCATAAAGGTTGCCTCGACCAATCAGCGACGGGCACAGTCTGCCGTGAATTCTGGAATCATCATTGTCCATATACTACGGGGACATGCATATTCTAGAATACCCGATGCGTTAGAATCGGGCCACAGTCTAGTATATATATAATTGTCTAAGGGTTTTTCTGTCTGTCTGTCTGTCCTGGAAATCCCGCGTCTCTGATTGGTCGAGGCCGCCAGGCCTCGACCAATCAGCGACGGGCACAGCATGGCGACGATGATGTCATAAAGGTTGCCTCGACCAATCAGCGACGGGCACAGTCTGCCGCGAATTCGCCTCGACCAATCAGCGACGGGCACAGTATCGACGTAGATGTCATAATGGTTGCCATGGCGACGATGATGTCATAAAGGTTGCCTCGACCAATCAGCGACGGGCACAGTCTGCCGCGAATTCTGGAATCATCATTGTCCATATACTATGGGGACATGCATATTCTAGAATACCCGATGCGTTAGAATCGGGCCACAATCTAGTATTTCTATAAGTGTCCTTTATCACACTATACAATCACAGTGTTAATATAGTCTTCCACTATACAGTCCTAGTATCTACACAGTCTTCCACTATACAATCCTAGAAGCCATACATTCCTCCATACAGTCCTCCAATATACAGAACTAGCATCCATTCAGTCCTCCACTATATAGCATTATTATCCATACAGTCCTTCACTATACAACTCTAGTATTCACACAGTCCTCCAATATACTTTATAATGTCCATACAGCCCTCCCAATATACAATCCTGGCATCCATGCAGTCCTTCAATATACAGGCCTATTATCCATACAAACCTCCATACAATCTCCCACCATACAGTCATATCATCCACACAGTTCTACAATATACATTCCTAGTATCCATTCAGTCCTTCACTAAACAATCCTATTTTTCCATACAGTCCTCCAATCATCCACCATGCAATTCAAACATCCATATAGTCCTCCAATATACATTGTTTTTATCTATACAGTCCTGCAATATACAGTTCTAGTATCCATACAATCCTCCATTATACACACTCAATATTCATAGAGTCAGCCTCTATATAATACTAGTATCCGCTATGTGCTCCTAGTATCCATACAGTTCTCTGCTATACAATCCTAGTTTCCATACAGTCCTCCAATATACAATCGTTGTATTCATACAGTCCTCCTGCACTTTATAATACCACTTTATTAAAGTCTCACTGACTTCCCAGGTTGTAACTATATAATCCCAGTGTCGCTTCATTTTACTGTACTATATTACCCTGGAGTATCTCCAGCACTAAAGTATATAATTCCAATATCCTTCTAGTGCTTCTCTACAAACCTTCCTGGATTATACCATTCAAAAGGCAATCCCAGTATTCTTCTTTACCGTCGGTGTCCTGGATTGGAGTCCTACCAAAGGCAGCATCTGTATAGAGTTTGTATGTTCTCCTAATGTTTATATTAGTTTCCTACAGGTTCCCTCGTTTCCGTTCACACTCAGAAACATATTGGTGGGTTTACTGGCATCCTATGAAACTAATGTTTATATTAGTTTCCTACAGGTTCCCTCGTTTCCGTTCACACTCAGAAACATATTGGTGGGTTTACTGGCATCCTATGAAACTGATTCTAGTGTAAGGAGGTATGAGATGGGGGGAAAAGCTTGTGTGCACCAATAGGGACCAGTGATGGCAATCTCTACAATGCTATGGATCATGTTGGTGCTATATAAACAACAAGATAACTGTTAATCCCAGTACTAAACTATGCAATCCCGGTATAATCCAAGTACTTCATTATACATTATCAGTTAAATCCAAGCACTTCAGTGTTCAGTCCAAAGATTACATTATGCATTCCCAGTTTTTCCCCAGTACAATCCCATTATGATCCCAGTACTCCATGATACAATCTCAGTATTACAGTATACAATTCTAATGTGATCCCATTTTTCACTATGCAATGCCCAGTACTTTACAATCACAGGATTGAAATATACAATCCCAGTAAAATCTCAGGATTGCACTGAATGCTTCTAGTACTTCACTATACAATCCCAGTACTTTACTATCTGATCCCAGTATTGCATTATATGATCCCAGTATACAGGTGGCTCAGTGGTTAGCACTGCAGCCTTGCAGCGCTGGAGTCCTGGGTTCATATCCCATCAAGGACAGATGCAAGGAGTTTGTATGTTCTCGTGGGTTTCCTCCGGGTTCTCTGCTTTCCTTCCACACTCCAAAGACATACTGATAGGGAATTCAGATTGTGAGCCCCATCGGGGACAGAAATGATAATGTGTGTAAAGCGCTGTGGAATATGTTAGCGATATATAAAGATTATTTTATTATTATTATTCACTACACAATCCCAGTATAGCAATACACAATCCCAGTACTTTACTATTTGATCCCAGTATTGCATTATACGATCCCAGTATTCACTACACAATCCCAGTATAGCAATACACAATCCCAGTACTTTACTATTTGATCCCAGTATTGCATTATACAATCCCAGTATTCACTACACAATCCCAGTATAGCAATATACAATCCCAGTACTTTACTATTTGATCCCAGTATTGCATTATACGATCCCAGCATTCACTACACAATCCCAGTATAGCAATACACAATCCCAGTACTTTACTATTTGATCCCAGTATTGCATTATACGATCCCAGCATTCACTACACAATCCCAGTATAGCAATACACAATCCCAGTACTTTACCATTTGATCCCAGTATTGCATTATATGTTTGCATTATACAATCCCTATATAATCCCAGTATTGCACCATGTGTTTCTAGTACTTTACTATACAATACCAGTATGATCCCTGGTCTTCACTGTCCAATCCCAGTATAAAACTCTCCCAGTCTCACACCCTTGAATCTCTATATGGCAGGACATAGGAGGCATCTGCTAGAGATTTGCCAGTGATTTTGTGCCATATCGGATGACCTGTCTGTAAGTTTTTTCCATTTGTTTGGCGTGGCAGCCCTGGGATGGGCACCAGTGTCACCAGTATCACCATTTCACCCTTTCCTCTCTCAGTTACAGTGTTGCTGCTTTGAGGACAAAGTCACCTTCCGGCGATAGAGACTGTGTATTACACAGCAACGACCTGTCCCTGGCACCACACTGCTGCTAGGTGCCAACTTGGCACTAAAGTTCCCATGCAACCCTGCCAGCCCCCCATGCCCCTGCACCTCACTTGTACATAAGTTGATGCCCCCAGACCACCTGCATTTATCGCCTGGCATCCCATGGTACAGCTAATCTGGGCTACTCCTTGCCCCAAGTTAGCAGGCGAGCTACATCAGAGCAACACGTGTCCACAGCCGAACTTACTTCTCAGGACTGGCAGCTCCTGATGCCAGCGGCTGCGGGTGGCGGTGCCAGGGAGGCTGCAGCACACATTGCCCGTGCGCCCAGTGCAGGTGGTTGCAGGGAAGGCGATGCTAGCAGTGCCGGAGCCAGGGCTCTGTGAGACTGAGGAGAGGGAGGAGGCTCCATCACTGAGCTCCGAGGAGGGGCCTGAGCAGAAGAAAACGGCGAGGTGATAAAAGTCCCCCAGCAAAAGAGGAGCTGATAGAACCGGACCGTGCACATGTGTCCTGTGTGTGCCGCATTGCATACTGTGTGTGTTCACTGACGGCAGCAGTCCCACTGCACTGACTAATGGTCACACTCACACTGTGCTGACTGATGGCTGTCACTCACACTGCACTGTGCTGACTGATGGCTGTCACTCACACTGTACTGTGCTGACTGATGGCTGTCACTCACACCACTGTGCTGACTGATGGCTGTCACTCACACTACACTGTGCTGACTGATGGCTGTCACTCACACTACACTGTGCTGACTGATGGCTGTCACTCACACTGCACTGTTCTGACTGATGGCTGTCACTCACACTGCTCTGTGCTGACTGATGGCTGTCACTCACACTGCACTGTGCTGACTGATGGCTGTCACTCACACTGCTCTGTGCTGACTGATGGCTGTCACTCACACTGCACTGTGCTGACTGATGGCTGTCACTCACACTGCACTGTGCTGACTGATGGCTGTCACTCACACTGCTCTGTGCTGACTGATGGCTGTCACTCACACTGCACTGTGCTGACTGATGGCTGTCACTCACACTGCACTGTGCTGACTGATGGCTGTCACTCACACTGCACTGTGCTGACTGATGGCTGTCACTCACACTGCACTGTGCTGACTGATGGCTGTCACTCACACTGCACTGTGCTGACTGATGGCTGTCACTCACACCACTGTGCTGACTGATGGCTGTCACTCACACTGCACTGTGCTGACTGATGGCTGTCACTCACACTGCTCTGTGCTGACTGATGGCTGTCACTCACACTGCACTGTGCTGACTGATGGCTGTCACTCACACTGCACTGTGCTGACTGATGGCTTTCACACTGCACTGTGCTGACTGATGGCTGTCGCTCACACTGCACTGTGCTGACTGATGGCTGTCACTCACACTGCACTGTGCTGACTGATGGCTGTCACTCACACTGCACTGTTCAGAATCATGGTTGTCACTCAGACTGTACTGTGCTGACTGATGGCTGCCACTCACACTGTACTGTTCAGAATTATGGTTGTCACTCACACTGTGCTGCCTGATGGCTGTTACTCAACCTGTGATGGCTGTCACTCACACTGTGTTGACCGATGGCTGTCACTACCATAACTGAAGGCTGTCACTCACACTACCATGACTGATGGTGGTCACTTACACTGTGCTATATGATGACTGTCAATCACACTACCATGACTGATGGTGGTCACTCACACTGTGCTGACTGATGGCTGTCACACTGCACTGTGCTGGCTAATTGCTGTCACTTACACTGCACTGTGCTGACTGATGGCTGTCACTCACACAGCACTGTTCTGACTGATGGCTGTCACTCACACTGTACTGTTCAGAATTATAGTTTCACTCACACTGCACTGTGCTGACTGATGGCTGTCACTCACACTGCACTGTTCAGAATGATGGTTGTCACTCACACTGTACTGTTCAGAATGATAGTTGTCACTCACACTGCACTGTGCTGACTGATGGCTGTCACTCACACTGTACTGTTCAGAATGATAGTTGTCACTCACACTGCACTGTGCTGACTGATGGCTGTCACTCACACTGTACTGTTCAGAATCATGGTTGTCACTCAGACTGTACTGTGCTGACTGATGGCTGTCACTCACACTGTACTGTTCAGAATGATGGCTGTCACTCACACTGTACAGTTCAGAATGATGGTTGTCACTCACACTGCACTGTTCTGACTGATGGCTGTCACTCACACTGTGCTGCCTGATGGCTGTCACTCACCCTGTGATGACTGATGGCTGTCACTCACACTGTGTTGAGCGATGCCTGTCACTACCATAACTGATGGCTGTCACTCACACTGTGCTACCTGATGGCTGTCACTCACACTGTGATGACTGACGGCTGACATTCACACTATGTTTACCTATGGCTGTCACTCACACTACCATGACTGATAGTGGTCACTTACACTGCTATTTGATGACTGTCACTCACACTACAATGACTGATGGTGGTTGCTCACACTGTGCTGACTGATGGCTGTCGCACTGTGCTGGCTAATGGCTGACACTCACACTGCACTGTGCTGACTGATGGCTGTCACTTACATTTCACTGTTCTGACTGATGGCTGTCACTCACACTACACTGTGCTGACTGATGGCTGTCACTCACACTGCACTGTGCTGACTGATGGCTGTTACTCACACAGCACTGTGCTGATTGATGGCTGTCACACTGCACTGTTCAGAATGATGGTTGTCACTCACACTGCACTGTGCTGACTGATGGCTGTCACTCACACTGTGCTGCCTGATGGCTGCCACTCACACTGTAATGACTGATGTTTGTCACTCACACTGTGTTGAGCGATGGCTGTCACTCACACTACCATGACTGATGGTGGTCACTCACACTGTGCTGCCTGATGGCTGCCACTCACACTGTGATGACTGATGTTTGTCACTCGCACTGTGTTGAGCGATGGCTGTCACTCACACTACCATGACTGTTGTGATTCGGTTCGTGGGCTCCCCCGGTGGTCTCTTGTGGTACTGGTGTCCTGCAAGCTTTGCCTTCAGTTCACCTGTTCCTATCAGGATGTGGGAGTATCCTATTTAACCTTGCTCCTCAGTCATTCTAATGCTGGCCATCAATGTATCCAGAGTAATTCTGTTGCATGTTCCTGCTCCCAGTTTTCTGCTCAGCTAAGTTGGACACTTTAGTCCTTAAGTCTATTTTTGTATGTTTTGTCCAGTTTGCACTTATGTGAATCTCTGCAGCTGGAAGCTCTTGTTGGGCTGAAATTACCACTCCAGTGGCATGAGTTGTCACATGAGTTAAGGTAATTTCAGGATGGTGTTTTGAAGGGTTTTTCAGCTGACCGCGAAGTCCTCTGTTGTATCTTTCTGCTATTTAGTTAGCAGGCCTCTCTGTGCTAAATCTGCTTTCATACTACGTGTGTCCTTTCATCTGCTCTCACCGTTATTATATGTGGGGGGCTGCTATCTTCCGTGGGGACATTCTCTGGAGGCAAGCCAGGACTGTGTTTTCTTCTACCAGGGGTAGTTAGTTCTCCGGCTGGCGCGCGGCATCTAGAGACAACGCAGGAATGCCCCCTGGCTACTTCTAGTGTGGTGTGTAGGTTTAGCATCGCGGTCAGCTCTAGTTTCCATCACCCGAGAGCTTGTCCGTTTATTCTATGCTTCTGATGTTTCCTTGCCATTGGAAACCATAACAGTATGGCCAGCCCAAATGTTTAATCTATAGGCTGAAGCAGGAGAGAAAAGGAACTGTGTGAAACCTTTTTTTTTTTTTTCCTTCCTCTGAAGTTGCACTCCAGCTCTAATTGCAGTCTCCTGTTTTCCTCTCCTCTTAACCCCTGAATGGCTCAGACTTTATCTGTTGAAATATGGATCCCCAGAGTCTGGCTACCAATTTGAATAATCTTGCCTCTAAAGTTCAGAATATACAAGATTTTTTGTTACATGCTCCTCGGTCTGAACCTAAAATTCCTATACCGGAGTTTTTTTCTGGAGATCGATCTTGTTTTCTAAATTTTAAATACAATTGTAAATTGTTTCTTTCGCTGAGATCTCATTCTGCTGGAGATCCTGCCCAGCAAGTAAAAATTGTTATTTCTTTACTGCGGGGTGACCCCCAAAATTGGGCATTTTCATTGGCACCAGGGGATCCTGCGTTGCTCAATGTGGATGCGTTTTTTCTGGCTTTGGGGTTGCTTTATGAGGAACCAAATTTGGAGATTCAGGCTGAGAAAGCCCTAATAGCCCTCTCTCAGGGGCAAGATGAAGCCGAAATATATTGCCAAAAATTTCGAAAATGGTCTGTGCTTACTCAGTGGAATGAGTGCGCTCTGGCGGCAATTTTCAGAGAAGGTCTCTCTGATGCTGTAAAAGACGTCATGGTGGGGTTTCCTGTGCCTACTGGTCTGAATGAGTCCATGACAATGGCAATTCAGATTGATCGGCGTTTACGGGAACGCAAACCTGTGCACCAGTTGGCGGTGTCTTCTGAAGAGGCACCACAGAGTATGCAATGTGATAGCTTTCTGTCCAGAAGCGAACGACAGATTTACAGGCGCAAAAATCATTTGTGCTTCTATTGTGGAAATTCTACTCATGTTATATCAGCATGCTCTAAACGAACAAAGAAAGTTGATAAATCCTCTGCTATTGGCACTTTGCAGTCCAAGTTTATTTTGTCTGTAACTCTAATTTGTTCGTTATCTTCTATTGTTGCGGATGCGTATGTGGATTCTGGCGCCGCTTTGAGTCTTATGGATTGGTCCTTTGCCAGGCGCTGTGGGTTTGATCTAGAGCCTCTGGAAGTTCCTATACCTTTAAAGGGTATTGATTCTACACCATTGGCTAGTAATAAACCACAATACTGGACACAAGTGACTATGCGTATGACTCCAGACCATCAAGAGGTGATTCGCTTCCTTGTACTGTATAATCTACATGATGTGTTGGTGCTGGGATTGCCATGGTTGCAAACTCATAACCCAGTCCTTGACTGGAAAACAATGTCTGTACTAAGCTGGGGATGTCAGGGAAATCATGGGGACACACCTTTGGTCTCCATTGCTTCATCTATTCCCTCTGAAATTCCTGAGTTTTTGTCTGATTATCGTGAGGTTTTTGAGGAATCTACTCTTAATTCTCTTCCTCCTCACAGAGATTGCGATTGCGCCATAGATTTGATCCCTGGCAGTAAATTTCCTAAGGGTCGTCTATTCAATCTGTCTGTACCTGAACATGCTGCCATGCGAGAGTATATTAGGGAGTCCTTGGAAAAGGGACATATTCGTCCTTCTTCGTCTCCTCTTGGAGCAGGGTTCTTTTTCGTAGCTAAAAGTGATGGTTCTTTGAGACCTTGTATTGATTATAGACTCTTGAATAAGATCACAGTCAAGTATCAATATCCTTTGCCATTGCTGACAGATTTATTTGCTCGCATTGAGGGGGCGAAGTGGTTCTCTAAGATTGATCTTCGCGGTGCGTATAATTTGGTGCGAATTAAGCAGGGAGATGAGTGGAAAACCGCATTTAATACGCCCGAGGGCCATTTTGAGTATTTGGTGATGCCTTTTGGTCTGTCAAGTGCCCCTTCGGTCTTTCAGTCTTTTATGCACAATATTTTCCGTGAATATCTGGATAAATTTATGATTGTGTATTTGGACGATATCTTGATTTTTTCGGATGACTGGGAATCTCATGTTCAACAAGTTAGGAGGGTTTTTCAGGTTTTGCGGACCAATTCTCTGTTTGTTAAAGGTTCAAAGTGTGTTTTTGGGGTTCAGAAGATTTCGTTTTTGGGGTACATTTTTTCCCCCTCTTCTATTGAGATGGATCCTGTGAAGGTTCGGGCTATTTGTGACTGGACGCAACCGACTTCTCTTAAGGGCCTTCAGAAATTTTTGGGCTTTGCTAACTTTTATCGTCGATTCATAACTGGTTTTTCTAGCGTTGTCAGGCCTTTGACTGATTTGACTAAAAAGGGTGCTGATGTTGCAGATTGGTCTCCTGCTGCTGTGGAGGCCTTTCGGGAGCTTAAGCGCCGTTTTTCTTCTGCTCCGGTGTTGTGCCAGCCTGATGTTTCTCTTCCTTTTCAGGTGGAAGTTGATGCTTCCGAGATCGGAGCGGGGGCGGTTTTGTCGCAGAAAAGTTCAGATTGTTCAGTGATGAGACCTTGTGCGTTCTTTTCTCGAAAATTTTCGCCCGCCGAGCGAAATTATGACGTCGGTAATCGGGAGCTTTTGGCGATGAAGTGGGCATTTGAGGAGTGGCGTCATTGGCTTGAGGGTGCTAAACATCAGGTGGTGGTCTTGACTGATCACAAAAATTTGATTTATCTTGAGTCGGCCAGACGTCTGAATCCTAGACAGGCGCGCTGGTCGTTGTTTTTCTCCCGGTTTAATTTTGTGGTTTCGTATCTGCCAGGTACTAAGAATGTGAAGGCGGATGCCCTTTCTAGGAGTTTTGAACCTGATTCCCCTGGTGATTCTAAACCTACGGGTATACTTAAGGATGGGGTGATATTGTCTGCTGTCTTCCCAGACCTGCGACGTGCTTTACAAGAGTTTCAGGCGGATCGGCCTGATCGTTGTCCGCCTGGTAGATTGTTTGTGCCGGATGAGTGGACCAATAGAGTCATCTCGGAGGTTCATTCTTCTGCGTTGGCAGGTCATCCGGGAATTTTTGGTACCAGAGATTTGGTGGCTAGGTCCTTCTGGTGGCCTTCCCTGTCTCGGGACGTGCGTACTTTTGTGCAGTCTTGCGATGTTTGTGCTCGGGCCAAGCCTTGTTGTTCTCGGGCTAGTGGGTTGTTGTTGCCCTTGCCTGTTCCTAAGAGGCCTTGGACACACATCTCTATGGATTTTATTTCTGATCTCCCTGTTTCTCAGAAGATGTCCGTCATTTGGGTGGTGTGTGACCGCTTTTCTAAGATGGTTCATTTGGTGCCCTTGCCCAAGCTGCCTTCCTCATCTGAGTTGGTGGCCCTGTTTTTTCAGAATGTGGTTCGGCTGCATGGTATTCCGGAGAATATCGTTTCCGACAGGGGATCCCAGTTTGTGTCCAGATTTTGGCGGGCGTTTTGTGCCAGGATGGGCATTGATTTGTCTTTTTCGTCTGCATTTCATCCCCAGACAAATGGCCAGACGGAACGTACTAATCAGACCTTGGAGACTTATTTGAGGTGTTTCGTGTCTGCTGATCAGGATGACTGGGTCTCCTTTTTGCCGTTGGCTGAGTTTGCCCTTAATAATCGGGCCAGTTCTGCCACTTTGGTCTCCCCTTTCTTTTGCAATTCAGGGTTCCATCCTCGTTTTTCATCTGGTCAGGTGGAGTCTTCGGATTGTCCTGGAGTGGATACCATGGTAGATAGGTTGCATCGTATTTGGGGGCAGGTGGTGGACAATTTGGAGTTGTCCCAGGAGAAGACTCAACGTTTTGCTAATCGCCATCGTCGTGTTGGTCCTCATCTTCGTGTTGGGGACTTGGTGTGGTTGTCCTCCCGTTTTGTCCCTATGAGGGTCTCTTCTCCTAAGTTTAAGCCTCGGTTCATCGGTCCTTATAAGATTTTGGAAATTCTTAACCCTGTGTTTTTTCGTTTGGACCTCCCAGCATCCTTTGCTATCCATAATGTCTTCCATCGGTCATTATTTCGGAGGTATGAGGTACCACTTGTGCCTTCTGTTGAGCCTCCTGCTCCTGTGCTGGTTGAGGGTGAATTGGAGTACGTGGTGGAGAAAATCTTGGACTCCCGTGTTTCCAGACGGAGACTTCAATATCTGGTGAAATGGAAGGGCTACGGTCAAGAGGATAATTCTTGGGTTACAGCTTCTGATGTTCATGCTTCTGATTTGGTCCGTGCCTTTCATAGGGCTCATCCAGATCGCCCTGGTGGTTCTTGTGAGGGTTCGGTGCCCCCTCCTTAAGGGGGGGGGTACTGTTGTGATTCGGTTCGTGGGCTCCCCCGGTGGTCTCTTGTGGTACTGGTGTCCTGCAAGCTTTGCCTTCAGTTCACCTGTTCCTATCAGGATGTGGGAGTATCCTATTTAACCTTGCTCCTCAGTCATTCTAATGCTGGCCATCAATGTATCCAGAGTAATTCTGTTGCATGTTCCTGCTCCCAGTTTTCTGCTCAGCTAAGTTGGACACTTTAGTCCTTAAGTGTTGTGAAATTGGATTCTGGGCTCCCCCGGTGGCCACTTGTGGAATTTAACTTGTGTGCATCATCCCCTCTGTTCACCTGCTCCTATCAGGATGTGGGAGTCGCTATATAACCTTGCTCCTCTGTCAGTTTCATGCCGGTCAACAATGTAATCAGTAGCCTTTCTGTGCATGTTCCTGCTACTAGACAACTCCCAGCTAAGTTGGACTTTTGTCCTTGTGTGTTTTTGCATTTTGTTCCTGTTCACAGCTGCTGTTTCGTTACTGTGTCTGGAAAGCTCTTGTGAGCGGAAATTGCCACTCTGGTGTTATGAGTTAATGCTAGAGTCTTAAAGTAATTTCTGGATGGTGTTTTGATAGGGTTTTCTGCTGACCATGAAAGTGCCCTTTCTGTCTTCATGCTATCTAGTAAGCGGACCTCGATTTTGCTAAACCTATTTTCATACTACGTTTGTCATTTCATCTTAAATCACCGCCAATATATGTGGGGGCCTCTGTCTGCCTTTTGGGAAAATTTCTCTAGAGGTGAGCCAGGACTGTCTTTTCCTCTGCTAGGATTAGGTAGTTCTCCGGCTGGCGCTGGGCATCTAGGGATAAAAAAACGTAGGCATGCTACCCGGCCACTTCTAGTTGTGCGGCAGGTTTAGTTCATGGTCAGTATAGTTTCCATCTTCTAAGAGCTAGTTCTCATATATGCTGGGCTATGTTCTCTCGCCATTGAGAATCATGACAGTTTGACCGGCCCAAAAAAGGGTTAAATTACTGGCTGAGAAAGGAGAGAAAAAAGAAGTCTGCTACAATTTTTTTTTTTTTTCCCTCTAGTTCTGAGTGTGCTGTTAATTGAATCACTTGCTAGTCTGCCTATACTGCAGCCTTCCTCTCTTCCTCTCCTTCTAATCCTTGAATGGCTCTGTGTTCACCTGTTTCAAATGGATCTTCAGAGTGTAGCTACAGGTTTGAATAATCTCGCCACAAAGGTACAAAATTTGCAAGATTTTGTTGTTCATGCACCTATGTCTGAGCCTAGAATTCCTTTGCCTGAATTCTTCTCGGGGAATAGATCTCACTTTCAAAATTTTAAAAATAATTGCAAATTGTTTTTGTCCCTGAAGTCTCGCTCTGCCGGAGACCCTGCACAGCAGGTCAGGATTGTAATTTCCTTGCTCCGGGGCGACCCTCAAGACTGGGCTTTTGCATTGGCACCAGGGGATCCTGCGTTGCTCAATGTGGATGCGTTTTTTCTGGCCTTGGGGTTGCTTTATGAGGAACCTCATTTAGAGCTTCAGGCGGAAAAGGCCTTGATGTCCTTGTCTCAGGGGCAAGATGAAGCTGAAATATACTGCCAAAAATTCCGCAAATGGTCTGTGCTTACTCAGTGGAATGAGTGCGCCCTGGCGGCGATTTTCAGAGAAGGTCTCTCTGATGCCATTAAGGATGTTATGGTGGGGTTCCCTGTGCCTGCGAGTCTGAATGAGTCCATGACGATGGCTATTCAGATCGATAGGCGTCTGCGGGAGCGCAAACCTGTGCACCATTTGGCGGTGTCTACTGAGAAAACGCCAGAAAATATGCAATGTGATAGAATTCTGTCCAGAAGCGAGCGGCAGAATTTTAGACGAAAAAATGGGTTGTGCTTCTATTGTGGTGATTCAACTCATGTTATATCAGCATGCTTTAAGCGTACTAAGAAGCCTGACAAGTCTGTTTCAATTAGCACTTTACAGTCTAAGTTTATTCTATCTGTGACCCTGATTTGTTCTTTGTCATCTATTACCGCGGACGCCTATGTCGACTCTGGCGCTGCTTTGAGTCTTATGGATTGGTCCTTTGCCAAACGCTGTGGGTATGATTTGGAGCCATTGGAGGCTCCGATACCTCTGAAAGGGATTGACTCCACCCCATTGGCTAGTAATAAACCACAATACTGGACACAAGTGACTATGCGTGTTAATCCGGATCACCAGGAGGTTATTCGCTTTCTGGTGCTGTATAATCTACATGATGTTTTGGTGCTGGGATTGCCATGGCTGCAATCTCATAACCCAGTCCTCGACTGGAGAGCTATGTCTGTGTTAAGCTGGGGATGTAAAGGAACTCATGGGGACGTACCTTTGGTTTCCATTTCATCATCTATTCCCTCTGAGATTCCTGAATTCTTGTCTGACTTTCGTGACGTTTTTGAAGAACCCAAGGTTGGTTCACTACCTCCGCACCGGGAGTGCAATTGTGCCATAGACTTGATCCCGGGTAGTAAATACCCTAAGGGTCGTTTATTTAATCTGTCTGTGCCTGAACACGCTGCTATGCGAGAATATATAAAGGAGTCCTTGGAAAAGGGACATATTCGTCCTTCGTCATCTCCCTTAGGAGCCGGTTTTTTCTTTGTGTCTAAGAAAGACGGCTCTTTGAGGCCGTGTATTGATTATCGACTTTTGAATAAAATCACGGTTAAATATCAATATCCGTTACCACTGCTTACTGATTTGTTTGCTCGTATAAAGGGGGCCAAGTGGTTCTCTAAGATTGATCTCCGTGGGGCGTATAATTTGGTGAGAATCAAGCAGGGGGATGAGTGGAAAACCGCATTTAATACGCCCGAGGGCCATTTTGAGTATTTGGTGATGCCTTTTGGTCTTTCTAATGCCCCTTCAGTCTTCCAGTCCTTTATGCATGACATTTTCCGCGATTATTTGGATAAATTTATGATTGTGTATCTGGATGATATTCTGATTTTTTCGGATGACTGGGACTCTCATGTCCAGCAGGTCAGGAGGGTTTTTCAGGTTTTGCGGTCTAATTCCTTGTGTGTGAAGGGTTCTAAGTGTGTTTTTGGGGTTCAGAAGATTTCCTTCTTGGGATACATTTTTTCCCCCTCTTCCATCGAGATGGATCCTGTCAAGGTTCAGGCTATTGGTGATTGGACGCAACCCTCTTCTCTTAAGAGTCTTCAGAAATTTTTGGGCTTTGCTAACTTTTATCGTCGATTTATTGCTGGTTTTTCTGATGTTGTAAAACCATTGACTGATTTGACTAAGAAGGGTGCTGATGTTGCTGATTGGTCCCCTGATGCTGTGGAGGCCTTTCGGGAGCTCAAGCGCCGCTTTTCTTCCGCCCCAGTGTTGCGTCAGCCTGATGTTGCTCTTCCTTTTCAGGTTGAGGTCGACGCTTCTGAAATCGGAGCTGGGGCGGTGTTGTCGCAGAGAAGTTCCGACTGCTCCGTGATGAGACCTTGTGCTTTTTTTTCCCGTAAATTTTCGCCCGCCGAGCGGAATTATGATATTGGGAATCGGGAGCTTTTGGCCATGAAGTGGGCTTTTGAGGAGTGGCGTCACTGGCTTGAGGGGGCCAGACATCAGGTGGTGGTATTGACTGACCACAAAAATTTAATTTACCTTGAGTCTGCCAGGCGCCTGAATCCTAGACAAGCGCGCTGGTCGTTGTTTTTCTCTCGGTTTAATTTTGTGGTGTCTTACCTACCGGGTTCTAAGAATGTTAAGGCGGATGCCCTTTCTAGGAGTTTTGAGCCTGACTCCCCTGGTAATTCTGAGCCCACAGGTATCCTTAAAGATGGAGTGATATTGTCTGCCGTTTCTCCAGACCTGCGGCGGGCCTTGCAGGAGTTTCAGGCGGATAGACCTGATCGTTGCCCACCTGGTAGACTGTTTGTTCCTGATGATTGGACCAGTAGAGTCATCTCTGAGGTTCATTCTTCTGCGTTGGCAGGTCATCCTGGAATCTTTGGTACCAGGGATTTGGTGGCAAGGTCCTTCTGGTGGCCTTCCCTGTCACGAGATGTGCGAGGCTTTGTGCAGTCTTGTGACGTTTGTGCTCGGGCCAAGCCTTGTTGTTCTCGGGCTAGTGGATTGTTGTTACCCTTGCCTATCCCGAAGAGGCCTTGGACGCACATCTCGATGGATTTTATTTCGGATCTGCCTGTTTCTCAGAAGATGTCTGTCATCTGGGTGGTGTGTGACCGTTTCTCTAAGATGGTCCATCTGGTTCCCTTGCCTAAGTTGCCTTCTTCTTCCGAGTTGGTTCCTCTGTTTTTTCAAAATGTTGTTCGTTTGCATGGTATTCCGGAGAATATCGTTTCTGACAGAGGGACCCAATTCGTGTCTAGATTTTGGCGGGCATTCTGTGCTAGGATGGGCATAGATTTGTCTTTTTCGTCTGCTTTCCATCCTCAGACTAATGGCCAGACCGAGCGGACTAATCAGACCTTGGAGACATATTTGAGGTGTTTTGTGTCTGCGGATCAGGATGATTGCGTTGCTTTTTTGCCTTTGGCGGAGTTCGCCCTCAATAATCGGGCCAGCTCTGCCACCTTGGTGTCCCCGTTTTTCTGTAATTCGGGGTTTCATCCTCGATTTTCCTCCGGTCAAGTGGAATCTTCGGATTGTCCTGGAGTGGATGCTGTGGTGGAGAGGTTGCATCAGATTTGGGGGCAGGTGGTGGACAATTTGAAGTTGTCCCAGGAGAAGACTCAGCTTTTTGCCAACCGCCGTCGTCGTGTTGGTCCTCGGCTTTGTGTTGGGGACTTGGTGTGGTTGTCTTCTCGTTTTGTCCCTATGAGGGTTTCTTCTTCTAAGTTTAAGCCTCGGTTCATCGGCCCGTACAAGATATTGGAGATTCTTAACCCTGTGTCCTTCCGTTTGGACCTCCCTGCATCCTTTTCGATTCATAATGTTTTTCATCGGTCATTGTTGCGCAGGTATGAGGTACCAGCTGTGCCTTCCGTTGAGCCTCCTGCTCCGGTGTTGGTTGAGGGTGAGTTGGAGTACGTTGTGGAAAAGATCTTGGACTCTCGTGTTTCCAGACGGAAACTCCAGTATCTGGTCAAATGGAAGGGATACGGTCAGGAGGATAATTCTTGGGTCACTGCCTCTGATGTTCATGCCTCCGATCTTGTCCGTGCCTTTCATAGGGCTCATCCTGATCGCCCTGGTGGTTCTGGTGAGGGTTCGGTGCCCCCTCCTTGAGGGGGGGGTACTGTTGTGAAATTGGATTCTGGGCTCCCCCGGTGGCCACTTGTGGAATTTAACTTGTGTGCATCATCCCCTCTGTTCACCTGCTCCTATCAGGATGTGGGAGTCGCTATATAACCTTGCTCCTCTGTCAGTTTCATGCCGGTCAACAATGTAGTCAGTAGCCTTTCTGTGCATGTTCCTGCTACTAGACAACTCCCAGCTAAGTTGGACTTTTGTCCTTGTGTGTTTTTGCATTTTGTTCCTGTTCACAGCTGCTGTTTCGTTACTGTGTCTGGAAAGCTCTTGTGAGCGGAAATTGCCACTCTGGTGTTATGAGTTAATGCTAGAGTCTTAAAGTAATTTCTGGATGGTGTTTTGATAGGGTTTTCTGCTGACCATGAAAGTGCCCTTTCTGTCTTCATGCTATCTAGTAAGCGGACCTCGATTTTGCTAAACCTATTTTCATACTACGTTTGTCATTTCATCTTAAATCACCGCCAATATATGTGGGGGCCTCTGTCTGCCTTTTGGGAAAATTTCTCTAGAGGTGAGCCAGGACTGTCTTTTCCTCTGCTAGGATTAGGTAGTTCTCCGGCTGGCGCTGGGCATCTAGGGATAAAAAAACGTAGGCATGCTACCCGGCCACTTCTAGTTGTGCGGCAGGTTTAGTTCATGGTCAGTATAGTTTCCATCTTCTAAGAGCTAGTTCTCATATATGCTGGGCTATGTTCTCTCGCCATTGAGAATCATGACACTTAAGTCTATTTTGTATGTTTTGTCCAGTTTGCATTTATGTGAATCTCTGCAGCTGGAAGCTCTTGTTGGGCTGAAATTACCACTCCAGTGGCATGAGTTGTCACATGAGTTAAGGTAATTTCAGGATGGTGTTTTGAAGGGTTTTTCAGCTGACCGCGAAGTCCTCTGTTGTATCTTTCTGCTATTTAGTTAGCGGGCCTCTCTGTGCTAAATCTGCTTTCATACTATGTGTGTCCTTTCATCTGCTCTCACCGTTATTATATGTGGGGGGCTGCTATCTTCCGTGGGGACATTCTCTGGAGGCAAGCCAGGACTGTGTTTTCTTCTACCAGGGGTAGTTAGTTCTCCGGCTGGCGCGCGGCATCTAGAGACAACGCAGGAATGCCCCCTGGCTACTTCTAGTGTGGTGTGTAGGTTTAGCATCGCGGTCAGCTCTAGTTTCCATCACCCGAGAGCTTGTCCGTTTATTCTATGCTTCTGATGTTTCCTTGCCATTGGAAACCATAACACATGACTGATGGTGGTCACTCACACTGTGCTGTTTGATAGTTGTCACTCACACTACCATGACTGATGGTGGTCACTCACACTGTGCTGACTGATGGCTGTCACACTGCATTGTGCTGACTGAAGGCTGTCACTCACACTGCACTGTTCTGACTGATGGCTGTAACTCACACTGTGCTGACTGATGGCTGTCACTCACACTGTGTTGAACAACGGCTGTCACTCACACTGTCCTGACTAGTGGTCACTCAGACTGTGCTGTCTGATGGCTGTCACTCACACTGTGTTGACTGATGGCTGTCAGTCTGCTGACTGATGGCTGTCACTCATACTGATGGCTGTCACACTGCACTCGGCTAACTGATGGCTGTCACACTTCACTGGACTGACTGATGGCTGTCACTGATACTGCACTATACTGACTGATGACTGTCACTCACACTGTTCTGACTGATGGCTGTCACACTACACTGCGTTGACTGCTGTAATTGCCATTGCAGCAACTGATGGCTGTCACTCACATTGTGCTGTTATTGCTATTGCAGTGACTGATGGCTGTTACTACTACTGCACTTTCTTTGATGGCTGTTGCTCACATTGTGCTATTTGATGGCTGAAGTAATTGAAGTCAGTGTATTGATTCAGAACTGCCTGACAACAGCCCCATTTCTTCATTCTTCATTTGCAAACATCACATAACATCTTCTGTATTTTACACCTGTTGCTGAATTTTGCCTGAAGTCAGACTGAATGTGTCTGCTATTACTTTTCTGCTTCATATTCAGTAAACCACATTGACTTAGATTATCTGTTAAAGGGAATCTGTCACCACAGTTGACCCATCTAAACCATTAGTATAGGCATACAGGCTATAAACTGCTGAAAACAGACCTACCTGTGTGTCTCATATCAGCTGTGTTGTTGCTTAGAAATCATCTTTTATCACTTTATACAAGTGACCTCTTCCAGGCTCTGAGGCGAATGGTGCCTGGAGATAACTCTGCCCCCAGAGCTTGTTTTACATGAAGGCGGTGTTCCCAGTGTGAGACAAGTAACCAACACAGAACACGAGAAATTAAATTTGTCTTCTTGCAAACATATGTTTGCTTCTCTCTCAGCTCTCCTGTATTGCAACCTTGTCTGGCTGTGAGATGGGAGCTGAAGCTGAGAGGAACCTGCAGATGTGTCAGTTATCAGGAGAGCAGAGAGCGAGCATGTCACTGTGGCACCCCAGGGTTCTGGTCGTCACAGTAGCATTGCTTTCCTCACGGGGAGAGTGATGTTACGCTTGAAGGCAAGACGGGATAACTGTAACCAGGTACCACAAACATGCAACACATTCACACTCCAGGCCACCAGAGGGAGCTTTTGATCCTACTTGCTAGGTGACTCATATACATATATAGATAACTGGTAGTCTGTAGGGAAAGTCAGTCAGTTTTCCAGAGGGTTCCTGCCAGGAAGCAGACAGGGGCCATCTGAGGGAGGCGAAGGTTTTACGGAGCTGTGTAGCCCAAGTGCAGCAGTTCCTGGAAAGAGACATACTGAAAGCCGAATTGATTGCAGAGAGCATGCAGGAGAGCAAAGCACAGGGGTGGATATCAGAGGGAGACCAGCTCCAAGCAGGCTGCCTCCTTCTGAGGCGCAGGACCAGTAGCCGGAACACCGAGGATCGTACGGCACTCTATGACTTACATCAGAGATCGGCAGGACAGCTGAACTTTATGTTACCTGTCCAACCTAACACCCAGGAGGCACGGTGGCACCCCTCCGAGGCCAGGGTGTGCTAGAGTCCCTATAAACAGCCTCAAGCCACCATTCATACGGGTTATGTCCTATCCTACCCGGGGGACAGAGAGAGACAACATCTGTGAGGACCTTATGTGAGCTTTTAGCAGTAAGGGACTACAACACTTCGGCGCCAAAGCAAGGCTTTTGATTTCCACCTGAGTAAGGGGACTCCTAACTTGCCTTCAAGCCGGCCAGGCCCTACCTGCCCTGTGATCCGGTGCTCTGGACTGTGGATGCCGAAGTCTTCAGTAAACCAAGGTAAAGAGACTGCAACCTTGTGTCCTCATTCTTTACTGCACTACTCACCATCTTCCATCTACACACCGGGAGCCCTAGGGATACACTTCACCTGTGGAAAGTTATACCATCTAGCTGCCATAACATTACCACAGAGGACCCCTTAAAGCAGCGTCGGTCCCCACTGACCGAATACCACAGGTGGCGTCACAAACACAAATTTTATTCCCTTTAAAGACCTATCCCTTTTACATGGACGCTCCAGGGCCACGGACTGGGCACCGCCGTAACATCCCCCTGTGAACTCAGGACCCGGTACCGAGTACCTCGCTGCCCTGACGGTGCGATCCATCTTGGTGTCACGAACAGGATGGACTGACCCAGCAAATCTGGTCATGTGCGCCTAGAAAAAGACTGTGCCTGAACTGTGCTATATCGAGAGACTGTGTATTGTGATTTGCCACCAAAATTGTCACAATTACAGCACCATGTGGCATGCAGGAGGAGTGGAGCGTGTTGTTGTGGGCTTAGCATGGAAAAATGGCGGGAAAGTAAAAGCCGCCCCTCACAGATACTACTATGTCCGAAAGATATGCCCATAAACAAAAGAGATCCGCCTCCTAGTCTGGGATGGAGGGGGAAGGGGCAGTGACCGCCCAGAACAGGAAGACGTTGAGACTGACCTGGTTGGCAAGATGGCGAGCAGAAGTCACCCGAAGGAGGGGAGGAAGCCCCCAGCTGTCCCAGCCAATTGGAGGCGCAAAGGACCCCGTCGTCATTAATGGACCCGGAGGTTCTCGGTGCGGAGGTGGAGGAGTTGTGCCGTCAGCTCCGGCGGTCTTGGCACCGTGCAGCCACAAACGTCAGCAAGCAGCAGCGCAGTTGACCCTAGGAGCCTAAGCCTGCAGCGGAAGGGACCGCCACCGGAGATGCTGCGGCAGCAGGTAGGATCACCGACCCTGCCCCGGTAGCCGAGGAAACCCTCCTATTGCCTATAGATTCCCCGCCACCGCCACCACCCGGCTGGGTGTGTAGCCGCCTAGAGTGGGAGCGACCCTGGGAGACTCTGCAGACCCCTGATGTCCCGCTGCAGCCTACGAAGAAGACCTTAGATATCCAGGGCGAGTGGGTCACCTTCTGGTGGAAGCATACCACCACTGACCTGATAGGGTTCCCCAGAGAGGCCCAAGCGGAAGGAGAGCAGGTGGAGGTCATCAGCCAGGAAGAGTACCGTCAGCAGCAGGCACTCCAGCGGGAGTGGGAGGACAGGGAGCAGGAGCTCCGGTGCCAAGCTGCCAAAGAGAGAGACTTACAGGCTAAAGCCCGGGCCAGAGAGGGAAGTTACGAAGACCGAAGCCCACAGCGATAAGGTACTGTGGTGGCATTCCATCTAAAATCTGGGTGGGGGTTTATTAAATAACCTGACCCCTAATCAGAGGTATTCGTTACCAGGCGGGACTTGGAAGCTCATCTAATGGAGGGACACCCTGACAGGGGCCTCTACCCCGGTGACCGCGTCACCTACACTACGGCGCCAAAGCAAGGCTTTTGATTTCCACCTGGGTAAGGGGACTCCTAACTTGTCTTCAAGCCGGCCAGGCCCTGCCTGCCCTGTGATCCGGTGCTCTGGACTGTGAATGCCAAAGTCTTCAAAGTAAAGAGACTGCAACCTTGTGTCCTCATTCTTTACTGCACTACTCACCATCTTCCATCTACACACCGGGAGCCCTCGGGATGCACTTCACCTGTGGGAAGTTATACCATCTAGCTGCCATAACATCACCCCAGAGGACCCCTTAAAGCAGCATCGGACCCCACTGACCGAATACCACAGGTGGTGTCACGAACACAAACTTTATTCCCTTTAAAGACCTTTCCCTTTTACATGGACACTCCAGGGCCACAGACCGGGTCGCCACTGTAAAATAAGCGAGAAAACAGCCGCACTCTCTTGGGTTATAGCTTGCAAAGTGGTGTATTTATTCACATGTGTTTGACATTCAAATATATGTACACATACAGCAGGATAAGAAAAAAAAGTGACGTTTCGACCCAGTTCCGGGTCTTTCTCAAAGAAGCAGGATACCCCAGCGCCACACCAAGAGGAGCCCCTTTTGGGACCTAATTTCAAATTTTCAAACAGCATCAGCTACTCAGTTTGAGAAAGACCCGGAACTGGGTCGAACCGTCACTTTTTTTCTTATCCTGCTGTATGTGTACATATATTTGAATGTCAAACACATGTGAATAAATACACCACTTTGCAAGCTATAACCCAAGAGAGTGCGGCTGTTTTCTCGCTTATTTGACTGGTATTGGGTTCTTCCCAAGTACAGCCTGCACCACCTGATTTGCTGAGTGTGCTCCATTCCCTTGAATTCGGGTCGCCACTGTGACATCCCCCTGTGAACTCAGGACCCGGTACCGAGTACCCCGCTGCCCTGACGGGGCGATCCATCATATCACACTGGTAACTCCCCCTTATGTTTAAAACAAGCTCTAGAGGCAGAGTTATCTTCCAGGCACCATCCGCCCCGGAGCCTGGAAGTAGTCATGTACATAAAGACTTAAAAGATTATTTCTCAGCAACAACACAGCTAATATGAGACACACAGGGAGGACTGTTTTCAGCAGTCTATAACCTGTATATTAATATTATTAGTTTAGATAGGTCAAATGTGGTGACAGATTTCTTTAATTTTTTAATGATCACAAATCTGGATAAAATTTAAAAGCCCTTAGTCTTTCTTTTCTGTCAATTTTTTATTCTATTAACAGTTTCTTATATCAAAACTAGATGGAGGACCGATGCTATTGGGAGGGTGGTGACGCCCTATTCCTCCGTACCCCTGTACTGCCATAAGTACTGGAGAAGGTGAAGCAGTGCAGGTGGGCTGCAAAGCCAGCTAGTTGGGGGGCAGCAGCTGTGGCCCGGTCTATGTCTAATATACAGTACTTTGTGGGGGCTGTTAGTTTACAATTCTAGTCCTGCAGCCTAAGTGCGACCAGCTGTTGTGTAATGGGTGCTACCCCTGAGAGAGCTGTGCTCTGCCCTGTGCTGACCCCTCTCCTGTCATCATGTGTCCCCATTCTGCCCTGTCCTGCACCCTCTGCTCAGTCCTGCCACCCCAGGCTGCCAGAGCTGTCCTGTCCCGCCGGTGTCACCTTCCTCTCCTCCACACATAGGCTGAATCGTTACCATGAGCGGAGTCCCAGGGAGCCGAGCATCGAGCCCGGCCTGACTCATCACAACACAGTGGCTTGCCATGTCTGCTGCTCCGGAGCGCGTCAGGGAGACGACAGGCTGCGTGTGTGTCCTCCACCGTCACCGCACTCCCTGCTCACCTCACAGGCCCGCAGGTGGAGAGCTGGGCTGCAGAGGGAGAGAGCTGGGCTGCGGCGGGAGAGAGCAGGATGGCCAGTGGGGATAGGGGCTGCTGAGGGAGAGAGCGGGGCTGTGGAGTGAGAGAGCGAGGCTGTGGAGGGAGGGAGAGCAGTGGAGAGGGGTCCTTGCGACGGAGCAGTCCCAGCAGCAGGGGGTCCAGCGATGACCCGCTGGTGGCACTGCACAAGGGCCTGGTATCCCCAGCAGGTTCCATATTGGAATACCGATCACTTGCGTATTCCAATATGGCGGTCGGCGTACTCCCGATGCATTGTGGGATTCGAGGATGTCCAGACGGAAGTGGATGACAGACAATTTAAGGTAATTATATAAATAGATAATTTTGACACTGACACAGGCTGATTACCTATTGAGATGCCATCATAGTGATCACACATGTTGTTAACCTAGTATAGAAAAAAAAATGGAAGTGTCAGTAAGAGCCTTTACAGCAGAGTGTCTCACTTAAGACCTGGTGCAGCGTCAGACCACCCCTGCATATTCTATAGGCAACAAACAATCCACCCTAAAGCTGGCCATGAACTTGGAAACCTTGTATGAACTTGGAAACCTTGTGTTATGGAGAGTAGTGATGAGCGAGTATACTCGTTGCTCGGGTGATCTCCGAGTATTTGTTAGTGTTCAGAGGTTAAGTTTTCATCGCCTCAGCTGAATAATTTACAGCTATTAGCCAGGCTGAGTACATGTGGGGGTTGCCTGGTTGCTAGGGAATCCCCACATGTAATTAAGCTGGCTAATAGCTGTAAATCATTCAGCTGCCGGGATGAAAACTTAATCTCCGAACACTAACAAATACTCGGAGATCACCCGAGCATGCTTGGGAAAACTCAAGCAACTAGAATATTCGCTCATCACTAGTGGAGAGGGGAATAAGCTGTTATAAGATTCATCTCACAGTGTTGTATCTCCTGCAGAAACAAAAGGATGAGCATGCGGATATTCAACATGCCCAATTCCTTCCTTTCTCTGACATCTGTCATTGGTGGAGAAGTCTGAAGACCCTCAAACACATAAGGTAGTCTACTGATATGACTGAAATCAGCAGGTTGGGATGAATTTTTATCTAATTTGTATGAGGAGATTTAGGATTTAGGTACATCACAATGTACATACACTGTACAGCAGGAGTGTATTATGAGTCTGTAGCCATTCAGTGATGCTTTTCCCTGAGAAGTAATGCTTCAAGATCAGTGTACTCTGTGTAATACATTTTTTTCTGCTTTGTATAAAATTGGAAACATAATGAGGTACTATTGTTACACTTCTGTCCTGGTTATCCTTGACTCCGCTTCTTTCCTCTGGGTCCACTGCCCTCTTCTATGTGCCAGATCAGATTTTACATGTTGCCCAGAATGGATTTATGACACCATCGCCGTAGACCTATTTAAGGTACATTTAGCCCTTTGTCTTGGGAACGAGACTCTAGACCTCTATGTTTGGTGTGCTCCACCTTCTGTGCATACTGTGCCTTATGGGCTTCCATAGATACCCACTGGTTTCCACTTCATCCATCCTGCTGCTCCTGAGATTCCTGAGTGTGCCCAATCCTTACTGTTCATGTGCCTTAATAATAATCTTTATTTTTATATAGCGCTAATATATTCTGCAGCGCTTTACAGTTTTGCACACATTATCATTAATGTTCCCGATGGGGCTCACAATCTAAATTCCCTATCAGTATCATAGAATCATAGAATGGTAGAGTTGGAAGGGACCTCCTGGGTTATCTGGTCCAACCCCCTGCTCAAAGCAGGATTCACTAAACCATCTCAGACAGATGTCTGTCCAGCCTCTGTTTGAAAACTTCCATGGAAGGAGAACTCACCACCTCTCGTGGCAGCCTGTTCCACTCATTGATCACCCTAACTGTCAAAAAGTTTTTTCTAATATCTAATCTGTTTCTCCTCCCATTCAGTTTCATCCCATAGCTTCTAGTCTTTCCTTGTGCAAATGAGAATAAAGATGATCCTTCTACAATGTGACAGCCCTTGAGATATTTGAAGACAGCTATGTCTTTGGAATGTGGGAGGAAACCGGAGTACCCGGAGGAGACCCACGCAAACACGGGGAAAACATACAAATGGTGGGATTTGAACCCAGGACCCGAGGGCTGCAATGCTAACCAGTGAGCCACCGTGTTGCCCTGAGCCACCTGCTTGCTATATGAATGAATGCCTGGGGTCCATGTGCCCACCTGGACCTGAGTCTTAGAGGATCCACAACACCTGGTGAGCCTAACAACAATGGACTTGTAAACCCTGACATGTACATGAAACCCCCAGAGGAGCCATATACACCAGGTGTTAAAATGAAAACTACAACATACATCATTCAATGCTACCAACCATCCCATGTAACCTTCTTTTAGATTTGGACAGTGTTGTAGCTATACAGTTAAGAGGGGACCTGCTGGCTAGTGCTGGTCTACACTACTATAAAGTGGTGCAGGGTGGTAGCAGTGGGTGAGGAATGCTCCGGCACAATACATAAAAATTGAGGTCCTGGCTGGGTGAGTGGATTTTAGCTGTTATGGCAAGACACCCTTGCAGGCCACATGATGCCATTGTTTTCGGCCGGCTAGGACCAGGTGTTGCAGAGTTCAGAGTTACAGACCACAGTCCGAAAATAAACATATTTTTACTGAAAAATAACTTGAGGAACAGTATAAAGCAGATAGTAGGCATTCATCTTCGTGGATGTTTCAGTTGTAACATGGTACATTATCACACACTTCTAACTCTCTTTTCCTGGAGTCACCCTAGCTTTCCTCTTCATTTAGCTCTTTTGTCTCAACACAGCCCAGCACACTACCCGGGAGTCTCCTCACCCAGAATAACAGCACTATAGTGCAGCAAGCAATAGTCCTAAACTTCCACCTGTGGTTCTCCATCTTACACCCCTTAGGAGAATTTTCTAGCCAAAATGGCTGCTACTTAGCTTATCGCTCTATTGATGCCTCTGGATCACAACACGGGGCTTTTCTTTTCGTCTTGCTCATCTATCCTCCATTCCATTACCTGACTGACAGACAACTCTGTGCCGTCCTGCTAGGCTTCCTGCCCCAGGACCCAATGCTTCTTACTTTCCTCTCTTTTACTCTGAAACGATTTTGGACTGTAATTCCTTTTTCTGTAGGATATTACTATTCGTTTGGTCGTCTCTCCATCTTTTGCTACAAGACACACACTGCATGCGGTACTGCTTCTCAATCAAATCTGAGGTCTTCTACTGCTGCACACTCATCCATATCTAGTAGTCTACTCAGAAACTATTGTGCCCATGCTAAGCTCCTCCCCCTGTGCTAGTCCCAACTGTTAACTCCTTCTCTCGCCATAGGTTACCTAGAACACAATAGAACACAACTCCATTACAACAATATTAAAACAATGAACATGTCAAACACCATTATTTTACATATCGTAAAGAGGGAACGTGGTCGACATGTCCACCTCCTTACACTACCACACCCCTTGCTCCTTGGAGGAATCGGCATTTGGTCTTTCCTTGACGGGTCCCACAACCTTGTAAGTTAACATTGCAGCTGTGCACCCCAAGATCTAGAATACATATTGCTCTACATATTCTTAGCCCTCATTCTAATTTTTTTGTCCATTCCATCCAGGGTAGATATTCAAACCACAAAGGAAAAAGAGTGGTGATTCCTGGGTGCTGGTAGAGAGTGAAGGCAAGTGTGTATGTTCTCTGCATCTTTGTTATTTATTGTTTGGTTTGAATACGTTTCCTCCCACTGGCGTGTGGGTCAGCATTCGGGGCAGCTGCCCTTCATTCTTAAAGTGCGGAGTTGTGCCAGGTCACAACCCAAGCAGATGAGCATATACAATCCTTTGGGGTAACACACTTGGAGCATCTTTTCTCTTTTTCATCCCATGTAGATGTGATCCTTTTATCCCGTGAAAAGGAAGCTGAGCTAAGGTAGAGAATATTATGAAAGCCCAGTGTTGCGCTCCCCCTGGCATTATGAATGTGTAGATCTCATGCAGAATGCTAATCTATGAAACACTTTTACTTTTAAAGTAAACATATTGTCCAATAAATATATTGCTCTGAGATTTCAGGCAGCGCCTGCAATGAGTTTTATTACGTATTCCTGACATTTTATTATTCTCAATAATCCCGTCTGAAGATTTATGAAATTTTCCTCTGCTGGAGTAAAAAATTGAGAGATTTTTGCAATATGGATGGCATTTCAATTCATTGTTATGATGCAGGGAAGCATTGGGAGATATTTACTAAAGGGGGAATAAAATAGTGATTGCTGAAACATTGTACCAACCGGAATTCACCAGACAGCATATGTGGTTAATGTAGACCACTATTCTGCTGCAATAACACTGTAGTTGCTATATTTTGAAAGGGTATGATTTTTTGAAGTTTAGAGCTTATTTGATACATAATATGATAAATAAATCAATCATTTATTTAATCATTTTATTTAAAAAACTACGGTATATTGTCTTAACTGCAAAAATGTGCTCCGTGGTGCTGGTCACTAGGTGTTTCCCTACTGTCTAGTGTGTCCTTACACTCTGATACTGTCAGCTATATATTTATACATTTCCATTCAGAATAACAGGAACAACAAAATGTAGAATATACTGTAGATATTTACTGAAATAGACATATCAGGAAAGGTGAATGATACTGCTTAAAGGCAATCTGACAGCAGGATTTCACCCACCAAACAATTTATATGCACATGTAGCTCTTTGAAAGTCAAGTCTAACATTACTTTTACAATGCCAGTCTGTTCCTCTGTCACTGAGAAATTAGAATTTGAATTGATTTGCAGATGAGGCAGATGATCTGAAACCTCCGTCACTCCAGCTCTATTGCCCAACCAGCGCCGCCTCCTCCTACTTCACCAACAGTCTCTATGCTGTGTGACCTAAGACAAAAGAGCCACCTGTCAAGTAGAAGATTGGGAGGGAAATAAAGCTGGAGTGACAGTGGCTCCAGAAGTACAAATAGCACTTCAGCTGTATTTTCGTATCACTTCACACACTGATTTTTCAGTAACAGAGGAATGGACTGGCCATGTAAAGTTATTGCTGGACTTGCCTTTAAAAGGGATGTATGCACGTATAAATAGTTTGGGGGTCAAATAATAGCATAAAAAATAAAGCACCATGTTTAACTTAAAGCCCAGCCTACATACAGCTTTGTCACGAACAGTATGGTGCATCAGTCGCTCAATGTTTTTTAGGTATACAAAAGTACGGCTTATTTCTATAGCTATTTTAAGTTCAATATGTTAATTGACCAATTAAAATAAGCTACAAAATGTATCCACCTAACATGTTGATTTTCCTTTTTTTTCTTACAAACAAGCTGAACTAAAAAAACATAATAGGGAGACGCAGCTGCTTTGGCTACGTGACATCAAGATCACAATGTTTTGCTTCTATATTGCAACTGATGAATGTGGTTGCATTACAACCATCAAGATAAAATATTTGCGACTGACTACAGTTGCCAAAAGTCTAAACGTGCTGGTTTTTAAGACCTGCACGTTCTCTGTTATTAGTTGCGATCTCAGTGCATTGAATTTGCGGTCCAGATGTTGCACCACCAAATTCATCGTGTAATCCTAGCCTAAATGAAAAGTTAAAAAAGATAGTGAGCTAGGGCACCCCGGGAAGGAGCCCCCTGGTCCCGGGTCACCCGACAGCTAAGTCGTGACATGTACATGTCAAACAGCATTTGTTTATGATGCTATTCACTTGAGCAGACAAAACTCTATGGGGACAAAGCAATCATTGACGTGGTTTATCAGTCCCCATATAGCAGTGCATCCCCTGATTACACCTTTTGTTTTTGGCATCCCTTGACATGTGCTGCCAACAACAATTATTTTTATGTCGGCATAAACGATGCAATCAACTGCCCTTTCATACTTACCGCTCCACGGCGTCCCGGCGCGGTCCCGCTCCTTCTTCGGCATCACTCACTTCCTTGAATTCAGCCGCTCCTTCTGCTCAGCTCTATTCCTCTGGAGGACTCTGACCCGGAAGGTATGCTGCCGGTTTGCTTATCAGGCCGCCTCTTTTGCCTGGCGGTGCCTGATTATCATTTGTCTATTGCAAGTGACTCTGGCCCTCTTCTCCCGGCATACTCTCCAGTCTTCCTTCCGTTTTACCTTGTGGATTCTCTTGTGCCTTACCCTTGTCCCTCTTCTGGTTTTCCTTTTGGTCCAGGTCATCCATTACCTCCGTCTCTCCAGTATTCCTGCTTACCTACCATTCCAGGGTGCTGTCTCACTGTCGTTCATGTTCCAGTGTCTTCTCCCAGTAATCCATCCTGGTCCTCCATTAACTTCGTCCCTTCATTATTCCAGTGTTCCTGCCATACCAGTCTGCTGTCTTACTCTCATCCGTGTTCCTGTGTCTCCACCTAGTATTCCGGTCTGTCACTCTTCTCTCCGTTCCCCGTGTCTTTTGTTACTGCCTTCCTCTCTGTTTTGTCCGCATATTCCTACATCTCCACTTACCTATTCTTCCCTTCTTGGGTACCAGCTGCCGTAGCAGTAGTCTCTCCTGGGCCTGCTCCTAACGCTCCCTGTATAGGGGGTGGTTTATCTGGTCTACTCGTTCTGGGGAGGTTCGCTGTTGTGGTCCAGTGGGTTCACCCCTTGGAGTCTTTCTAGTCCTAACAGTGATGATAGTGAATGAGCGTTCTTATGAATGTAAAAGAGTCTATGAACACTTTTGCACATTTTTTGCATCGTTTATTTGTTTCCTATATGCAAATGGAGTGCCCCCACTGCCGCAGGGCCGAGGGGTACCCGGTACCGGGCCTCTCTGTCTCGGCTCTGGGATTGTCACGGTGGCTAGACCCGGTCCGTGACCCTGCTGAGGGGCGTCCAGTGAAAGTTGAGAATGATGTGGTGTGGTGCAGGTCGCGATGAATGACGAGGACACCAGGTTGCAGTCTCTTTACCTCTTTACTGAAGGCTTCAGGATCCTCAATCCGGAGTACGGTTAACAGGGCTGTCTGAGACCGGCCGGTCCGATGGCACTTCCAGAGTTCCCTTTGCAGGTGGAAATCTGTGCCTACCTTCTAGCGCTTGTGTGTTGTAGTCCTTCCCTGCTTAGCACCACGGGATAGTCCTCACAACTGTTGTGTCTGTTTCTGAAGTTCCCTCACAACTGATTCTGATGTTCTTCTCCGTCCCCCAGATGATATGGCTAGGACGCACCCGTATGACGGGTAGGCCTGGAGTTCTTCCAGGACCCTAGAGTCGCCCCTCTCCAACTGTTGCCCCCTATGTCTGCTTAGGTGATTTGGGGTGAGACAGCCCGCCTATAACTGACTGTCCTGCCGTAGGTTTGAAGTAAGGCCTGGAGCTCAATACTTCCTCGGTGTTTCCGGCCACCGGCTACGCGCCTCAGTAGGATGTTGCCTCGGTCTTACAGCATGACTCCTACTGGTGTTTTCTCCTTGTTGCGTTGATCTCGTTTCTCACTCTTCACAATAAACCTAGCTTCTTGTCCTTTCTTGGTGTACCACCACAATGAAGTGCAGGCGTGGTCCCGTAACGTTCTCTCTGTTCGCTAGGCCTCTGTCAGGATCCCACCCCTGACAGGGACCCCCCTGAATCTTCCCCTGCAACACCCTCTGCCACAGGATGTTGCCTGGTTCCAACCCAGTCAGCTTTCTGTCTAACTTCCTATCTAACCCCCAGTTTTACCATATTGTGAGGAGTGGCCTAATACATAGCACCCTTAGCTCCCCCTGGAGGCCAGACTGTGAACTGTATTGGTGTCTGTGATACCTGGTCAGGTGAACTCCTTCAGTGCCATCAGACGTACCAACACTCCCCTTAGCGGCGGAGCATCAGCACTGCAACGACCAGGACTCTGGGGCGCTGCACTCCCCCCGGTTAAATCCAGTACTCCTGGACTGGGAAGAAAACAACAATACATGTCAGCAAAAAGACATACAATTTTCAGAAATGCAAAAACAAGTAAACTTGAACAGAGCTTCCCTTTATGGGAGGTGAGAACACTTGAACGTTACAAACATGGTTAAATACTTTAAATAACATACCATAAATAACTTCTATTACCCAGTCGGGTATTCTACTTAGTGCAACTTCTGAACAATAAATTAACTTTGCCTCTAAGGAAGTATAAGCTGAATCCACTAAAGGCTTACTATAAAACACTACAAGGCTAATCAACTTTTCTTCATTTTTCCAACTTTACATTCGCAGGACTGCCTGTCTATCTGCCCCAGGCCTACTGCCTCTCGCTCTTCTGCAGGACCGCCCCATTCTCGTCTGGGCCTACTGCCTTTCTCTTTCTATACACAGTATAGGACTTATCAACCTTCTCTCAGATCACTGAGCCATCTCTGTATGGCTCCTAGGAGGACTCACCAATTAACCCCGTACGGGTTCACTTCCTGTCCTCATTCTTTAACACATTGTTAAACATTTTCTACAATCAACTAACTAACTACATATAACTTCTTCATATAAACATTATCATTACTTCTTTTAAGGCAACATTATGCTTTAAGTGCTATTGATGAACGTTCCCTTTAAGAGGGAACCAAGTCTCTTGGAGGTAGTGCAACTTCTCAAGCTGCGAGTTCCTGTAAGGCAGGGATTCCTGTACTGTTTCCAGGAACAGTTTCTTCGCAAAGAGTCCTTTTCCTTGTAAAACCAGTAGGGAGCACCTTTAACAAGGTGCAAACTATTTACAATAAGTTTGTAATCATGCAGTGTTCATGATCCAGCAGTTCTTTTCAACAGTGATAAACAGGAAACAAAACAAAAAGGGGAAAAATAGGGATCCCGGGTAAACTAAGCGATCCCTTTAAGAGTTAACCCTAGTCGGGTTGTAGCAGCAGAAAGACACATAAAAAAGACGAACATTTAACTATATACAGTTGGTAAAGCACTTATGCTTACTCAGGTTCTGGCTGAGCCGGAGGTGGCCTCCTTCCGGGCCTCACCTGGCAGACAGGTCGTGGTGGCGTAACAAGGACCGGTCCTGGCCTCAGCAATGACAGGATTCCTCTTTGGGACACCCTCCTCAATCAGGAGCGACCACGACTCAGATACGCGGTGGGTCTGGATTTCCTGGGGTTCCGCGGGGGCAGGTTCCGTCGCCTTCTCCGCAGGGGATTCGTCCTCCGATGTCCCGGCAGCGGCCTGGAGTGTGACGCATCGCTGGACACCCCGAGCCACCCAGCCGACCTCCCTCCTCCACCCTGTGTAGGTTACTGCATCTGCGGGCTCCAGGTCGCGGTCATACCTTCCTCCGCAGGGCTCCACTTCTTTCCGGTCAACACGGACCTGCAGCGGCTCTCCAATTTCTTGGATGACTCCCCTTCCTTCCCGGGAGTTGAAGAACACCACCACACCCCAGTGTGACGGTGGAGCCTCCTCAACGCCCATCAGGTCAACCTGGGCCGCAGGTTGGGGTCTGCTCCGCCACGCCGCCATCAGGCGCCGCAGGTGTTCTGCCTCCGGCAGGATCCTCAGGCCCTGTGCCTGCAGCTCACACTCTGCCGGGGCCGGGATGGAGGAAGCAGGGGACACCGGAGTTAGGCGGACCTCCGTAGGCTGACCCAGCCGAGCGGTCACACGAGCGTTGGCCTCGAGGCGGCGTCCTATCTGCCGGGCCTCAGCTGCAGCCACACACTCCTCAGACGGCGGCCAGTTGGGTCTGCCCGGCGGTAGCTCCGTAAGGGCCAGTCCCTGCAACGATGGCGAGTCTGGGGCTGTGACGGGTAGTGCAGCCTCATGCTGGATCGGGTCGTCCCCATGCGGTGCTTCTGACGTCGCCATCTTTGCCTCCTCCTCGGTATCTTCTTCCCGCGCTCTCTTTCGTGGGCGGCCCCGTCTCCATGGTCTCCACCCTCCAAAGAGGATGAGAAGGTGGACCTCAGCTGCTGACGGGCACGTCCTCAGGATACAGAGATATTTAGACTGGGCGGCCATTGCCTTTCGCGCCCTTCAGCTTAGCTGCGCCCACTCCACACCCTTCTTCTTCCCCGGCACTCTCCTTAGCGCTGTAGTGGCGGTGGTTTTGGCGGCAAGTGGCAATACACAGTCTTTGCAACAAGTCACAATCCAAGCACAATAAATCACAGTTCCAAGGCACACATGACCTGATTTTTCAGGCTTAAGTAGATCCTGTTCGTGATGCCAAGTTGGAGCGCCACCACTGCCGCAGGGCCGAGGGCTACCCGGTACCGGGCCTCTCTGTCTCGGCTCTGGGATTGTCACGGTGGCTAGACCCGGTCCGTGACCCTGCTAAGGGGCGTCCAGTGAAAGTTGAGAATGATGTGGTGTGGTGCAAGTCGCGATGAATGACGAGGACACCAGGTTGCAGTCTCTTTACCTCTTTACTGAAGGCTTCAGGATCCTCAATCCGGAGTACGATTAACAGGGCTGTCTGAGACCGGCCGGTCCGATGGCACTTCCAGAGATCCCTTTGCAGGTGGAAATCTGTGCCTACCTTCTAGCGCTTGTGTGTTGTAGTCCTTCCCTGCTTAGCACCACGGGATAGTCCTCACAACTGTTGTGTCTGTTTCTGAAGTTCCCTCACAACTGATTCTGATGTTCTTCTCCGTCCCCCAGATGATATGGCTAGGACGCACCCGTATGACGGGTAGGCCTGGAGTTCTTCCGGGACCCTAGAATCGCCCCTCTCCAACTGTTGCCCCCTATGTCTGCTTAGGTGATTTGGGGTGAGACAGCCCGCCTATAACTGACTGTCCTGCCGTAGGTTTGAAGTAAGGCCTGGAGCTCAATACTTCCTCGGCGTTTCCCGCCACCGGCTACGCGCCTCAGTAGGATGTTGCCTCGGTCTTACAGCACGACTCCTACTGGTGTTTTCTCCTTGTTGCGTTGATCTCGTTTCTCACTCTTCACAATAAACCTTGCTTCTTGTCCTTTCTTGGGGTACCGCCGCAATTAAGTGCAGGCGCGGTCCCGTAACGTTCTCTCTGTTCGCTAGGCCTCTGTCAGGATCCCACCCCTGACAGGGACCCCCCTGAATCTTCCCCTGCAACACCCTCTGCCACAGGATGTTGCCTGGTTCCAACCCAGTCAGCTTTCTGTCTAACCCCCAGTTTTACCATATTGTGAGGAGTGGCCTAATACATAGCACCCTTAGCTCCCCCTGGAGGCCAGACTGTGAACTGTATTGGTGTCTGTGATACCTGGTCAGGTGAACTCCTTCAGTGCCATCAGACGTACCAACACTCCCCTTAGCGGCAGAGCATCAGCACTGCAACGACCAGGACTCTGGGGCGCTGCACAAATATAAGTAACTTTCTAAGTAGTCTTCATTAAAAATTCCCTACTACTTTTCTGCTGCAGTTGTTTGTCAGTCCTTTTATGTAGCTGAGTGATTATCAAAAATGTTATAAATTCATCAAAGTTTTGCTACTGGTTCTGACAGGTGTTTCTGCTGTCCCTCTCTCTTCTAGCAGCACAGAGAAAATAGGCTATAAATAAGGAGGGAAACATATAAGGAGGAAATAGGTACAGGATGAACGCTGTGCTAATATATGAGGTAAAGAAGAGAGCAGCCCTTTGGGTGCACACAGAACTCACATCTAGCCTTTATTACTAAAAGGGACATTCCCATAAAATAAAAATTCTGAAAAATGGAGCATGCTGCAAGCTGCATATCAGGTTGTATGAAAAATAAAATAAGGAATAAAAATTTCAGACAGAAAGTTAGTAAAGGTAATCACCACTAACATTTGTCAGAACTATTTATTCCATGTGAAAGATTTCCATAGCCTTTAAAGGGAGTCTGTCACCCCTGAAATGCCAATTAAAGGGAACCTGTCACCCCAAAATTCGAGTATGAGCTGTGGCCATTCTGTAACGCTGTAGATAAGCCCCCGATGTACCCTGAAAGATAAGAAAAACGAGTTAGATCATACTCACCCAGGGGCGGTGATAAAGTCCCTTTAACTAAGCTCAGTAAAACTAGCTTAGCTGCCTTTCACCTAATAAAAGTATGACTATGTCAAAACATTCAGTATTTGTCTATGGCATGTATTCTACAAAGAATCTGTAGCTAATCTGTTGGCTTTCTGTGTGCAATATAGAGCATACTTGATGCATCACCCTGTATTTTGAAGGAAAAAGACTCTACTGTCCGATACCATGTGTCCTGACTTTGTGTGTGGTTTTTATTTTTTATTTTTATTTTTTTAATGCTGCTCCCCTCCAGCTATTAAAGGTATGTTATTCTGTGCAATGCTGCAGTGGGAGCAGTGGTCGTGTCATCTCAAGTAAGCGATATGCATACATGCAGTCACATGCCAACTAGACGTGTATTGAGCGCGGTCGGTCACGCCAAGTCGTAATGTGGTCGGAAATATACAAATCGGAGAATTCTCACAGCACACAGTGTGCAATGTGAGGATTCACAAGTTCGCAGTCACTTGTATTCTAATGCCGTACAGCCCCTTTAATGAATCATTCCCTGCAATTCTGTAAGAGCAGAAGAGTAATCCAGCCTTTTAACGTAACAGTGTCAAGAATGGAGCGGTATCTAAAAGGATTCCCCCACAAAGAATTGACATACCCCTTTTTGTCATCTGTGATGAGGATACTTGTCATGTGAGCATCAAAGTGGAGTTGAATTGAATATGAAGAGTTTTCAGAGTATTTGAGACATTTTTTAAGAAGAATTTGGAGCAGATCCGCTTTAAAATCCGCCTAAAAAGAGTCTATACCTAGCCTAACAGGTTGGTGAAACTCACCCTTGTATATATTACTTTTTCCCTATAAATACTTTTATACCTTGCTAGGATAGACTTTGCTTGAAGGGCTCGTGCAGACGGTCATAAAATTGGATGAGTGCTATCTCATCAGATCACACTCTGATTTTAGTTTGATCAGAGTGTGATTAGTATAACTGGTCTGATTCTCTCGGATGAGAGAAAATTAGTCGTTTGACCCTAGTTGAAGGGACCTAGAAGATGTCTTGGTCACAGGTCATTTAATGACTAATTTGCCACCCTTATATATTGGAACAAACCCAGAGAGCTCACATATTAATATTTCCTTGATTGTGACATGTAGGGCACCCATTGAGCATTCCTAGCATTCCATGGCCGGTGGCAGCAGCACATTTTTCATCAAGCAGGTGTAATGCTCCAGTAGCACCATACGCAGTGAAGTGGCAGTGACCCACAAAGTTCAAACACAAATGTCTGTTTAATGTGTTACTTCACACATAAAGGTGCATAGCATTTTATAGTACAACAAAGTTCAATACACACAGTTGCATCTCGTCTCAGTGCTCGTTTCATAGCACTACACATCATATGGCTTTTAGATTGCAGTCCCTAAACACGCCGGACCTCTCCTTATCCAGCATTCGTGGGGTGACCGTTGCGGCGCGCCCCCACACCGCCGCAGGGCCGAGGGGATACCCGGAGCCGGGCCTCTGGGTCTCAGTCTCGGGGTTGTCACGGTGGCTAGACCCGGTCCGTGGCCCTGTCCGTCAGTGGGGGACGTCCGGTGAAATAGGTGGTAGTAATGGTAGCGGTGGGGTAGTGTAGCGGTTGTGGGGTGTAAGTCGCAGCAAATAACGAGGACACCAGGTTGCAGTCTCTTTACCTCTTTACTGGAGATCTCTGAGTCCTCAGTCCGGAACACGGTTCACCAGGCTACGCAAGTCCGGCCGGTCCAATGGCACCTCCAGAGTTCTCCTCTCAGGTGGAAATCTGTGCCTTCCTTCTAGCGCTATGTGTTGTAGTCCTTCCCTGCTGTGCTTACGGAAAGTAACCCCACAACGGTTGTGTCTGTTTCTTAAGTTCCCTCACAACTCGATTTGATGTTCCTCTGTAATCCACCCCTTCCCTGTATTCAGGTTGGAATGGCACCCGTTTGTCAGGTAGGCCTGGAGTTCTTCCGGGACCCTAGAGTCGCCCCTCTCCCGCAATTGCCCCCCAAGACTTCATAGGTGATATGTGGTAGACAGCCCGCCTAAGACCGACTGTCCTGCCGCTGTTTGGAGTATGGCTTGAAGCTGTATTCTAATCCACTCCCTCGGCGTTCCGGCCACCGGTATTGCGCCTCAGCAGGGTGCTGCCTCTTTCAACAAAACCCCTGCTGGTATTCTCCTTCTGCTTGATCTCGTTTCTCACTCAGCACAATCTATCTCGCTTCTAGTCCTTTCTTGAGTCCCGCCGCTTCCAGGAGCCTGCGCGGACCCGTTACGTTCTTTCAATGCCAAGCCTCTGCCAGGATCCCACCCCTGGCAGAGACCCTACAGTCTCTCCCTTCACAACACCCCCTGCCACAGGGTGTTGCTCCGTTCAATCCCGTCAGCGTTCTCTTCTAACTTCCTGCCTGACCCCCAGTTTACCCACTATGGTGGGGAGTGGCCTAATGAATAGCACCCTTAGCTCCCCCCGGAGGCCCAGCTGTGAAACATATTGGTGTCTGTGATACCTGATTGGAGGAACTCCTTCGGTGCCATCGAACGTACCATGGCTCCCCTTAGCGGCGAAGCCACAGTACTGCAACGACCAGAACTCTGGGGCGCTGCACTCCCCCCTGGTTAAACACAGTACTCCGGGACTGGGAAGAAAAACAACAATACAGATTAGTAAACAGACATACAATTTTGTTGAGTGCAAAACAATAAGTATACTTGAACAGGCTTCCCTTTAGGGGAGGTGAGGACACTTTTAACGTTACAAACATGGTCAACATTATAAATTACAGGCTATGCATAACTCCTGTTACCCAACCGGGTATTCTACTTAGTGCAAATTCTGGAACAATAAATTAACATTGCCTTTAAGAAACATACACTCTTAGTTTACCAAAGGCCTTCCTATAATCACATTACAGGGCAAGGTAACTTCACATTCTCCTACTTTGAACCTGCAGGACCGCCTGTCCCTATGGCACCAGACCTACTGCCTCTCCTTTCTTTTACAGGACCGCCCCGTTCAGCCAGGGCCTACTGCCTTTCTCTACTATACATGGTATAGACATAACATTCCTTTCGTTTAAAGAACTCTGAGCCAGCTCTACTCGGCTCCTTTAAGGACTCACTCTCTAACCCCTACGGGTTCACTCTCTGTCCTTAGTAACAAAGTAACTTTCAATGGGGACGCGGGGTTTACCTTCTATCCTCACCTTCATTATTACTTCGCTTACTTTCAACTATGCAGACCTCTACTCTACCCCTACGGGCTCTCTGCATCTTTTCTTTCTGCAAAACATTATTTAGATTTCACATTTCAACAAATTCAACACATATAACTTAGCATGTAAAACAGTTACATTTCTTTTCAAAGCATCATTATGGCATTACTGTTCTGCAACAGTATCTCTCTCAAGCTCAGTTTCTCACATCCCCTTTAAGAGGAGACCAAGTCTTTCTAAGGTAGCTCGTCTTCTCAGCCTACCAGCCCATGCAAAGGTTCCGGCATGGTATCTTCGCAAAGTGTCTTTAACTAGAACCGGTAGGAAAGGTATCTTCACAAAGTGTCTTTGGCTCAAACCAATAGGGCAAATATCTTCGCAAAGTGTCTTTGGCTAAAACCAGTAGGGTGCACCTTTAAGAAGGTGCAAACTATTTACAAAGGAAGTTCGAATCATGCACAGTCCATGATTTCTGCAGTTTGTGTAACTTTTGTGCAACAACTTCAGAAAAGGAAAACAAACAAAGAGGATCCCGGGTTAACAGAGGGATCCATTAACCCTGGGCGGGTTTAGCAGCAACTCAAAAGAACAAATAGTAACTATTTACATTTTCAGGTTTCCGAGGTTTAGTTGGACGACTTCCAGGGCTGCACCTGGCACTTAACCCTTCTTGGCCTGGGCAAAGTGAGGTCCAGGGTTACACCCAGTGCTGGACAAACGCCGTTAATCCGTCTTTCATGTACGATTAAATCATGCGCAGCGATGGAGGTCTGCGCAGCTTGAGTATGGGCATCTGCTGCAGCAGAGGTAGCGGCTGCTGCAAGATCAGTCACTGGAGTGGTGTCGGTCGTCAGGGCAGGGTGGCTCTTCCTACCTGCTTCAGATGTGGTTCCTCCGGTGCCGGTCTGCTCCGTCTCCGCTGGGGTCTGGAACGCTGGCTGCGGGGCCTTGTTTTGCGACGCTGTCATCTCTGCTTGCAGCACCTCGCTTTCCGGCAGGGCCTTGCTTTCCAGCTTCGGAGCGCTGGGACTTCTTCCCCGCTCCGGACCAGATGAGGCTGCCGACAGATGTCCGGTGAGGCTCCTGATGATGGCCTTCTTCCACCCGGCCTCGGTGCTCAGCTGCGTCCGCCGGGGTCGGTCGCTGAGCTCGTCCACTCCGGCCTGCAGGAATTCAGCATCAGCGGTGGAGGCCTGGTTGCGGTGCCCCTCCGGGTGGCTGGGGGAGTCCTCTGCTCCGTCCCCACGCTCCGGCTCCGGGCGGCTCGCCATGGCGTCCTCCATGTCGCTCACTTCTTCTTCCTGGTCCTTTTCCCGCTCTCTCCTTCGTGGGCGGTTTCGTTTTCTTTGTCTCTGCCCACCATTGAGGATCAGGAGGCGGACCTCGGCTGCTGACGGACACGTCCTCAAGGGGCAGAAATACTTAGACTGGGCGGCCATTGTCTTTCGCGCTCTTCAGCTTGTTTACGCCCACTTCCACGCCCTTCTTCTTCTCCTGCGCCCTCCTTAGCGCTATAATGGCGGCGGTTTTGGCGGGAACTTCTGGCGGCAAGTGGCAACACACAGTCCTCTCAATAAAATACAGTCCAAGCACAATAAATCACAGTCTCTAGGCACACATGACCTGATTCTTCAGGCTTAAGTAGATCCTGTTCGTGACGCCACGTTGCGGCGCGCCCCCACACCGCCGCAGGGCCGAGGGGATACCCGGAGCCGGGCCTCTGGGTCTCAGTCTCGGGGTTGTCACGGTGGCTAGACCCGGTCCGTGGCCCTGTCCGTCAGTGGGGGACGTCCGGTGAAATAGGTGGTAGTAATGGTAGCGGTGGGGTAGTGTAGCGGTTGTGGGGTGTAAGTCGCAGCAAATAACGAGGACACCAGGTTGCAGTCTCTTTACCTCTTTACTGGAGATCTCTGAGTCCTCAGTCCGGAACACGGTTCACCAGGCTACGCAAGTCCGGCCGGTCCAATGGCACCTCCAGAGTTCTCCTCTCAGGTGGAAATCTGTGCCTTCCTTCTAGCGCTATGTGTTGTAGTCCTTCCCTGCTGTGCTTACGGAAAGTAACCCCACAACGGTTGTGTCTGTTTCTTAAGTTCCCTCACAACTCGATTTGATGTTCCTCTGTAATCCACCCCTTCCCTGTATTCAGGTTGGAATGGCACCCGTTTGTCAGGTAGGCCTGGAGTTCTTCCGGGACCCTAGAGTCGCCCCTCTCCCGCAATTGCCCCCCAAGACTTCATAGGTGATATGTGGTAGACAGCCCGCCTAAGACCGACTGTCCTGCCGCTGTTTGGAGTATGGCTTGAAGCTGTATTCTAATCCACTCCCTCGGCGTTCCGGCCACCGGTATTGCGCCTCAGCAGGGTGCTGCCTCTTTCAACAAAACCCCTGCTGGTATTCTCCTTCTGCTTGATCTCGTTTCTCACTCAGCACAATCTATCTCGCTTCTAGTCCTTTCTTGAGTCCCGCCGCTTCCAGGAGCCTGCGCGGACCCGTTACGTTCTTTCAATGCCAAGCCTCTGCCAGGATCCCACCCCTGGCAGAGACCCTACAGTCTCTCCCTTCACAACACCCCCTGCCACAGGGTGTTGCTCCGTTCAATCCCGTCAGCGTTCTCTTCTAACTTCCTGCCTGACCCCCAGTTTACCCACTATGGTGGGGAGTGGCCTAATGAATAGCACCCTTAGCTCCCCCCGGAGGCCCAGCTGTGAAACATATTGGTGTCTGTGATACCTGATTGGAGGAACTCCTTCGGTGCCATCGAACGTACCATGGCTCCCCTTAGCGGCGAAGCCACAGTACTGCAACGACCAGAACTCTGGGGCGCTGCAACCGCACGCCATATTACAGTCTCCACAGCTTCACATGTTGCAGACACTATACATGCCAGTCCCCCTCTGACTAGTTCCCGTGGGTGTCCTGCACCGCTGTATCACAGACTCTTTACTCACACAGCGGTACACAGCCCAGGATATCCTCCTGATAGCAGCCGGGCACCATATCCACCTGTTTGCAATCACTACACATGCCAGTCCTCTTTCGGGCACAGGACATCCACCTCCGGGCACAGGACTGTCCACATACGAGACCAGTTACCATGGACGACTTGCATCGCTGTATACACTGCGGGTGCAAGGCTATTCAGCTGCCATAGCTGCTGGCTCCGGTGGCCTGTGCTGCTTCTCACACAAAGCCATCGCTCTGCAGGCCTCTGCTCTGCACAACAGCACACACCAGACTGACACTGACTGCACCTGACACACCCATGCCCCTTACTGCAGGGTTTTTAACAAACAAACTTGTGGCAGCTTTTCAAATATTCGGAATTGATGTAAACGCTTCCAATCCCCCCTCCTGCCTTCTCCATCAGAATCAATAACATTGCACAATAATAACATGTCCAGATGTAAAGATCAGTGCACATCCTGTATCAGCGCAGCAGGGATACATCTTATAGATGGAAGCTACAGGAAGGTGACAGTAGTCCTTTTATCTTGGTGAAATTAATTCCCATGAAATAACGTGATCATCTTTGTGAAATTCACCAGTTGCTTAGTAACTTAGGGCACATGTTAATGCGAATGACGTATCTCGTGTTTATAAAGACGGAGCCATTATTTGTGCATTCACTTATCCGGTGCTGAGATAGTTAAAGAAGTTTAATGAAAATTAGCTAAGGAAACTGAAGTGAATCTAACCTCTTAAAGGGGAAGTACCTTCTTCACAAACTATATAATTGCCTGCCTTTACTATTTTTGTGTTGGAAGGATAGGAAATCAAAGGAACAATTTCCCCCCCAGATCAATAAATCCTAAAACACAAATGTTATTAAAAGAGGTTTGCCAGACTCTAAAAAAACACCTGTTAAACATATAACATATAAGGAAAAAGTTATATACCGTTTTTATATACAATATGCTATTTTTTTCAATACCTCTGTTTGCCATCAGTGAATTAGATTTTGTTATTTACATTTTCAGGCTAAAATCCAGTATCAATTTAATGCGGTATTCCCATCTCATACATGCCATAAATAATTAGTAGATATGGATTTCACCAGTGGTATCTGCAAATATCTCAAGAACGGTGTCAGTCACATGTTGCTGTCAGTGAACAGGAGGGTGCAGTTCCCATAAAAATGAATGAGAATCAAACCACCTTTACATTGACAGCAGCACATGCCAGAATCATGTTCTTGAGATAGGTGTAGGTCCAATTAAAAGGATCCAAATGTACTGTGTGTTGATGGCATATTCGGTTGTTATGCAATAAATGTACAAGATGGGAATACCACTTTAAATGGAATCTAACAGTACTTTTTTGCTATGTAATATGACAGCAGCATAATGTGGGGACAAAGACCAGCAGATACCAGCAATAGTAACATAGTAAGATAGTTATTAAGGTTGAAGGAAGACTTTATGTCCATCTAGTTCAACCCATAGCGTAACCTAACATGCCCTAACATGTTGATCTAGAGGAAGGCAAAAAAAAAACTATGTGGCAAAGAGTAAGCTCCACAATGGGGAAAAAAATTCCTTCCCGACTCCACATACGGCAATCAGACTAGTTCCCTGGATCAACGCCTTATCAAGGAATCTAGTGTATATACCCTGTAACATTATACTTTTCAAGAAAGGCATCCAGTCCCCTCTTAAATTTAAGTAATGAATCACTCATTACAACATCATGCGGCAGAGAGTTCCATAGTCTCACTGCCCTTACAGTAAAGAATCCGCGTCTGTTATGCTTAAACCTTCTTTCCTCCAGACGTAGAGGATGCCCCCTTGTCGCTGTCTCAGGTCTATGATTAAAAAGATCATCAGAAAGGTTTTTGTACTGTCCCCTCATATATTTATACATTAACATAAGATCACCCCTTAGCCTTCATTTTTCCAAACTAAATAGCCCCAAGTGTAATAATCTATCTTGGTATTGCAGACCCCCCAGTCCTCTAATAACCTTGGTCGCTCTTCTCTGCTCCCGCTCTAGTTCAGCTATGTCTTTCTTATACACCGGAGACCAGAACTGTGCACAGTATTCCAAGTGTGGTCGCACTAGTGACTTGTATAGAGGTAAAATTATGTTCTCCTCATGAGCATCTATGCCTTTTTTTAATGCATTCCATTATTTTATTTGCCTTTGTAGCAGCTGCCTGACACTGGCCACTAAATGTGAGTTTGTCATCCACCCATACACCCAGGTCTTTTTCATTGACGGTTTTGCCCAGAGTTTTAGAATTAAGCACATAGTTATACATCTTATTTCTTCTGCCCAAGTGCATGACCCTACATTTATCCCCATTAAAGCTCATTTGCCATTTATCAGCCCAAGCTTCTAGTTTACATAAATCCTCCTGTAATTTAAAATTGTCCTCCTATGTATTGATTACCCTGCAGAGTTCAGTGTCATCTGCAAATTTTGAAATTCTACTCTGTATGCCCCCTACAAGATCATTAATAAATATGCTAAAAAGAAGAGGGCCCAATACTGACCCCTGTGGTACCCCACTGCTAACAGCGACCCAGTCCGAGTGTGCTCCATTAATAACCACCCTTTGTTTCCTATCCCTGAGCCAGCTTTTAACCCACTTACACATATTTTCCCCTATCCCCATTATTCTCATTTTATGTATCATCCTTTTGTGTGGCACTGTATCAAAAGCGTTTGAAAAGTTCATATACATGACAAACACAAAAATTGAGCGGGTACCACTACTGTATAATGTGAAATAAAGAAAGAGGGGAGTGCTACTAATACACCAAAACCATGCCTATACAAAAAGAAGAAGAGAGCGGCGCAAGAACAGTGCACACACAACCCATATAGATATCATAAATAATGCTTTATTGAGACAAAACAGTGCAAAAACAAGACCTAAAAACATTTAAAAGCATGTGAATAAACACCCAAACATGCATAATCAATATCCCCTGTATATGGAGACATGAAATAAAGCAGGCTCTTGAATGGGTAAAAATAAACCCAGAAGACACTCCCAGTGTGTAACAGTATCCTACTAATAGAAGCTATAGAGATGTGCATGTGCGTCTGTCACTGACTCAAATGTGGCTCTCCCCTCTACTACACCACTCTGCATATATTATAATATCATTCTATAAGCATATATGAAGAATTATCCTATAGCATAAGCCAATTGGTGATGCAGCGCTGAATATAAGTGTTATACTGCTGAACCAATACCGTTAAGCCACGCTTTCGGGGATCCCCCCCACCTGAGTCACGTGTATCAGCACACTATACGACACATAATACAATAAATAAATAAATAAATAAATAACACTACTCACTGAGAATGTCAGAGCCCGCTAGCTCCCTACGCGTATCGCTACTCCCGGTAGCTTCGTCAGGTAGCTTCCCCTGACGAAGCTACCGGGAGTAGCGATACTGGTAGGGAGCTAGCGGGCTCTGACATTCTCTGTGAGTAGTGTTATTTATTTATTTTTACTGTGGGGATACCATGCCCAGTGTGTGGGGGGCATTTTTTGAAAGCATTGTCCTTTATAATGGCTATAAAATGGTGAGAAAACTAACGGGCTTCAATGGGGAGATATAACTCATGCAATATCAGTGAGTGAAATAAATATTGAACACGTCACAAATTTTCTATGTAGATATATTTCAAACGGTGCTATTGACATGAAATTCTCACAGGTGTCAGTAACAACCCATCCAATCCACACAGGCAAAGAAATCAAACCATAGATATCCATAAATTAAACTATTTGTAATAATGAGAAATTACACAGGGAAAAAGTATTGAACACTCTTACTTAAATTTGATACTTGGCACAAAAGCCATTGATGGTGATGACAGCTTCAGGACGAGTCCTGTATGGAGAAACTAGTTGCATCATGCATGCATTGCTCAGGTGTGATTTTGACCCATTCCAAACAAACACTCTTTAAGTCCTCAAGGTTCCGTGGGCTCCTTCTATGAACTTTGAGTTTTAGTTCCTTCTAGGTCAGGTGATTGGCTGGGCCATTCAAGCAGCTTTATTTTCTTTCTCTGAAACCATTTGAGAGTTTCCTTGGTTGTGTGTTTGGGATCATTGTCTTGCTGAAATGTCCACCCTCGTTTAACCCCTTTTGTTTTAGTTGCAACATGTCAGCTGTTTTGACATGTGCCCAGGGGTGGATTAAGGGTAGCCAGGGCCCTGGGCTGTTCAGACACTGTGGGCCCCCCCGGTCATGTGACGGGGGTCATGTGACGGGGGTCATGTGATACCTGAACCAGATTATTCCAGAAAAATGGCCGGGCCCTACTCTACTGTAACCTATTAAATATTTGTTAAAATATGCAATACAATTTAGGTATATTTTGATTTATTTTTCAATTTTTAAAATGACCAATATCACATACAAGGAACAAATACCACCGCACCATGTCAAGACCACATATTACCACCACTTGGTGACCAAATAGCACATACAAGGGACAAATACCGCAACACGATTTCCAGACCACATATTACCACCACATAGTGACTGAATACTACAATACTGATCAGTAATAAAAAAAACAAAACACAATACTATCACCATAAGTGCCAGTATTCACAGGAGATCTGTACTTAGTATGCAGTGTCTGTGTAGAGGTAATACAGAGATCACTGGTGGTATTATACACAGGAGCTCTGTATATAATGTATAGGTAATACAGTGATCACTGGTGACATTGTACACAGGACCTCTGTATATAGTATACAGTGTATAGGTAACACTGACTCACCAGTGACGTCTCTAGGTGAAGTCCTTCATCTTTCATCCAGCTCAGACCGCCATCATTTCTTCCAGCCAGGACTCGTTTCTGCAGGAAATAACACAGTTATCTCGAGCTCCGCTTGCAGAACACATTACTTAATTTTTCCCAACTTCTACATTACACCACATGAAGAAAAAAAGGCGACATAGTATCACTCTGCACAGTAACAGGACCGCCCCCCCATTTAAAACAGTATACTCAAAAAATAAAATAAATACATCACTGCAGTAATAATATCCCTTAATTAGCACCTATGGTAATAATATTCCCAATCCTGGCCCTGTGTATCTCATTCCTGGCTCCTGCAATATGTTCTCGCATCCTGCACTCATGAGTATCCATTCTACCCCATATGATTTCCCCATCCTGCCCCATCTATCTCCATCCTGCCCCATGTCTTTCATTCTGCCCGGTGTCTCCAATCATGCCCCGTATCTACATTCTGCCCATGCCTCCAGTCCCGCCCCCAGTGTGTCCAGCAATTTGCCCCAGTGTGTCCAGCATATTACTCCCAGTGTGTCCAGCAATCTGCCCCAGTATGTCCAGCATTGCCCCCAGTGTGTCCAGCAATCTGCCCAAGTGTTTCCAGCATTGCCCCAGTGTGTCCAGCAATCATCTGCCCCAGTGTGTCCAGCAATCTGCCCCAGTGTCTCTCCAGCATTGGCCCAGTGTCTCCAGCATTGCCCCAGTGTCTCCAGCAATCATCTTCCCCAGTGTGTCCTCCAGCATTGCCCCCAGTGTGTCCAGCAATCTGCCCCAGTGTGTCCAGCATTGCCCCAGTGTATCCAGCAATCATCTGCCCCAGTGTGTCCTCCAGCATTGCCCCCAGTGTGTCCAGCAATCCGCCCCAGTGTCTCCAGCATTGCCCCAGTGTCTCCAGCAATCATCTTCCCCAGTGTGTCCTCCAGCATTGCCCCCAGTGTGTCCAGCAATCTGCCCCAGTGTCTCCAGCATTGCCCCAGTGTGTCCAGCAATCTGCCCCAGTGTCTCTCCAGCATTGCCCCAGTGTCTCCATCATTGCCCCAGTGTATCCAGCATTGCCCCAGTGTCTCCAGCATTGCCCCAGTGTCTCCAGCAATCATCTGCCCCAGTGTGTCCTCCAGCATTGCCCCAGTGTGTCCAGCAATCTGCCCCAGTGTGTCCAGCATTGCCCCAGTGTCTCCAGCATTGCCCCAGTGTCTCCAGCATTGTCCCAGTGTCTCTAGCATTGCCCCAGTGTCTCCAGCTATCATCTGCCCCAGTGTGTCCTCCAGCATTGCCCCAGTGTGTCCAGCAATCTGCCCCAGTGTCTCCAGCATTGCCCCAGTGTCTCCAGCATTGCCCCAGTGTCTCCAGCATTGTCCCAGTGTCTCCAGCATTGCCCCAGTGTCTCCAGCTATCATCTGCCCCAGTGTGTCCTCCGTCTCCAGCATATTGCCCCCAGTCAGACAGTGTCACTGACTGTCCAGCATTCTGGCCCGCCCGGATTGCCGTTAGGTTATCAAAAAAAAAAGAAAAAAACAAACCGAGTTCTCCTCACCTGACAAGCGCTCCAGGCGGCGAGCTCCCTCCAGCAGCGCGCACTCGCAGGCGACTGACAATGATGTCAGATGCCGGCGACGTGTGCGCTGCTGCGCCTGCGGCCGACTTCAGCTGCCAGCCTCCAATTGGCTGGCGGCTGTTGTTAACTATTGACATGCGGGCGCGTCAATAGGAAACCGCCGCAGCGCCGGTAGGGGCCCGGTGAGCAGATGAGACGGGGCCCGATGCGGGCCCCCTTTCTCTGCCCACCGGGCCCATAAATGATACGCCAGTCTGACAGGGGCACGGGCAGAAATGCCCTGATGGCGGCGGCCGGCGGGCAATCTGTGCGGTAGCCCAGGGTCCCCCCACACCACTGGGCCCTGGGCTACCGCCCAGATTGACCCTCTTATAATCCGCCCCTGCATGTGCCCGCAATTAACTAGTTAAATGCCGCTGTCTGACTCTTACATCGGCATTTAACGCACGCTTCTGGCCATTGGGCCGGAAATACGCGCACCGCTGACCCCCGTCACGTGATCGGGGGTCAGCGGTTTATCGGCATGACAACCAGAGGTCTCCTTGAGACCTCTATGGTTGTTGATGCCAGATTGCTATGAGCGCCACCCTGTGGTGCAGTAATTCTGCTACATAGGGGAGATCTGAGCATCGGCCTATATGTAGCAGAGGCGATCAAGTTATGGCAGCTTCTAGCCTCCCATGGAGGCTATTTTTTTTGCAATTTCACCGCACTTGGAATTTTTTTCCCATTTTCAAGTACATGACATGGTAAAACCAATGATGTCGTTCAAAAGTACACCTCATCCCGCAAAAAATAAGATTTCACATGGCCATATTGATGGAAGAATAAAAAAGTTATGGCTCTGGAAAGAAGGGGAGCAAAAAACGAAAATGCAAAACCGAAAAAAGCTCCGGTCATGAATGGGTTAATCATCATCCTGGTAGATGGCAGCAAATTTTTATCAATAATGTCTTGAAACATTTGTCGATTCATCCTTCCTTTAATTACATGAAAATTGTCAGTGCCGTATGCTGAAAAACAGCCCACACCATAATGTTCCCACCTCCAAACTTCACTGTTGGTATGGTGTTTTTAGTAAGTTATGCACTGCCTTTTGGCCTCCAAACATGGTGTGTATTATGGCATCGAAAGAGTTCAATTTTGGTCTCATCTGACCAGACCTATATTCTCACAGTTTTTCACAGGCTTGTCTAAATGGTGTTGAGCAAAATGTAAACACGCTTGAACATGCTTTTTGTTCAACAATAGAGTCTTACGTGTTGAGCGTGTTTACAAGCGATGGAGGTTGAGCACATTACTTATTGCTTCTTTGAAACCGTTGTACCTGCTTATTTTAGGTCTTTCTGTACCTCTCTTCATGTGGTCCTTGGCTTTTGGAGAACTCTTTTGATAATTCTTTTCACTCTGTCTGAAATTTTGTGGGGAGTACCTGGTCGTGGCCAGTTTATGGTAAATTTATATTCTTTACACTTCCGGATTAGGGCTCCAACAGTGCTCACTGGAACCTTCAGTTGTTTAGAAATTCTTCTATAACCGAGGCCATCAGTATGTTTTGCAACAATAAGGTTGTGAAGGTCTTGAGACAGCTAACTGGTGTTACTCATCATGAGATGTTTCTTGTGTGGCACCTTGGTAATGAGACACCTTTTTATAGGCCATCACTTGAACCAGCTGATATTTTTCACTAAGTGACAGGATTTCTTTTTAATTACATATAGATTTAAGCTGGAGTCATGACTTCCCATGGCTTTTTGCACCTCTCTTCATGTGTTCAATATGGGTTGTTACCGACATCTGGTGAGAATTTCATGTTACTAGCACGTTTAAAAAATATTTTAACTTAGAAAAATGGTGAGATGTTCAATACTTTTTTTCATCAGCTGTGTATATATTATACAGGGTGGTCCAAAAGTAGGTGGACAGTATGTGTAATAGGGTTATGAAGGGGGAGATTTATCAAACATGGTGTAAAGTGAAACTGACTCAGTTGCCCTTAGCAACCAATCAGATTCCACCTTTCATTTTCCAAAGAATCTGTGAATAATGAAAAGTGGAATCTGATTATTATTATTATTATTATTATTATTATTATTATTTTATTATTATTATTTATTTATATAGCACCATTAATTCCATGGTGCTGTACATGAGAAAGGGGTTACATACAGGGTTATAAATATCATTTACAGTAAACAAGTTTACAGTGACAGACTGGTACAGAGGGGAGAGAGGACCCTGTCCTTGCGGACTTACATTCTATGGAATAATGGGGAAGAGACAGAAGGTTGGAGGTGCAGCAGCTCTGGCGGTGGTGAGGCGGCAGCTCTGGCGATGTCGAGGTGGCAGAATGGTTATTGCAGGCTGTAGGCTTTCTTGAAGAGATGGGTTTTCAGGTTCCGTCTGAAGGATCCGAGGGTGGTGGATAGTCGGACGTGTTGAGGCATGGAATTCCAGAGGATGGTGGATATTCGGGAGAAATCTTGGAGGCGGTTGTGTGAGGAACGAATAAGTGTGGAGGAGAGTAGGAGGTCTTGGGAGGATCGGAGATTACGTGAGGGAAGGTATTGGGAGATTAGTTCAGAGATATAAGGAGGGGACAGGTTGTGCATGGCTTTGTAGATCAGTGTTAGTAGTTTGAACTGGATTCGTTGGGGAATTGGGAGCCAGTGGAGGGATTTGCAAAGGGGAGAAGCAGGGGAGTAGCGAGGAGAGAGGTGGATTAGCCGGGCAGCAGAGTTGAGGACAGACTGGAGTGGTGCAAGAGAGTTAGCGGGGAGGCCAAAGAGGAGGGTGTTGCAGTAGTCGAGGCGGGAGATGATAAGGGCATGCACAAGAGTCTTAGTAGATTGTGGGGTGAGGAAGGGATGAATTCTGGCAATATTTTTGAGTTGGAGGCGACAGGAGGTGGCAAGGGTTTGAACGTGCGGTTTGAAGGACAAGGCAGAGTCGAGAGTTACCCCGAGGAGGCGGATTTCAGGTGCAGGAGAGAGCGTGATGCCGTTTACCATAATAGATAGATCAGGTAGAGGGGATACGTGAGATGGAGGAAAGATGATGAGTTCAGTTTTGTCTACATTGAGTTTTAGGAAGCGAGAGGTGAAGAAGGAGGATATGGCTGGCAGACACTCCGGGATTCTGGACAGCAGAGAGGTGACATCTGGGCCAGAGAGGTAGATCTTAGTGTCGTCCGCATACAGGTGGTACTGGAAGCCATGGGACTTTATGAGTTGCCCTAGGCCAAGGGTATAGATGGAAAAAAGTAGGGGCCCTAGGACAGAGCCTTGAGGGACTCCAACAGAGAGAGGGCGGGATGAGGAGGTAGTGTGGGCGTGGTAAACGCTAAATGTGCGGTCAGAAAGGTATGAGGCAATCCAGGACAGGGCAAGGTCTTTGATGCCAAGGGAAGAAAGAATCTTTAGCAGTAGGCAATGGTCGACTGTGTCGAAGGTAGAGGACAAGTCAAGAAGGAGGAGGATGGAGAACTGTCTGTTAGCTTTGGCTGTGAGTAAGTCATTAGTAATTTTTGTCATGGCAGTTTCGGTGGAGTGGTGGGGGCGGAAGCCAGATTGGAGCAGTGATATGGGGCGGTAGCCGGGCATAGCAGTTGGGTCAAGGTTAGTTTTTTTGAGGATGGGTGTGATGGTGGCATGTTTGAAGGCAGTGGGGAAGGTACCAGAAGATAGCAATAGGTTGAAGAGATCGGTTAGGGCTGGAATGAGCATGTTAGTGAGGTTGGGGAGCAAGTGGGAGGGGATGGGGTCAAGTGCACAGGTGGTGAGGTGTGATTTGGAAAAGAGGCGAGTAAGCTCTCCTTCAGTGATGTTGGAGAGGGAGGTTATTAGGGAAGGGCAGAGGTCTGGTATATGGATTGGTTGGGGTGGTGGAACAGTTAGGGTTTGCTAAAGGCAACTGAGTCAGTTTCACTTTACACCATGTTTGATAAATCACCCCCTTCATAACCCTATTACACATACTGTCCACCTACTTTTGGACCACCCTGCATATACAATTTTCTTTTTGGAAGGGGATCAATTAGAACTTTTGCTATGGGTCCTTGTGATTTCTATGTATACCACTGCTGCCTCACTGTACATTTTCAGAAAACCGCTTACTCAGTGATGGGGGTGTGGGTGGGCCAGGAGGCACAAAATATCTAGTCCTGTGGTAATAATCTCCTGCTAATAAAACACTGATTTTATTGAAACAGCAACACGCAGCCTGGTAAGCAACTTATTGCTTGAAACCAGCTCTCAATCTCTAGATTATGCTGCTATCAGATCACATAGCAAAAACTTTCACATAAAATTCCCTTTAACCCCTTTCTGACCTCGGACGGGATAGTACGTCCGAGGTCAGAACCCCCGCTCTGATGCGGGCTCTGGCGGTGAGCCCGCATCAAAGCCGGGACATGTCATCTGATTTGAACAGCTGACATGTGCCCGCAATAGCGGTGGGTGAAATCGCGATTCACCCACCGCTATTAACTAGTTAAATGCCGCTGTCAAACGCAGATAGCGGCATTTAATCGGCGCGTCCAGCCATAGGGCTGGAAATCAGCGCATGGCTACTATGCAGAAGCATCGCTGACCCTGATCATGTGACGGGGTCGGCGATGCTTCTGCATAGCAACCATAGAGGTCCTTGAGACCTCTATGGTTACTGATGCCGGTTTGCTGTGAGCACCACCCTGTGGTCGGCGCTCATAGCAAACCTGCAATTCAGCTACATAGCAGCGATCTGATGATCCCTGCTATGTAGCAGAGCCAATCGAGTTGTGCCAGCTTCTAGCCTCCCATGGAGGCTATTGAAGCATGGCAAAAGTAAAAAAAAAAAGGGAAAAAATAAAAAAAATATAAAAGTTTAAATCACCCCCCTTTCGCCCCATTCAAAATAAAACAATTAAAATTTTTTAAACCTACACGTATTTGGTATCGCTGCGTTCTGAATCGCCCGATCTATCAATAAAAAAAAAGCATTAACCTGATCGCTAAACGGCGTAGCGAGAAAAAAATTTGAAATGCCAGAATTACGTTTTTTGGTCGCCGTGGCATTGCATTAAAATGCAATAACGGGCGATCAAAAGAACATATCTGCACAAAAGTGGAATCATTAAAAACGTCAGCTCGGCATGCAAAAAATAAGCCCTCACCCGACCCCAGATCATGAAAAATGGAGACGCTACGGGTATCGGAATATGGCGCAATTTTTTATTTTTTTTAGAAGTTTGGAATTTATTTTCACCACTTAGATAAAAGAGAACCTAGACATGTTAGGTGTCTATGAACTCGTAATGACCTGAAGAATCATAATATCAGGTCAGCAAAAAAGCCAAACAAAAAACAAGTGTGGGATTGCACTTTTTTTGCAATTTCACTGCACTTGGAATTTTTTTCCCATTTTCTAGTACACGACATGGTAAAACCAATGATGTCGTTCAAAAGTACAACTCGTCCCGCAAAAAATAAGCCCTCACATGGCCAAATTGACGGAAAAATAAAAAAGTTAATGCTCTGGGAAAGAGGGGAGCGAAAAACGAACACAGAAAAACGGAAAATCCCAAGGTCATGAAGGGGTTAATGGTAAGTCCATATGGAAAGTATCTACTGTGAAATTTTTGTAGCAAATTTGCAGCAGTAATATACACGCTCAATTATGTGGATATCGATGTGATGTTCTGTGCAGATAACATTCTGATTAAAATGCAGTGCTGGTGAATTTCTACTGTGGGATTTCTCAACTTTATATATATGAGATTTTATAAAATCTCATATACAATTCTGGTACCATAATAATAATATTGATCCCCTGTGTATCTGATCTGTGTGAACACATCCTCATACTTCTGATTGTTGAGTTTGCTACAATTACATACAGTCTAGACAGTAATCTGTAAATTTCAGCAGCACACATCTCACTCCAGTGCTGATAGTCTGCTACAGTGTATCAGTGCATGGAAAATGTATCAGTCTCTGGGGTCGAGACTGGATATGATTGTAACAAACCCTCATCTGTGAAAAATTTTAGATCTGTCAGCCACAGTAGAAATAAAATGAGTTAAAGAAATTAAACAAATCATGATATAATATGTCCAAAATAGCACATTTATTATTTTTACACATTTTCGGCACCATCCCCATCTATCCCCAACGTGCACAAACTCCTCATCCTGCTCAGGCCCGGATTTAGGGGGGGCCCAAGGGGCCCGGGCCACCCACCAAGCGGGGGCCTCCCACCAATATAGGGATAAATATTTCAAAACATGTAAAATACACTTCTCTTTGCTGTGAACCGTTTCTAATGATAAGGAACATTTAACAAAAGAGAAACTATTGACAGTGTAGGGACCTGGCTACGGTCCTATATCTCAGTGGCTGGCGCAGAGCGGCAGAGTCATGGCACCTGACCTGCGTCAGCATCCACTGACCGGGCTAGCCTAGCCAGACTTCCTTAGTACCCTCCCTGTACCTAATGCTTAGCTTATGGCATGCGGCAGCCTTCTCCGATCCCAACAGAAGTTTCTAGGCGCTACCTATTCAGCTATATGATCGCTCCCTCGGGTTAGATCAGATGACAGTTTGTTCAGCTACCGTGGAGGAAGGAGACGGAGGCACAATGTCGGCACGAGAAGAGGATTCTCCACCACAGAGCGCGGCAGGACTTCACTCTGGATCTTCCGTCACTGAGGATCCAGGAGTGAAGTGGTTCAGTCTTCACAGGGTTGCGGTGGGTGAGTATGATCTATGTCTGTCTGTCTGTTTGTGTCTGTCTGTGTGTGTATCTTTCTTGCAGCTCCTGTCTTACACAGTACCATACTGTATATACAGGTCCACACTATATCCTGCATTACAGTGTGTCTGTGTATACTGTATGTATATCTATATCGTGTGGACCTGTTTACAGTATATTATTATTATTTATTTATATAGCGCCATTAATTCCATGGTGCTGTACATGAGAAAAGGGGTTACAGATAACGTTTACAGTAAACAAATTTACAATGACAGACTGGTGCAGAGGGGAGAGAGGACCCTGTCCTTGCAGACTTACATTCTACGGGATAATGGGGAGGAGACAGAAGGTTGGGGGATCGGCAGCTCTGGCGGTGGTGAGGTGGCAGCTTCGGCGGTTGGTGACGCGGCAGAATGGTTATTGTAGGCTGTAGGCTTTCCTGAAGAGATGGGTTTTCAGGTTCCGTCTGAAGGATCCGAGGGTGGTGGATAATCGGACGTGTTGAGGCGTGGTGTTCCAGAGGATGGGGGTTATTCGGGAGAAATCTTGGAGGCGGTTGTGTGAGGAACGAATAAGTGTGGAGGAGAGTAGGAGGTCTTGGGAGGATCGGAGATTACGTGAGGGAAGGTATTGGGAGATTAGGTCAGAGATATAGGGAGGGGACAGATATAGGGACAGGACATTATAGTGCTGTGTATACACTTTAAACAGCCCCTCAGCCTCTATTCTATATACAGCCAACACAGCAACAGCCTTTGATATATACAGGTAAACAGCCTCTGATATATACAGAAAATATTGAGATAGCTCTAAGGATATATCAAATTTTGATGGTAACAAACTGCAGTGGTGAGCGTTCCTTCTCAAAACTCAAATTCGTTGAAAACCGATTAAGGACATCCATAAAGCAAGAACGACTTGTAAATTTGGCTATCATGAGCATCGAGTCAGATATACTGCATGAATTGGACTTTAGTGACATCATTAGTGATTTTGCAGCACGAAAATCAAGGAAAGTGCTTGGATTGTAAAAAAATGAATGATTTTACCTGAATTACTCTGCGTAAATGATTTTTGTAAATAAACTTGCGTTCATTTCATTTAGTGTTTTTGCATTGCATATTGCAACACCTTGAAAAATGGGCCTCCCTCCAAAATGGACCCTGGGCCACCCGCCTCTTAAATCCGGCCCTGATCCTGCTGATACCCCAATGCTGAGCCACTGCAGCCGTATGCGTCTCAATTACTGCACCTACTGTGTGGTTCTCTGTGCCCTGTAGCTGGTAAATCAAACCTCTAGAATATAGTAATGCCCTGTGTAAGTGCGCTTGAACACAGTGCCTACATTTTGCCCCCTAGAAAGTAATAATACTCTGTGTGCCACTTTGACAGTCACAGTAACCCGAGTTCCCCTATAACAATAAGTGCCCACTTTACGTTTAATAATGTCCCAAGTCTCCCCCTTACAGCTCAAATCTACACAGTATGATTCTCTCTTATACACAGTATAATGCCCCCTCAATGTATAGTACCACCGACTCAGTAAACTGACCCCTTAGCAGCCGCCAAACTGTTTGATGGCTCCAACACTGTATGATGACCCCCTAGTTAGCCTCCATATAGTATAATTCACCAGATCATCCTCAATATAGTATAATGCACTCCCCATAGGTCTCCATATAGTATAATTCACTCCTCATAGGCCTTCATATAGTATAAAGCACTCCCCATAGGCCTTCGTATAGTATAATGCACTCATCATAGGCAAACTCTATATAGTATAATGCACTCCCCATAGGCAGACTCTATATAGCATAATGCAGTCCCCATAGGCAGACTCTATATTGTACAATGCACTTCCCATAGGCAGACTCTATAGTGTATAATGCACCCTCCATAAAAAAAATATAATACTCACCTCTCCTACTCGTTCCCCCGCTGCTCCAAGTGCCCGCACATCTCCAGACAGCGGGTGCCAGGTAATGACATCATCGTGCCCACTGTCAGTGTCTGCGTCAGTGACGTCAGACGCTGAGAGGGGGAATGATGAAAGAGGGAGCACAACGCTCCCACTCCCATCAATGTGGTTAACTGTATCGACATCTAGCCGATATAGTTGAACTTGCGATTACTAGTGGAGGTCCGGTGGTGGTACCGGGTCCTCCCTCCAGGTCACGGTTCCCGTAGCGGCAGGGTGGCAGTGCAGGAAGATTGATTCTCCCTGCTCTGCCGCAGAGTGTAACTGTATGGGCGCGCTGTGCTCACCTATACAGTTACAGCAGCGTAGCTCTGGGTGGGCCCCCTCTGCCCCCCATGGTAGCTGCGTTACTGGATGAGTGAGTAAAATCCTTCTCCCCCTTCTCCTTATAAAGCTGGGACTGAGGGCGCGAGGCGTTGACTCTTTGAATAAAGATGGCAAATGGTTCAATACATTTGTACATCTTTCCGTGGACTAAATAATGAACTAAAGGCAGGAACCTGATTGTCCTCAAATTCATAAACTCATCAATGATTCAGGTTACAAATGATATGGAGATTCTGCCGACTGCTACCGTCTCACCTGTTAAGAACATCTTCAGACAACTATGAAGGAGCAAAATATGCCCAAAATGTGCATAAAAATGGGCTTAAAGGGACACTGTCTCCATAGCTGGAGATGTACATTTTCAGATCTTTTTGGTGATTTTATTGGAAAACCAGGAAAGAAATTACATCAGGATATCAAGTTAATGGAGAGAAAGTATCAGGACTGGCAGGTCAGAGACATGATGATTGACTACTGCTGAAGCCTACATCATAATAGTTCTGATGACATAAATCACAGAAATGTGATGTGAAATGTGTGCTTTAATTGTGCTAATCAGAATAACCTTAGCTTGCTCTGGCATTCTACTTAATACAACAGCTTGGATATTCCTTGTGTTTACTACTTAATGTTTCATGACAATTTCTATGAGATTTGTGAGTGGCTCACACCTGGCCAATACAGGCACATAGACTAATAGACTAAGGCCCATTTATTGTATCAAGTGCCACCCCAACTTACACCCCCCAAAACAATAAAATAAAATTACACTAGAATCATAGAATGTTAGAGTTGGAAGCAGAGGCGTAGCTAGGGTTTCAACTTAGGGGGGGCGAAACATCTGAGTGGGCCCCTAACCAGCTAACCCTGATTACAGTTATGGTTGCGCACTCTAATTGTGAATATAGGGGAACCTCAGAACATGACCCTACTGTTATTGAAAATAAATCTATATACAAAAACGAACATTGACTTTACCGCCATATTGTGACCATATGCAACTTTGATGGTCACAATACTCTGAGTGCCCCTATAACAATAATGCTTAAGTGACCACTTAACATTTAATAATGTCCCCTAAGTTCCCCCATGTACTGCTCAATTATACACAGTATGGTGAGCTTAAAGCTTCCCTATACACAGTCTAAGGCCCCCACAGCTCCCCTATACACAGTATGATGATTCTATAACTCCCCTATACACCGTATGATGTTCTCACTGCTCCTCTCTACACAGTATGATCCCACTGCTCCCCTATAGATAGTATGAGCCCAATGCTCCCCTATATACAGTATAATGCTGACAGAGCTCCACTATGGAAAGTATAATGCCCCCCAGAGCTCCCCTATATACAGTGTAATGGGCCAACAGCTCCCATATGCACAATATGCCTTCACAGTTCCCTATACACAGTATGATGGGCCTGCAGCTCCCGTCAAACAGTATGATGTCCCCACAGTTCCCCTGTACACAGTATGATGGGCCTACAGCTTCCTTATACACAGTATGATAGGCCCACAGCTCCTTTATACACAGTATGATGGGCCCACAGCTCCCTTATACACAGTATGATGTCCCTCACAGTTCCCCTGTACACAGTATGATGGGCCCACAGCTTCCTTATACACAGTATGATGGGCCCGCAGCTCCCTTATATACAGTATGATTGGCCCGCAGCTCCCTTATATACAGTATGATGGGCCCGCAGCTCCCTTATATACAGTATGATGGGCCCGCAGCTCCCTTATATACAGTATGATGGGCTCGTAGCTCCCTTATACACAGTATGATGGGCCCGCAGCTCCCTTATACACAGGATTGGCCCACAGCTCCCGTATACACAGTATGATGGGCTCGTAGCTCCCTTATACACAGAATGATTGGCCCGCAGCTCCCGTATACACAGTATGATGGGCCCGCAGCTCCCTTATACACAGTATGATGGGCCCGCAGCTCCCTTATACACAGTATGATGGGCCCGCAGCTCCCCTATACACAGTATGATGGGCCCGCAGCTCCCTTATACACATTATGATGGACCCGCAGCTCCCTTATACACAGTATGATTGGCCCGCAGCTCCCATAAACACAGTATGATGGGCCCACAGCTCCCATATACACAGTATGATGGGCCCGCAGCTCCCTTATACACAGTATGATGGACCCGCAGCTCCTTTATACACAGTATGATGGGCCCGCAGCTCCCTTATACACAGTATGATGGGCCCGCAGCTCCCTTATACACAGTATGATGGACCCGCAGCTCCCTTATACACAGTATGATGGACCTGCAGCTCCCTTATACACAGTATGATGGGCCCGCAGCTCCCTTATACACAGTATGGGCCCGCAGCTCCCTTATATACAGTATGATGGACCCGCAGCTCCCTTATACACAGTATGATGGGCCCACAGCTCCCATATACACAGTATGATGGGCCCGCAGCTCCCTTATACACAGTATGATGGACCCGCAGCTCCCTTATACACAGTATGATGGGCCCGCAGCTCCCTTATACACAGTATGATGGGCCCGCAGCTCCCTTATACACAGTATGATGGGCCCGCAGCTCCCTTATACACAGTATGATGGACCCGCAGCTCCCGTATACACAGTATGATGGACCCGCAGCTCCCTTATACACAATATGATGGGCCCGCAGCTCCCTTATACATAGTATGATGGGCCCGCAGCTCCCTGTCATGATTTGGATGCCCCGGTCACTTACTCATCCTCCGGCGTATTCACTATTTTGTGGCACTGCTGCAGTGCTGCTGCTCAAACTTGTGAGCGCAGCTTCTGACTGGCCAGAAGTTAGAAGCTATGTCACAATCGCTCAATGTAAGACTATGAGGCTATGTGCACTTGTTGCGGATTTACCATGGATTTCCTGTGTTTTTTGTGCAGATTTCACCTGCATTATACCGCCTGCGGATTCCTATACAGGAGCAGGTGTGAAACGCTGCGGAATCCGCAAAAAGAATTGACATGCTGCAGAAAATACAACGCAGCGTTTCCGCACGGTATTTTCCGCACCATGTGCACTGCAGATTTGGTTTTCCATAGGTTTACATGGCACTGTAAACCAGATGGAAAACTGCTGCGAATCCGCACCGTGTGCACACAGCCTGAGAGTGAGAAAGAGTCCAGAACAAGGCTCCCACAGACTCACACTGATTAGTGACCTCTGTGCTGCTCCATGAAACACTGGAGCCTCGGACAGGCCACAAACTGCAGGAGACGGAGCCGAGCGGAGACTAAAACAGATGAAAATGCCAGAAGGTGAGTATCAGACAGGGGGCAGGGGACGTGGATTTTCAGCTCCGCTCCAGCAATGAAATAAAAAATGATGCTGCAGTGGTGCTGTAAATGTGATGCAGCTCTTGGTTACTGTATGCGGCTCCTTATACTAATACTCATAAAAGACCCAGGTGGTACGTATCAAAAGCCCCCTACCCTCCTCCTCATCTCCAGCCTCCCCAGACAGCAAATATTGCATGATGGAGTACATATAATATCATAACAAAACATTATAATATTCAGCCCCCAGTGACCTGTCGGTTGTGGATTCTGTTTGTGGGCTCCCTCTGGTGGTTACTGCTGGTACTGGGTGACTTTGGTGGGTTGCGGCCTTTGGTTTCCACCTGTCCATCAGAGGCTGGGTGTTTCCTATTTTACCTGGCCTTTCTGTCATTCCCTTGCCGGCTATCAATGTATTCAGATGTGCTCTGTTTGGTTCCTGCCTACCTGCTCCCAGATCTTTCAGGATAAGCTAAGTGCTGATTTTCAGTTGTTGGTTTTTTTGTCCAGCTTGCTTATTATGTCTCTATGCTAGCTGGTAGCTCTAGTGGACTGAGGTTCTCCCCATGTGCCATGAGTTGGCACATGGGTTCTTGTAATCTCAGGATGGTTTTTTTGATTAGGGTTTTTTGCTGACCGCTCAGACCCCTTTTGTATCGTTCTGCTTTCTAGTTTACAGCGGGCCTCAATTTGCTGAACCTATATATATCATCTCTATGTGTGTGCCTTCCTCTCATTTCACCGTCAATACATGTGGGGGGCAACTATACCTTTTGGGGTTCATTCCTCTGGAGGCAAGTGAGGTCTTGATTTTCTCTGCAGTACTAGTTAGCTCTTAGGCTGGTGCGTGGCGTCTAGAACCAACGTAGGCACGCTCCCTGGCTATCTCTAGTTGCGTTTGTCAGGCGTAGGGCAGCGGTCAGCCCAGGTTCCATCACCCTAGAGCTCGTCCGATATTTTGTATTACTTTGCTTGTCCCTTGCTATTCCTAGCCATTGGGATTCATGACAGTATAGCCGGCCCACAAAGTGTTAATTGTTTGGGCTGAAGCAGGAGAAAAAGAAGTGTTTAAGGGAAATTTATTTTTTATTTTTATTTTTTTTTCCCTTCAGAGTTTTGCTGCCTAGCCCTTAATTGCTGTCTAGCTGCTTCTTACCTCCTCTTAACCCTTGAATGGCTCTGATATTAGCTGTTTAACATGGATGTCCAGAGTTTGGCTTCCAGCCTGAGTAATCTCGCGGCAAAAGTTCAAAACATACAGGATTTTGTTGTTCACACTCCCATGTCTGAACCTAGAATTCCTATTCCAGAGTTCTTTTCTGGAGATAGATCTACCTTCCTGAATTTCAGGAACAATTGTAAATTGTTTCTTTCTTTAAAATCTCGCTCCTCTGGAGACCCTGCTCAACAGGTCAAGATTGTAATATCTTTCCTGCGAGGCGACCCTCAGAATTGGGCATTTGCATTGGCACCAGGGGATCCTGCATTGCTCAATGTGGATGCGTTTTTTCTGGCATTGGGATTGCTCTATGAGGAACCCAACCTGGAGATTCAGGCTGAAAAGGCTTTATTAGCCCTCTCTCAGGGGTATGATGAAGCGGAAATATATTGTCAAAAATTTCGGAAATGGTCGGTGCTTACTCAGTGGAATGAGTGCGCCCTGGCTGCAAACTTCAGAAATGGTCTTTCCGAGGCCATTAAGGATATTATGGTGGGGTTCCCTACGCCTACAGGTCTGAATGAGTCGATGGCTATGGCCATTCAGATTGATCGGCGTTTACGGGAGCGCAAACCCGTGCACCAGTTGGCGGTGTCTTTTGAACAGGCACCTGAGACTATGCAATGTGATAGAATTCAGTCCAGAAGTGAACGGCAAAATTATAGGCGGAAAAATGGATTGTGTTTTTATTGTGGTGATTCAGCTCATGTTATATCAGCATGCTCTAAACGCACAAAAAGGGTTGATAAATCTTTTGCCATTGGTACTCTGCAGCCTAAGTTCATTTTGTCTGTGACTCTGATTTTTTCACTGTCTTCCATTTCCGTCGATGCCTATGTGGATTCGGGCGCTGCCCTGAGTCTTATGGATTGGTCATTTGCTAAACGCTGCGGTTTTAGTCTGGAACCTCTGGAAGTTCCTATTCCTCTGAAGGGAATTGACTCTACACCATTGGCTATGAATAAACCGCAGTATTGGACACAAGTGACCATGCGCATGACTCCCGTTCATCAGGAGGTGATTCGCTTCCTTGTATTGTATAATTTACATGATGTACTAGTGCTTGGTCTGCCATGGTTACAAACTCATAATCCTGTCCTGGACTGGAAAACAATGTCTGTGTTAAGCTGGGGATGTCAGGGGGTTCATGATTATGCACCTCCGATTTCAATCGCTTAATCTACTCCTTCTGAGATCCCTGCGTTTTTGTCTGACTATAGGGATGTTTTTGAGGAGCCTAAGCTCAATTCGCTCCCTCCGCATAGAGATTGTGACTGTGCTATAGAATTGATTCCTGGCAGTAAGTTCCCTAAGGGTCGTTTATTTAATCTGTCACTGCCAGAGCATACTGCTATGCGGAATTATATTAAGGAGTCCTTGGAAAAGGGACATATTCGTCCATCTTCGTCCCCTCTGGGAGCAGGTTTTTTTTTCGTGGCAAAAAAAGATGGTTCCCTGAGGCCTTGTATAGATTATCGCCTTCTGAATAAGATTACAGTCAAGTATCAGTATCCATTGCCATTATTGACTGATTTGTTTGCTCGCATTAAGGGGGCTAGGTGGTTCACTAAGATAGATCTTCGCGGTGCGTATAATCTGGTGCGGATAAAACAGGGTGATGAGTGGAAAACCGCATTTAATACGCCTGAGGGCCATTTTGAGTATTTGGTAATGCCTTTTGGACTCTCCAATGCTCCGTCAGTCTTTCAGTCCTTTATGCACAATATTTTCCGTGAATATCTGGATAAGTTTATGATTGTGTATTTGGATGATATTTTGGTGTTTTCTGATGACTGGGAGTCTCATGTTCTACAGGTCAGGAAGGTGTTTCAGGTTCTGCGGGCCAATTCTCTGTTTGTGAAGGGCTCAAAGTGTCTCTTCGGAGTCCAGAAGATTTCTTTTTTGGGGTACATTTTTTCTCCTTCTACTATTGAGATGGATCCCGTCAAGGTTCAGGCGATTTGTGACTGGACACAACCTACATCTGTTAAGAGCCTTCAGAAGTTCTTGGGGTTTGCTAATTTTTATCGTCGGTTCATTGCTAATTTTTCCAGTATTGTTAAACCTTTGACTGATTTGACTAAAAAGGGTGCTGATGTTGCTGATTGGTTTCCTGCGGCCGTGGAGGCCTTTCAGGAACTTAAGCGCCGGTTTTCTTCTGCTCCTGTGTTGTGTCAACCAGATGTTTCACTTCCTTTTCAGGTTGAGGTTGATGCTTCCGAGATTGGAGCGGGGGCGGTTTTGTCACAGAGAAGTTCTAATGGCTCGGTGATGAAGCCATGTGCATTCTTCTCTAGAAAATTCTCGCCCGCCGAGCGCAATTATGATGTGGGTAATCGGGAGCTTTTGGCCATGAAGTGGGCATTTGAGGAGTGGCGTCATTGGCTTGAGGGTGCTAAACATCGTGTGGTGGTCTTGACTGATCACAAGAATCTCATTTACCTTGAGTCTGCCAGGCGTTTGAATCCTAGACAGGCTCGTTGGTCGTTGTTTTTTTTCTCGTTTCAATTTCGTGGTTTCATACCTGCCAGGTTCAAAGAATGTGAAGGCAGATGCTCTTTCCAGGAGTTTTGTGCCTGACTCTCCTGGAGACTCTGGGCCTACTGGTATCCTTAGGGATGGGGTAATATTGTCCGCCGTATCCCCAGACTTGCGACGTGCATTGCAGGAGTTTCAGGTGGATAAACCGGATCGTTGTCCACCAGAAAGACTGTTTGTTCCGGATGATTGGACCAGTAGAGTCATCTCCGAGGTCCATTCTTCTGTGTTGGCTGGTCATCCTGGAATATTTGGTACTAGAGACTTGGTGGCCAGGTCTTTTTGGTGGCCTTCCTTGTCTAGGGATGTGCGTACCTTTGTGCAGTCTTGTGAAGTGTGTGCTCGAGCTAAGCCTTGCTGTTCTCGGGCCAGTGGGTTGTTGTTATCCTTGCCCATCCCGAAGAGGCCTTGGACGCACATTTCCATGGATTTTATTTCTGATCTCCCGGTTTCACAGAAAATGTCCGTTATCTGGGTTGTGTGTGACCGCTTTTCTAAGATGGTTCATTTGGTGCCCTTGCCTAAGTTGCCTTCCTCCTCTGAGTTGGTCCCTTTATTTTTTCAGAACGTGGTTCGTTTGCATGGGATTCCGGAGAATATCGTTTCTGACAGGGGATCCCAGTTTGTGTCTAGATTTTGGCGGACGTTTTGTGCCAAGATGGGCATTGATTTGTCTTTCTCGTCTGCATTCCATCCTCAGACGAATGGCCAGACGGAGCGAACTAATCAGACCTTGGAAACTTATTTGAGGTGTTTTGTTTCTGCTGATCAAGATGACTGGGTTGCTTTTTTGCCACTGGCCGAATTTGCTCTTAATAATCGGGCTAGTTCTGCCACGTTGGTCTCTCCTTTTTTTTGTAATTCGGGGTTTCATCCTCGTTTTTCCTCTGGTCAGGTGGAGTCTTTGGATTGTCCTGGAGTGGACGTGGTGGTGGACAGGCTGCATCAGATTTGGAACCAGGTGGTGGACAATTTGAAGTTATCTCAGGAGAAGACTCAGCAGTTTGCTAATCGCCGTCGCCGCGTGGGTCCCCGACTTCTTGTTGGGGATTTGGTGTGGTTGTCTTCTCGTTTTGTCCCTATGAAGGTCTCTTCTCCTAAGTTCAAGCCTCGGTTCATCGGTCCTTATAGGATCTCGGAGATTCTTAACCCTGTATCTTTTCGTTTGGATCTCCCAGCATCGTTTGCTATTCATAATGTGTTCCATCGGTCGTTGTTGCGGAGGTATGAGGTGCCCGTTGTTCCTTCGGTTGAGCCTCCTGCTCCGGTGCTGGTGGAGGGAGAATTGGAGTATGTTGTTGAGAAGATCTTGGATTCTCGTGTTTCCAGACGCAAACTCCAGTATTTGGTTAAGTGGAAGGGTTATGGTCAGGAGGATAATTCCTGGGTGGTCGCCTCCGATGTTCATGCGACTGATTTGGTCCGCGCCTTCCATAGAGCTCACCCTGATCGCCCTGGGGGTTCTCGTGAGGGTTCGGTGACCCCTCCTCAAGGGGGGGGTACTGTTGTGGATTCTGTTTGTGGGCTCCCTCTGGTGGTTACTGCTGGTACTGGGTGACTTTGGTGGGTTGCGGCCTTTGGTTTCCACCTGTCCATCAGAGGCTGGGTGTTTCCTATTTTACCTGGCCTTTCTGTCATTCCCTTGCCGGCTATCAATGTATTCAGATGTGCTCTGTTTGGTTCCTGCCTACCTGCTCCCAGATCTTTCAGGATAAGCTAAGTGCTGATTTTCAGTTGTTGGTTTTTTTGTCCAGCTTGCTTATTATGTCTCTATGCTAGCTGGTAGCTCTAGTGGACTGAGGTTCTCCCCATGTGCCATGAGTTGGCACATGGGTTCTTGTAATCTCAGGATGGTTTTTTTGATTAGGGTTTTTTGCTGACCGCTCAGACCCCTTTTGTATCGTTCTGCTTTCTAGTTTACAGCGGGCCTCAATTTGCTGAACCTATATATATCATCTCTATGTGTGTGCCTTCCTCTCATTTCACCGTCAATACATGTGGGGGGCAACTATACCTTTTGGGGTTCATTCCTCTGGAGGCAAGTGAGGTCTTGATTTTCTCTGCAGTACTAGTTAGCTCTTAGGCTGGTGCGTGGCGTCTAGAACCAACGTAGGCACGCCCCCTGGCTATCTCTAGTTGCGTTTGTCAGGCGTAGGGCAGCGGTCAGCCCAGGTTCCATCACCCTAGAGCTCGTCCGATATTTTGTATTACTTTGCTTGTCCCTTGCTATCCCTAGCCATTGGGATTCATGACACCTGTCCCCCCTCCCCCACTTCAGCCCCAATACCCCCATCATCTCGCATCCACCCCCTCAGTGCCCTGTCCCACCTCACCCACCTTCTGCCCCAACACCAAAATGGTCTCACATTCACCCCCCAGTACCCTGCCCCCCCTCACTCACTTTCAGCCCCCATAATACCCCAACGGTCTCACACTGACATACCTGAATTTAATAAACCTAATAAGTCCCATCCCCAGCACTTACTGATAACGTTTGCACTGCAGGCAGGACCAGGAAGTGTCTAGGTGAAATGCAAGGTGGGCACTAGGACCCAGCGTGCCTGAGCCAATCCCAGCATGCACAGAGTGAAGATAGAAAACTGCAGCCAGGAAAAGCTTCATCATCAGGTCAGAGGGGCGAAACCATTCACTGCAGGAGGGAGACTCTGCAGCCGGCCACTGTGCTTATATCCAGCGTGCAGAGTCTCCGTCAGACGGGAGCAGACGTTATACTGCTCTGCTCCTATGCTGTGTTCTGCCTCCTCACAGACGTGGCCCTGGCTCCCAGTGGGCCCCTTCATGTGACAGGGCCCGGGGCGATGGCCCCCTCTGCCCCCCCAGTAGCTATGCTACTGGTTGGAAGGGGCCTCCAGGTTCATCATGTCCACCCCCTGCTCAATGCAGGATTCAACTCCCTGCTAATACAGGTCCAAAGTGTAAGGCTCATTTATTATTATTGTCCTCCTCCCAAAAATGCCACACCATACATAGTAAGTACACTCAATTACCGTCCACAATGTCTAAATAATCACATTAATGGCACTTCAAATAAGCTATTCTGGCTACAGGTACTGTCCAGAACAAAGAAGAGATCCATATATATATAAATGTGTTGAGTGCTGTTGGAGCTTGGAGGGGTCCTTTGCATTTTTCTATTATTACATTGATACATTTATAGGATCATTAAGTAAACACATACATAAGAAGGTAAGTTTACAGACGCCATTGGTAGAGAACACACACAGAGTAAATACTGCCCTAACATTCTAATCATGTAATATGTATGAGAAAGATGATGGTGAGACGCTCGCTGATTATACTGCATGCCGATTTTATACCGGTTGCTGCGGTTTAATGGGACATTGGAAGTCTATAAGAGCCAATGAACTGCATTCTGGGAACACTGCCAAGATTTCATTTTTCTTTTTTTCAATCCATCTATTTGATAAAAATAAAATTGAGTGAGTCGCCATTCAGGAATAATCAGATATTTACATTATGGACGCTCTGCACTTCTTTATGTTCTGGAAAGTTCTGGTTTGTTAAAAAACAGATTGGTTTAAATTTTACTTTAAGGCAATGAGGTTTTTTATTTTTTGAGAGCATCGGAGTAAACAGCAGCATCTGAGTTCAGATTGAGTTCTTTCTGTAAAGGCACAGAATATGCTACAGACAGAAATGTGCATGGCTTTAAAATGTATATGAGTAATATTTTGTGTTTTCCAGACTATACATCGCACTTTATTATAAGACGTACCCCAGTTTTTAACTTTCGAAAATGGGAGAAAACGTTCCTACTAAATAAAATTTCCGCTACAGTGTTAATGGAGAGATCACTTTCACTAATTTTAATGCAGTGGAATATGATAGATGTTAGTTTTTCTCTGCAGAATGTGCATTAAACACATATATAGCCTTACTGTATAGCAAGCACATTATGTACACTATCTGCAGAGCACACATACAGTTGTAATAATAAAGCCCTTTATTAAAAAACTGCATTTTGTGTTTACTTGTGTTATCTTTGTCTAATATGTCTTTGTTTAAATTTGGTGATCTGAAACATTTAAATGTGACAAACATGCAAAACAATAGGAAATCAGGAAGGGGGCGAATAGTTTTTCACACCAGATATACACACAGCTCTGGTATACAAACACAGCAATCTGACACACACACATCTCTGCTACATGTATGCAGACACAGATCTGTTACATCACTACACACCCATACACAGCTCGGCTACATCAACATTCCCAGCTACATAATCAAAACACACATACAGCGCAGCTGCAACACACTCGGCTACATTCTTAAAACACATACAAATCAACAACACCACACTTATCTCCACTACTTCATCAAAACACACCCAGCTCAGCAATAACACACTCACCTACATGATCAAAACACACAGCCAGCTACATCCCACACTCAACTTGCTGACATCATCAATATACACACAGCTCAGTTACATAAAAACAGATACAGGTTGCCTACAACACTCAGTTCAGCTACATCAACAAAACACACACACACATGCAGACTGTATACATTACAACAGCCTTCAGCTACTCAGGTGAAAGAAACCACTGGAGACTAGATGGAGGTGAACATGACTTGGGGATGGGTGGACCGAGAACTCCTGCAGCTTTTGTTTGTATTGCGGTGTAAATTTTAAACAAGAGTGTTGTTGCTTTAAGAGGAAGGAGTTTAGATGCTTGTGCCTTGTGTATTACTGTGAGGAGGGTGGGGCTTATATAGGGGAGGCAACTCTGGCTCTCCCTCTTTCTCTCACAGGATGGACAGGATGAAACATTACCCGCCCTCCCACCCTGTTTATAATCTCTGTCCTAAAACTTTTTAATTATTGCTTGTATAATGATAGATGCTTTATTGTATTTTTGAATTTGTCATTGTATATCTTGTACCAGGTTCAATTGTATATTGGCTATAAAGAGTTATTATTTGTGGCAACCTTCTAAGCCCAAGGGAAGGGCAATCCTTAAGCCATGGTTCCCTGGAGGTTTCCTCCACAGGGTTTTTTTTTCCTCTCCTGAGAGCTGTAGGATGACTCTTTGTGAGTCGGAGGTTTGCCAAGTTTAGTCCCATTAATGCTTTTGCAGGGACTTCTAGTTTTTTAAGTTTACAAAAATGATTTAATTATTAAAAAAAAAAAGAAGAAAAGTGGCAAATGAGACTTGGAATTTATAACCCGTCACGGCTTTGCGGTTTAGGAGTCAGGTGGAAGTTGCAGACAAGTTAAGGTGGACTCATTTTAACTAATAGAGGATGTAAACCCTCATGGTGGTGAGCAGGCTCGGCTTTGGTGGCCAGCCTCAAGGACGTTGTAATGGTAACATCAATCAGGGGCGGGCACAGTGGTTAAGCACAGGTGTGAGGATAATGGGGTCATTGGTGCCCTGAAAGTTTACTGGCTCTGCTTGAATGGCACGCCAGTGCGTGCCGCCCCTTTATGGCTGTCTGTCCTGGTGCTGTATGTCAGACAGCTGGGGATATCGCAGTACTTGTGAATCCCAATGTACTAGCACTCCACCTGACTCCTACTGTGATTATTTAATCCTGTGATTTGAATAAAAGCTGTGGCCATTTTGACAGCAAAAATAATGTGTTTTGTGTATTTATTTTAGTACCTAGGTTTACAGTAGTTATGGTGGTTTTAAGATGGAGTGGGGTCCATTCCATATCCAAAAGTCAAGGTCCTTCAGCTACTCAGGATGAGCAGAGATCAGTGTGGGGCAGGAGGAGAGAGCAGTTCTCTTTGTGATCGAGAATAACGCTGTGTCAGCCTTCTCTTCGATTAGAGGAAAAGGTCTCCGGACTATAAGATGCACAAACTTTTTAGCAAGATTTTTTCTTGCTAAAAAGTGGGTCTTACAGTCCAAAAATATTATAGTGGATAGGTGATTTTCATTGGTACTAAAGGGGTTGTCTTACAAGAACAACACTTGTTTATATGCCCTAGTGGATGTGTGTACGTCTTGATGGGATATAACTTGCCATTATATCATATTTGTGATCGGGATAGAGCAGGCACAGTCAATTTTAATGTACAGCAGACTTTGAGCTTCATCTGCTGCAACCAGAGCTAGGTCCGATTCTAGCACTTTAACTCATTAGATGCTGGTATCAATAGAAGTTTGATACCTCTGTCAGACAATCTACCCCCACCACAGCATGACCACAAAGTGCTAATGGGTTGCTATGGCAGCCAGAGACCTAGCAATGGCCTCCTCTTCTGCCATATGCCAACTCTATTAGATATTGCTGGGGGCATGGTCAAACAGGCTGTCTTTCAGTATAACACCTACAGGCTGAGATAATACACTTCACTACTTGAGTAGTGCAGTGTATTACACTGCTGAAAAAAGTAAATGGAACACTTAAACAACAGAATATACTGTAACTCCAAGTAAATCAAACTGTCCACTTAGGAAGCAACACTGTTTGACAATCAACTTCACAAGCTGTTTTGCAAATGGAATAGAAAGCAGATTGAAATTATTGGCAATTATCAAGACACACTCAATAAAGGAGTAGTTCTGCAGGTGGGGACAACAGACCACATCTCAGTACCAATGGTTTCTGGCTGATGTTTTGGTCACTTTTGAATGTTGGTTGTGTTTTCACACTCGTGGTAGCAAGAGATGGACTCTACAACCCACACAAGTGGCTCAGGTAGTGCAGCTCATCCAGGATGGCACATCATTGCAAGCTGTGGCAAGAAGGTTTGCTGTGTCTGTCAGCGTAGTGTCCAGAGGCTGGAGGCGCTACCAGGAGACAGGCCAGTACACCAGGAGACATGGAGGGGGCCGTAGGAGGGCAACAACCCAGCAGCAGGACCGCTACCTCAGCCTTTGTTCAAGGAGGAACAGGAGGAGCACTGCCAGAGCCCTGCAAAATTACCCCCAGCAGGCCACAAATGTGCATGTGTTTGCACAAACGGTTAGAAACCGACTCCATGAGGATGGTCTGAGTGCCCGACGTCAACAGATGGGGGTTGTGCTCACAGCCCAACACCGTGCAGGTCACTTGGCATTTGCCACAGAACTCCAGGATTGGCAAATTCGCCACTGGTGCCCTGTGCTCTTCACAGATGAAAGCAGGTTCACACTGAGCACATGTGACAGATGTGACAGAGTCTGGAGACGCCGTGGAGAGCGATCTGCTGTCTGCAACATCCTTCAGCATGACCGGTTTGGCAGTGGGTCAGTAATGGTGTGGGGTGACATTTCTTTGGCGGGCCGCACAGCCCTCCATGTGCTCACCAGAAGTAGCCTGACTGCCATTAGGTACCGAGATGAGTTCCTCAGACCCCTTGTGAGACCATATGCTGGTGCGGTTGGCCTTGGGTTCCTCCTAATGCAGGACAATGCCAGACCTCATGTGGCTGGAGCATGTCAGCAATTCCTGCAAGATGAAGGCATTGAAGCTATGGACTGGCCCGCCCATTCCCCAGACCTGAATCCGATTGAACACATCTGGGACATCATGTCTCGCACCATCCACCAATGTCACGTTGCACCACAAGTTAGCGGATGCTTTAGTCCAGGTCTGGGAGGAGATCCCTCAGGAGTCCATCCGCCGCCTCATCAGGAGCATGCCCAGGCATTGTAGGGAGGTCATACAGGCATGTGGAGGCCACACACACTACTGAGCATCATTTCCTTGTCTTGAGGCATTTCCACTGAAGTTGGATCAGCCTGTAATTTCATTTTCCACTTTGATTTTGAGCATCATTCCAAATCCAGACCTCCATGGGATATTAGTTGTGATTTACGCTGATAATTTTTAGGTTTTATTGTTCTAAACACATTCCATTATGTAATGATAAAGATTTACAACTGGAATATTTCATTCAGTGTTATCTAGGATGTGGGATTTTAGTGTTCCCTTTATTTCTTTGAGCAGTGTACTTATGAGCGAAAAGGAAAGCATGTTTAAGACCCCTTGTGGAACTACTAAATACTGTAAAAAAAGAATAAAAATACTCTTTTTCCCAATAAAGCATTGTTTCATCTGAAATAACAAATACCCCCAAAAAAGTATTTGGTATCACCATAACAATGCTTTTTATGAAACCATATAATTATTTATTCAGCGCGAACACAGCAAAACCTATGTAGACAAACTGTACCAGAATTGCTGTTCTATTCAACCTGCCTCATTGAAAATAATAACAAAAGTGATGGAGTTACATGTATTCCAATGATTCAGATTGTACAAATAAAAACTACAGTTCATTATGCAAAAAAAAAAAACAAGCCCTGGCACTGCTCTGAAAAAAAAAAAAAAGTTCTGAGTCTCAGGATTTGGCAATGTATAACAAGTGATTTTTTTTCAAAAGTAGTAAAACATAAAAAGTCTATAATTGGCATTGACATTATCTCACTGACCCCAGTATAAAGTTCTCAATTTATTTATGCAGTATGTTAAATAGAGCAAAAAAATTAAAACTTCGAAATAAAACATAAAAATTGCTGTTTTTCCATTACTACCTATACAAAAAAGTTAATAAGTAATATATACCCCAAATTGTTGTCACTGAAAAATTCAACTCATCCTGTAAATACCAGAACCCTCCTACACCTACATCTGTGAAAAAAATATAGCAAAAAATTCCTTCACTCGCGGTGATGCGCCCCTGCTGGATGTTCTCATGAACTGCAGCCTGGGAACTTTTTCCCACGCTCCAGGTCATATGAGGACATCCACCAGGGGGCGCATCACCGCGACTGAAGGAAATGTAGGTCAATGACCTACATTTCCTTCATTCGCCGGGGAATTACAAGCACGAGCACAGCTGCATTTGCAGGGCTCCTGCTTGTAAATTATTTTAACCCCTTCAGATGGATTACCTCGTGGGACGTGACGGGTCAGCAGAAGGTATGTATATTGTGGGTTTATTGTTTTGCCAAGCGAGGGCCTGCAAATGGATTGAGAGAGCAATAAAATATTAAAACAACCGCTGTGTTTATTTCATTAAAATACTTTTAAATCATGTGTGTGTGTGTTTTTTAACCCTTTCAAACAATTGGATTAATAATGGATAGGTGTCATAATTGACGCCTCTCCATTATTAATCTGGCTTAATGTCACCTTACAATAGCAAGGTGGCATTAACCCTTCATTACCCCATATCCCACCGCTACAGGGAGTGGGAAGAGAGTGGCCAAGTGCCAGAACAGGCGCATCTTCCAGATGTGCCTTTTCTGGGGTGGCTGGGGGCAGATGTTTTTAGCCACGGGGGGGCCAATAACCATGGACCCTCTCCTGGCTATTAATATCTGCCGTCAGTCACTGGCTTTACTACTCTGGCGGAGAAAATTGCGCGGGAGCCCACGCCAATTTTTTCCGCCATTTAACCCTTTATTTTAGCAGCTACAGCGCTGAAATTTTGCACATACACACTACTAACATTAGTAGTGTGGAATATGCAAAAAAAAAGGGGATATGAGATGGTTTACTGTATGTAAACCATGTCTCATATCATGTCGGGTTTGGGAAGGAGAAATGAAAAGCCGGCAATTGAATTACCGACTTTTCACTAACACCGCTGCGTATTTCTCGCAAGTCACACTGCTGGTCCGTGTGGAATCCGTATTTTTCTCGCCCCCATAGACTTTCATTGGCGATTTTTTTTGCGCAATACGCTGACAAACGCAGCATGCTGCGATTTTGTACGGCCGTAGGACGCCGTATATTACGGATCCGTAATATACGGCTGATAGGACCAGACCCATTGAGAAGCATTGTGCCGTATGTAATGCGAGTTTTAAAACTGGGAGAATTAGAACCCAAGAGAACCACCAAAGGGCTGCATAGGATAAATACTACAAATACGGAAGATAGCCTTAATTTGCAAACCACTGCTGACCACCAGATAACATATTATGTGCATTCATAAGCACTGGGGTAGGATACTATGAAGACTAGTGGCCAAAGCTTACAAATAATTGGCCTAATGCTTTATATTGCAAATAGCAAACCCCCTCTTATCAGATACTAAACAGTATACCAAATCAACCCACTACTGAAGACGGGTGATGATAGCAAAATAGTCAGAAATGCATCATTGTGGTAGGATATCCATACAGACACTGTGGTGGTGGAACACTCTGACGCACGTTTCGCCTTGCTTCATCACAGAGCAATGACCTTAAAGGGGTTGTCCGGCCGGTCAAAGACGATAAGTCTTCAGTCACTGTATGTGACTGCAGACTTCTGAATCCCCCAGTGCACGCACTGTGCGTTGCGTGGATTCGCTGATTTCAGACCCAGGACCAGAGGGTATGTATATGTTATCCATACTCCCTGCTAGTGGGCACAGCCTGGCTCTCCATACACTTGTGTGGAGCGAGGCAGCACCCACTAGTCAGACGCGCCCACTGATCGGGGGGGTATGTATAACTTGTACATTTCTCCCGTCCGGGGTCTGAAAACGGCGAATCTCTGCAGCGCACAGTGCATTCGCTGGGGGAATTCAGAAGTCTGCAGTCACACAGAGTGACTGAAGGCTTATCGGTTTTGGTCAGACAACCCCTTTAGCAGAGGTGGCATTTTTTGTCAGACAAGTTTCTTTAAAGACCGTAGGCTTCACACAGGCATTTTCAAGTATGACAACTGTTGAAATGCTCTGTTAAGGTACATTGATGTGATAAAGAGAGTGTCTTACTTGTGAACCCCTCTTATTTTTCAAAGTGAAAAGTCACTGCCTACAACATTTGAATGGCCACCATATAGTAACTCTTTTTTTCTCCAAACAGATCAGAACTATGTATGAACTTTCTTACATTCTCCGGTCACCTTGATCTTTAGGAATTGTTATTGATTTGTAGCTGAGAAGTCATTGCAGGATGTCATTTTGCTAATCTGTGTTTAATTTAATGCAAACAATGCCCTGCAATGGCCTTTCATGTAGTAATCCTACCCATAGGTTTGTCTTTGAGATAAAAAAAGCTGCTCTTTTAATGAGTGGAAATTATAGCAATCACTGGTATTGATTTTTTTCCTGAGGATTCGCTGCACTGGAAGAGAAGGTTTAATCTCATCTTTATTTTCTTGTCCTCCTGAGAATCGTTCCTTCTATGTTTTCTGTTATTTGAATGGGAGATGAGATGCTTGGGAGTGAATCTGTCAAACAAACCAGCTCGTTTTCATTCATTGTGAAGCAAACCTGCTCGATTTGTCATCCATACTGCAGTTTTCTTGTATGGAAGACATGTACAGAGCAGAGGTCGGATCATAGACCGGTTATAAATCCTGCATGCTACAACTTTACACCTGTCTTCAACATATCTATGAGATATTAAGTGCCTGTACAAAATGTTTGCTCACCTATGGCCTAATGGGATTGTCTGCTTACAAGAAACTACTTTTAGATGTGCGAATGTTAAAATTCCAAAGAATATAGGTTTATATCAATGATAATTTTGCCTTTGCCTTGTAGCCTCAGTTTTTGGTACCGCTGTTCTAAACATTTCCTGTGTCAGCACATCATTAGCACTGAATTTGAAGTGGGCTGCCTTTTTACACAGACACACGGTCTGCAAAAAAACCCTCAGAAATGTGAATAGCAGCATAGATAATGTGTACATGTTGTATCCGTGAAAATCACAGAACAAGTGCGTTCATCATTGACTTCTGAATGAGGCTTTAGATTGAGAAAGTTACTTTTTAGGCTAAGTTCACACAAAGGTATACCAAGATCTGTTTAGTGCCATTGGTCACCTGTCCCCAAATAGCAAACTTATATATGTCTAGCAGACAGTTAATTTAGATCATGCGGCTCTGCCCAAGTTGATAGCTCGACCCACTGAGCTCACTGTTTGGCTGCAGCGCTTTAGTCACAATGAAGGTACTTCAGGCAATAACAGACACCTTAAGCAGCAGAGAGAACTCAGCACTAGTGATGAGCGAGTGTACTCGTTGCTCGGGTTTTCCCTAGCATGCTCGGGTGACCTCCGAGTATTTGTTATTGCTCAGAGATACAGTTTTCATCACCTCAGTTGCATGATTTACGGCTTCTAGATACGCTGAATACATGTGAGGAATGACTGTTAGGGAATTCCCACATGTATTCAGCGTATCTGGAAGCCGTAAATCATGCAACTGAGGCGATGAAAACTATATCTCCGAGCAATAACAAATACTCGGAGGTCACCCGAGTGTGCTAGGGAAAACCCGAGCAACGAGTATACTCGCTCATCACTAGTAAAGACCAACTTGATTTTTTTTAAACAAACTACAGCTGGTAGACAGGGGCAGTTGTGAGCTTCTGTAAATCAATCATAAGTATTCTCAGTCATGGCACCAAGATCTCCAGAACTGTAGGACATTTTAACACAAAGGCTTCATTCATAATTTGCAAAATTTTTTGAAAAACTTTTTTTGTCTTATGGTACTTTCTGACTTTTTTGCACCAATTTAATCAGAATGGCACACACAATTCATGAATTTAGCACAAAATCAAAAATACTCTTTAATTTATGTCTTTAATGTGTTTTACGACTTTTTAGCACAAGTCACATGCTCCGGTAAGTGTTGCAATATTTGAGCCACGATTTAGGACATGCATAAAATCACTTAGGGTGTGGGTGCCAACAAATTTAGCAAATTTTTGACAAGTCGCAAATATTGAATCAAGTGAAAACATCCGGAAATCCTATATTCTGTCTGAAGTGGCAAACAAAACCAAACAGCCACATAAAAAACTGAATTTAAAAACTTGAACTTTGAATAAAATTGAAAGATGAATAAGGCGCAAACAAAAAAAGGAGCAAAACACTAAAAACGGGCATCAGTGCAATATTCAATTGGGCCTAATGTATGTTAAAAGTTGGACTTTTTATTACACCATTATTCAAATTTTCATGCAGATGAAAAGTTTTGTTGTATTTTTGCTTTTGCTTAAAAGTGCAAATGTTATCAAATCTGTTATAACTTATCACTCTAACATTTTCTCACTATTCCCCCCACCACGCCCATGCTGATTTCTATTCCTATGTGAAGTGTGAACAGATATAAATGTTATTTTAGGTGTAATATTTATTTTCTCCCCCAGAAAATGTAGCTGATTGTCTTCAATAAAAAGTAGCACTGACATGGGATGACCCCATAACCTGTGTTTTTAGTTCTATGGTTCAGTACTTCTGCTACACTTTAGTGCCAGAATATGTGCTGTGGGACTAGCCCCCACATTCAAGGGATACAATGATTTTTGATATATATAGTAATTGCTTTTCTTGCTTTCTTCCAAGCTGAGAACTTCTTAAGTAAAGATATTTTGTTTCCATCTGTCTCACGTCTTGTTAATGTGCAAGGGAATTTCTCTCTGAATTATTAACAGTCAGTGGAACAGCCTGTGCCGTGCTGGGAGATTACCCTCGCACCTCATGTGTCATTTCTCCAGAAAGAAGCTATCCTCTGGGGTTACATAGAATTTCTCTGAACGTGCTAATGATGGCAGAACCTGTGTGGCCCCTGGTGACTGAAGCACTGATTATTGTACAACAAAGCTGCTCACGGAGATTAATGACACTATTAGTTCGGCCTGTGACTGGATCAACTCATCTCATTATTAGAAGTCAAATCTTTTTAGGAGAGGGACCTTTAGGACTTTCAAGGTTCCATAATATTCAGTAAGACTAATTGTCCCGCCTTTGACTTTTTTTCTTGTTTTTATATATAAAAAGACCAATCTATATATATAATTGTCTAAGGGTTTTTCCGTCTGTCTGTCTGTCTGTCTGTCCTGGAAATCCCGCGTCTCTGATTGGTCGAGGCCGCCAGGCCTCGACCAATCAGCGACGGGCACAGCATGGCGACGATGATGTCATAAAGGTTGCCTCGACCAATCAGCGACGGGCACAGTCTGCCGCGAATTCGCCTCGACCAATCAGTGACGGGCACAGTATCGACGTAGATGTCATAATGGTTGCCATGGCGACGATGATGTCATAAAGGTTGCCTCGACCAATCAGCAACGGGCACAGTCTGCCGTGAATTCTGGAATCATCATTGTCCATATACTATGGGGACATGCATATTCTAGAATACCCGATGCGGGTTTTTCTGTCTGTCTGTCTGTCTGTCCGCCAGGCCTCGACCAATCAGCGATGGGCACAGCATGGCGACAATGATGTCATAAAGGTTGCCTCGACCAATCAGCGACGGGCACAGTCTGCCGCGAATTCTGGAATCATCATTGTCCATATACTACGGGGACATGCATATTCTAGACTACCCGATGCGGGTTTTTCTGTCTGTCTGTCTGTCCGCCAGGCCTCGACCAATCAGCGATGGGCACAGCATGGCGACGATTATGTCATAAAGGTTGCCTCGACCAATCAGCGACGGGCACAGTCTGCCGCGAATTCTGGAATCATCATTGTCCATATACTACGGGGACATGCATATTCTAGAATACCCGATGCGGGTTTTTCTGTCTGTCTGTCTGTCTGTCCGCCAGGCCTCGACCAATCAGCGATGGGCACAGCATGGCGACGATGATGTCATAAAGGTTGCCTCGACCAATCAGCGACGGGCACAGTCTGCCGCGAATTCGCCTCGACCAATCAGCGACGGGCACAGTATCGACGTAGATGTCATAATGGTTGCCATGGCGACGATGATGTCATAAAGGTTGCCTCGACCAATCAGCGACGGGCACAGTCTGCCGCGAATTCTGGAATCATCATTGTCCATGTACTATGGGGACATGCATATTCTTGAATACCCGATGCGTTAGAATCGGGCCACAATCTAGTGTATGATAAAAACTGTGACTGAAAATAAGCTATGATAAAAGTGAAGCATTCATAATGGCCTAAAAGTTATAAAAAGTTCATATGAAGTTTAACCTCTTCACAACCATAGATGTATCCATATGTCCAGGATGGGAAGAACTTCTCAACCTTGGACATATGGATACAACATGGCGATTTTGCTCACACAAGAGCTATGTATTCGCAATGGTTGCCAGGTGTTAAGCTGACATGACAGCTGACAACCGGCACTCACTGCCTGGCATGGTGCCCATACTGCTCTCGGCAGTTTAACCCGCTAAATGCTGAGATCAATATCGATCACAGCATTTAGAAGGCAGGGAAAAGGAGGTGGCTCCCTCTCCTGTCTCATTCCCACGCGAAGTCATCGCAAAGGGCTGATCGTTGCCATGGTGACCCGATGTCATGACGTCATCTGGGTCACCAAGGCTAACAATCTAGTTAGGTAATGCGCAGTGAATGATCTAACTAGCTTGTGTCATTGCAGCACTGATATCTCATGCATTGCAATGCTTTATAAAGCAATAAAACTGCAAAAAGTGAACGTCCTATAGCGGGACTAAGTAAAAAAAAATTGTAAAAGTATTTTTTTAAATCACAAAATAATAATAATTATTGTAATATATATATATATATATATATATATATATATATATATATATATATATATATATATATATACATACACACAGTACAGACCAAAAGTTTGGACACACCTTCTCATTTAAAGATTTTTCTGTATTTTCATGACTATGAAAATTGTACATTCACACTGAAGACATCAAAACTATGAATTAACACATGTGGAATTATATACTTAACAAAAAAGTGTGAAACAACTGAAATTATGTCTTATATTCTAGGTTCTTCAAAGTAGCCACCTTTTGCTTTGGTGACTGCTTTGCACACTCTTGGCATTCTCTTGCTCAGCTTCAAGAGGTAGTCACCAGGATTGGTTTTCACTTCACAGGTGTGCCCTGTCAGGTTTAATAAGTGGGATTTCTTGCCTTATACAGGGTGTTGGGACCATCAGTTGTGTTGTGCGGAAGTCTGGTGGATACACAGCTGATAGTCCTACTGAATAGACTGTTAGAATTTGTATTATGGCAAGAAAAAAGCAGCTAAGTAAAGAAAAATGAGTGGCCATCATTACTTTAAGAAATGAAGGTCAGTCAGTTCGAAAAATTGGGAAAACTTTGAAAGTGTCCCCAAGTGCAGTGGCAAAAACCATCAAGCGCTACAAAGAAACTGGCTCACATGAGGACTGCCCCAGGAAAGGAAGACCAAGAGTCCCCTCTGCTTCTGAGGATAAGTTTATCCGAGTCACTAGCCTCAGAAATTTCAGGTTAACAGCAGCTCAGATTAGAGACCAGGTCAATGCCACACAGAGTTCTAGCAGAAGACCCATCTCTACAACAACTGTTAAGAGGAGACTTTGTGAAGCAGGCCTTCATGGTAAAATAGCTGCTAGGAAACCACTGCTAAGGACAGGCAACAAGCAGAAGAGACTTGTTTGGGCTAAAGAACACAAGGAATGGACATTAGACCAGTGGAAATCTGTGATTTGGTCTGATGAGTCCAAATTTGAGATCTTTGGTTCCAACCACCGTGTCTTTGTGCGACGCAGAAAAGGTGAACTGATGGACTCTACATGCCTGGTTCCCACCGTGAAACATGGAGGAGGAGGTGTGGGGGTGCTTTGCTGGTGTCACTGTTGGGGATTTATTCAAAATTAAAGACATACTGAACCAGCATGGCTACCACAGCATCTTTCAGCGGCATGCTATTCCATCCGGTTTGCGTTTAGTTGGACCATCATTTAATTTTCAACAGGACAATGACCCCAAACACACCTCCATGCTGTGTAAGGGCTATTTGACCAAGAAGGAGAGTGATGGGGTGCTACGCCAGATGACCTGGCCTCCACAGTCACCAGACCTGATCCCAATCGAGATGGTTTGGGGTGAGCTGGACCGCAGAATGAAGGCAAAAGGGCCAACAAGGGCTAAGCATCTCTGGGAACTCCTTCAAGATTGTTGGAAGACCATTTCCGGTGACTACCTCTTGAAGTTCATCAAGAGAATGCCAAGAGTGTGCAAAGCAGTCATCAAAGCAAAAGGTGGCTACTTTGAAGAACCAAGAATATAAGACATAATTTCAGTTGTGTCACACCTTTTTGTTAAGTATATAATTCCACATGTGTTATTTCATAGTTTTGATGCCTTCAGTGTGAATGTACAATTTTCATAGTCATGAAAATACAGAAAAATCTTTAAATGAGAAGGTGTGTCTAAACGTTTGGTCTGTATATTTATTCGACCCAGACTTACTTATGGATACTATATATAAAGTACCCATAAATATTTTTATGAAAAAAAGCACATATAATTGGTATCGTGGCATTCTATAAAACTGTCCCACTAGTTAACCCTTTCAGTGAACACCGCAAAAATAATAAATAAGAAACAAGGCAAAAAAACATGCTTTTTCTTCTTACCACTGAACAAAAAGTGGAATTAAATGCAGTAAAAAAGTCAAATGTAAATAAAAATGGTATTGCTTAAAATGTCATCTTGTCCTGCAAAAACCAATCTGCCATACAGCTACATCTGTGGAAAAATAAAAAAATTATAGCTCTCAGAATAAAGCGATGGAAAAATAATTCTTTCTTCTATAAAATATTTTTCATTGTGTAAGTGCCAAAGCATAAAAAATTTATATAAATGTGGTATTGCTGTAATCATACTGACCCGAAGAATAAAGCTGCCTTATCAATTTTACCACACGCAGAACAGCATAAAAAAGCCCCAAAACGCAATTGCTGAATTACTATTTTTTGTTAATTCTGCCCCCCCCCCCCCCCAAATCAGAATAGAATGCTTTAACCCCTTGACCCCCGGAGCTTTTTCCGTTTTCGTTTTTCGCTCCCCTCCTTCTCAGAGCCATAACTTTTTTATTTTTCCGTCAACATTGCCATGTGAGGGCTTATTTTTTGCGGGACGAGATGTACTTTTGAATGATATGATTGGTTTTACCATGCCGTGTAACAGAAAACGGGAAAAAAATTCCAAGTGTGATGAAATTGCAAAAAAAGTGCAATCTCACACTTGTTTTTTGTTTGGCTTTTTTGCTAGGTTGACCAAATGCTAAAACTGACCTGCCATAATGATTCTCCAGGTCATTACGAGTTCATAGACACCAAACATGTCTAGGTTCTCGTTTATCTAAGTGGTAAAAAAAAGTCCAAAATTTGCTAAAAAAAAAAAAATTGCGCCATTTTCCGGTACCCGTAGCGTCTCCAATTTTCGTGATCTGGGGTTGGGTGAGGGCTTATTTTTTGCGTGTCGAGCATTTTAGTGCAGATACTTTTTTTGATCGCCCATTATTGCAATGTTGCGGCGACCAAAAAAGCGTAATTTTGGCGTTTTGATTTTTTTTCTCGCTACGCCATTTAGCGATCAGGTTAATCCTTTGTTTTTATTGATAGATCGGGCGATTCTGAATGCGGCAATACCAAATATGTGTAGGTTTGATTTTTTTTTATTGTTTTATTTTGATTGGGGCGAAAGGGGGGTGATTTTAATTTTTTATTTTTTTTATATTTTTAAACACTTTTTTTTTTAAATTTTGGCATGCTTCAATAGCCTCCGTAGGAGGCTAGAAGCATGCACTACACGATCGCCTCTGCTACATAGAGGTGAAGCACAGACGTAGCAGAAATGCAGGGTTGCTTTGAACGCCGACCACAGGATGGCGCTCAAAGCAATCGGCCATCAACAACCATAGAGGTCTCAAGGAGACCTCTGGTTGTTATGGCAATGCACTGATGACCCCAGATCGTGTGACGGGGTCAGCTGTGCGAGCACTCCTGTCCGCGCGGCCGGGAGCGCTAGTTAAATGCCGCTGTCAGCGCTTGACAGTGGCATTTAACTAGTTAATGGGTGTGGACGGATCGCGATTCCACTTGCAAAACAGCTGACATGTTGCAGCTTTGAGGTGGGTTCACCGCCGGAGCCCACCTCAAAGCGGGGGTTCTGCCAGCTGATGTACTATTCCGTCAGCTGGCAGAAAGGGGTTAAAAAAAATGTCTTGTGCCCAAAAATGGTACCAATAAAAACTCATCCCCCAAAAAACAAGCCCTCACAAAACTCTGTGGAAAAATTATAGCTCTCAAAATATGGTGATGCAAAAACTTGTTGTTACTAGTGTTGAGCATTCCGATACTGCAAATAACGGGTATCGGCCGATATTCGCTGTATCGGAATTCCGATACCGAGTTACGATATTTTTGTGATATCGGAAATCGGAATCGGAAGTTCCCAGTGTATGGTTCCCAGGGTCTGGAGGAGAGGAGACTCTCCTTCAGGCCCTGGGATCCATATTCATGTAAAAAATAAAGAATAAAAATAAAAAATATGGATATACTCACCTCTCCGACGGACCCTGGACCTTAGCGGTGCAACCGACAGCCTCCGTTCCTAAGAATGCAGTGAGTGTACAGGACCTGCGATGACGTCGCGGTCTTGTGATTGGTCGCGTGATCGCTCATGTGACTGCTCACGTGACCGCGACGTCATCGAAGGTCCTTCACTCACTGCATTCTTAGGAACGGAGGCTGCCGGTTGCACCACTAAGGTCCAGGGTCCGTCGGAGGGGCGAGTATATCCATATTTTTTATTTTTATTGTTTATTTTTTACATGAATATGGATCCCAGGGCCTGAAGGAGAGTTTCCTCTCCTTCAGACCCTGGGGATCATCCAGGATACCTTCCGATATTTGTGTCCCATTGACTTGTATTGGTATCGGGTATCGGTATCGGCGATATCTGATATTTTTTGGATATCGGCCGATCCAATCCGATACCGATACTTTTGAATATCGGAAGGTATCGCTCAACACTAGTTGTTACACACTAAAAGACACTTTTCTTTTTGCGACAGCAGCCAAACATATAAACTTGATATAATTCTTGTATCGCTGTAATTGCACCGACCGACCCGAAGAATAAAGTTGTCTAATCACTTATACTGCACGAGGAACGACATACAGAATGTAAAAAAAACAATTCTTAACCTGCTGTTGATTTGTTCATTCTGCGTCCCAAAGATCGTAGTGAGGCTTGGCTCACATTTACTCTGCGCTCTGAAGTTAGCACTTACACTGGGGTTTCCGTGTAATTCTCTGAAATATGTGATTCAGACGTAACCCCGGCAGAAGATTTCATAATAATGAGGCAGATGGAGACACTGTGGACGCCATCTGTCCTATGGTCCGGTGGTGTCCGTCTTTTTAGGCGAGCATAAAAGTGTGGTCAACCACAGTTTTGTGCTTTTCTGAAACGAAGGACACCACTGAACAGATGCCAGTCGGAGTCCAGAGTAACTTTTCTGCCTCATTACAGTGAATGGATTACTCAGGAGTTTCATCTGAGTCACGTTATTTGGAGATTTAGATGGAAACCCTGATATAAGTGCTCAGCGTACAGCACCGGATAAATGTGATACCAAATGTTATGTAAGTTCCCAATAAAAGCTTCAACTCAAAACACCAAAAAAAGCAAGTCCCCACTCACATCCATCATATGTTAATGGAAATATAGGGGGCTTCCATGTTACTGGTACTACAAAGACTCTGGAAAAGCACTATAGCTCCTCGCCCCCAAAAGGAATCCAGCAAATTCTGTACTCCCCAATCCAAATGGCCCCCTCCCTACTGAGTACCTCAGTGTGCCTAAACCACATTTAGCGTCCTCATGTTTGGCATTTTTGAAGTGATGAGAGCCCGCCCAACGTACATGTCACTACAACTTTCTGGTCACTACAGCATACTGCTCATACAGCGGCAGTTTTCACTCTGTAACATTCGTTGCTGCTTGTTTCTGGAAAACACCCGTGCAGTCAAAATTATCACCACACTTGTAGATAAATTCCCAATGTGGTATAATTTCCAAAATACCGGTGATTTGAGGGGGGGGGGGATTTTGCTCTTCTACAACTTTCGAGGCTCTGTATATGGAGTCTGCAAACTATTCTAGGAAAATCTGCACTCCAGGAGGCAAATAGCGCTCCGTCCTTCCCGAGTCTCGCCATGTGGCTAAGTAGTATTGTACAGCCACATATGGGGTATTTCCATGTTCAACAGAAATTGTGTGACAAATTTTGGTGCTATTTTTACCCATTTCTCCTTGTAAAAATGAAAAATCTGGGGCTAAAACTAAATTTTTGTGGTAAAAATTATTTTTTCATCACTGTCCAATGATGTAAAATTCTGTGATACACATGTGGTGTCAATATGATCACTGTACCCTTAGATGAATTCCAGCCAATTTTGTGTTAAAAAAGTCAAATGACGTTTCTTCACTTCCGGGCCCTGCCATGCTCCCAATCTACGTAGTTCCCCCCCACATATAGGGTATCGGCATGCTACCTTAATTACTTGATCACCACAGGCAGTCCCATCCTCAAAAGGGATTTTAATTAGTTTTGTCACTTCCCAGCCCTATGTAATTTCCTCACTTTCCTATATTAAACATGTGGTTCTACTTCAATAAATGTCTATGATTGCCAGCTCTGTCTCCTTGAGAGATTCTGTGTGAGAAAGGAGAGGGGTGAATGCCCCCTCCCTGGAGACATGTTATGGATTTTAATGTTTTCTGTGACAAGCAGCCTCAGTGTTTCCTATGTGATGTATATACAGCAGTCTTAGTGTCTCCTATGTGATGTATGCAGCAGTTGGAATGTCCCCTATGAGATGTATATACAAGTCTCAGCTTCTCCTATGTGATGTGTATGCAGCAGCCTCAGTTTCTACTATGTGATGTATATGCAGCATTCTTAGTGTCTCCTATGTGATATATGTATAGCACGTTTTATATTTTATTTATTATGCTTTTCTTATATAGCGCCATCATATTCCGCAGAACTTTGCATACATTATCATCAATGTTCCCATTTGGTCTCACAATCTAAATTACGGCATGTCTTTGAAATGAGAGAGGACACTGGAAAACCCAACACTATTGTCCTTGCTGGGACTTGAACCCAGTACCCCAGCACTGAAAAGCATCAGTGCTAACCACTGAGCCACCATGCTGCCCCTCCTAGTATAGGGCAGTTGCAGTGCCTTGTATGTGATGTATGCAGCAATCACAGTGTCTCCTTTGTGATATATCTATATATATAATTGTCTAAGGGTTTTTCTGTCTGTCTGTCTGTCCTGGAAATCCCACGTCTCTGATTGGTCGAGGCCGCCAGGCCTCGACCAATTAGCGAGGGGCATAGCATGGCGACGATGATGTCATAAAGGTTGCCTCGACCAATCAGCGACGGGCACAGTCTGCCGCGAATTCGCCTCGACCAATCAGCGACGGGCACAGTATCGACGTAGATGTCATAATGGTTGCCATGGCGACGATGATGTCATAAAGGTTGCCTCGACCAATCAGCGACGGGCACAGTCTGCCGCGAATTCTGGAATCATCATTGTCCATATACTACAGGGACATGCATATTCTAGAATGCCCGATGCGTTAGAATCGGGCCACAATCTAGGACTTCACCTAGAGACGTCACTGGTGAGTCACGCACACTATGCACTATTTACTGTGTAAAGAGCTCCTGTGTATAATTTCACTGGTGATCACTGTACTACTGGTACACTGACACTATATACAGAGGTCATGTGTATAATGTCACTGGTGATCCCTATATTACCTGTACACTGACACTGTATACAGAGGTCCTGTGTATAATGTCACTGGTCAGCTCTGTATTATGCGTACACTGACAATAAATACAAAACTCCTGTGTATAATGTCACTGGTGATTCCTGTATGACCTGTACACTGACACTATACAGCTCTGGCAAAAATTAAGAGACCACTGCAAAATGTTCAGTTTGTCTGATTTTTCTCTTTATAGGTATATTTTTGAGTAAAATGTAAATTGTTCTTTCATTCTATAAACTTCTGACAACATGTCTACGAATTTCCAAGCAATACATTTTGTATTTTTTTCTGGCAAAGAAAAATGGTCAAAATAAGAAAAAACCCAGTGCTTTCAGACCTCAAGTAATGTAAAGAAAACAAGTTCATAATCATTTAGAAACAACAATACTAATGTTTTAACTCAAGAAGAGTTCAGAAATCAATCTTTTGTGGAATAACCATGATTTTTAATCACAGCTTTCATGCTTCTTGGCATGCTTTCCACCAGTCTTGCACAATGCTTCTGGCACAAAAATTTAAGCAGTTCTTCTTTGTTTGATGGCTTGCGTCTGTTTGTCTGTCTGTCCTGGAAATCCCGCGTCTCTGATTGGTCGAGGCCGCCAGGCCTCGACCAATCAGCGACGGGCACAGCATGGCGACGATGATGTCATAAAGGTTGCCTCGACCAATCAGCGACGGGCACAATCTGCCGTGAATTCGCCTCGACCAATCAGCGACAGGCACAGTATCGACGTAGATGTCATAATGGTTGCCATGGCGACGATGATGTCATAAAGGTTGCCTCGACCAATCAGCGACGGGCACAGTCTGCCGCGAATTCTGGAATCATCATTGTCCATATACTACGGGGACATGCATATTCTAAAATACCCGATGCGTTAGAATCGGGCCACAATCTATTATATATATATATATATACACTCACCGGCCACTTTATTAGGTACACCATGCTAGTAACGGGTTGGACCCCCTTTTGCCTTCAGAACTGCCTCAATTCTTCGTGGCATAGATTCAACAAGGTGCTGGAAGCATTCCTCAGAGATTTTGGTCCATATTGACATGATGGCATCACACAGTTGCCGCAGATTTGTCGGCTGCACATCCCAAAGATGCTCCATACAAGGCAGGATGGATCCATGCTTTCATGTTGTTTACGCCAAATTCTGACCCTACCATCCAAATGTCGCAGCAGAAATCGAGACTCATCAGACCAAGCAACGTTTTTCCAATCTTCTACTGTCCAATTTCGATGAGCTTGTACAAATTGTAGCCTCAGTTTCCTGTTCTTAGCTGAAAGGAGTGGTACCCGGTGTGGTCTTCTGCTGCTGTAGCCCATCTGCCTCAAAGTTCGACGCACTGTGCGTTCAGAGATGCTCTTAGGCCTACCTTGGTTGTAACGGGTGGCGATTTGAGTCACTGTTGCCTTTCTATCAGCTCGAACCAGTCTGCCCATTCTCCTCTGACCTCTGGCATCAACAAGGCATTTCCGCCCACAGAACTGCCGCTCACTGGATTTTTTTTCTTTTTCGGACCATTCTCTGTAAACCCTAGAGATGGTTGTGCGTGAAAATCCCAGTAGATCAGCAGTTTCTGAAATACTCAGACCAGCCCTTCTGGCACCAACAACCATGCCACGTTCAAAGGCACTCAAATCACCTTTCTTCCCCATACTGATGCTCGGTTTGAACTGCAGGAGATTGTCTTGACCATGTCTACATGCCTAAATGCACTGAGTTGCCGCCATGTGATTGGCTGATTAGAAATTAAGTGTTAACAAGAAGTTGGACAGGTGTACCTAATAAAGTGGCCGGTGAGTGTATATATATATATATATATATATATATACATATACAGTGGGGCAAAAAAGTATTTAGTCATTCAGCAATAGTGCAAGTTCCACCACTTAAAAAGATGAGAGGCGTCTGTAATTTACATCATAGGTAGACCTCAACTATGGGAGACAAACTGAGAAAAAAAAATCCAGAAAATCACATTGTCTGTTTTTTTATAATTTTATTTGCATATTATGGTGGAAAATAAGTATTTGGTCAGAAACAAAATTTCATCTCAATACTTTGTAATATATCCTTTGTTGGCAATGACAGAGGTCAAACGTTTTCTGTAAGTCTTCACAAGGTTGCCACACACTGTTGTTGGTATGTTGGCCCATTCCTCCATGCAGATCTCCTCTAGAGCAGTGATGTTTTTGGCTTTTCGCTTGGCAACACGGACTTTCAACTCCCTCCAAAGGTCTTCTATAGGGTTGAGATCTGGAGACTGGCTAGGCCACTCCAGGACCTTGAAATGCTTCTTACGAAGCCACCCCTTCGTTGCCCTGGTGGTGTGCTTTGGATCATTGTCATGTTGAAAGACCCAGCCACGTTTCATCTTCAATGCCCTTGCTGATGGAAGGAGGTTTGCACTCAAAATCTCACGATACATGGCCCCATTCATTCTTTCATGTACCCGGATCAGTCGTCCTGGCCCCTTTGCAGAGAAACAGCCCCAAAGCATGATGTTTCCACCACCATGCTTTACAGTAGGTATGGTGTTTGATGGATGCAACTCAGTATTCTTTTTCCTCCAAACACGACAAGTTGTGTTTCTACCAAACAGTTCCAGTTTGGTTTCATCAGACCATAGGACATTCTCCCAAAACTCCTCTGGATCATCCAAATGCTCTCTAGCAAACTTCAGACGGGCCCGGACATGTACTGGCTTAAGCAGTGGGACACGTCTGGCACTGCAGGATCTGAGTCCATGGTGGCGTAGTGTGTTACTTATGGTAGGCCTTGTTATATTGGTCCCAGCTCTCTGCAGTTCATTCACTAGGTCCCCCCGCGTGGTTCTGGGATTTTTGCTCACCGTTCTTGTGATCATTCTGACCCCACGGGGTGGGATTTTGCATGGAGCCCCAGATCGAGGGAGATTATCAGTGGTCTTGAATGTCTTCCATTTTCTAATTATTGCTCCCACTGTTGATTTCTTCACTCCAAGCTGGTTGGCTATTGCAGATTCAGTCTTCCCAGCCTGGTGCAGGGCTACAATTTTGTTTCTGGTGTCCTTTGACAGCTCTTTGGTCTTCACCATAGTGGAGTTTGGAGTCAGACTGTTTGAGGGTGTGCACAGGTGTCTTTTTATACTGATAACAAGTTTAAACAGGTGCCATTACTACAGGTAATGAGTGGAGGAAAGAGGAGACTCTTAACCCCTTAACGACCGCTGATACGCCTTTTAACGGCGGCCGCTAAAGGTACTTAAACCACAGCGCCGTTAATTAACGGCGCTGTGGAAAAAGTGAATAGCGCCCCCCAGAGTCGGATTTTCTCTGGGGTCTCGGTTGCCGAGGGTAGCCGAGACCCCAGAGAACTTGATTCGGGGGGGGTTTTACCGACCCCCGAGTTGCGATCGCCGGTAATTAACCGTTTACCGGCGGTCGCAACAAAAAAAAACAAAACGCGATTTGCCATTTAATTTCTCTGTCCTCCGATGTGATCGCACATCGGAGGACAGAGAAATAGGGTCCCCGATGGCCCCCGATAGCCCCCCAATACTCACCTACCTCCCCCGGTGCTCCTCGTGGCTCCCGATGGGCGCCGCCATCTTTTTTCCTGGGAAAAGATGGCGGGCGCATGCGCAGTACGCCCGCCACCCGGCACCCGGAAGATCTTTGGGGTCTCGGCTGCCGGGGGTAGCCGAGACCCCAAAGAACATTATCAGGGTCGGTTTGCACCGACCCCTGTTTTGCGATCGCCGGTAATTAACAGTTTACCGGCGACCGCAAAAAAAAAAAAAAAAAAAAAAAAAGCGATCTGTAATTCTCTGTCCTCTGATGTGATCACACATCAGAGGACAGAGAAATAGGGGGATTCGGGGACCCTAACATACTCACCCGGTGTCCCTGGGTCCTCTTCTGTCTTCTCCTGCCGGCTTTTTCATCATGGCGGGCGCATGCGCAGTGCGCCCGCCATCTGCTGCCATCTGCCGGCCGACAGGAGAGACGAGTTGGGGCTAAAATTAGGGTTAGGGTTAGGGTTAGGGTTGGGGCTAAATTTAGGGTTAGGGTTAGGGTTGGGGCTAAATTTAGGGTTAGGGTTAGGGTTGGGGCTAAATTTAGGGTTAGGGTTAGGGTTAGGGTTGGGGCTAAATTTAGGGTTAGGGCTAGGGTTAGGCTACTTTCACACTAGCGTTTTTTGGCTTCCGCCGCAATGCGTCGTTGGAGAAAAAACGCATCCTGCAAAAGTGCTTGCAGGATGCGTTTTTTCTCCATTGGCTTGCATTAGCGAGTCTAGCGACACATTGCGACGGATTGCCACACATCGCATCCGTCATGCGACGGATGCGTCGTGCTTTGGCGGACCGTCGGCACAAAAAAGCTACATGTAACTTTTTTGTGCGACATGTCCGCCATTTCCGACCGCGCATGCGCGGCCGGAACTCTGCCCCCGCCTCCCCGCACCTCACAATGGGGCAGCGGATGCGTTGAAAAAACAGCATCCGCTGCACCCATTGTGCGGCGCTTACAACGCTAGCGTCGGTACATCGGCCCGACACACTGCGATGGGCCGAGTACGACGCTAGTGTGAAAGTAGCCTTAGGCTTCTTTCACACTTGCGTCGGTACGAGGCGGTCGCAATGCGTCGGCCCGACGTACGTTGTGAAAATTGTGCACAACGTGGGCAGCGGATGCAGTTTTTCAACGCATCCACTGCCCAGTCTATGTCCTGGGAGGAGGGGGCAGAGTTACAGCCACACATGCGCGGAAATGGCGGACGCGACGTACAAAAATAAGATTACATTGAACTTTTTTTGTGACGACGGGGCTAAAGTTATGGTTAGGGTTGGGGCTAAAGTTAGGGTTAGGGTTGGGGCTAAAGTTAGGGTTAGAGTTGGGATTAGGGTTAGGGTTTGGAGTAGGGTTGGGATTAGGGTTACGTTTGGGATTAGGGTTGGTATTAGGGTTACGTTTGGGATTAGGGTTAGGGGTGTGTTGGATTTAGGGTTTTGATTAGGGTTATGGTTAGGGTTGAGATTAAGGCTGTTTTGGGGTTAGGGTTGTGATTATCGTTAGGGTTGTGATTAGGATTATGGAGCGGGTTGAGATTAGGGTTAGGGGTGTGTTGGAGTTAGGGTTGGAGTTATAATTTGGGGGTTTCCACTGTTTAGGTACATCAGGGGGTCTCCAAACACGACAGCCAATTTTGCGCTAAAAAAGTCAAATGGTGCTCCCTCCCTTCTGAGCTCTGCCGTGCGCCCAAACAGTGGTTTACCCCCACATATGGGGCATCAGCGTACTCGGGATAAATTGGACAACAACTTTTGGGGTCCAATTTCTCCTGTTACCCTTGTTAAAATAAAAACTTGGGGGCTAAAAATCTTTTTTGTGGGAAAATTTTTATTTTTTTATTTTCACTACTCTGCATTATAAACTTCTGTGAAGCACTTGGGCATTCAAAGTTCTCACCACATATCTAGATAAGTTCCTTGGGGGGTCGATTTTCCAAAATGGGGTCACTTGTTGGGGGTTTCTACTGTTTAGGTACATTAGGGGTCTGCAAACGCAACATAACGCCCGCAGACAATTCTATCAAAGTCTGCATTCCAAAATGGCGCTCCTTCCCTTCCGAGCTCTGCCGTGCGCCCAAACAGTGGTTTACCCCCACATATGGGGTACCAGCATACTCAGGACAAATTGGACAACAACTTTTGGGGTCCAATTTCTCTTGTTACCCTTGTGAAAATAAAAACTTGGGGGCTAAAAATCTTTATTGTTAAAAAAAATATATTTTTTATTTTCACGACTCTGCATTATAAACTTCTGTGATGCACTTGGGCATTCAAAGTTCTCACTACACATCTAGATAAGTTCCATGGGGGGTCTAGTTTCCAAAATGGGGTCACTTTTGGGAGGTTTCTACTGTTTAGGCACATCAGGGGCTCTCCAAACGCGACATGGCGTCCGATCTCAATTCCAGTCAATTTTGCATTGAAAAGTCAAATGGCGCTCCTTTGCTTCCGAGCTCAGCCATGCGCCCAAACAGTGGTTTACCCCCACATATGGGGTGTTGGCGTACTCAAGACAAATTGTACAACAACTTCTGGGGTCCATTTTCTCCTGTTACCCATGGTAAAATAAAAATTTGGAGGCAAAAAGATCATTTTTGTAGAAAAAATGCGATTTTTTTTATTTTCACGGCTCTACGTTATAAACTTCTGTGAAGCACCTGGGGGTTTAAAGTGCTCACCACACATCTAGATAAGTTCCTTAAGGGGTCTAGTTTCCAAAATGGTGTCATTTGTGGGGGGTCTCCACTGTTTAGGCACATCAGCGGCTCTCCAAACGTGACATGGCGTCCGATCTCAATTCCAGCCAATTCTACATTGAAAAAGTAAAACGACACTCCTTCTCTTCCAAGCTCTGCGGTGCGCCCAAACAGTGGTTTACCCCCACATATGGGGTATCGACGTACTTAGGAGAAATTGCACAACAACTTTTGTGGTCTAATTTCTCCTGTTACCCTTGTGAAAATAAAAATTTTGGGGCAAAAAGATCATTTTTGTAGAAAAAATGCGATTTTTTATTTTCACGGCTCTACGTTATAAACTTCTGTGAAGCACTTGGGGGTTCAAAGTGCTCACCACACATCTAGATAAGTTCCTTAAGGGGTCTAGTTTCCAAAATGGTATCACTTGTGGGGGGTTTCCACTGTTTAGGCACATCAGGGGCTCTCCAAACGCGACATGGCATCCGATCTCAATTCCAGCCAATTCTGCATTGAAAAAGTCAAACGGTGCTCCTTCACTTCCAAGCTCTGCGGTGCGCCCAAACAGTGGTTTACCTCCACATATGGGGTATCGACGTACTCAGGAGAAATTGCACAACAACTTTTGTGGTCTAATTTCTCCTGATACCCTTGTGAAAATAAGAATTTGTGGGCGAAAAAATCATTTTTGTGAAAACAAATGCGATTTTTTATTTTCACGGCTCTACGTTATAAACTTCTGTGAAGCACTTGGGGGTTCAAAGTGCACACCACACATCTAGATAAGTTCCTTAAGGGGTCTAGTTTCCAAAATGGTGTCACTTGTGGGGGTTTCCACTGTTTAGGCACATTAGGGGTTCTCCAAACGCGACATGGCGTCCGATCTCAATTCCAGCCAATTCTGCATTGAAACAGTCAAACGGTGCTCCTTCACTTCCAAGCTCTGCGGTGTGCCCAAACAGTGGTTTACCTCCACATATGGGGTATCGGCGTACTCAGGAAAAATTGCACAACAAAACTTGTGGTTAAATTTCTGTTTTTACACTTGTGAAAATTTAAAAAAATGGTTCTGAAGTAAAATGTTTGCAAAAAAAAGTTAAATGTTCATTTTTTTCTTCGACAGTGTTTCAGTTCCTGTGAAGTACGTAAAGGGTTAATAAACTTCTTGAATGTGGTTTTGAGCAGCTTGAGGGGTGCAGTTTTTAGAATGGTGTCACACTTGGTTATTTTCTATCATATAGACCCCTCAAAATGACTTCAAAGGTGATGTGGTCCCTAAAAAAACATGGTGTTGTAAAAATGAGAAATTGCTGGTCAACTTTTAACCCTTATAACTCCCTAACAAAAAAAAAATTGTTTCCAAAATTGTGCTGATGTAAAGTAGACATGTGGGAAATGTTATTTATTAACTATTTTTTGTGACATATCTCTCTGATTTAAGGGCATAAAAATACAAAGTTTGAAAATTGCAAAATGTTAAAAATTTTCGCCATATTTCCATTTTTTTCATAAATAATCGCAAGTAATATCGAAGAAATGTTACCACTAACTTGAAGTACGATATGTCACGAAAAAAGTCTCAGAATCAGCGGGATCCGATAAAGCGTTCCAGAGTTATAACCTCTTAAGGTGACTGGTCAGAATTGTAAAAATTGGCTCGGTCATTAAGTACCAAATTGGCTGTCACTAAGGGGTTAAAGAAGAAGTTACAGGTCTGTGAGAGCCAGAAATCTTGATTGTTTGTTTCTGACCAAATACTTATTTTCCACCATAATATGCAAATAAAATGATAAAAAAACAGACAATGTGATTTTCTGGATTTTTTTTTCTCAGTTTGTCTCCCATAGTTGAGGTCTACCTATGATGTAAATTACAGACGCCTCTCATCTTTTTAAGTGGTGGAACTTGCACTATTGCTGACTGACTAAATACTTTTTTGCCCCACTGTATATATATATATATATATCAGTCTTAGTATCTCCTATGTGATGTAGTCTTGGTTTATCCTATTTGATAGAGAAGCTGTTCCAGCCATCACATTGCAGGTGAGTTAGATAAATGTTTATCTAAATATTGCAGGTTAATTTTTAAGTTGATGATTTTGTTTGGCCCGTAAATTATGGTGTAGTGGCTTGTAAAGTATTTACCCCTCTGGCATTTCTCATGCATTGCTAGCTCACAAACTGGAATTTTACTGTTTTTTAGGGTTTGCATCAGTTCATGTAAAGAACTTGCTTACAAGTGTGAACATTTGGTTTTCTTTTTATTGTGAAGCAAACAAATAGGACAAAATAACCGAGAACTTCAGTGTGCATAACTAGTCACCCCCCTAAAGTCTGAGCCTCCTTTTCATGCAATTACAACTGCAAGTCACTTTTACAGCTGGATAAGTATCTGAGCGTTCCACGTATTGCAACTCGATTTTTGTCCATTACTCAAGGCAAAACTGCTTCAGCAGTTTTTCACGTTTCCCCTTAAACATTTACACGTTTCCCCTTAAACCACTCGACTGTTGCGTTAGCAGTATGCTTAAGGTCATTATCTTGTTGGAAGATGAGCCTTCATCCCAGTCTCAAATCACTGTCAGACTGAAGCAGATTGTCCTCAAGAATATCCCTGTATTTCGCACCATCTATCTTCAACTCGACTCTGAACATGACATGTCCCTGCTGCAGAAAAACATCCCCACAGCATGATGCTGTCACCATGTTTCACTGTGGGGATGGTGTTCTTGTGGTAATGAGCTGTGTTTTTTGGCACCAGATATAGTGTTTATGTTGGTGGCCAAAAGTCGAATTTTGGTCTCATCTGACCACAACACCTTCATCCATACATTTGGGGAGTCTCCCACATGTATTTTGGCAAACTCAAAATGAGCCTTACAATTTTTGTGTGTAAGTAAAGGCTTTTTTTCTGCCAACTCTTTCTTAGGCCGGCGTCACACTGGCGAGTTTTACGGATGTATGAGCGCAGAAAATACACCCGTAAAATACGCATAACACACGGCCCAATGATTCTCTATGGCCCAGCTCCTATCAGCCGTATTTTACGGATCCGTATTATACGGTCTTCTATGGCCGTACAAAATCGCAGCATGCTGCATTTGTCACCGTATTGCGCAAAAAAATCGCCAATGAAAGTCTATGGGTAGTGTTGAGCATTCCGATACCGCAAGTATGATACTTGCGGGTATCGGAATTCCGATACCGAGATCCGATACTTTTGTGGTATCGGGAATCGGTATCGGGATTAATATCAATGTGTAAAATGAAGAATTAAAATAAAAAATAGGGATATACTCACCTCTCCGGCGGCTCCTGGACTTTACCGCCGTAACCGGGAGCCGTTGTACCTAAGAATGCGCGCTTGCAGGGCCTTAGATGAGGTCACTGCGCTCTGATTGGTCCGTAGCGGTCGCCTGACCGCTACACGACCAATCACAAAGCAGTGACGTCACCTAAGGTCTTTCAAGCGCTTGAAATACCTTAGAAGACGTCACTGCATTGTGATTGGTCGCGTAGCGGTCACGCGACCACTACGCGACCAATCAGAAGCTGCGGACGTCTTCTAAGGTATTTCAAGCGCTTGAAAGACCTTAGGTGACGTCACTGCTTTGTGATTGGTCGCGTATCGGTCACGCGACCGCTACGGACCAATCAGAGCGCAGTGACCTCATCTAAGGCCCTGCAAGCGCGTATTCTTAGGTACAATGGCTCCCGGTTACGGCGGTAAAGTCCAGGCTGCGTCGGAGGGTGAGTATATCCCTATTTTTTATTTTAATTCTTTCTTTTACACATTGATATGGATCCCAGGGCCTGAAGGAGAGTTTCCTCTCCTTCAGACCCTGGGAACCATCAGGGATACCGTCCGATACTTGAGTCCCATTGACTTGTATTGGTATCGGTTATCGGTATCGGATTAGATCCGATACTTTGCCGGTATCGGCCGATACTTTCCGATACCGATACTTTCAAGTATCGGACGGTATCGCTCAACACTATCTATGGGGTGAGAAAAATACGGATTACACACGAACCAGCAGCGTGACTTGCGAGAAATACGCAGCAGTGTTCTATAGAAAAGCCGGTAATTCAATTGCCGGCTTTTCATTTCTCCTTCCCAAACCCGACATGATATGAGACATGGTTTACATACAGTAAACCATCTCATATCCTTTTATTTTTTCATATTCAACACTACTAATGTTAGTAGTGTGTATGTGCAAAATGTGGGCACTCTAGCTTGTAAAATAAAGGGTTAAATGGCGGAAAAAATTGGCGTGGGCTCCCGCGCAATTTTCTCCACCAGAGTGGTAAAGCCAGTGACTGAGGGCAGATATTAATAGCCTAGAGAGGGTCCATGGTTATTGGCCCCCCCTGGCTACAAACATCTGTCCCCAGCCACCCCAGAAAACGCACATCTGGAAGATGCGCCTATTCTGGCACTTGGCCTCTCTCTTCCCATTCCCGTGTAGTGGTGGGATATGAGGTAATGAAGGGTTAATGTCACCTTGCTATTGTAAGGTGATATTAAGCCAGATTAATAATGGAGAGGCGTCAATTATGACACCTATCCATTATTAATCCAATAGTACGAAATGGTTAATAAAACACACACACATTTTTTACAAGTATTTTAACCCCTTAACGACCGCCGATACGCCTTTTAACGGCGGCCGCTAAGGGTACTTAAACCACAGCGCCGTTAATTAATGGCGCTGTGGAAAAAGTGAATAGCGCCCCCCAGAGTCGGATTTTCTCTGGGGTCTCGGTTGCCGAGGGTAGCCGAGACCCCAGAGAACATGATTCGGGGGTTTTTTACCGACCCCCGAGTTGCGATCGCCGGTAATTAACCGTTTACCGGCGGTCGCAACAAAAAAACAAACCGCGATATGCCATTTCATTTCTCTGTCCTCCGATGTGATCGCACATCGGAGGACAGAGAAATAGTGTCCCCGATGGCCCCCAATAGCCCCCCAATACTCACCTATCTCCCCCGGTGCTCCTCGTGGCTCCCGATGGGCGCCGCCATCTTTTTTCCGGGAAAAAATGGCGGGCGCATGCGCAGTGTGCCCACCGCCCGGCACCTGGAAGATCTTTGGGGTCTCGGCTGCCGAAGGTAGCCGAGACCCCAAAGAACATGATCGGGGTCGGTTTTTACCGACCCCTGTTTTGCGATCGCCGGTAATTAACTGTTTACCGGCGACCGCAAAAAAAGAAAAAAAAAAAAGCGATCTGTAATTCTCTGTCCTCTGATGTGATCGCACATCAGAGGACAGAGAAATAGGGGGATTCGGGGACCCTATCATACTCAGCCGGTGTTCCCGCCGGGTCCTCCTGCATCTCCTCTTGCCGGCCAGCTTCTTCCTCTGCAAAGAAAATGGCGGGCGCATGCGCAGTGCGCCCGCCATCTGCTGCCATCTGCCGGCCGGCAGGAGAGACGAGTTAGGGCTAAAATTAGGCTTAGGGCTTGGGTTAGGGTTAGGGCTAGGGTTAGGGTTAGGGTTAGGGTTAGGGCTAGGGTTAGGGTTAGGGCTAGGGTTAGGGCTAGGGTTAGGGTTAGGGTTAGGGCTAGGGTTAGGGTTAGGGCTAGGGTTAGGGCTAGGGTTAGGGCTAGTGTTGGGGCTAAATTTAGGGTTAGGGCTAGGGTTAGGGTTAGGCTACTTTCACACTAGCGTTTTTTGGCTTCCGTCGCAATGCGTCGTTGGAGAAAAAACGCATCCTGCAAAAGTGCTTGCAGGATGCGTTTTTTTCTCCATTGACTTGCATTAGCGACACATTGCGACGGATTGCCACACGTCGCATCCGTCGTGCGACGGATGCGTCGTGCTTTGGCGGACCGTCGGCACAAAAAAACGCTACATGTAACATGTACATGTCGGAACTCCACCCCCGCCTCCCCGCACCTCACAATGGGACAGCGGATGCGTTGAAAAAACAGCATCCTCTACACCCGTTGTGCGGCGCTTACAACGCTAGCGTCGGTACGTCAGCCCGACACACTGCGATGGGCCGAGTACGACGCTAGTGTGAAAGTAGCCTTAGGCTTCTTTCACACTTGCGTCGGTATGGGGCGGTCGCAATATGTCAGCCCGACGTACCGACGCACGTTGTGAAAATTGTGCACAACGTGGGCAGTGGATGCAGTTTTTCAACGCATCCGCTGCCCAGTCTATGTCTTGGGGAGGAGGGGGCAGAGTTACGGCCACGCATGCGTGGAAATGGCGGACGCGACATACAAAAAAAAGGTTACATTGAACTTTTTTTGTGACGACGGTCTGCCAAAACACAACGGATCCAGTGCACGATGGACGCGACGTGTGACCATCCGTCGGTAATACAAGTCTATGGGCAAAAAAGGCATCCTGTGGGCACATTTGCAGGGTCCGTTTTTTGTCCAAAACTACGGATTGTGACGGATGCCACACGACGCAAGTGTGAAAGTAGCCTTAGGGTTAGGGTTGGGGCTAAAGTTAGGGCTAGGGTTAGGGTTAAATTTAGGGTTAGGATTGGGGCTAAAGTTAGGGTTAGGGTTGGGGCTAAAATTAGGGCTAGGGTTAGGGTTGGGGCTAAAGTTAGGGATAGATTTGGGATTAGGGTTAGGGTTTGGATTAGGGTTGGTATTAGGGTTACGGTTGGGATTAGGGTTACGTTTGGGATTAGGGTTGGGATTAGGGTTAGGGTTGGGATTAGGGTTAAGGTTAGGGTTTGGATTAGGGTTAGGGGTGTATTGGGATTAGGGTTAGGTTTGAGGTTAGGGTTGAGATTAGGGTTAGGGGTGTGTTGGATTTAGGGTTTTGATTAGGGTTATGGTTAGAGTTGAGATTAGGGCTGTTTTGGGGTTAGGGTTGTGATTATCGTTAGGGTTGTGATTAGGATTATGGATCGGGTTGAGATTAGGGTTAGGGGTGTGTTGGAGTTAAAGTTGGAGTTAGAATTGGGGGGTTTCCACTGTTTAGGTACATCAGAGGGTCTCCAAACACGACAGACAATTTTGCGCTAAAAAAGTCAAATGGTGCTCCCTCCCTTCTGAGCTCTGCCGTGCGCCCAAACAGTGGTTTACCCCCACATATGGGGCATCAGCGTACTCGGGATAAATTGGACAACAACTTTTGGGGTCCAATTTCTCCTGTTACCCTTGTGAAAATAAAAACTTGGGGGCTAAAAATCTTTTTTGTGGAAAAAAAAAATATTTTTTTATTTTCACTACTCTGCATTATAAACTTCTGTGAAGCACTTGAGCATTCAAAGTTCTCACCACATATCTAGATAAGTTCCTTAGGGGGTCTAGTTTCCAAAATTTGGTCAATTGTGGGGGGTCTCTACTGTTTAGGTACATCAGGGGCTCTGCAAACGCAACATAACACCCACAGACAATTCTATCAAAGTCTGAATTCCAAAATGGCGCTCCTTCTCTTCCGAGCTCTGCCGTGTGCCTAAACAGTGGTTTACCCCCACATATGTGGTACCAGCATACTCAGAACAAATTGGAGAACAAATATTGGTGTCCAATTTCTCTTGTTACCCTTGTGAAAATAAAAACTTGGGGGCTAAAAAATCTTTTTTGTGGAAAAAAAAAATATTTTCTATTTTCACTACTCTGCATTATAAACTTCTGTGAAGCACTTGGGCATTCAAAGTTCTCACCACATATCTAGATAAGTTCCTTGGGGGGTCTAGTTTCCAAAATGGGGTCACTTGTTGGTGGTTTCTACTGTTTAGGTACATTAGGGGTCTGCAAACGCAACATAACGCCAGCAGACAATTCTATCAAAGTCTGCATTCCAAAACGGCGCTCCTTCCCTTCCGAGCTCAGCCATGCGCCCAAACAGTGGTTTACCCCCACATATCGGGTACCAGCATACTCAAGACAAATTGGACAACAACTTTTGGGGTCCAATTTCTCTTGTTACCCTTGTGAAAATAAAAAGTTGGGGGCTAAAAAATCTTTTTTGTTAAAAAAAAAATATATTTTTTATTTTCACGACTCTGCATTATAAACTTCTGTGATGCACTTGGGCATTCAAAGTTCTCACTACACATCTAGATAAGTTCCATGGGGGTCTAGTTTCCAAAATGGGGTCACTTTTGGGGGGTTTCTACTGTTTAGGCACATCAGGGGCTCTCCAAACGCGACATGGCGTCCGATCTCAATTCCTGTCAATTTTGCATTGAAAAGTCAAATGGCGCTCCTTTGCTTCCGTGCTCAGCCATGCGCCCAAACAGTGGTTTACCCCCATATATGGGGTGTCGGCGTACTCAGGACAAATTGTACAACAACTTCTGGGGTCCAATTTCTCCTGTTACCCTTGGTAAAATAAAAATTTGGAGGCAAAAATATCATTTTTGTAGAAAAAATTTGATTTTTTTATTTTCACGGCTCTACGTTATAAACTTCTGTGAAGCACCTGGGGGTTTAAAGTGCTCACCACACATCTAGATAAGTTCCTTAAGGGGTCTAGTTTCCAAAATGGTGTCATTTGTGGGGGGTCTCCACTGTTTAGGCACATCAGCGGCTCTCCAAACGTGACATGGCGTCCGATCTCAATTCCAGCCAATTCTACATTGAAAAAGTAAAACGACACTCCTTCTCTTCCAAGCTCTGCGGTGCGCCCAAACAGTGGTTTACCCCCACATATGGGGTATCGACGTACTTAGGAGAAATTGCACAACAACTTTTGTGGTCTAATTTCTCCTGTTACCCTTGTGAAAATAAGAATTTGTGGGCGAAAAAATCATTTTTGTGAAAACAAATGCGATTTTTTATTTTCACAGCTCTACGTTATAAACTTCTGTGAAGCACTTGGGGGTTCAAAGTGCTCACCCCACATCTAGATAAGTTCCTTAAGGGGTCTAGTTTCCAAAATGGTGTCACTTGTGGGGGGTTTCCACTGTTTAGGCACATTAGGGGCTCTCCAAACGCGACATGGCGTCCGATCTCAATTCCAGCCAATTCTGCATTGAAACAGTCAAACGGCGCTCCTTCACTTCCAAGCTCTGCGGTGCGCCCAAACAGTGGTTTACCTCCACATATGGGGTATCGGCGTACTCAGGAGAAATTGCACAACAAAATTTGTGGTTAAATTTCTGTTTTTACACTTGTGAAAATTAAAAAAAATGGTTCTGAAGTAAAATGTTTGCAAAAAAAAGTTAAATGTTCATTTTTTTCTTCCACATTGTTTCAGTTCCTGTGAAGTACGTAAAGGGTTAATAAACTTCTTGAATGTGGTTTTAAGCAGCTTGAGGAGTGCAGTTTTTAGAATGGTGTCACACTTGGTTATTTTCTATCATATAGACCCCTCAAAATGACTTCAAAGGTGATGTGGTCCCTAAAAAAAACATGGTGTTGTAAAAATGAGAAATTGCTGGTCAACTTTTAACCCTTATAACTCCCTAACAAAAAAAAATTTTGTTTCCAAAATTGTGCGGATGTAAAGTGGACATGTGGGAAATGTTATTTATTAACTATTTTTCGTGACATATCCTCTCTGATTTAAGGGCATAAACATACAAAGTTTGAAAATTGCAAAATTTTAAAAATTTTCGCCATATTTCCGTTTTTTTCATAAATAATCGCAAGTAATATCAAAGAAATGTTACCACTAACTTGAAGTACAATATGTCACGAAAAAACAAACTCAGAATCAGCGGGATCCGATAAAGCGACAGTGGTCAGAATTGTAAAAATTGGCTCGGTCATTAAGTACCAAATTGGCTCTGTCACTAAGGGGTTAATGAAATAAAGACACAGGTTGTTGTAATATTTTATTATACTGGTAATCCACCTGATGACCCTCGTTCTGTAACAAAGGAAAAATAAAAAAACAACAATATCTCATACCTTCCGACGCTCAGGTCAAGTCACACGAAGTAAATCCATCTGAAGGGGTTAAGTCATTTTACAACCAGGAGCTGTGCTAAAGCAGTGCTCGTGGCTGTAAAACCCCCGGGAATGAATGGATTGCAGGGGAATGACCTGTAGTTACCTTGAGTTGCGGTGAGGTGCCCTCTGCTGGATGTCCTCATGAACTGGAGCCTGGTAAAAGTTCCCACGCTCGAGTTCATATGAGGACATCCAGCAGGGGGCGCCTCACCGCAACTCAAGGTAACTACAGGTCACCCTGCTTTCCATTCATTCCCCGGGTTTTTACATGCAGGGGCGGCTGCATTAACAGGCTTCTGCTTGTAAAATTAGTTAAACCTTTCAGATGGATTTACAACGTGGGACAGAACGACGGAAGGTATGGAATATTGTTGTTTGTTTTTTTGTAACTTTGTTCCAGGTGACAAGGGTCTTCTGGTGGATTAAGAGTCTAATAAAATATTACAACAACATGTGTCTTTACTTCATTAAAGGACTTTGTAATTATGTGTGTGTGTTTTATTAACCATTTCGTACTATTGGATTAATAATGGTGTCATAATTGACGCCTCTCCATTATTAACCTGGCTTAATGTCACCTTACAATAGCAAGGTGACATTAACCCTTCATTACCCCATATCCCACCGCTACATGGGAGTGGGAAGAGAGTGGCCAAGTGCCAGAATAGGCGCATCTTCCAGATGTGCCTTTTCTGGGGTGGCTGGGGGCAGATGTTTGTAGCCAGGGGGGGCCAATAACCATGGTACCTCCCTAGGCTATTAATATCTGCCCTCAGCCACTGGCTTTACCACTCTGGCGGAGAAAATTGCGTGGGAGCCCACGCCAATTTTTTCCGCCATTTAACCCTTTATTTTAGCAGCTACAGCGCCCAAATTTTGCAAATACACACTACTAACAGTAGTGTGGAATATGCAAAAAAAAAAAAGGGATATGAGATGGTTTACTGTATGTAAACCATGTCTCATATCCTGTTGGGTTTGGGAAGGAGAAATGAAAGCCGGCAATTGAATTACCGGCTTTAATACTATATCGCGCTGAATTAAATATAAATATATATATATGTGTCTCAATGACATATATATATATATATATATATATATATATATATACTGTATATATGTTTTAACGAACATTTGAGGCCATAAATCCATTAGATGTCGGTTTTGCAAGCCTGCGAGAAAATACCGCAGTACGGATGCCATACGGATTACATACGGAGGATGCCATGCGCAGAATACGCTGCCACACCCTGCCTACGGATGACATACGGATCACTATTTTGGGAACATTTCTCCGTATTACGGTCGTACAAAACGGACCGTATTGTCTAACGCTGAGTGTGACGCCGGCCTTAAAGGCCACCTCTACGGAGTGTACGGCTTATTGTGGTTGTATGGACAGGTACTTCAGTCTCTGCTTGTTGAGCGGTCATCTCTTGGCAGATTTGTAGTGGTACCATGTTCTTTCCATTTGATCATAATTGATTTGATGGTGTTCTAGCGGATCATCAGAGATGGTTTGGTTATAAATAAAAAAACAAACAAAGAAAAACACTGATTTGTACTTCTCAACAGCTTTGTCCCTGACTTGTTTGGAAATCTCCTTGGTCTTCATGGTGTTTGGTTAGTGCTGCCTCATGATTAATAATGTTGCAGCCTCTGTGGCCTTTCAGAAAAGGTGTGTATATACTGACAGACCATGTGACACTTAGATTGAAGACAGGTGGACTTCTTTGCTTGCACAGAAATTTTTAGGGGCTTCATAAGAAAAGGGGTGAATAGTGAATACATAATACGCACATGGCAATTTTTAGTTATTTTATTCCATAAATTTAATTTATGCTTATATTTTTCTCACTTCACCAACTTAGACTATTGAGTGGTGAATGATGCTCTAAACATCATGCATGTAACAAAATAGGTAAAAAGCCAATAGTTGGCATACTTTCACAAGCCACTGTATATATGTCCAAATGGCCCTTGGCTGAAAAAAAGGTTCCCCACGCTTGTCCTAGAGTTAGAAAAAGTACAAAAATAAGCCACAAAGCTGATAAGAGGCATTGAGGATCTTACTTATGATTACAAATGAAAAGAAATAAATGTATTTAGTCTTGAGAAGAAATGATTAATGGGGTCATGATTGTCTTTTAAGTACATTAATGGCCTATATAAAAAATATAGTCAAAAGTTATTTCATGGAAGACAAAGGGACACTACCATATGGAGAACAAACTGTTAAATTTCCCCAGGAGACAAAGCTTCTCTATCACAAGAACTATTAATCTATGCAATAGTCTTTGTCAGTAGCTGCTCAAAGCAGGAACCATCAATGGTTTCAAAAAAGGTTGAGATGTTTGGGGTTTTATTTAGGAGAAAAATAACAATTACTTATGTAAATGTATAAAATGCTTGTTCTGAATGTTGACTGTTCATCATTCTTAGGCTGCCGTCACACATTCAGTATTTGGTCAGTATTTTACATCAGTATTTGTAAGCCAAAACCAGGAGTGGAACAAATAGAGGAAAAGTATAATAGAAAAATATGCACCACTTCTGCATTTATCACCCTCTCCTGGTTTTGGCTTACAAATACTGATGTAAAATACTGACCAAATACTGCTAGTGTGACGGCAGCCTTATTGTTATTTTTAACCCCTTCCCAACCTATGATGACATATAGATACCTCATAGGTTATGTCCCGGGATTTGATGAGGGCTTCGGGGGTGAGCCCACATCTTTTCTGGCACATGACAGCTGATTTAATTAGCTGTCATATGCCCCTAACAGCTGTGGGAGGAATCGTTGTTAACATGTTAATCTCTGACAGCGGCATTTAACACGATTGCTTAGGAAGCCAATCACAAACCCTGCCCACTGGCACCCCTGTCAATCGATCGAGGGGCACTGATGGGTTGTAAAAGACCCCTGTGCCTGTCATTGCAGATCTCCTATGAACGCAGGCCTGTGGAGATAGGTGATAATGATTTTTGCAGCACATACTGTAGCAGGGCTGAAGCACAAGTGATCAGATGATTACCGCTTCAAGTTTACTAAGGCCGGTTTCACATGTCAGTGGCTCCGGTACGAGTGGTGACAGTTTCCTTACGTTCCAGAGACACTGACTCACGTAGACACATTAAAATAAATGTGTCTCTGCACATGTCAGCCTGTTTTCACGGACCGTGTGTCTGTGTGCAAAACACGAAGACATGTCTGCGTTTCTCCGGCAGCACGGTCCGCAAAGCATCCCGCACACGTGCACACGGAGAACAGTGTGCACTCTCCTCCGTGTGCACGTACCGCCGCAAAAGAAACAGCGCTACAGTTAACCGCTGTCCCCTGCTTTTGGTGTTGAAGCCGGCATTCATTCCGTCTCCCCAGCAGTGTTCGCTGGAGAGAAGGTATGAAAAATATCAAAGTTTTTTAAATTTTTTTGTTTAAAATAAAGTTTGGGGTCACCTCCTGCCTCCCACCCCCGTGCGCCGCCCGCTTGCAGAGAAATACTCACCCAGCTCCCGCGATGCCTCCTCTCAGCGCCGGCAGCTTGTCCTGTGTGAGCGGTCATTTGGTACCCCTCATTACAGTGATGAATATGCAGCTCCACCTCCCATATTGATACCCAAAAATGGTATCAATAAAAATGGCAGCTCAGTGCGCAAAAAATAAGCCCTCTCATGGCAACAGATCCATAAAAATGAAAATACTACGGGTCTCTGAAAATTGCACCTTTTTTTTTTTTTTTACAAACTTTGGATTATTTTCCAATACTTAAATAAAAAAAGAAGCTATATATGTTTGGTATCTGCAAATTCGAAATGACGAAGGAGGATCATAATGACAGGTTAGCTTTAGCATTTAGTGAACATGTTTAAAAAGAAAAAAAAAATTGTAGAATTCCACTTTTTTTGCAATTTCACCGCGCTTGGAATTTTTTGCCGATTTTACAGTACACTATATGGTAAAATCAATTGGGATGTTTAAAAGTACAAATCTTTCCTCAAAGAACAATCCTCCACACAGCCATATTGACGGAAAAAATATAAAGTAATGGCTCTGGGAAGAAGGAGACCAAAAACGCAAAAAAGGAAAATCCCAAGGTCGTGAAGGGGTTAGAACTATACTAAATAGTTAATGCGTATCTAAGGCTGACAGACTTTAATTTGTATCCCACTGGCACCTCTCAATACCAGCAAAAATGCCCATTTCATCCTGTTTTTCCTCCATTTAAAATCCACCATTTTCAGTCTGTGCATGGCAGTGATGTAGCGTGCTCCCTAAATATTCTTGGTAAAATGTTGCTTCTCTAATCTGTAATTTAGTATATTTTAGGAAGCCTGAAAATGATATGTTCCATTTAGATTTGATCTTTCTATTACCGGGGCTTACTGTATTTAAGCTAATTATGTATAATGGTGTTTAAATGTAGAGGCATAATGCACAACACTTCAAGATGATTGGCATATGCTGAAGATGGGAAGTATTTAAGTTGAAGACTCATGAAAGTGTTTCAGAAAATCCTTGAAGCACATCTTTACTTAAAACCCAAAACAAAATTGCACTGAAAACTCTTTGTTTTATCAATTGGAAGCTTGCCTTGAGTTTCTTGACAGACAGATCTGCTCCTGACCTCCTCCTTACCTCTTTCTTGTCTTGTAACTGGGAACAGAATTTAGCTATGTGACATCAGCCATATTTGGCTGCTACTGTATATTTCTATTTAGTCAACCATTAAAATGCATAATCCCTACTCCTTATTCTCATTGAGACTTTTCATGAGATATTGTCCTGTATATTCATGCACATAAATGCTATAATGCTGCTTTATATTTGCAAGAATAAAGCTATTATAATACTGACCCATGGACCCAAATAGAGTACTTTAATACTGCATCCTGTGTACAAGAATATAACTACTATAACATTGCTCATATGAACAAGAGTATACCTACTATAATGCTATATAATACTCATGTGTTTCATCTCCAACAGTGTGCTTTTCTTCCTTCTCCTGTGGTCTGAACCCATTGTGTTAGTCTATTCTACATTACTAGAGTAAAACAATAAACATCTCTGATATCACCCAAAGCTGGCTCAGACAGCTATGCGCTGCCTGAGTGTTGAAGTAGTATTGTAATCTGCTACCATGTATAGTATAATAGCCCATCATAGTGCTCCATACAGTATAATGGGTCATGCATTGCCTTCCATACAGTATAATGGCTCCATATAGTCATCCATGCAGAATAATGGGCTCCGCATTGCCTTCCATACAGAATAATGGACCCCACATAGCGCTCCAAACAGTATAATGTCCCCACAATGTCCGCCATACAGTATAATGGGCCCCACATAGCCTTCTATACAATATAATGCCCAAACTTAGGCCTCCATACAGTATAATGGGACCCACATAGTTCTCCTTACAGTACAATGGGTCCCACATAGTCCCCTCCTTACAGTATAATGGCCCTACATAGTCTTTCATACAGTTTAATGGCCCCACATATTCCTCCAAACAGTATAATGGGCCCAAGAAAGCCCTCTATATATTATAATGGGCCCTGCCTTGCCTTCCTTACAGTATAATTGCCCCACTTAAAAAAAACCCTCAATTCTTCCCATTCCCCTGCTACTCTGCTTTTGGCAGCTAGCACTCTGAACCTTTGCACTGTTGGGAAAAGTGGGCGTGTTTTAGTGACGTCATTGTGCCCACTACGCTGAGATGTCAGATGCACAGGGAAGATGGTGTAGAGAGTCTCAGATGACAGCTCTTTATTTCTCCTTACAGTATAATGGGCCCTACATAGTTCTCCATTCAGCATAATGGCCCCACATAACATTTTTTTTAAATCACTTCTGTCCATTCCCCAGCTACTCTAGTCTCGGCAGCTAGCTGTGACGCTGAGTCATCTCACACAAACAAGCCATGAGATTGGATAGTTAAGGAGTCTGAAGTCAGAAGCCAGGACGGTATATCATAAATAGAAGGAAGAGATAAAGGCATAGTCAGGTAACATTCCGAGGTCAGAATGCCAGGAGATAGCGGATCAGAGCAAAAAGGGTTAAACAGATGGATGGTCAGAACTAGGTCCAAGGTCAGGCAACGAAAGATCTACAAACAGAATGCAATGGACAGTGAGGCAAACCACACAATAGCTGAATGTATGTCTGGCAGAGGTTTGGGAGTAAGAGCCCAGTTAAGTAACCTGGCAATTATCTGGGATAATAAACATGAGACAGCCAGTTTCAAATTGGATGGCTGAGCTGTCAATCAACACACCGACAGTTCAGCACGCATCTATATCAGACTGGACGACTGAGCGGTCAATCATAGTACTGATAGCTTCAGCATGCTTCTGTACCATATTGGACCGCTGACTGCTCGGCACAGTGGGCTCGTTGTAGTAAAGTCATATGCACAGGAAGATGACAACTCCCTCTTTCATCATTGCTTAGACCTGTATTGCCATCTAGGATGCTGATACAGTGAAAAGTGCAATGCCGAGAGGGGGGCCCGCCTAGCTTTGCGGGCCAAAGACACCTACCTTACTTGCCAGAGTTTGACATGTGTGTCTTAGAGAATCCAACTCACCAGGTGAGTCTTTAATAAATACTGTTTCGTAAGTGCAATAATATAACTACTATAATACTGCCTCCTATGTACAAGAATATATGGTATCTACTATAATACTGCTCCTATGTACAAGAATATAACTACTATAATGTTGTCACTTATGTACAAGAATACTATAAGAGTCTGTTATGCACAAGAATATAACTACTATATTACTGTACCTATGTATGTAGAGGATTATAACTACTATTATAATGCACCTAAGTACAATAATTTAACTACTTTAATGCTGTTCCTATACATAAGAATATAACTACTATAATAGGAACCCCTATGAACAAGAATATCTACTATATACTGTAATTGTCTAAGGGTCACTTCCGTCTTTCTGTCTGTCTTTCTGTCCATCTAAAAATTGTATTGAACAGCGCTCAATCCAGGTGTAGAAAGTCTTTAAAAGCGAACTTTATTCAAGCCATGGTTCAATGCGACGTTTCGACCATAACATGGTCTTTATCAAGCATGCTTGATAAAGACCATGTTATGGTCGAAACGTCGCATTGAACCATGGCTTGAATAAAGTTCGCTTTTAAAGACTTTCTACACCTGGATTGAGCGCTGTTCAATACAATTTTTGGTCTGCTGTATCCAGGACGGTTCCCTGGATGTGGAACGAGTGCTCTACCTAACAGTGAGTGCTGTCAGCCTATTTTTGTTTTCTTTCTGTCCATCTGTCACGGATATTCATTGGTCGCAGCCTCTGTCTGTCATGGAAATCCAAGTCGCTGATTGGTCGTGACAAAACGGCCACGACCAGTGCCACGACCAATCAGTGACGGGCACAGTCCAGCGGCAAAATGGCTGCTCTTTCCTCCCCGCAGTCAGTGCCCGCTCCATACTCCCCTGCAGTCAGCCCTCACACAGGGTTAATGCCAGCTTTACCGGAGCGCGGTGTAACGCACTCCAGTTACGCAGCTATTAACCCTGTGTGACCAACTTTTTACTATTGATGCTGCTTATGCAGCATCAATAGTAAAAAGATCTAATGTTACAAATATGAATAATAATAAAAAAAAAAAGGTTATTCTCACCCTCCGACGTCGCGGCTGTCCTCGGCAGTGCAAGCAGCAGGTTCCGGTGCCAAGGATGCTATGCGAGAAGGACCTTCCATGACTTCACAGTCATGTGACCGCGACGTCACCACAGGTCCTGCGCTCATACCAACCCTGTGACAGGAAGCTGCCGCGTGCACCGCACATAGGTGCCAGGACTTCAAGGGGCCTTCAGAAGGTGAGTATATGTTTATTTTTTAATTTTAAGTGTTTTTTAACCACGCATATAGTGGTCCCATTGCTATATACTACTTGGGCTGTGTTACATACTGCGTGGGCTCTGTTATATCCTATCTTATATACTCTCTGTGCTATATACTATGTAGCTGGGCAATATACAACGTGACTGTGCAATATACAACGTGACTGTCCAATATACTACGTGTCTGTGCTGTATACTACGTGGCTCTGTGCTGTATACTACGTCGCTGTGCAATATACTACATGGCTGGGCAATATACTACGTCACTGGGCAATATTCTACGTGACTGAGCAATATACTATGTGACTGGGCAATATACTATGTGACTGGGCAAACCAGCAAAATCGGTGACATGCGACCTGCAGGAGTGTAATGCCCTCACAGCACAAGTCCACACACCCAGTCAGGACCGCCACCTCATTTAACGAGCCGCAGGGACCTGAGGGTATGTGCACACATTCAGGAATTGGCAGCGCTTTCGACGCAGCACATGTCCGCTGCGTCCAAAGCACTGCTTGCTATTGAACGCAGGTGAATGAGTTTAATACAAAGTACAGATGAAATTTAGCTTGTGGAGATAAATAGACATGCTGCGGTCTGGAAAGACGAGCCACATGTCTGTCTCTGCAGGTGTCGCGGATATCTATGCACGTATAGTAGGCATGGGATTTCTTGAAATCCCATCCACTATGCTGTAACATAGCATCCAACCCGCAGCATTTACTGATCATGTGCACATACCCTAAGAAGAGTGCCTTGCCTGCAGCTACCACTCTGTAACACATTACACAGGGACTGGAGTAACATTTCTGATGTAAGAAATGCCAGCACTATTGATGAATTTGACAGGTGGGCATAGCCTAATCCTACCAAACCCCAACTCCTCCCCAGATCCACCCATTTTGGCGTAGCTGTTTGGAATTTTCACAAAAAAGCCAAAAGTCACAAGTTTTTGTAAAAATCCACATTGTGTGAAAATGTAGCAATTTTTCAAAGTGTTTTACACCAGTTTAATTGCAAAAATACTTGATGAATATTCCCCATTCATTTTTTAATTCATCTTTCATTTTCACAGAGTAGCCAGAAAATTCCCTGTGTTGTATTAGTCGTTCTTGATGATGTTGTCAGCGATGTTCTCACTTTCCTCTATATGAATGATCCTCTGCCAGAAACAGATGAATATTCCGATGACTCTTACTTTGGTAAACTGGGTGCTTGCACAAGTTTCCTTATTTTGTTTCATTTTTATGGGATTGAACATCCACTGCGCTGACTAATGACGAGGATTGTCTAATTAACCCCTGATCCCCCTCCCACAAGATTCTGCGGATACGATTTCTACGGAGCTGTGTAATACATTCAGAATGCAGCCAGGAAGGTGATAAAAGCGGGACTCCTATTATTTCCAGACATGACTCTGCTTGCTTTGCTGCGTTAAGACGATATTGTTTTTTGAGATGATAATGATAAGAATAAAGTACAGAACTGGGAGCCTTTTATGGTGATTACAGCACAGGAAAGTCATTGAAAACATTTTATTTTTCACATTAAAAATATCTTAAATGTGGAAAGTCGTAAAGTGTGAAATATTGTGTTCATTTTACCGCAGAAAAGCATGCACATTTTATTTTGATGTGTTACTTTCCTGGAAGATGTCTTCTAATGTCAGACTTCTTATTAGATGTTGCAATAATCCCAGAAATAAGAAACTGTTACTAGTCACATAAGAAATTCTTAACCTAAAGATGTTTAGTCATTAAAATACATTCACAACTATTTTTCATTGCAGCAGGTTTTTGTTTTCCAATCTAATTTTTTAATGGGTCTCGCCAACTATTTACCCCAACACTCCAACTGCACGGCAACCAGAGCAGAGACCTCCCCACCAGGGGTTTATCTAGATGGGGGCATTGTGGCATGTGCATTGGGCACCATGCAGTCTGGAGAGAAAATGTACGATAGTCAGGAGAGGGAGACAACAAGATTGGATTGCCCGACTTGTACGGTCTATCACTTCATATTATCAGGACTTAGAAACCATAACAAACCTGTGGAGAAAGAGAGAGCCATTAGCTCCCCAATTCTTCACTCACTCTGGCAAGCCACAGGTACCTTGAAGCCTGCAGCCTACAAGAAGTTGTATTTTCCCAGGGGCATCAGGCGGTGTAATCACATCACTTCATCGCAAAGCCAGTGCTGGGCTGCAGAATGCAGATGAGAAGGAGATCACCAATGCTGGTCCTGTGAGTGGGTGGGATAAGCTTCAGTTTATTTTTTTTATATTGCCAAAGCATGGGAGGATTTGAAGGGGGGAAAACAATTGTATGTAGGAGGCGTTCACTAATATTATATGGAAGCTAGTGGAGGTCACTAATTATATATGGAGGCATGGAGAGGAGCAAAATTGCTGTGTGGAGGAACAAAGGGGCAGTATTACTGCGTGGGGTACTAGGAGGGGCTGCTATAATGGACTAGGGCACTATGGATGGTTATAGCAGTAAGATGTCTTCTTTGAGGTTTGGAAAAGTGGACATTGGTCTGGAAAAGGGATGATCCAAAAACGTCTGTGTGTTACATTTTACAGAGACATGTTATGGATGGAAGAAGTTGTCATGACAGTTTGGGTCAAATAGCCATGTGGTTTTGCGTGTTCTGCAAAATCAAATGGTTGCTTACCCCCCTGGCCTCATGCACAGAGGCAATCTTGAGGCATTGTTAGTGGAGCGCCCCCACACCGCCGCAGGGCCGAGGGGTACCCGGAGCCGGGCCTCTAGGTCTCAGTCCTGGGGTTGTCACGGTGGCTAGACCCGGTCCGTGGCCCTGTCTGTCAGTGGGGGACGTCCGGTGCAATAAGTGGTGTTGTAACGGTGCAGTTGTGGGGTGCAGGTCGCGGTAAATAACGAGGACACCAGGTTGCAGTCTCTTTACCTCTTTACTGGAGATCTCTGAGTCCTCAGTCCAGAATACGGTTCACCAGGCTCCGCAAGTCCGGCCGGTCCAATGGCACTTCCAGAGTTCTCTTCACAGGTGGAAATCGGTGCCTTCCTTCTTAGCGCTATGTGTTGTAGTCCTCCCCTGCTGTGCTTACGGAAAGTACCCCACAACTGTTGTGTCTGTTTCTTAAGTTCCCTCACAACTCGATTAAATGATGTTCTTCTAATCGTCCGTCCCTCCCTGATGTTACGGTTAGAACGGCACCCGTTTGTCGGGTAGGCCTGGAGTTCTTCCGGGACCCTAGAGACGCCCCTCTCCCGCAATTGCCTCCCAAGACTTCATAGGTGATATGTGTTAGACAGCCCACCTTAAACTGACTGTCCTGCCGCTGTTTAGAGTATTGCTTGAAGCTGAATGTTATAATACTCCCTCGGCGTTCCGGCCACCGGTAGTGCGCCTCAGTAGGGTGTTGCTTCGGTCTTACAGCACGACCCCTACTGGAATTCTCCTATTGCTTGATCTCGTTTCTCACTCAGCACAATCTATCTCGCTTCTAGTCCTTTCTTAGGGCACCGCCGCTATTCTGAGCAGGCACGGTCCCGTTATGTTCTTTCCAATGCCAAGCCTCTGCCAGGATCCCACCCCTGGCAGAGACCCTACTGTCTCTTCCTCCACAACACCCTCTGCCACTGAGTGTTGCTTCGTCCAATCCAGTCAGCTTTCTGATCTAACTTCCTGCCTGACCCCCAGTTTACCCACTATGGTGGGGAGTGGCCTAATGAATAGAACCCTTAGCTCCCCCCGGAGGCCCTGCTGTGAAACATATTGGTGTCTGTGATACCTGATCAGATGAACTCCTTCAGTGCCATCGGGCGCACCGTAGCTCCCCATAGTGGCGGAGCCACAGTACTGCAACGACCAGGACTCTGGGGCGCTGCATTAGTACATTGAAAGTGTTTGATAGTCCCAGCACACAGAGGTAGAAGTGGGATGTCACTTCCTGCTCACCAGCGGGTAGTGTGTTCTCTAGTGAATGTAGAAAGGTGGTAAGTACTTTTTTAAAAGATTATGTCCCATCATTAGTTGCTTAAAGGGGTTGTCCACTATTAGGACAACACCTTCTCAATCTGAATGTTTGCCTCGATAAAATAAAAACTATACTTACCTCACGTGCCAGCACTTTCTTGATTACTTATACATCCGAAGGCGAGGAAAGTGACATCAGTGTTGAATTGGCGCAAGGCTCACATGAAGAAATAACCTCATGTGAGCCTCGGGAACTTGAGTGCCGACACCACTGGAACGGTGCCAGCAAGTGAGGTGAGTTTGATTGAGAAGGGGTTATTCTAGTAGTAGACATCCCCTTTAATTAGTTGCTTCAGCTGACACCCTTGGACTATTTTGCCCCATTGCAACTGACACTGCTGCAATCCATATAGTTACACCACTGCAACATTGTGGACTGTGATAGAAATATTCTGGCTTATAGGGCTCTATCAGGGACTACTGGGTACCACTATACAAAGGCTGGGTAAAACAGGAAGGTTACAGGTTTAAACAGGTTGCCTATAAGTTCCGTGTCCTGGTTCAGGGGACCCAGTGATTAAGGCTGGGTTCAGACAGCCATACTACAACTCAGGCTATACACATGTGCAAATTGTGGATGTGACTGGCTCCGAGTGCAGGTGCTACCTGCTATTTATGTGCACTAGTCTGTAAATCGGACCAGAATAGTGCATGCTGCAATTTTATCCATGCAGATTCATGTGAAAAGTTTGCCATGTGGACTGGTACACTTGCTATAGCGGGTGCTCTCTGTGCTTAGTGAAGCACACGGACAGCACAGGTCCATGTAATATACCTGTGTGAACAAGCCCTAAGACATACATTACATAGTAAAGATTCTATCTGTGGGAGAATAGCCATCCATCACTCCTGATCCCTCTTTACTGTAGATCTGCTGTTTTAGAAGCACTCTGAACTTGTCAGTATTTTCTGCTGATGAAATAGATGGAGTTTCTGCAGGAAGTTAACTCCTAGCAAAGTGACATTTTCCATTCATTTCCCCAGTGATGAGGCTTTCAGAATTTGTCGAGCTGGCAGAGAGATATTCTGTACTTGGCATATCCGGCTAATATGATGATTAGTTCATAAAAGGAAAACTGTGATCTACGTGAAACGGTTCACAAAGCGGCCAGGACAGGAAGATTGAATTGCTGGCAGCATTAAGAAAGAAACAATTTTGTGTTTAGCACAAATAAAATGTGTGATGGCCTTCAAAGGTAACACAAGGCAATAGGACAAATCTGAATTAAATCATATAGAGCTGCATTTTACCCCACAAGTTGAATGCTGTCAGAGATAGAGGATAGCCACATTACTCTTTGCTGACTAAGGGCTCCTTTCCACTTGCGAGATAAACGTTTGTGTCTCGCATGTGAAAACCAAGCTCTGGCGCCGGCACTTGGGAGTGGAGCGTGCGGCTCCATGTGTTGCTATGCAGCCGCACTCTCCGCACTGGAGTGCCAGCGCCACAGCTTGGTTTTCACATGTGAGACTCGGACGTTTATCTCGCAAGTGGAAAGGAGCCCTAAAGATTACACTCTTTTGAGGGTATGCTGAGATTTGAAGCAGGATTTATATTTTGTATTTTGAGAATTGAAGGAGGATTTTCTGCTCAGTTTCTGTTGAAAAAAACTCACTATTATTGTCTAGCAGCAAGACCCAATTTGCTCACATTTTGCCAGCAGTGTTGCCTGTAAAACGTCTTACGCCATCTAGAACCAGTACTTTTCAAGAGCTGCATGAAAAGCATTTCATCTGGTTAGCCATCAATCTTTTCTGTACTGATGAGGAGCCATAACTATGAAACATTGATGTCTATAGAAGAGTGTCTCTAGTTTGGTATCCCAAGTCATTTTTTCTTTAATGTGTTGGGTATTGACAACTACAGGTAGAACTAAAAGAAGCCGTTTTCTTCCTTCCAGACACTAATTGCCCCATAATAGAAGAAAAATTTCTTCTTGACTCTTCAAATTATAATTTTCATGAAAGGCTTCCATGCCCATTATGAACTTTTTTTAGTAAATCAACCATTACTCCATTAAAGAGTTCTATAGCCTCACTGATAGCACAGAAAAGAATCACTGTAAGGCCGGGGTCACTCTTGCAAGTTCAATGTGAGAAACTTGCGCGAGTCTCTCACATCAAGTCCCCGCACTGCCGCCGGCACTTGGGATCGGAGCGTTCAGCTGCGTAGAAATACATGCAGCCGCAAACTCTGGTCCCGAGAGCCGGTGACAGTGCAGGGACTTGATGCGCAAGTTTCTCGCATTGAACTCGCAAGTGTGCCCCCGGCATAAGTGATGATGAATAAGCCTTATTTCTTCTACATATAGAGGATGCCCATTTGCCCTCTTCTGGAGAAGAACTAATTTACAAAGAATCATTTACGACTAATGACGGACATAGTGCGTCATGAGCTGGTGTCAGTTCCCACATCATGACGTGCTATGTGCATCATGCATTAAAACTGACACTACGTATAAACACGCAGTGATAGTTTAGTGCCAACAGCTGTCAGTAACAGCTGAGTAGCACAGGAAGAGGTACATGGACCCATATCGTCGGTCCCCACACTCAGAGGACTGTGATCGGTCAGTCAATCTGACTGACTGATCACAGCATGATTGCGCATTAGGTGCTGATATATCTGCACCTCCTCCCCAATCACAGCAGGAGCTCGGGACTGCTAGTGGCCAAGATCCTTCAATAACAAAAAAGGGACGATGCCAGCACCACCCCTGGCTGACTAACCCCCTAAATGCTGTGATCAAGAACGATCGCAACATTTAAGAGGCAGGCAGAGGGAGGCGGCTCCCTTTGCCTTCAGATCTGCACCCCTGGGTCACAATCACTGCCATCGTGACCCGGGGTCATCAGAATGACCCCTGGGTCACCAAGCTATGGAGAGCTTCTTAGACTACGTTCACTCATGGTCTCAAAAGCTTTCTATACAGGTATAATGCATTGCAATGCTGGTGTATTGCAATGCATTATACCTGAAAAGGAAGTGGACAAAAGTGAAAATCCCATAGAGGGACAAAGTAAAAATGTTTAAAAAATTAAAAAATAATGTAAAAATATAACAAAATAAAATTACAAAAAAAGATTAAAAATATGTAATATTACACTAATAAATAACTAATTAAACTAACACAATTTTATGTAAAAAAAAAAAAAGTACACATATTTGGAATCTCTGCGTCTGTAAAGACCTGATCTATGAAAGTGTAGCACTAGTTAACCCCTTCAGTGAATGCCATTAAAAACTAAAAATGGCAAACTATGCTTTTTCATCATACCACTGGAAAAAAGTGGAATAAAACGCAATCAAAAAGACGAATGTAAGTAAAAATGGTATAGCTGAAAACATCATCTTGTCCCGCAAAAAACAAGCCATCATACAGCTCCACCATTGGAAAAATTTTAAAGTACTGTAATAGCTCTCAGAACATAGTGATGCAAAAATAATTCTTTTTTGTATAAAAGTTCGTTTTGTATAAAAGCAGCAAAACATAAAAAAATTACAAAAATGAGGTATCGCTGTAATCGTACTGACCTGAAGAATAGTGTTGCCTTATCAATTTTACGATATGCAAAACGACATAATAAAAACAAAAAAAAATCCTTAATTGCTATTTTTTGTTCAATCTACCTCCCAAAATTCAGAATAGCTTCGGAATAAAAAGCAATCAAAACATGTTATGTATTCAAAAATGGTACCAATAAATATGTTAACTCATCAGTCATCACGCAAAAAAACAAGCCCTCACATGACTTTGTCAGCAGAAATATGAAAAATTATAGCTCTCAAAATATGGCGATGCAAAAACTAGTTTTTGCAAAAATAAAGCATCTTTTAGTGTGTGACAGCAGCCACACAAAAAAACCTATATAAATCTGGTATTGCTATAATTGCATCGACCTGAATAATTAAGTCATCTAATCACTTATACTGCATGAGGAACAGAGCAAAAAATAAATAAAACCAATTCGCCACCTGCTGTTGATTTGTTCTTTCTGCGTCGCAAAGATTGCAGTAAGGCTCGGCTCACATTTATTCTGTGCTCTAAACTGAGCGCTTACACTGGGGTTTCCATGTAAATCCCTGAAATACGTGATTCAGACGGAACTCCCAGCGGAAGATTCCCTATAATGAGACAGATGGAGGCACTGTGGTCGCCATCTGGCCTATGATCTGGTGGTGTCGGTCTATTTAGGCGTGCAATAAACAGCAGTTGACCACAGTTTTGTGCACTTCTGGAAAGAAGGACAGCGCTGAACAGAGGCCAGACAGAGTCCAGAGTAACTCTGCTGCCTCATTATAGTAATAATAAAAAATTCTCATGAAGAAGGGTAGCATGAATGAAATATGTAAAAAGAATGTTATATCATGCCCATAATTCTGCTGCTAAATAAGAACAAATCGTCAAAAGCATGTATTCAAAAGAGGAAGAAAAAAAGACGAACAAGAAGTCCCATGTAGTTTTAAAAAAGTATAACAAATCTTTATTAAACAATATAGTGGGGGCGGACACACACGTAATTTGGAACACCTGTATTCATTGGTGTCTATTTTAGGTAACTTCCTGCTAATGCTTGGTCATTGTTGTGTATACCTATATAGTCTTTTTTTGTGCCATACCACTTGGTTGTAATTGCAGGGTTATTTCGGAATCAAAGATCATGGGTCCTCCAGCAAGACATTGACCCAATGCACACATCCAAAAGTACACAGGAATGGTTGAAAAAGAAAAATTGGACTGTTTTAAAATGGCCAGCAATGAGTCCTGACCTCAATCTCATAGAAAATCTTTGGGTCAGTTGAAATCTGCCATTGGGAAAAAGAACCCTGCAAACATTCAAGAGCTTGAACAAACTGCAAAGGAAGAGTGGGAGAAAATACCAGCTGAAAAGTGCAAGAAGCTTATAGATGGCTATGAGAAATATTTGGAAGCTGTCATCAATACCAAAGGTTGTGCAATTAAGAATTAATTAGGGGTGCATTTATTGCTGCACACGCTGTTTATTATGGTTCTTCTTTGAAATTTCAACATGTAAGTTGAAAAACAATATTTTGTTGTTATATTACTATGGACCACTAATTTAAAAATCCTGAGGATATAACTTTGGTACATTTCCATTTATTTCTGAAGATACTGTATAGTCTCTGAAAAAAATGAAGAGGTGCCAATAACGATGAGCAGGATTGTACATAATTATTTCATACCATCCTTTTTGACACATTGTTATAAATACATGTGATAGCTCCTATACTGTGCGTCCCATGCACACTTGCTCTGCATGTACGTAATTTTCCTATTTCCCCTGCCTGTATACTATATTGTTTAACAAAGATTTGTTATATGTTTATAATACTACATGGAACTTCTTGATCGTCTTTTTTTCCTTCCCCTTTTTCGTCATTATAGGGAATGGATCCCTTGGGGGTTTCATCTGAATCACGTCATTTGGAGATTTAGATGAAAACCCCAATGTAAGTGCTCAATGTAGAGCGTAGGATAAATGTGATCCCAAATGTTCTGTAAAATGTTCCCAATGAAAGCAAAAAAAGCAAATCCACTCACGGGTCTGTCATCTGTTAATGGAAATATATGGGGCTTCCATGTTACTAGTAGTACAAAGACTCTGGAAAAGCGCCATTCCCCCACCAACCCACAAAAGGAATCCAGAGAAATCTTCAGTCCCAAGTCCCAATTCTCCCCAACTTCTGAGCCCCACAGTGTGCCTAAACCACATTTAGTGTCCACATGTTTAGCAGGTGTATAACACATGGGGTATTGCCATGTTCAGTAGAAATTGAGTGAGAAATTGAGTGCCATTTTTACTCAGTTCCTAGTGTGAAAATGTAAAATCTAGGGCTAAAACAACAGTTTGTGTAATTATTTTTTCTTCACCACTGCCCAATGATATAAAATTCTGTAACACACCTAACACACCTAATCTAACCTCTTTTTCTCATCTTTCAGGATACATCAGAGGCTTATCTACAGCATTACAGAATGCTGTAGATAAGCCCCTGATGCTGATGGGCTTAGCTCACCTTCGATTTTGGGGGTGACAGGTTCCCTTTAATTCCTGTGAAGTACCTTAAAGGTTAATAAACTTCTTGAATGTGATTTTGAGGACTTTGAGGGGTGCAGGTTTAGACTGGTGTAACTTTTTAGTATTTTCTGTCATATACCGTATATACTCGAGTATAAGCCGAGATTTTCAACTCAAATTTTTTGGCTGAAAGTGCCCCTCTCGGCTTATACTCGAGTCATGATCGGTGGTGGGGTCGGCGGGTGAGGACTGTCATATACTCACCTAGTTCTGGCGTTCCTGTCGCTCCCCCTGCCCGTCCCACGGTCTCCGGGTGCCGCAGCTCTTCCCCTGTTCAGCGGTCACGTGGGACCGCTCATTAGAGAAATGAATATGGACTCCACCTCCCATAGGGGCGGAGCCGCCTATTCATTTCTCTAATGAAGCGGTGCCGGTGACCGCTGATAGAGGAAGAGGCTGCGGCACCGAAGACCAGCTGTCTGGGGGAAGGAGCGGGACGCCGGGAGCAGGTAAGTATTACATATTTACCTTCCCTCGTTCCATACGCCGGGCGCCGCGCCATCTTCCCGGCGTCTCTCCGCACTGACTGTGCAGGTCAGAGGGCGCGATGACGCATATAGTGTGCGCGCCGCCCTCTGCCTGATCAGTCAGTGTGGAGAGACGCTGGGACGGGACGCTGAGGAGCTGCAAGCAAGAGAGGTGAGTATGTGTTTTTTTTTTTTATTGCAGCAGCAGCAATTGCAAAGATTTATGTGGAGTATCTATGGGGTAACAGTGCAAAGCACTATATGGCACAGCTATGGGGCAACGGTGCAGAGCACTATATATATGGCACAGCTATGGGGCAACGGTGCAGAGCACTATATGGCACAGCTATGGGGCAACGGTGCAGAGCACTATATATATGGCACAGCTATGGGGCAACGGTGCAGAGCACTATATATATGGCACAGCTATGGGGCAATGGTGCAGAGCACTATATATATGGCACAGCTATGGGGCAACGGTGCAGAGCACTATATATATGGCACAGCTATGGGGCAACGGTGCAGAGCACTATATATATGGCACAGCTATGGGGCAATGGTGCAGAGCATTATATATATGGCACAGCTATGGGGCAATGGTGCAGAGCACTATATATATGGCACAGCTATGGGGCAATGGTGCAGAGCATTATATATATGGCACAGCTATGGGGCAACGGTGCAGAGCACTATATATATGGCACAGCTATGGGGCAATGGTGCAGAGCATTATATATATGGCACAGCTATGGGGCAACGGTGCAGAGCACTATATGGCACAGCTATGGGGCAACGGTGAAGAGCACTATATATATGGCACAGCTATGGGGCAATGGTGCAGAGCATTATATATATATGGCACAGCTATGGGGCAACGGTGCAGAGCATTATATATATGGCACAGCTATGGGGCAACGGTGCAGAGCACTATATGGCACAGCTATGGGGCAACGGTGCAGAGCACTATATATATGGCACAGCTATGGGGCAATGGTGCAGAGCATTATATATATGGCACAGCTATGGGGCAACGGTGCAGAGCATTATATATATGGCACAGCTATGGGGCAATGGTGCAGAGCATTATATATATGACACAGCTATGGGGCAACGGTGCAGAGCACTATATATATGGCACAGCTATCTATGGGGCAACGGTGCAGAGCATTGTATATATGGCACAGCTTTATGTGGAGCATCTATGGGGCCATAATGAACGGTGCAGAGCATTATATGTGGCACAGCTTTATGTGGAGCATCTATGGGGCCATAATGAACGGTATGGAGTATCTATTTTTAATTTTGAAATTCACCGGTACCTGCTGCATTTTCCACCCTAGGCTTATACTCGAGTCAAAGTTTTCCCAGTTTTTTGTGGCAAAATTAGGGGGGTCGGCTGATACTCGGGTCGGCTTATACTGGAGTATATACGGTAAGCTGAATAAAGCAACTTCAAATTTGATGTGGTCCCTAAAAAAATGGTTTTGCTAATTTTGTTGGAAAAATTAGAAATTGCTGATAAACTTTTAATCCTTCTAACTTCCTAATAAAAAAAATATTTTTCGAAAATGATGCTGATGTGAAGTAGACATGTGGTAAATGTTATTTATGAACTACAGGTGCTTCTTACAAAACTATAATATCATCAAAAAGTTAATTTATTTCAGTTCTTCAATGCAAAAAGTGAAACTCATATGTTATATAGAGTCATTACAAACAAAGTGGTCTATTTCAAGTGTTTTTTTTCTGTTAGTACTGATGATTATGGCTTACAAATTGAAAAACGATAAAGTTTATACCATTATTTAGCAAGAATGATTACTCTAGAACATTGAAAATGCATTACTGCCATAGAAAATAGGAAAAAAGCACTATATAATGTACACATGAAATATTTATCTGCAAAAATTGCTATGAAAAAAAGGAAGGTACTTTGTGCATAAATTGGCCAATGTATGTGAGCCCAAGTACCATGTCAAGGCGTCCTTCATAATTGGGTCCCTGTCCTGTTTTGTCACCTCTCCTGGGCAAAAAAGCCTACAATTTATGGGTCAGGAGCTAACTACTTAAAATCGCCTGTGGCTATTGGGAGTGGGAGTGCACATGTCCAAAAAGGCTTAATACAAATAGGAGAGGTGACAAAACAGGACAGGGACCCAACTATGAGAATTTGGGGTATTATCTAGAGGAAGATGAGAGACACCAGACTCAAAAATTCAGATGAGCTGAAGGCTGCTATCAAAGCAACCTGGGCTTCCATAACACCTCAGCAGTGCCACCGGCTGATCACCTCCATGCCACGCCGTATTGATGCAGTAATTGATGCAAATGGAGCCCCCACCAAGTATTGCGTGCATTTACTGAACATACATTTCAGTAGGCCAACATTTCGGATTTTAAAATCATTTTTCAAGCTGGTGTTATAAAGTATTCTAATTTACTGAGATAATGACTTTTGGGTATTCATTGGCTGTAAGCCATAATCATCAACACGAACAGAAATAAACACTTAAAATAGATCACTCTGTTTGTAATGACTCTATATAAAATTTGAGTTTCACTTTTTTGTATTGAAGAACTGAAATAAATTAACTTTCTGATGATATTCTAATTTTGTGAAAAGCACCTGTATTTTGTGTGATATATAATGCTCTGGTTTAGGGCATAGGAATTAAAAGTTTGAACATTGTGAAATTTTCACCAAATTTCCTATATTTTTACAAATAAATGCAAGTCATGAAGAAAAAAAAATTTCACCACTATCATGAAGCACACTATGCCACGAAAAAACAGTCTCAGAAATATTGGGATCCATTGAAGCGTTCCAGAGTTATTACTTCATAAAGTGACACTGGCCAGATTTAAAAAATAAGGCCTCTGTCATTAACCTACAAAGTGGCTGTTCTTTAAGGGGTTAAAAATGTAGTTTTACTTTTTAAGCTCTATTCAGGGTTTGTTTTAGGTTTTGAACCAACATTTAAAATTACCATCTAGCATTGGCAGTCCCATAGACAATAAATAGAGTGGTGGTGCACATGCTCGAATACCGCGCAACCCGCAGAATCCTGTTTTTGTGATTGGTGCAACTCCTAGTGGTCACACTCCTTGTGAACAGCAATGTACCACATATCCTGTGGGTAAGTGAAAGCTTTAAAGGCTACTAGTCCAAAAACGCTATTCGCCTGCAGATATGGAGTTAATCTGCAGGTAAGTAGCGACTAAATCAGTGGCTACAGGGAGAAAATTAATTTATATCCTCCCAGCGGTTGCTTGTTTCCAGTCATAGACGAGGTGCAGGGAGCAGTTACAGTCATGATTCACTATAAAATGAGGGCGCCATAATCACTCCCTGGGACTTTGACTGATAGCTAGCTCTGCAGTATGTGTGTTTAGCATGTATTTGCAGAGCAGGCTGCCAATGAATGTCCCGAGTTGTGATTACAGCATTAACCGCTTCCTACACCCATGACAGGAAGTAGGTAGGTGCAGGTAAGATATAAGCTAATTTTCTCCCTGCAGCTTCTTTTCTAGTATGACAGGTAAATATGATTTTATCTCTATTTACCTGCAGATTAAACCTAATAATAATAAATTATATATATCTGCAGGTAAATAGTTCTTCTGGTCCTGACAGATTCCCTTTAAAACTTAGCACTAACCCCACAATCATAGCATAATGAAAAGTTCTGAATACTTCAAATCTAGATTGTATATTTTTCTAACTAATCATCATTATTGCTGTAAATGAATGGAAACATTCTAATGTCTATGCTTGTAATTGAGGAATGTTTATCCAGTGTAGCTCAGTAAGCTAAATAGCTCGAACTATAGACTGATATAATTTTACTTACACTAATACATTGTAGCAAACTATTTGGACAGAAGAGATAATCTCGTGCAGATGTACATTTTTACATACAAATTCTATATGTGATTTTCATGGATAGAACTCGTACCTATGGTATATTCTATGAGACTGTTCACATATATGATTTTTTTGTCGAACAGAGTCTATGAGTCCATGAAAAAATTGAACAGCCCTTGGCCATCTGAGTGATGTCAATTGTTCATGGAATGGTAGGAGAAACTTTTTTTTCCTTATCCAAGAAAAACTGATAAAACTTAGACCAAACTTTGATGATACTCTGCTGAAACTCGGATCAAAAACACTGATGAAACTCAGTCCGTTTTTCTCATATGTGAAAAAAATAGAAGTCTGAGTGAGGCCTTATAGGAACAGACAAATGAAACTCAAGAGCAAAACAGATTTAATGCATTACTGATGCAAACAGAAGCAGAGGAACCCATTGATCATTATTCAGTCTGTCTGGGTTCCATTTTGTGTCAGTGTAAAGTGTCCAAGAGCGTTAGCCACGACCGAGCTGCTGTCCATTTACGCTCTGGCACTTTACAGACAAGGGGTGTCCTAGTCCCAGTGTGCTGTCGGGTACATCACACTCTCTTGTAGGCCACAGGCCTCCGCTGCCTCCAGGCTTCCGTCCTCAGGAGCCGCCACACACAATGCATGGGACACCAGATTCTTTGCAACAGTCAAACTTTTACTAAACAGTCCAAGTTCAACAGCTGGGTACTGGTGAGGTAGGGCACAGCAATTTGCACTTCCTTTCTCCTTAGTACAACTCCTCTTCTGACTTACCACCCATTCGTTCTGGACTACCCCCAAGCCCGCTGACTCCTTAAACCTCAGGGATTTGTTGTCCACTCCGGCTGTGGACCTGGGACCGACTACCTTCCCCCCATGTTATTCCATGTCCACCAACCTCGTGATTTCAGAAGACCAGGCCCACTCCTTGGTACCTGGCCCGAGCCCTAGGCTCCAGACGCTGCTGGAATGTCCATCAGGGATCGCCATTTGGTCTCCCACGGCCCTGAACGTTTGGCCCTTGCTGCCCCTAGCAATCCACAACCATGTGAACTTGAATTCCATTATACCCTTCACTGGCTGACACTGATCTCCCCCTAACCAGAAAGTGTCCCCTTTCTTATCAGCACTAGTGCCCACCCACTGGGCTTATCCAATCCTTAACCATTTTCTAACTTACATGCTAAACCTATTATCCTTATTCTATATCTTACTCTGTGCTATGCTATATTCACATTATACATTAACACCTTATATACTGTACATCACCATAATACATTACATTAGACACACGATACTTTTACATATAAAACCGCACAACGGTATTCACATGGTGCACCTGTGGTCTTCAGGGGCAGGAGCAGGGTAAGACAGCCCACATCCCTACATCAGTTTATTTCATGGGACAAAAAGTGCACCATGCAGAACCCAGACGGACTCTAGAATGATTATTGGGGTCCATCTGCTTGTTCTAAGCTATCTTGAATGAATTCCTTTTATCTTTTTCTCTTATTGAATTGGACAGACGGAATGTGCAACCGGGAATGTGACCGTGGCCTGATGCTGCCGCTGGGATTGCAGAGGATTGTCTAGATTGTATGGAATTGGATTACTAAGATCACTATTGGGTCAGAAAATGTTTCCTGTCAGCAATCATGAGCATTGTTAGGAATTGAAACACAAAGTGTGTTATTAAATAGCTATACTCTCCATTATTCGGTGATTCTTCAAACCAGACAATTCCTCTAACCTTCACCTTTATATTCCATTCACAGAAGAGCTGTATTTTAACTTCTACTTGTTTCTTTTTATTTTAATTTCTACTTGTTTCTTTTTGGAGCCTGTCGGCATAATGCTGACGGATAATCATCTGTGTACACGTACTGTTTGGGTAATTTTTGACTGTTTGCCATGGATTGATGTGAATAGTGATCTTCTCACGTCTATTTTCGCATTGCACAAATTCACCTACAAATAAAATCTTTGGTTGGTTTCTTTCTGTATATCTTTAAAAATGTCCATTTCTGCATTGAAATGTCTCCCATTGTTTGCATTACAGGTCTCACATTTGGAGCCTAAACAAGAAAGGCATCTTTACAGTATACAGCCATTGTGCCCAGTTTGGTTGTTTATTATTACTTGTGCACTTTATGACAATGTGAATTGACAGCACTCTTAAAGGGAATCTGACTCCATGTTGGTTTTTCCACTTAATCTGTGAGAAACATAAAGTAGAGACAGAGACCCTGATTCCAACGATGTGACACTTACTGGGCTGCTTCCTGTAGTTTTGATTCAATCTCTATTTCATCAGCAGTAGATTATAACTAGAGAACTAGTAAACCTGCTGCCATGCTGCCAAGTAGTCCTTCATATTCATAAGCTCTATATAACCTAGCCTTCTGCCTATGCACAGTGTACACATCAGTGGTGTGGGTGGGGTTATACAACGCTCAGCATTCCGAAAACTGGTAGATCTGCAGCAAAAAAACTGTGATTTTATCAAAACTATAGCAATGAGCCCAATAAATGATATACTGCTGGAATCAGGGTCTCTACCCATATATAATACTGCTCTCAGATAGGTAACAAAAACCTGGTGACACATTCCCTTTTTTTAAACTGTATTTTGTGTTATTTTTGCCTCTTTCAGCCATGTCATCTGGGAACTAGATTGTGGTTTTAATCAGACACTGTATGTTACATGTATTTATACCCTGTAAGGAGGAAGGGGCATTAATAGGAGATACTGCACACGGACTAGCTCTACTCATTTACTTTTTTACAGGCAAAAGATTATGTAGATTTGCAATGAGTAAAAAAGCAGCTCTTGAAACTGATCCTGTCCATCTTTATTGGAAGATTTTCTGAGAATGTTGAATTCTGTCGGATGAGACTATTTGATGCAATTAGATCTGATTTTTGGTCTTTGATTTTTGTCTTTAAGTCATTTGTAGTCTATTACTCATCGCTGGGAGACAACTGACAAGCTGAACTGCAGATGATTTGACATTTTGAAAATTTAAATAACTCATAAGTTTTCAATATTCATAGTGTATAAGAAATAAGACCTGGCTAATGTAATTATTGCACCTAATTATTCACGGTAATCTTTTAGGAGGATGGAAATGAATGTTAGGTGCATTGCAGGCTCCTCATTACCCGAAGAGCCCGCTGTTATTAAGTTCATGTGACATTCTTGGAAAAATAATTCACATATCTTTAATTAATTGAGATGATTTTGATGTTCTTTTGATTTGCATTTGAAGTCATTCACCATCAGGGAATGTTCGAATGGCAATATTGGCTTAACTCTGTCTGTGCTACAACTTTTATGTATCAGAGTCAATCTTATAGGATTGCTACACATATATTTAGGGCATATTGAACCTTAAGGGTATGTGCACACGTAGATGGAACCTCTGCGGATTTTTCCCTAACCCCTTCACGCCGAAGCCTGTTTTCACCTTCCTGACCAGGCCAATTTTTACAATTCTGACCAGTGTCACTTTATGAGGTCATAACTCTGGAACGCTTCAATGGATCCCACTGATTGGCCAGGGTCACACTTGTGAGTGCAATGCGAGAAACTCGCTCGAGTCTCTCTCATCAATACCTGGCACTGCCGCCGGCACTTGGGACCGGAGCGTTTATCTGCATAGAAATACATGCAACCGCACACTCCGGTCCTGAGTGCCGGCGGCAGTGCCGGTTATTGATGAGAGAGACTCGAGCGAGTTTCTCCCATTGAATTCGCAAGTGTGACCCCGGCCATTCTGAGAATGTTTTCTTATGACTTATTGTACTTTATGATAGTGTTAAAATTTCTTTGATATGACTTGCGTTTATTTGTGAAAAGAACCAGAATTTGTCGAAAATGTCGCAATTTTAAAACTTTTAATTTTTATGCCCTTAAATCAGAGAGTCATATTGCACAAAATAGTTAGTATATAACATTTCCCACATGTCTACTTTATATCAGCACAATTTTTGAACCATAATTTTTGTTTTGTTAGGAAGTTATGAGGGTTAAAAGTTGACCAGCGATTTCTCATTTTTACAACAAAATTTGCAAAACCATTTTTTTTAGGGACCACCTCACATCTGAAGTGATTTTGAGTGGCCTATATGACAGAAAATACCCAAAAATGACACCATTCTAAAAACTGCACCCCTCAAGGTGCTCAAAACCACATTCAAGAAATGTATTAACCCTTTAGGTGCTTCACAGAAATTTTTGGAACGTGGATGGACTTTGTAATTAAACTCCTCACTGTTTAGAAATTCCCCTTTGCAGTCATCACTGAGGGTAAATTATTTTGGCCCTAATACTTTTAACTGTTGAACTTTTGCTGCAATGCATTATTTTAGGCTAAACACAGAAGAAAAAAACACCAGAAAAAAGGCAGAGATGCTTACCTGCCCAGGCCTCTAAACAAATGCATTATCAGGGTGCAGTGGACCCAATTAAAGATCGCAGTAACACAGGTGCAGTAATACCGATGAAACAACCACTTTAAATCTAGTGTGTGGCTGTAGTGTAGTGTGGTATATTAGTGCACAAAAAATGATAATAATCTGTATGCGGCGTTGTTCACATCAGGTGATGCAGAGCATCTGGCTTACAGCCTATTAGTGACGCCAATACTCTTAGATCAGGCGGGATGCCCAGTGCTAACCAAAATGCATCCTCTGTGAACAGAGGCCACAATTTACAGAGCTATCTGGGTCTGACTGCACCCTGAAGGATAAAAAGTGCAAAAAACACATATCAATATATGTGAGGTATTAGTTGATATTATGGCCAAAATATGGAAGCTCGCAACCCACGTCAAGGATCCCCACGTTTGCGAGTCCTATCACTAAACACCAAAAAAACAAAGCTCACCGACACACTAAGGCTGGTTTCACACTTGCGTTTGGCTGGTTTGCATATGGCTGCATACATCCTCCCTTAAGCTCCGCCTATGCTCCCCCATTTTCCGTATGCGTCCTGCGTACCCATCTTTAACATTTGGTACACAGGGACATGCATTGTATGCGGATGCATCCGCATACGGCGTTTTGATGTGCCCGCCGACTGCACAGGAATGCAACTGTTTGCGTTCCTGTGTTGTCGGCAGCACGTTAAAACGCCACATGTGGAAGCATCCGCATACAGCGCATGTCCCTGTGTACCAAATGTTAAAGATGGGTATGCAGGATGACGCAGACCGAATGCAGAAGTAGGCAGAGCGTACGCTGAGCTTAAGGGAGGATGTACGCAGCCATATGCAGACCAGCCAAACGCAAGTGTGAAACCAGCCCTAGAGTTCTTAGAAACCCTCCCAAAAATTTTTCTAAAAAAAAAACAGAAAAAAAGGTAGATGCTGTGGTATAGCGACCCCTGTGGCAGCTAGGGGGCGCTGTGTGTGCTCCTTGAGATATGCATTGAGGCATATATATGGTGTGCAAGGACCTGTGGTGATGTCACGCTCACCTGACTAGCCATGTGACAGGTACCTGGGTGTGGTTACACCTATGTAAAGGAGGTGTGTGGAGCACATGGTGGAGTGTGAGTGTTAGTGGGTAAGTGTCTGTCAGGGTGGACACACTTCCGTGTGTCCTGGCAGGACACTGCAAAGTGGCCTGTGTGCTGGACGGTCCCAGGTGGGGACAGACATCCTGGAAGCACACAGTGACCATTCCAGGCTGGAGAGCCTGCGTGCTGGACATAGCACGGACGGTTGGTGTTGGAGGCTCCGGCGAGTGGAGTCGTCCTGGAAGCATCTGGAGACCGTAGACCTGGGAGGTCTGTGTTGAGGACCTGGGACTGACCTGAAGTCAGTGTGAGTGAGAAACGTCTGATGGATACCTCTGTGGAGAAGAGGGATCCGGGAAACCTGTGCGGCACCAACAGGTAACGGGAAGGAACCGTGTGACACTGACCGGGGTCAGAGTGAGAGACATTGTGTATGGGCACCTCAAAGGCCAAGGGGTGTCCAGGAACACGTAAAGGTTGCCAACGGGTAACGGTCTGAAAACCGTGTATAATGCTGTCCGGGGTAAGAGACGAACTGTGGTAAAGATGAATATATGCAGACTGTGTTCAAACTGTTACCAAGTTCCTGTGGATGTGGTTTACATTATGTGAAATAAACCGAAAAGACTGTTTTTGATAGAAAACCGTGCCCGAGTGCTTTGATTCTGCTGCCAAGCGAGTGTTCCCCAAGACACGTAGTAGGCGCTATGCTACAATGCTTAAACACAGAAGTAAAAATCTCTGTTGTATTGATAGTTCCTTGTGTATCAGTCAATAAAAAATGTCGGTTCATTGAAGATTACCTGGACTGTACAGGGTTTTTTTAAATCATCCTTTCTGAGCACGACTGGGTCTGCATAGCATTCACATACACCAATCAGAGATCTTGAAGATGGTGAGGAATTAAAATATAAATTCTCATGTTCTGCATTACCTTTTGTGACTAACTACATATACTGTGTGTGTGTATATATATATATATATATATATATATATATATATATATATATATATATATATATATACACTCACTGGCCACTTTATTAGGTACACCTGTCCAACTTCTTGTTAACACTTAATTTCTAATCAGCCAATCACATGGCGGCAACTCAGTGCATTTAGGCATGTAGACATGGTCAAGACAATCTCCTGCAGTTCAAACCGAGCATCAGTATGGGGAAGAAAGGTGATTTGAGTGCCTTTGAACGTGGCATGGTTGTTGGTGCCAGAAGGGCTGGTCTGAGTATTTCAGAAACTGCTGATCTACTGGGATTTTCACGCACAACCATCTCTAGGGTTTACAGAGAATGGTCCGAAAAAGAAAAAAAATCCAGTGAGCGGCAGTTCTGTGGGCGGAAATGCCTTGTTGATGCCAGAGGTCAGAGGAGAATGGGCAGACTGGTTCGAGCTGATAGAAAGGCAACAGTGACTCAAATCGCCACCCGTTACAACCAAGGTAGGCCTAAGAGCATCTCTGAACGCACAGTGCGTCGAACTTTGAGGCAGATGGGCTACAGCAGCAGAAGACCACACCGGGTACCACTCCTTTCAGCTAAGAACAGGAAACTGAGGCTACAATTTGTACAAGCTCATCGAAATTGGACAGTAGAAGATTGGAAAAACGTTGCTTGGTCTGATGAGTCTCGATTTCTGCTGCGACATTCGGATGGTAGGGTCAGAATTTGGCGTAAACAACATGAAAGCATGGATCCATCCTGCCTTGTATGGAGCATCTTTGGGATGTGCAGCCGACAAATCTGCGGCAACTGTGTGATGCCATCATGTCAATATGGACCAAAATCTCTGAGGAATGCTTCCAGCACCTTGTTGAATCTATGCCACGAAGAATTGAGGCAGTTCTGAAGGCAAAAGGGGGTCCAACCCGTTACTAGCATGGTGTACCTAATAAAGTGGCCGGTGAGTGTATATATATATATATATATATATATATATATATATATATACACACACACACAAATATACAGGTGCTTCTCATAAAATAAGGAATATCATCAAAAAGTTAATTAATTTCAGTTCTTCAATACAAAAAGTGAAACTCATATAGTCATTACAGAGTGATCTATTTCAATTGTTTATTTGTGTTAATGTTGATGTTTATGGCTTACAGCTAATGAAAACCCAAACGTCATTATCTCAGTGCATTAGAATACTTTATAACGCCAGCTTGAAAAATTATTTTAAAACGTATGTTCAGTAAATGCACTCAATACTTGGTCTCGGCTCCTTTTGCATCAATTACTGCATCAATGCGCATGGCATGGAGGCGATCAGCATGTGGCACTGCTGAGGTGTTATGGAAGCCCAGGTTGCTTTGATAGCAGCCTTCAGCTCATCTGCATTGTTCAATCTGGTGTCTTTCATCTTCCTCTTGACAATACCCCATAGATTCTCTATGGGGTTAAGGTCAGGCGAGTTTGCTGGCCAATCAAGGACAGTGTTGTTTGTAAATCAGGTATTGGTACTTTTGGCAGTGTGGACAACTGTCAAGTCCTGCTGGAGAATTAAATTTCCATCTCCAAAAAGCTTGTCTGCAGAGGGAAGCATGAAGTGCTCTAAAATTTCCTGGTAGATGGCTGCGCTGACTTTGGTCTTGATAAAACACAGTGGACCTACACCAGCAGATGACATGGCTCCCCAAACCATCACTGATTGTGGAAACTTCACACTAGACCTCAAGCAGCTTGGATTGTGGCCTCTCCACTCTTCCTCCAGACTCTGGGACCTTGATTTCCAAATGAAATGCAAAATTTATTTTAATCTGAAAACAACACCTTGGACCACTGAGCAACAGTCCAGTTCTTTTCTCCTTGGCCCAGATAAGACGCTTCTGGCATTGTCTATTCGTCATTAGTGGCCTGACACAAGGAATGCGACACTTGTAGCCCATGTCCTGGATATGTCTGTGTGGTGGCTCTTGAAGCAATGACTCCAGCAGCAGTCCACTCCTTGTGAATCTCCTCCAAATTTTTGAATGACTATTTCCTAACAATCCTTTCAAGGCTGCAGTTATCCCGGTTGCTTGTGCACCTTTTTCTACCAGTTTTTCCTTCCATTCAACTTCCATTAATATGCTTGGATACAGCACTCTGTGAACAGCCGACTTCTTTAGCAATGACCATTTGTGACTTACCCTCCTTGTGGAGTGTGTCAATTACTGCCTTCTGGACGTCTGTCAAGTCAGCCATCTTCCTCATGATTGTGGGGCCTACTGAAACTGACTAAGGGACCATTTTAAACGCTTATGAAGCCTTTGCAGGTGTTTTTGTTAATTATTCTAATTTACTGAGATAATTACTTTGGGGTTTTCTTTGGCTGTAAGCCATAATCATCAACATTAACAGAAATAAACACTTTAAATAGATCACTCTGTGTGTAATGTTTTTATGTAATATAGGAGTTTCACTTTTTGTATTGAAGAACTGCAATAAATTAACTTTTTGATGATATTCTAATTTTGTGAGAAGCACCTGCAGGTAGATTGATAGAAAGAAAGATAGATAGATAGATAGATAGATAGATAGATAGATAGATAGATAGATAGATGTTCTGCATGTAACCTCCAAGCATATGCAGATGAATGCTCTGCCTTGTGTAACATATCAGCCTCTCACACAGCGGGTGAGAATTGTTGATACAGGATTTTTTTCATCTTGACATTAAAATCTGTGCCCCTCATTCATATGGTGCTTATAATGAGTCACAATAAGAGGAAACGTGCAATGGGATGGCTTATCAATGCGTTTTCTATTAGATCATTGATCATGGATTTATGCAGGGCAGCATAGACAGAAAAATCCTTTTTCATCACTACTTCATTTCCCATCTTTGTAGCCATCAACCCTGCAGTCTCTCTACATCTCCCCTCTGGGAGGGGTGTCACAACAGGGGCTGGATTCTGCTCTTCGCTGATAACAGCCTCCCCATTGTCTCGCAGCAGAGCATGCTTTTATGAATGGTAAATCGATCGTCCTTCACAATTTGCTTGTGAAAGACATTTGCAAGAGGAGGAGATATTATACCAGAGCATCACTAACCAGTCACAGCCCAATACTGAACTTTTCTTTCAAGGGGCCAAACCAGTCACAATTATTTATAGTGTTTAGAAAAGTTTTACAATTTGTGATATGATTTGTCTTCCACTTCCTCCCAATTTTCCAATGGCTTACGGTCAGCAAATGGAAAGATTCTTGTCCACATCCAAAGATTGAACACTCAACCTCACCTAGTCCTACTTACACAAGTGCAAGGGTATACTGGGCTTTTGATGGAATCTGTTCCCAGATTTTTGCTACCTAGAGCAGTATAATGTAGAGATGGAAACCCTTATCCCAGCCTTGTGTAACTTACTGAGCTGATTAATATAGTTGTAACAACTATGTTTTACCAGCAGGAGATTATCACTAGAGGAATAGAAAAGCTGCTGCCTTGTAGTCACAGCCGGACAATCCCCACCAGCCCACATACTATAACACTCCCCCCACACCCGACCAGTGGATTTTGCTATACTTTGTCCTGCCCCTCAACACTCCTCTTAAAGGCGTTATTTGAAGAGCCATGTGTGAATGGCGCTGCAGTGCGCATGATCGACCACAGGTCCATTTACATAGTGGTCTTTAAGGCACCTGTTCTTGGGATCATGGGGGCCACAGAGGTCAGACCCCAGCGACTGCAAAGTTCTCGGGATAGGTGCCAATCAGCGCTGGTGTCACTGTCTCTGCCTTCAGACAAACTGAACATGAAGAGGAAGTCCAGGATCAAACAGCTCATCCCGGACTTCCTCTTCATGTTCAGTTTGTCTGAAGGCAGAGACAGTGACACCAGCGCTGATTGGCACCGGGCATCATTTAGTTTAAGACGAGGTTGTCCTAGTAGGAGACAATCCCTTTAAGCAGTGGACTCTTTATTAGCCCATGTGGCAAAATTTCAGTTCCATATCAGAGAAATGTTCTTTATTGAGTGTTGTGTGTGTGTGTGTGTGTGTGTGTGTGTGTGTGTGTGTGTATGTATGTATATATATATATATATATATATATATATATATATATACTAGATGGTGGCCCGATTCTAACGTATCGGGTATTCTAGAATATGTAGGTAGTATATAGCACAGGCTACGTACCATATTGCACAGTGACGTAGTATATAACACAACCGATGTAGTATATAACATAGCTACGTAGTATATAACAGAGCTACGTAGTATGTAACACAGCGTACGTACTGTAGTATATAGCAGAGCTACGTAGTATATAACACAGCCACGTAGTATATAACAGCCACGTAGTGTATTGCACAGCTACGTAGTGTACTGCACAGGCACGTAGTATATTGGTCAGCCATGTAGTATATAGCAGAGCCACGTAGTATATAACATAGCCACGTAGTATATTGTAGAGCGACATAGTAAATTGCACAGGCACGTAGTATATTGCACAGCCACGTAGTATATAACACAGTCACGTAGTGTATTACACAGTTATGTAGAATATTGGTCAGCGACGTAGTATATAGCAGAGCCACATAGTATATAACAGAGGCATGTGGTATATTGCACAGCCACGTAGTATATAACAGAGCCACGTAGTATATTGCAGTCGACGTAGTATATAACAGAACCGACACAGCCACATAGTATATTGCACAGCTACGTAGTATATTGGACAGTCACGTTGTATATTGCACAGTCACATTGTATATTGCCCAGCTACATAGTATATAGCACAGAGATGTAGTATTTAACAGAGCCCACGCAGTATCACAGCCCAGAGTGCAAGCACAAGCAAGGGCCGCACTCATGCACTTACGTAGGCCCTTGAAACCGTGTGCACCGAGAGAGCATGAGCACACAGGGCCTAGTCAGATATTTTAAATGGTCGATGGCCCATTTTGTTGTTCAGAGCCGCCGGTCCAGCGTGCATCTACTCACCTTGGCAGATTGCCAATCTGGGCCTGGTTGTAGTCCTCCATCTTCATGATCTCTGTATAACTTTGCCCCCACCACTGATTGGCATCTTTCTGCCTATGCACAGTGTACACAGAGAGCTACCAATCAGTGGTATGGACCGGGTTATACAGAGCTCAGCATTCAGAGAACTGATAGATCTGTGGCAGATGAAACAGGGATTTTATCAAAACTGCTGCACCAGCCCAAAAAGTGATACATCACTGTAATCAGAGTTTCTGCCCCTACAACACAATGCTCTCAGATGGGACAGGAAAAACTTGGTGACAGATTCCCTTTACATGTCCTTCTAATACAACTGTGTCATTTTGATCAGGACAACCTCTATGTGTACAGTGCCTACAAGTAGTATTCAACCCCCTGCAGATTTAGCAGGTTTACACATTTGGAATTAACTTGGCATTGTGACATTTGGACTGTAGATCAGCCTGGAAGTGTGAAATGCACTGCAGCAAAAAAGAATGTTATTTCTTTGTTTATTTTTTTTTTAAATTGTGAAAAGTTTTTTCAGAGGGTCATTTATTATTCAACCCCTCAACCCCTCAGAATTCTGTTTGGTTCCCCTAAAGTATTAAGAAGTAGTTCAGGCACAAAGAACAATGAGCTTCACATGTTTGGATTAATTATCTCTTTTTCCAGCCTTTTCTGACTATATAAGACCCTCCCCAAACTTGTGAACAGAACTCATACATGGTCAACATGGGAAAGACAAAGGAGCATTCCAAGGCCATCAGAGACAAGATCGTGGAGGGTCACAAGGCTGGCAAGGGGTACAAAACCCTTTCCAAGGAGTTGGGCCTACCTGTCTCCACTGTTGGGAGCATCATCCGGAAGTGGAAGGCTGGACAGCCTTTGAAAGTTTCCTCCCGTGCCGAGGCCAGGCTTGTCCGAAGAGTCAAGGCTAACCCAAGGACAACAAGGAAGGAGCTCCGGGAAGATCTCATGGCAGTGGGGACATTGGTTTCAGTCAATACCATAAGTAACGTACTCCACCGCAATGGTCTCCGTTCCAGACGAGCCCGTAAGGTACCTTTACTTTCAAAGCGTCATGTCAAGGCTCGTCTACAGTTTGCTCATGATCACTTGGAGGACTCTGAGACTGACTGGTTCAAGGTTCTCTGGTCTGATGAGACCAAGATCGAGATCTTTGGTGCCAACCACACACGTGACGTTTGGAGACTGGATGGCACTGCATACGACCCCAAGAATACCATCCCTACAGTCAAGCATGGTGGTGGCAGCATCATGCTGTGGGGCTGTTTCTCAGCCAAGGGGCCTGGCCATCTGGTCCGCATCCATGGGAAGATGGATAGCACGGCCTACCTGGAGATTTTGGCCAAGAACCTCCGCTCCTCCATCAAGGATCTTAAGATGGGTCGTCATTTCATCTTCCAACAAGACAACGACCCAAAGCACACAGCCAAGAAAACCAAGGCCTGGTTCAAGAGGCAAAAAATCAAGGTGTTGCAGTGGCCTAGTCAGTCTCCTGACCTTAACCCAATTGAAAACTTGTGGAAGGAGCTCAAGATTAAAGTCCACATGAGACACCCAAAGAACCTAGATAACTTGGAGAAGATCTGCATGGAGGAGTGGGCCAAGATAACTCCAGAGACCTGTGCCGGCCTGATCAGGTCTTATAAAAGACGATTATTAGCTGTAATTGCAAACAAAGGTTATTCCACAAAATATTAAGCCAAGGGGTTGAAGAATAATTGACCCACACTTTTATGTTTAAAATTTATAAAAATTTAACTGAGCAACAAAACTTTTTGGGTTGTAAGATTTATGCATCTGTTAATAAATCCTGCTCTTGTTTGAAGTTTGAAGGCTCTAACTTATTTGCATCTTATTAAACCTGCTAAATCTGCAGGGGGTTGAATACTACTTTTAGGCACTGTATGTGAAATGTTTCCAGCAAACAAAAAAAAAATCTTAAAGGGGTTGCCCAATAAAAATCAATAAGTTGAGTGAGGCTGAACTGCGACTAGTGACACTGCCGTCCTCTGGGCACGGCCTTGCTCTATACAAGTGTATGGAACGAGGCTGGACCCACTGGACGGGTTCTGACCGGGAAGTGTGTATAACGCATACATACCCTCAGGTCCAGGGTCAGTAACTGGCCAATCCCTGCAGTGCATAGTGCATCCACTGGGGGAATCGTAAGTCTGCAGTCACACAGAGTGACTGCAGACTTATCCATTTGGATCGGACAACACCTTTAATTGTGTAGCAATAACATAGGGTACTGCTATTGCTTAGGGAGCGTGTGACCATATACTAGTTTGTCACTCCTTCCTGCAGTCAAATTGTAGTTAAAAAGCATTAAAGGGGCTGTCCATAACTTTATAGCAGATTATTAATGGAAACAAAAAATATACCTTTTCCTTAACTCCATCTCTCATCTGTACTAAGCACTGTGTCTCACACAAACCTTCCTTTGTATGGGACTGTCAAGGCAGTGTAATGCCCTGTCCTGTAGGAGAGCCATGAGAACTTGCAGTCCTGTGGAATTTGCTTTGACATGTATCACCTTTCTAATCATTGCTATGGTATTCTATAATGGCAGTGCCTCTTACAGCAGAATAATGCACTGCCACACTGCTAAAAAAATGGTTTGAGGAACATGATAAAAAGTTCAGTGTGTTGACTTCGCCCCCAAATCCTCCACAACTTGATACAGTCAAGCATATACAGTATGCACTAGAACAACATGTCCGATCCACCTGGCCACTTGTAGGACTTAGAAGGATCTACTGCTAACATCTTTGTGCCAGATGCAGGACACCTTGTAAGATCTTGTGGCATTCCTGTCTTCACTGGGTCAAGGATGCTTTGACAGCACAAAGGTTCCACTTCCTACATACCTTTTAGTAGATGGTTTTATTTTTATGGCTGGGAGATACAATGTATATGCAGAACATAAATAATTTCCAAGCTGTGCTATAGAGGTGACATTATTGACTCCCCTTCTGCGAGTTCAGAGACTCCTGTTTGTTTAAGCTCCTCAGCGAGCTAATAGCAGGCAATCATCCCTGCACATTAATGCGCTGCTCCTGCTTGTCAATTTGTATCTAAAAGACATCTTTACCTTTTCATTTCAAATACCAATTTACAGGTCTTACTGAGAGAGAATTTAGAAATCCTAATCACGTACGTGCCTGAGCAAGTCATGATTGTCCGTGAGGTTTGTGAGCTGCAAACCAAATGTACATACATAATGCAGCAAGTCGATGAGATCGGGAAAAGATGACGGAACCCTTATCTCATTATATTCTATAAATATGAACATCACAGCAACAACAAACGATCTGATTTAAAAAAAAACATTTTTTGTGAATAAATCCATTACACATCAGAAAAGAATCAAACCATGTTCTTTCTGAACAGTTTATATCTGTCACCCTTTCCTTTTGTCTGTAGGTCATCAACAAAATGGTAGCAGCAGCATGTGAAATAATACATGACTGCAGGATCAGACTACAGCTTGTAATTGTCATGTCGGACGCTATTCACACTAGGGGGTCCGACCGACAGCGGTAATTCCACATTCGTCCACTATACGCTCAGTGGCGCCGGTTAGACTTTATCCAGCTTGTCCGGGGTTAATCTAGCTGGTAATCGGGTTGGAGGCTGGGTCACGCCCGTGGCCTTTAAATAGTCATTCTGGACTTTGGGCATCGCCGATTATAGCTTGTGTCTTGTGCCTGGTGATCTCGGTCTGGAATGGTGGTCTAGGAAAAGAAATATCGTATCTGGTGGTGTATTATCCTTTGTCATATTTCTCCTTCCTATATTTGTATTTGTTTTGCCCTGTGCACATTATAGTATTTTCCTGTGTGTCTGCGGCGTGGTGCGTTTTTAGTTTTCCCTGTCTGTGCTTTCTGTAGGGGTTGGTGTGTGGTCTAATCACTGGGTGGCGGGTGAAGGTTTCAGCATAGGACTGAAACAGGAGTCAGGGTCAGGCCTGGCGGCCCAGGCAAGCACTCCATCAGTGTAAATTCTGGGAGAGGGTCAGACAGGGTTTTCCCTAGTCTGAGGGATATCGCAGGGGCCCGGGTAATCAGCTGTAGTCTACCCAGCACCTGCGTGACATTATAATCGGCCCAAATAAATTTTGGATGCTATGGATCCCATGACTTCCATAACCCGCCAGTTGGAGGCGCTGTCCTTACAGGTCACTGAGTTGAAGTGGGCAGTTCAGCAACAGGGTCTTGTAGTATCTAATGTGCAAGCTGAAAATGCAGGTAGAGTTGCAGAGCCAAAGATTCCAGGGGGAGCGAATGGCGGAGGATTACTGTTCTGAATTTTGCCGCTGGGCGGTGGACACACAATGGAATGACCCGGCGCTGCAGAGTCAGTTTGTACATGAGGTTTTGAGAAGGGTTAAACAAGCTCTCCTGATGTATGAGACTCCTGCTTTTCTAGAGTCTGCCATGAGTCTTGTTGTCCGCATTGATCGCCGTTTGCGTCAGGGGGTGCAAGAGATGCCGCTTATGGGAGAGGGCGTAGGTGCACGTGAGGTTGCTGCAGGTGAGCCCACGGAGCCTATGCAAATCGCAGGGGTGTCACATCATCGAGCCCCCTCGCTCAGGAAGCAGGCAGCCTGTTTTTGCTGTGGTAAAAAAGGGCATTATGTTAATGCTTGTCCTCTGTTTTCTAAGAAAAGCGCAACGGCGGAAAACTACTAAGCTCAGAGGGTGTGGAGGATGCCAATCTGAGCTTATGCATATCCTCCTTGGTGGTCTCTCAATGTATGCTTCCTGCAAGAGTTATGGTTGCTGGCAGAGAGCTGCCAATCACTGTTTTTGTGGATAGTGGGTCGGCCACTAATCTCATTGATGAGGAGTTTGCGCGCACGGCCGGGTTCACGGTCGAAAAACTGCCTCATCCTATCCGGATGGTCACCATCAATGCTACTCCACTCCCACAGGGGAAGATTACTGAGTTTGTGGCTGAGGTTAAACTCCACATTGGGGTCCTACATTCTGAGCAAGTTACATGTAGGGTGCTCAGAAATCTTCCTGCACAAATGGTTTTGGGTTTTCCATGGTTGTCTATACACAACCCGGTGATTGACTGGAAAACTCAGGACATAATTCAGTGGAGCGGATTCTGCCAGGAGAATTGCCTGGCCACGTGTGTCCGCTGTGACTCCCAGCATTCCTGAGTCACTGCTGGATTTCGCAGATGTGTTCTCTGAGAAGGGTTGCTCAGAATTGCCACCACATCGACCCTATGACTGTACTATTAGGTTTAAACCAGGGGCCAAATTGCCGAAAGCTAGGATGTTTAACATCTCTGGTCCTGAGAGACAAGCATTAAAAGACTACATTGCTGAGAGTTTGAGCAAAGGGCACATCAGGCCTTCATCCTCGCCGGTGGCAGCGGGGTTCTTCTTCGTTAAGAAGAACGATGGCGGACTACGCCCGTGTCTGGATTTCAGGGAGTTAAACCAGATTACGGTTCGTGATCCATACCCTATGCCACTGATACCTGATTCGTTCAACCAGGTGGCTGGTGCTAAGTGGTTTTCCAAACTTGACCTCAGGGGAGCGTACAACCTCATAAGAGTCCGTCAAGGTGATGAGTGGAAGACGGCTTTTAATACTCCTGAGGGTCATTTTGAAAATTTGGTGATGCCATTTGGGTTGACAAACGCGCCTGCTGTATTTCAACATTTCATAAATGATGTGTTCTCGCATGTACTGGGGAAATTCGTTATTGTGTACCTAGATGACATCCTCATTTATTCATGCGACCGTGATACTCATTTAGAGCATGTGAGGCAGGTGTTACAGCTACTCAGAGAAAATAAGCTCTATGCAAAACTGGAGAAATGTGTTTTTTCGGTTCAGGAGTTGCCTTTCTTGGGTTATATTGTGTCTGCTTCAGGGTTTAAAATGGACGCCGCTAAGGTGCAAGCGGTGCTGCATTGGGAACGGCCTGATAACCTAAAAGCACTCCAGCGGTTCCTTGGATTTTCTAATTATTATAGAAAATTTATCAAAGATTTTTCTACCATTGATAAACCGCTTACTGACATGACGAAAAAGGGTACCAATTTCTCTGCCTGGCCTGAGGCTGCTGTGCGCGCATTAGAATTTATGAAGAACCGTTTTCCTTCGGCCCCCATTCTGGTGCAACCAGACGTATCAAAACCGTTTACCGTGGAAGTCGATGCGTCTGAGGTTGGAGTGGGGGCGGTGCTGTCACAAGGCTCATCCTTGGGCGAGTTGCGTCCATGCGCCTACTTTTCCAAGAAGCTGTCGCCCGCTGAACGTAATTACGATATCGGCAACAGGGAGTTGTTGGCTATCAAGTTGGCTTTTGAGGAATGGCGACACTTCTTGGAGGGGTCGGTCCACCAGGTTACAGTTATCACCGACCATAAAAATCTGCTTTATTTAGAGTCAGCCAAGCATCTGTCCCCCAGGCAGGCTCGCTGGGCATTGTTTTTCACGCGATTCAACTTTTTTGTTACGTACCGACCGGGGTCTAAGAACACTAAGGCAGATGCTTTGTCCAGGTGTTTTCCGGGGGGAGAACCTCGGGAAGATCCGGTACCCATCCTCCAAAAGGGTGTAGTGGTCTCGGCTCTCACGACAGAGGTTGAGGCTGAGATTGCCGAGGCTCAGGAGGAATTACCACCAGAGCTTCCCATTAACAAATCATTTGTACTGCTCCATCTTCACCTAAAGGTGTTGGGTGAGCATCATGATGCTGTTCTGGCTGGCCATCCAGGGGTTAGGGGTACCTTGGAGTTGGTGTTGCGTCGGTTTTGGAGGCCCAAAATCCGACAGGATGTGGTCTCGTACGTATCAGCATGTACCACGTGTGCTAGGGCTAAGACGCCTCGCTCCCATCCTGCTGGCTCATTACATCCTCTAGGGGTACCCAGTAGGCCATGGATGGAGATATCCATGGATTTTATTACAGACCTACCCTCCTCAGCTGGGAACACGGTCATCTTGGTGGTTGTTGATCGGTTCTCAAAGATGTTGCACTTTGTGTCCTTGCCTTCGTTGCCTAACGCGAAGACTCTGGCTCAGGTTTTTGTGCAGGAGGTGCTCAGACTTCACAGGATCCCATCTGACATAGTGTCTGATAGGGGTACTCAGTTTGTGGCAAAGTTTTGGAAAGCATTTTGCTCACGGCTGGGGATCAAGTTGTCGCATTCTTCGGCGTTTCATCCTCAGTCAAATGGTCAGACCGAGCGTATGAACCAGAATTTGGAGCAGTACTTACGCTGCTTTGTTTCTGACAACCAGGAGGAGTGGTCGACGTTCCTTCCTTTGGCTGAGTTTGCCATTAATAATCACCGCCAGGAATTATCTGGGGAGTCCCCGTTTTTTTGTGTTTACGGGCACCATCCTCAATTTTGTACTCTGCGTCAGGGTGGCTCTGCTGGCGTTCCGGAGGACGACGAGCTAGGAGCACAACTGTCATCCATTTGGAGGAGAGTGAAACAGCGCTTGCTGAGCGTGGGTGCAAGGTACAAATGAGTGGCTGACAGTAGACGTGTTCCAGGTCCGGACCTGAGTGTGGGTGATTGGGTGTGGTTGTCCACAAAAAACATAAAACACAAAGTACCATCCCTGAAATTGGGTCCAAGGTTTATTGGTCCATTTAGGGTCGCCGCCATCATTAACCCGGTAGCCTACCGATTGGAGCTTCCTACGGTATATAAGATACACAACGTGTTTCACAGATCTCTTTTAAAGAAGGTGGTGGGTTCGGTGGACGTGGCGCCGATGCCACCTCCAGTCTTGGTGGATGGCAATTTGGAGTTTGAAGTCTCCAAGGTGGTTGACTCTCGTATAGTGCGCCGCACATTACAGTACCTGGTACACTGGCGTGGTTATGGGCCGGAGGAGAGGTCTTGGGTTCCAGCCTCGGACATACATGAGGACCGGCTGGTCAGTATGTTTCACCGCCGCCATCCAGACAAGCCAGGTCCTATAAGTCATGAGGGCCCTGGGGTCCCTCGTAGAAGGCGGGGTACTGTCATGTCGGACGCTATTCACACTAGGGCGGCCGACCGACAGCGGATGCCCTAGTGTGAATAGCGTCCGACATGACAGTACCCCGCCTTCTATGAGAGACCCCAGGCCCTCATGACTTATAGGACCTGGCTTGTCCGAATGGCGGCGGTGAAACATACTGACCAGCCGGTCCGCATGTATGTCCGAGGCTGGTACCCAAGACCTCTCCTCCGGCCCATAACCACGCCAGTGTACCAGGTACTGTAATTCGTCCACTATACGCTCAGTGGCGCCGGCTAGACTTTATCCAGCTTGTCCGGGGTTAATCTAGCTAGTAATCGGGTTGGAGGCTGGGTCACGCCCGTGGCCTTTAAATAGTCATTCTGGACTTTGGGCATCACCGATTATAGCTTGTGTCTTGTGCCTGGTGATCTCGGTCTGGACTGGTGGTCTAGGAGAAGAAATATCGTATCTGGTGGTGTATTGTTGTGTATCCGCTTTTTGGGCTCCCCTGGTGGTTGCTGGTGGTACTGGTGACTTGTTTGCCTTTGCTGCTTCTGTTCACCTGCTTCCATCAGTGTTTGGGAGTTTCCTATTTAGCCTTGCTCTCCAGTCATTTCCTTGCCGGTCATCATTGTAACCAGAGCCTTCGGTTGCATGTTCCTGCTACTAGTCTGCTGATCAGCTAAGTGGACTTTGTCCTTTTGTTTTGTATCTTTTGTCCAGTTTGCAGTTTTTGTAATTCTCTGTAGCTGGAAGCTCTTGCGGGCTGAAATTGCCACTCCTGTGTCATGAGTTGACACAGGAGTCTTAAAGTAATTTCAGGATGGTTTTTGAAAGGGTTTTCAGTTGACCGTGAAGTCCTCTTTTGTATCCTTCTGCTATCTAGTAAGTGGACCTCTCTTTGCTAAATCTACTTTCATACTGTGTATGTTTTTTCCTCTTAATTCACCGTTATTACATGTGGGGGGCTGCTATCATCTTTTGGGGTATTTCCCTAGAGGTAAGCCAGGTCTGTTTCTTCCTCTACCAGGTGTAGTTAGTCCTCCGGCTGGCGCGTGGCATCTAGGAAGTCGTAGGTATGCTCCCTGGCCACTATTAGTTGTGTGGTAGATTTAGCTCACGGTCAACTTGAGTTTCCATCACCCGAGAGCTCGTTCGTTATTTATATGTTTCTTACGTTCCCTTGCCATTGGGAACCATGACAGTGTATTATCCTTTGTCATATTTCTCCTTCCTATATTTGTATTTGTTTTGCCCTGTGCACATTACAGTATTTTCCTGTGTGTCTGCGGCGTGGTGCGTTTTTAGTTTTCCCTGTGTGTGCTTTCTGTAGGGGTTGGTGTGTGGTCTAATCACTGGGTGGCTGGTGGAGGTTTCAGCATAGGACTGAAACTGGAGTCAGGGTCAGGCCTGGCGGCCCAGACAAGCACACCATCAGTGTAAATTCTGGGAGAGGGTCAGACAGGGTTTTCCCTAGTCTGAGGGATATCGCAGGGGCCCGGGTAATCAGCTGTAGTCTACCCAGCACCCGCGTGACAGTAATCGTGTGTATATACATGTGTACACAGATCTACAGAGGAACTATATGCACAAAATAGCAGGACATTTTTATGAAAGGACTAGAGATTAGCGAGCACTAAAATGCTTGGGTGCTGGTTGCTCAAACCGAGCAATTCCTAATGCTCGAATGCTCGTTTTGACATTTTGAGTAACGAATATAATGGGAGTCAATGGGAAATCTGAGCTTTTTTCCAGCAGACCCTACAAAGAGGTCTGGGGGGCAGTGATAATGTTGAAATGGATGGGAAAACTGCTGAATGGAAGGAGAACAGCATGGTTTAGACCCTTGAAAGCATCTCTGACTCCCAGATTACTGCTGAGAACAATGGTGTCCTTTTACTCCACTTTAAGGACTGACAATAAAACATTCCAAACCGACAAGAAATAGCATTTTACAAAAAAAAAATGTTCAGAAAAAGAAACTTTTTTTCCTGTATAATGACTGTTATATATGGCAAAATTTAAAAAGGAATTTAAAAAATATACCGTATTTTTCGCTTTGTAAGACGCTCCGGATTATAAGACGCACCCCAAATTTTGAGGAGAAAAATAGGAAAAAACTTTTTTTACTAAATTGGGGGGGCTTCTTATAATCCATGCGTCTTATTGCTTACCAGGGGTTGTGGCTGCGGTGGATCAGGGTCCCAGGGTCGTTGCTGGAGGCAGGAGTGGAGCATTGCTGCAGGCTGGGATGATGGGGTCTGCAGGGGGGCTTCGGTGCTGCATGGGGGCAGCTGTGCTGCAGGCTGGGATGAGGGGTGCTGCAGGGGGCTCTGGTGCCGCAGGGGGCTCTGGTGCTGCAGGGCTGTCTCCAGTGCTGCAGGGCTGTCTCCAGTGCTGCAGGGCTGTCTCCAGTGCTGCAGGGCTGTCTCCGGTGCTGCGGGGGGCTCTGGCAACATTTTGTGAAAGACCAGATCCCCCAGCAGTTCGTCCATACGTTCCTGTATAGATAAACTTGGCACACATGTGGTCAGATGCAAGTGAATTTAATATAAAGAGAGTACATACAGTATGATGTTTCGGTCATAGATTAGACCTTCATCAATGTACCTCCAGGGTCAGTTCAAGGGATATATCTTGAGTGCAGCGATTGTGGGACGCGGTATCCACCGCTCGTCCTGTGTGTATGATATATCCCTTAAACTGACCCTGGCTTATAGTGGGATTATTCCCCTGTTGACCCAATTAAACCATGAAATACTCTATGAGAGGTACATTGATGAAGGTCTAATCTATGACCGAAACGTCATACTGTATGTACTCTTTATATTAAATTCACTTGCATCTGACCACGTGTGTGCCAAGTTTATCTATAACTCTGTACGGTTTGGGCACCTACTTGAGCACCACAAACGTATAGTAGTGCCTACGGTTACTTTCACATACGTTCCTGTATGACTAACTCCGGGAAAATGGCCGCCGGAATCTCGAGAGATGAGATCTCAGTGCTGAAATCTCATCTCCCGAGATTCCGGCGGCCATTTTCCCGGAGTTAGTCATACTGGAACGCATGGACGAACTGCCGGGGGGCTCTGGTCTTTCACAAAATGTCGCCAGAGCCCCCCGCAGCACCGGAGCCTCCAGCATCACCCGGGGCAGCAGCGGACAACCCCGGCAGCGGCGGCGGGCGACAGCGGTGGCGGGCGGTGGCGGGCGGTAGCGGCGGCGGACACCCCCTCATCCCAGCCTGTAATGGTAAGCGGTATATCCGCTTTGTTAGACGCACCCACATTTCCCCCCCAAATTTTGGGGAAATAAAGTGCGTCTTACAAAGCGTAAAATACGGTATATAATTTAAGTAAACCCAAATTGATTTTTTTTAAAAACTAGGAAATTTAGTTTAATTTACGAAGGAAGCAAGAACTGCCCAAAAATAGGGACTCAGAGGGACTCAAATACACCTTGTATTAGACATAAAAGAGGTCCTCATACATAGTCTGTTTAAATTGTCATGTATTGGTACTCCTATACTCATAAAAGCTATGCACTAAGTGCAAATCCTGCCAAACATTACAAGCAGGGCCATACATACTTTTGAAGGCACCAATTGTATTGCCTCATTCAAATATTGTGCACAAAGTGTAGTTGTGGTACTCCTACACTCATAAAGTCTTTGCACAAATTGCAAAGCCAGGAATAAATTATAAGTAGGGTCATCCATAGACCCTAGAAGGCAACACCTTTCGGGCATCATTCAAATATAGAACATTAAAAACACTTTATGTTCTGCTATCATTCAGTGGTGTGTAAAAGTTCAGTCTAGCCATGCTTTGTTCATTGTTATCAGAGTGAGTTTGTCAGAACTTTCTGCCTGTGGCACCCTGCTGATGGACTAAAAATCTGTTCAGACAAGACGGTAGTGGCAGGGCAGCCTAACACCTTGAAGGGATAGAGGGACAGCCCATGCCAGATGTCCAGCTTTGAAACCCAATAGCTGAAGGTTGCAGAGGAATTAGGGAGTATGCTGGTTTGGTTCACCAGGTTTTGCTTGACTATCTTTTAAAACTTTTCCCTCCTTTTCAAAAATAGCTGGTCATGAGGGCATGGATGATGGGAGGGTGTCATAAAATTGGCCCAGACATTTGACAGTGTACCCCTGCCTCTGCTGTACCTGGTGTATCTCTCCCTCACCTCTCCTCCTTGGTTGGGCAAGGAAACTTGCCACCTGCTGTTAGGGTTGTCTGATTGGAATTTTTTCAACATATTTTCCACAATTGCCTTTTGGTATAGCTCCATTTTAGAAGACCTCTCCACCTCAGGAAGAAGAAATGCAAAGTTCTCATTGTAGCATGAGTCTAGCAGGGTGGACAAGTACTCTTTTTTTGGCCAAGATGAATGTAACGAGAGGGTCACAGGAAAGGCAGCAGTCCATAAAATGTGCCATATGTGCCAAGGTCCATACAGCCAACACTTCCCTGTCTCCACCATGATAACTAATATCCATCTCCTCCTCTTCCTCCAGCTCTTCCTCTTCATTCTCTTGCTCAGCCCATCCCTGTAGGAGAGACAGGGCGAAGCTTGTGTGGGTACTAGCCTCTTTTGCACTCAGCCAGCTCCTGTTCCTCTTCTTCAGCCTCCACCTCCTTATTATTACCCAATCTGTGCTGAGCAGATGTGATGAGTCTAGGCAGTATCTCCCTGTCTTATATCTTCCTATGTCTCTGCATGGTCTGCAAGAAAAGCTTCATGTTTAATAGTCAGCAGTGAATATTTAAGTGGGCACAGAAGCGGGATTGTTACGCTGAATATGGAGTCCTTAAAGCCTTGGAGAACCGCACAAATGTCAGATATCCATGCCCACTCTTCAGTTAAGTGTGGAGGCTGACCAGAATACCAACAGGTGTGTTGGAGCTGGTATTCCACAACTAGCCTCTGCTGGTCACAAAGCCTTGCCAGCATGTGCAGGGTGGAGTGCACGACGCACACCAGTTGGTGAGCTGGTAATTGCATGTACTGCTGCAGCAGTACCGAATCGACGGCAGCTGTAGACGACTTGCAGAATGGGCACTGATGCAGCATACCTTGAACAGAATCTCTGTTAAATCTGACTAGGTTTTCAGAAACCGCTGAAGTACCAAGTTCAGCACATATGCCAAACATGGTACGTGTATGATCTTGCCAAGCTCCGCATCCGCAACCAGGTTATGCCCATTATCACAACCATGCCTGGTTGGAGGTTCAGGGACAAAAAACACAGATCTGTCTGGTATGTTATTCCATTAAGTAACTGTGCCGGAGTGCAGGTTTTTTCTCCTAGACAAGTTAGCTTCAGCAGAGCCTTTTGCCTCTTTGCTGAGGCAGTGCTGCAGAGCTTCTAGCTAATGTGAATGATGTGTTCTGAGAAAGTACATCAGAGATGGAGGATGAGGAGGAGCAGAAGGGGAGGCAGGTGTAGGAGGTGAAGAAAACCCTGATAGAAGTAGGAGCAGCAATCTTTGGTGTCAGTAGGACATGTGCCGAGCCAGGATAGGACTTGGCCCCAGCATCCACAATGTTCACCCATGGTTGCCCCAGGAAAATGTAGCATACCTGGCCACAGGCGGTTGTCCACGTGTCGGTCATTAAGAGGACAATCCCATTAACAGTTTTGGTAAGGGAATGGGTGATATTCCTGGACACGTACTGGTACAAGGCAGGGACTCCACATCGGGTGAAAGTGTCGGCCGGGGACCGAGTACAAGGGAATGATTGTCGCCATGAGTTGGTGGAAGTCCACTACATCAACAAGCTGAAACAGCAGCATCTCCATGGCAAGCAGCCTGGAAATGTGTCTGTTTAGCCTTTGGGCCTGTGAGTGGTTGACTGCAAGCTTTGTCTTTCGTTCCAAGGCCTGGGATAGGGACAGCTGAATGCTGTGCTGGGACAAGGATTTGGAATTGCCTGATGATGGGAAATCAGAATGTGCAAGGATAGGTGCATGACAGGAGGCATCTGCGCCAGGGTTTTGGACTTCGTCATCTACCATCTCGTATTCCACTACCGTACCCTGGTCCTCTGGACATCTTGACTTAACAACAAGACTTAGCGGCAACTATGTCTCATCATCATCTTCCTTCTTAGCCAAAATTTACCATTCCCTACTGTCATCTTCTTGTGGTCGTGTTTTGTCCATCACTAAACAGCATGTCCTCCTGTCCCTCTTGGAGCATGCAGATTGAGAGGCTACAATCAAGAAATGTTGTTGAAAAGAGCTCTTCACAGTATCTTAGTCTTGGATCACTAGTCTCCTGGGACTCAACATGGTGGGAGGAAGAAGGATAAGGGTGAGAATTAAGTGATCCAGACTGCAGGCTGGTGAAAGTGGACCATGTGGAAGACTGGGTAGTGCTGCCAAGCTTGTTGGAATAAAGATTGCTCATAGAAAAAAGCAGCATGACAATATTAAAATATCTATCTGACAACAATTATATTGTATCCGTATTGCCGCTATATCTTAGGACTAATAAGGACATATCGCCACAGCATACACATGGAAAGGAATGAGAAAAAAAATTATTGAGAATCCAATAGTAATACATAATATATCAAATAACTTTATTGGATAATAAATACAGGCAGGTTAGGCAGGAAACATTCGTGCATGAGCGATCAGGAAGCACGGGACGCATAGGACGGGGGCAATATATAATATTTAGTTACAACAATCAAATAAGTCCTATATACTGATCAAATGTGTAGTGCAAGACAATAATTAACCATGTAGTTATCACCAAGTGGTTAGGTATCAAGGTCCATGATGAACACAAAGCAATAGTTCATGGAGGATAGTAACAATGTTTTACCTTAAATAGATACCAATGTATACAGAGGCTCCAGAATCCTGCGCATCCATCCCAATTCACTGGAAGCATTTTCTGCTATCCAACCGACCACCTGTTCGCACTGCTCTGGCTTCAGAAGTGGTGTACCTTGCCTCCCTGCAAAGTGGGAGAGGAACTTAACTGTTGTGGATGGGCGTGTTTCGTCTTGTGCTCCAGCAACAGGCATAATTGCACCTGCCTCACGTCCTCGGCATCTGCGGGCACCATCATCAGCACTTCCACTTCCCCATCCCTTACTGCACGTATTTTGTAATTGCTAGGTCTCTTGAAACCAAGTTTATTTTTAATAAAAGAAAAAAAAATTGGTCACCTGCAGCAGTCAAATCATTTTTTGGGGAGTTTAATACCATTGTAATATAACAGAAAGAATGTAAAAGTGTATGAATGACAAACAAATTCAATCCAGAAAAATGTTTTCACGCATTTTTGTTGTTACAGTGCCTTGCGAAAGTATTTGGCCCCCTGGAACTTTTCAACCTTTTCCCACATATTATGCTTCAAATATAAAGATACCAAATGTAATTTTTTGGTGAAGAATCAACAACAAGTGGAACACAATTGTGAAGTTGAACAAAATTTATTGGTTATTTTAAATTTTTGTGGAAATTCAAAAACTGAAAAGTGGGGCGTGCAATATTATTCAGCCCCTTTACTTTCAGTGCAGCAAACTCACTCCAGAAGATCATTGTGGATCTCTGAATGATCCAATGTTGTCCAAAGTGCCTAATGATGATAAATATAATCCACTTGTGTGTAATCAAGTCTGTAATAAAGTGTGTAATCAAGCACCTGCTCTGTGATAGTCTCAGGGCTCTGTTTGAGCATCATGAAGACCAAGGAACACAACAGGCAGGTCCATGATACTGTTGTGGAGAAGTTTAAAGCTGGATTTGGATACAAAATGATTTCCAAAACTTTAGACATCCCAAGGAGCAGTGTGCAAGCGATCATTTTGAAATGGAAGGAATGGAAGGAGTATCATACCACTGCTAATCTACCAAGACCTGGCCGTCCCTCTAAACTTTAATCTCAAACAAGGAGAAGACTGATCAGAGATGCAGCCAAGAGGCCCATGATCACTCTGGATGAACTGCAGAGATCTACAGCTGAGGTAGGACAGTCTGTCCATAGGACAACAATCAGTCGTACACTGCACAAATCTGTCCTTTATGGAAGAGTGGCAAGAAGAAAGCCATTTCTCAAAGATATCCATAAAAAGTGTAATTTAAAGTTTGCCACAAGCCACCTGGGAGACACACCAAACATGTGGAAGAAGGTGCTCTGGTCAGAGGAAACCAAAATCAAACTTTTTGGCAACAATGCCAAAAAATATGTTTGGCGTAAAGGCAAAACAGCTCATCACTCTGAACACATCATCCCCACTGTCAAACATGGTGGTGGCAGCATCATGGTTTGGGCCTGCTTTTCTTCAGCAGGGCTGGGTAGCGAAGTATGCTAGAATTGGAATGGCTTATAACCAAGGGTTGTATAAAAAACAAGGGACTCAAAGAAGGGGTTCCATATTGGGACGGATAGATTTACATAGAATAGTGTATGCAACTCAAAATCTTAATGTATATTAGAAATTCATAGAGGGCTCTTGTTTATATATTATGATGATCATTCCGTCACATATGTATGGGGTTAACTACATCAGTCCATTGGAGGCTATAGAGCTGTAATTCTGCTCTACTGACCAGCACATCTATCTCCCCACACACGGATCCAACCATTTACTAATTTCCGCATGAAACATTAGTACATACAATTACCATGCAGGCTCCATTCTGTGCCTATTCTCCACCACATAGACACACCTATTATGACATCTCCTATTCCGTCATGCGTAACATTTTTATTTGGCACCCCTTCATTGATACGATATGTCATGGTCCCGTCCAACCTTTTTTTCACACATACGCATGCGCCGGCAGTTCCAGCACTCCCTCTATACGTCAGACCATCATCCTGTCCTGCAACCGGATATGCGCACGCGCAAATTCTGCTAGTGCCCTTCCCTGAGATGGAACGCTACTCAATCCCAGTGCGCAGGCGCCGGCGTTCACAACACTTCCGGTCTCAGGCCCCACTGGCGTTCTATATCTGAACGCTTGCCATGGAGGTAACTCACTCTCTACCACGCCGGCCATACCTTAAGACACGGGAGTGTCAGCACCGGACTCACCTGGGAGCCCTGACGCCAGCGCCAGCACTTACCTAGACACGGCTGTGTCAGGACCTCCACACCTTGCCTAAAGACGCCAGGCACAACCCAGAGGGCTGCACCACTATGTCAGCAGTACACTGACACGCCATTTCGTGGACGTATGTCTGATTCATCAGATAAGTATTCCCACATTCTACTTACCTCTTACCAGTTAGCTAATAACGCATATCTTACATTGCTTCACTCTTTGTCAGTGACACACACAGGGGCGTCGCATCCTTAGGAGTACCTTTGAAATTACTTTTGGTCTTGGATTCCATACCATATCTCCTGTACCAAATATTTCCACAGGTCAGGTGTTTTCCGTGTCTGAGTGACTAGAACACGGTACTACCATTACACATCCTCATTACTATACTTTCCAACAGGCTTCTGGTACGCGACCGCGACAGCCATCCACTATACTTATTCCAAGTAGCAATCCTTCAGCCCTAACCATTTGGGTTTCCATGGAAGCTACATGGTAATGATTTGCATCATATTTCTTTACACCTTAACATTAGCAGTTACACTCATTCCTATGCTTTTACCCTCCATTCCACCAGGACATAACCTGTCATCAGCACCTTACCTGTTAACCCCTGAACGGAGACTTAACTCTGCATACTAGGTGGGCCTCTCTTCTTCTTTTGCCTTGCATGTACTTCTAGAATTTGATGGCATCTATTCAACAATAGAGCCCTCTATGAATTTCTAATATACATTAAGATTTTGAGTTGCATACACTATTCTATGTAAATCTATCCGTCCCAATATGGAACCCCTTCTTTGAGTCCCTTGTTTTTTATACAACCCTTGGTTATAAGCCATTCCAATTCTAGCATACTTCGCTACCCAGTCCTACAGAGCCATCTCTCTGTACATGATTATCACCTATAATCTCCATGTGAACTATGTATATAATGTACAGAACGTGTTTTTATTTTCCATTGTAAATATTATATTGTAAATAGTTGTATCTTTATGTTTTTGCAGCGACGTTGTGACCAAGGCTATGTATTGGCCGAAACGTTATTTACCAGTCGCTTGACCTCACAACCACTATAAATAAACTTCCACTTGCAAGCATACTCTTCTCCTGTACGTGTGCAGTGATCCTTATATTTAGTGACTTTGGAACGATTAGTTCCCTTCACTAGCACCGTCACCTTCACCCCAGTTGAGTGCTAACCATCACAACCTTTGGATTTCTTCAGCAGGGACAGGGAAGATGGTTAAAATTGATGGGAAGATGGATGGAGCCAAATACAGGACCATACTTGAAGAAAACCTGTTGGAGTCTGCAAAAGACCTGAGACTGGGACTGAGATTTGTCTTCCAACAAGACAATGATCCCAAACATAAAGCAAAATCTACAATGGAATGGTTCACAAATAAATGTATCCAGGTGTTAGAATGGCCAAGTCAAAGTCCAGACCTCAATCCAATCTCTCGATGTACAAAACGGATAGAGACATACCCCAAGCGACTTGCAGCTGTAATCACAGCAAAAGGTGGCACAGCAAAGTATTAAGTTAAAGGGGCCGAATAATATTGCACGCCCCACTTTTCAGTTTTTGAATTTCCACAAAAATGTAAAATAACCAATACATTTTGTTCAACTTCACAATTGTGTTCCACTTGATTTTGATTCTTCACCAAAAATTTACATTTGGTATGTTTATGTTTGAAGCATGATATGTGGGAAAAGGTTGAAAAGTTCCAGGGGGCCGAATACTTTCGCAAGGCACTGTATATGCCACAGAAATGTACCATAAAACATGTAATACTGTATGGTTGTAAAATTTAAGCCTGCTACATTTTTTAAAGCTTTTTTCTTGTTTGATAGATCACAGAAATGTACCACAGACCATTGATTAGTGTATCGTTGAGAACTGTAATCCAGCCAAATATTTTTTTATGTTTTTTCGTGTATAAGTAAGAAGTTTAACCCAGAGAAAAAAATTAGAACGATTTTTTTGAGTGGTATATAGCACACAAAAGTAATACAAAGCACACTATACTCAATGGATCAAAGTATAAAATATATTAAATTTCCCTCCACACCAAAAAATGCAGCTATATATTTGGCATCAGACTGCACTGCTCTAATTCCTGTCAACTGATTTTATTTAGCCACTCTCCCTGGTCCTGCGATTCTCTCTCCCTCCCTGGGCTAAATGCAGATTGTATGTGATATTTATTTTATTCATATATATAGCGCCATTAATTCCACAGCACTTTACAGACATTATTGGCATTGTCCCCGATGGGGCTCACAATCTAAATTCTCTATCAGTATGTCTTTGGAATTGTGGGCAGAAACCGTGCTGCCTGATATAAACAGAAAAGCAAACGGTTAGCCCTTAGAAGGGCTGTTAGTAGTGTGCTGAGCTGGGCGGTGCCCGTTCAATTATATCGCCTCACGATGTCACACGGCCAGCCAATCACAGAAATGCTGCAACCAAGATGACTGCGGTATTATAGTGATGTCCAGGCAATCCCTGCATGCTTATTGGCTGTGTAACAGGTGCCAAAAATGCGGGACGGAGATTTCAGTTTTACATAGAGCACCGCCCAATACTTGCCAAGTGACTAGTACATCCAAGCACTGTGATACTCAAGTAATAACAGAGCATCACTGAGCATGTTCACTCATCCCTATAAAGGACCTGTCACTCGCTCAAAAAAAATGTAGATAAATGCCCACACACAAATCCCTAAGCTCTGATTATTCTGATGCTATTTTCCTTTTTGCATTGAGTTGCTCAATTGCAGATATAATCAAACATTTGTTTCTTCTGAAGCGCATAATGTGAAATCTCTGTGAGCAGACCAATTGTGCATTTATTCAGAGTTCTCTGGGGGGGTGCTTTCACTCCATCCTCCCAATCGCTACCAATTACCGCTTGGCAGATGGACTATAAATCTATTACTCTGGGGGGAGATGTGAAAGCACAACCCCAGAGAAGACTTTGAAGAATTGCCTGCTTGGACTGTAAATAGAGATTTCACAAACTGCGCTCCAAAATCAGCAAATCTGAACATCTTTACAATTGAGCGCAACAGGTCAAAACATAAAGAAGTGGCAGAATTGGGGAAGCTAAGAGATTTTTATAAGGTATTTAACTCACATTTTTTGAGAAAATCACAGGTCCTCTTTAAACTGATTGAAAGGCTGGTTCACTTTGTTTTAGATACATGATATCATGGTGAGCTGCAGCCGCAGATGCAGCCCAGCCCATAGACGCCCCCAAGCCGACCGACCTCAGAAGGCGTGGGGCACGCATCCTCCGGGGACCCAATACGGACCCTTTATACCGCAGAGGGGGACCCGGGCCTACCTCAACTAGGGGAGGGCAGAGACCGGGGTTCTGTGGCAGCTGAGCACGTGGACAAGGAAAGAGACACGTGGGACTTGATTACACCGCACAACTTCAGGTACTTCTGCCCTTCACCTCGCCAAACAGACCTACTACACCACCCTGATCTCCTCACTATCCAACAACCCCAAGAAACTTTTTAACACCTTTCACTCCCTCCTCAGGCCAAAAGCACAAGACACTATCACAGACATTTGTGCTGATGACCTGGCCTCCCACTTTATAGAGAAAATAGACAATATCCGTCAGGAAATCCGCTCCCAGACACCAAGTGCAAAGACTCCCATCCCTCCCTGCATCTCCCCTGGCTCACTCTCCACATTTGATCCCATCACAGAAGAAGAAGTCTCCAAGCTCCTCTCTTCTTCTCGTCCGACTACATGCACCACCGACCCCATTCCCTCACACCTCCTCCAGTCTCTTTCTCCAGTCGTCACAACTCACCTAACAACAATTTTTAATCTCTCTCTCTCCTCTGGCATTTTCCCCTCCTCCTTCAAACACTCTATCATTACTCCATTACTAAAAAAACCCCACCCTTGACCCATCATGCACAAACAACTACAGACCGGTCTCCAATCTCCCCTTCATCTCAAAACTCCTGGAGCGCCTGAACTACTCCCGCCTTACCCATTACCTCTCCACTCATTCCCTCCTAGACCCTTCACAGTCCGGTTTCCGCCCCCTACATTCGACAGAAACTGCACTCATCAAGGTGACCAATGACCTTCTGACAGCAAAATGTAATGGTGACCACTCTCTGCTCATTCTCCTCGACCTCTCTGCAGCTTTCAACACTGTTGACCACCCTCTCCTACTCTCTAGGCTCCAGTCACTAGGCATTAAGGACACTGCTTTCTCCTGGTTCTCCTCCTACCTTTCTGAACGCTCCTTCAGTGTTCTGTTCTCTGGCTCCACTTCATCTCCTCTTCCTCTCACTGTTGGGGTACCTCAGGGTTCAGTCATTGGCCCCCTTCTCTTCTCCCTCTACACAGCCCCAATTGGACAGACCATCAGCAGATTTGGCTTTCAGTACCATCTTTACGCTGATGACACACAACTATACACGTCATCCCCTGACCTTACCCCCGCTGTACTACAGAACGCCACTGACTGTCTGCAGTCTCCAACATCATGTCCGCTCTCTATCTGAAACTCAACCTCTCCAAAACTGAACTTCTTCTGCTCCCGCCTTCTACTAACCTCCCTAAATCTGACATTTCCCTCTCCGTGGGTGGCACCATAATAACACCCCGGCAGCAGGCACGCTGTCTGGGTGTTATGTTTGACTCCGATCTCTCCTTCACCTCCCACATACAATCTCTTGCCCGCTCGTGCCGCTTACACCTAAAGAACATCTCTAGAATCCGCCCTTCTCTCACCATGGAGACAACAAAAACACTCACTGTCGCCCTAATCCACTCCCGCCTGGACTACTGCAATGCTCTATTAATTGGCCTCCCCCTCACGCGACTTTCCCCTCTCCAGTCTATCCTTAATGCGGCAGCTAGGGTCGTCCATCTGGCTAATCGTTACTCGGATGTGTCCGCTCTTCGCCAGTCATTACACTGGCTGCCCATTCATTACAGGATACAATTCAAAGTACTTGTTCTCACCCACAAAGCTCTCCACAGTGCGGCACCCCCTTACATCTCCTCCCTCATTTCTGTCTATCGGCCTAGCCGACCACTGCGCTCTGCAAACGACTTTCGACTAACCTCTGCACTAATCCGTACCTCCCACTCCCGACTCCAAGACTTCTCCCGTGCTGCGCCAATCCTCTGGAATGCTCTACCCCAAGATATTAGGACCATCCACAACTTGCATAGTTTTAGGAGCTCTCTCAAAACACATTTGTTCAGAGCGGCCTATCATGTTCCCTAATCAAAGTCATTTTATGTTTGTGTGTGTGTAGCCCATTCACTATCTCCATCTACCCCCCACCCCCTGAAGATGGCTGGACCATCATTGTAAATACATCATTGTAAATACACACCTGTACTTTGTATCTCCCCCACCTCATTGTAGATTGTAAGCTCTCACGAGCAGGGTCGTCTTATTTTGTCTTATTTTGCTTTATTACTGTATTGTTAACGTTGTTACCTATGACTGTTGTGTTTGAAACTGTTAAACTGTAAAGTGCTGCGGAATATGTTGGCGCTATATAAATAAAGATTATTATTATTATAGAGAAAGTAAAGTTTACTAAAGTAAAGTCACGCAGTACATAAATAAAACATAATGATGTCAGGCTCCCGTTTCCACACCTCCCAGAAGGGTACCACCCACTGGACCCCAAGGCACCAATGGATCACCGATGCACACATAGGCGGGACATCAGGACAGAGGCAGGACATCAGGGTACACGAGGTCATATGGACGCAGGCAAGACATCAGGGTACAGACAGGACAACAGGACACAGGCAGGACATCAGGAATACAGGATAGACATCTGGGACACTGACGTGGCAGCCCAGGTCGTCGGCTGGGACACTGGCGTGGCAGCCCAGAGCATCAGTTACATCAGGGCATCAGACACAGGAAGGACATCAGGACACAGGCAGGGCATGAGGACATCAGGAATACCGCATAGACATCTGGGACACTGGCGTGGTAGCCCAGGTCATCAGCTGGCACACTGGCGTGGCAGCCCAGGGCATAAGTTACATCAGGACATCAGACACAGGAAGGACATCAGGACATCAGGGAACACGAGGTCATCAGGATGCAGACAGGATATCAGGGTACAGACAGGACATCAGGACATCTGGACCCAGGGTCACAGGCAGACATCAGACAGGAGTCGTTCGGTTCCGGACATCGGACACGACCTACAGGCACCACCACAGTCACAAGGCTCCAAGCTCCAGACAGCGGTCATCAGGCTCCGGGCATCGGACCTAGGAAGGAACTCAAGTGGGATGGTGCTAGATCCGCAGGATTGCTGGGCCTGCCAGGAGCTAGCATCGCATGGTATCCAGAGCACAGAGTAGATGCTCAACAGAAACACCAGTTACAAGAGACTCAAAGTCACTGGGTGCGAGGCTCCAGATGCAGAGGGATTCCAGGAACATAATCACAGCAGACACAGTTCAGACAGATTCAGGTACAGGACAGGTACGGGATCAAGGATTCGGGCCTGGATATACCGCCTCCAAGACAGGCGCCAGAACAGGACAAAACAGGAATCAAGGCAAGGACTTTGGTACCAAAACATAGACAGGAGAGGTGCAGGAACACAAACACACATAGCAAAGTTCAGGAGCTTTGTGAGTAGCTCAGGCCCTGCCCATAGGGCAGGGGAACTTTATATAGGAGCTGCCCCTCAGCAATTGGCTGGGGACAGCATTTCAAGTACACACACGAACCCTGATAAAAGCAGGGGAGGTGTGGCCGCGGCACAACCCCTTAGCACAAACAGAAACCATTACAGCACAATCAGTGCAGGAACTGAGGTTCAGGGCACCTGGCAGCGACTGCATGCCCAGACACATGTGTCAATTCATGCAACAGCTGCAAATTACCTCACAACTCGCGGACAGCTTCCACTGCGGCAACCAGGGACCGCACAAGCAGATGGTCATGCAGCAGAGCAAATAATAATAATAATAAACTTTATTTATATAGCGCCAACTAGGGTTGAGCGACCTTTAGTTTTTTAGGGTCTAGTCGGGTTTTGTGAAACCCGACTGTCTTAAAAGTCGAGTCGAGTGAAATCGGCCGACCACAGTGGAAACTCGGGTTTCGGCCGAAACACGAAACCCAGTAAAGATTTTTTTTTTTTTTTTAAATCTCTCTCTCTCTCTCTTTCTCTCTCTCTCTCTTTCTCTCTCTCTCTCTCTCCCCTCCGTCCCAGAACAGAAAATTTTGATTTGCACATTCCAAATCGCTGCTACGCACAAGCGATAACATGACGATAGGCGTTCACTCCCCTAACACCTATGTCATCACTCTGCCCACGCTCATTCATTGGCTGAAAAAATGGCGCTAATCGCGTCATACGAAATGCGACTTTGGCGCCAAGATCGCGTACCGCATTGTTGTGAATTCTGCTTTTGGCTCCCTCTGGTGGCTACTGGTGGTACTGGTTGACTTTGGTCTTGTGTTTCCAGTGCACCTGTTTTCATCAGGAAATTGGGAGTTTCCTATTTAGTCTGGCTTCTCAGTCACTCTAGTGCCGGCAATCAATGTTACCAGAGCATCTCTGTTGCTTGCTACCTGTTCCAAGTCTGCAATTCAGCTAAGTTGAAATCTTTGGCTTTTTGTGTTTGTTTTGTCCAGCATGCATTTATATTTCTCGTGCTGCTGGAAGCTCTAGTGATCTGAAATTACTACTCCGGTGTCATGAGTTGATAATGGAGTTAAGGTAGTTTCAGGATGGCTGCTTAGGGTTTTGAGGTAACCGCGAAGTCCTCTTTTGTATTTTCATCTATCTAGTCAGAGGGCCTCACTTTGCTGAATCTATATTCATACTGCGTTTGTGTTTTCCTCTTACCTAACCGTTATTACATGTGGGGGGCTACTATAACTTTTGGGGTTTCCCTGGAGGCAAGCCAGGTCTGTGTATTCCTCTTATAGGGGTAGTTAGCTCTCCGGCTGGCGCGAGGTGTCTAGGGATACAACGTAGGCACACCCCCTGGCTACTTTTATTTGCGTGTTAGGTTCAGCATCGCGGTTACCTGAGATACCATCTTCCTAGAGCTAGTCTGTTTTTGCCCATGTCCCTGCCATTGGGAATCATGACAGTATTGCCGGCCATAATGTATTAAAGGTATTGGCTAAAGAAGGAGAGAAAAAAAAAGAAGTTTCTGACACTTTTTTTTTTATTCAGAGGTTCTGTCTAGCCATAATTGCAATCTGCTGTTTTTTTTGTTTTTGTTTTTTTTTCTCTCCTCTTAACCCCTGAATGGCTCAGATCTCTGCTGTTGAGAAATGGATATCCAGAGTTTAGCTTCTAATCTTAATACTCTTGCCTCTAAGGTTCAAAATATCCAAGACTATGTGATACATGCTCCTATGTCTGAACCCAAGATCCCTATACCTGAGTTCTTTTCTGGAGATAGATCTCGCTTTTTGAATTTTAAGCACAATTGTAAATTGTATCTTTCTCTGAGATCTCGTTCCGCTGGAGACCACGCTCAGCAGGTTAAAATTGTTATTGCCTTGTTGCGGGGTGACCCCCAGAATTGGGCATTTGCATTGGCACCAGGGGATCCTGCGCTGCTCAATGTGGATGCGTTTTTTCTGGCACTGGGGTTGCTCTATGAGGAACCTAATTTGGAGATTCAGGCTGAAAAGGCCTTGCTAGCCCTCTCTCAAGGGCATGATGAAGCTGAAGTATATTGTCAAAAATTTCGAAAATGGTCTGTGCTTACTCAGTGGAATGAGTGCGCCCTGGCGGCGAATTTCAGAGAAGGTCTCTCTGACGCCGTTAAAGATGTCATGGTGGGGTTTCCTACGCCCACAGGTCTGAATGAATCCATGACTATGGCTATTCAGATTGATCGGCGTTTGCGGGAGCGCAAACCTGTGCACCATTTGGCGGTGTCTTCTGAGCAGGCACCGGAGATTATGCAATGTGATAGAATTCTGTCCAGAAGTGAACGGCAGAATTATAGGCGTAAAAATGGGTTGTGCTTCTACTGTGGTGATTCTGCTCATGTTATATCAGCATGCTCTAAACGCACAAAAAAGGTTGATAAGTCTTTTGCAATTGGCACCTTACAGTCTAAGTTTATTTTGTCTGTAACTTTGATCTGTTCATTATCAACTATTACTGTGGATGCCTATGTGGATTCTGGCGCTTCCTTGAGTCTTATGGATTGGTCCTTTGCCAGACGTTGTGGGTTTAGCCTAGAGCCTTTGGAAGTTCCTATCCCTCTGAAGGGTATCGACTCCACACCTTTGGCTAGGAATAAACCACAGGTCTGGACACAAGTGACTATGTGTATGACTCCTGACCATCGGGAGGTGATTCGCTTCCTTGTGTTGCATAACTTGCATGATGTCTTAGTGCTTGGATTGCCATGGTTGCAAACTCATAATCCAGTCCTTGACTGGAAAACAATGTCTGTGTTAAGCTGGGGATGTCAGGGGGCTCATGGGGAAGTACCTTTGGTTTCCATTGCTTCATCTACTCCCTCTGAAATTCCGGCATTTTTGTCTGATTATGGTGATGTTTTTGAGGAGCCTAAACTTAGTTCTCTCCCCCCTCACCGGGATTGCGATTGTGCTATAGACTTGATTCCGGGCAGCAAGTTTCCCAAGGGTCGTTTGTTCAATCTATCTGTGCCTGAGCATGCTGCTATGCGAGAATATATTAAGGAGTCCTTGGAAAAGTGACATATCCGTCCATCCTCATCCCCTTTAGGAGCAGGTTTTTTTTTCGTGGGTAAAAAAGATGGCTCCCTGAGGCCCTGTATTGATTATCGCCTGTTGAATAAGATTACAGTCAAATACCAGTATCCTTTGCCACTACTGACTGATTTATTTGCTCGTATTAAAGGGGCAAAGTGGTTCACTAAGGTTGATCTTCGGGGTGCGTATAATTTGGTGCGGATCAAGCAGGGAGATGAGTGGAAAACTGCATTTAATACGCCCGAGGGCCATTTTGAGTATTTGGTAATGCCTTTTGGTCTTTCTAATGCTCCTTCAGTCTTTCAGTCCTTTATGCACGATATTTTCCGTAAATACCTGGATAAATTTATGATTGTGTATTTGGATGATATTTTGATTTTTTCGGATGACTGGGAGTCGCATGTTCAACAGGTTAGGAAGGTTTTTCAGGTTTTGCGGTCCAATTCTCTGTTTGTAAAGGGTTCAAAGTGTATCTTTGGGGTTCAGAAGATCTCCTTTTTGGGGTATATTTTTTCCCCTTCTTCTGTTGAGATGGATCCTGTCAAGGTTCGGGCTATTTGTGATTGGACGCAGCCTACTTCCCTGAAGAGTCTTCAGAAGTTCTTGGGCTTTGCTCATTTCTATCGTCGATTTATAACTGGGTTTTCAAGTGTTGCTAAACCTCTGACTGATTTGACTAAGAAGGGTGCTGATGTTGCCAATTGGTCCTCTGCGGCTGTGGAGGCCTTTCGGGAGCTTAAGCGCCGCTTTTCTTCTGCCCCTGTGTTGCACCAGCCTGATGTTTCGCTCCCTTTTCAGGTTGAGGTTGATGCTTCCGAGATTGGAGCGGGGGCGGTTTTGTCGCAGAAAAGTCCCGATTGCTCAGTGATGAGACCATGTGCATTTTTCTCTCGAAAGTTTTCGCCCGCCGAGCGAAATTATGATGTCGGTAATCGGGAGCTCTTGGCTATGAAGTGGGCATTTGAGGAGTGGCGTCATTGGCTTGAGGGTGCTAGACATCAGGTGGTGGTCTTGACTGATCACAAGAATCTGATTTACCTTGAGTCCGCCAGGCGTCTGAATCCTAGACAGGCGCGCTGGTCATTGTTTTTCTCTCGGTTTAATTTTGTGGTTTCATACTTGCCGGGCTCGAAAAATGTGAAGGCAGATGCTCTTTCTAGGAGTTTTGAGCCTGACTCCTCTGGTGATTCTGAGCCTACGGGTATCCTTAAGGATGGAGTGATTTTGTCTGCTGTCTCCCCAGACTTGCGACGTGCTTTGCAGGAGTTTCAGACTGATAGGCCTGATCGTTGTCCGTCTGGGAGATTGTTTGTTCCAGATGAGTGGACCAGTAGTCATCTCAGAGGTTCATTCTTCTGTGTTGGCGGGCCACCCTGGAATTTTTGGTACCAGAGATTTGGTGGCCAGGTCCTTCTGGTGGCCTTCCCTGTCTCGGGATGTGCGTACCTTTGTACAGTCTTGTGATGTTTGTGCTCGGGCCAAGCCTTGCTGTTCTCGGGCTAGTGGATTGTTGTTGTCCTTGCCTATTTCGAAGAGGCCGTGGACGCACATCTCAATGGACTTTATCTCGGATCTCCCGGTTTCTCAGAAAATGTCCGTCATTTGGGTGGTGTGTGACCGTTTTTCTAAGATGGTTCATTTGGTACCCTTGCCCAAATTGCCTTCTTCATCGGAGTTGGTTCCTTTATTTTTTCAGAATGTGGTTCGCTTACATGGTATCCCGGAAAACATCGTGTCTGACAGAGGATCTCAATTTGTGTCTAGGTTCTGGCGAGCGTTCTGTGCCAGGATGGGCATTGATTTGTCTTTTTCATCTGCGTTCCATCCTCAGACTAATGGCCAGACGGAGCGAACTAATCAGACCTTGGAGACGTATTTGAGGTGTTTTGTGTCTGCTGATCAGGATGATTGGGTCGCCTTTTTGCCGTTGGCAGAGTTTGCCCTCAATAATCGGGCCAGTTCTGCTACTCTGGTTTCTCCTTTCTTTTGCAATTCAGGGTTTCACCCTCGTTTTTCGTCTGGTCAGGTGGAGTCTTCGGATTGTCCTGGAGTGGATTCTGTGGTGGATAGACTGCACCGGATTTGGAGTCATGTGGTGGACAATTTGAAGTTGTCTCAGGAGAAGACTCAGCAGTTTGCTAATCGTCATCGTCGTGTGGGTCATCATCTCCGTGTTGGAGACTTGGTGTGGTTGTCTTCTCGTTTTGTCCCTATGAAGGTCTCTTCTCTTATAGGAAAAAATATTTATAAACCAGGGAATCTGAATTAACTAGTGAACATATATCCCCTTAAAAAATTGAATTTTATTATGAATATTTTAAAAATACACCACCCAGTGCTATTTAGGCGCAATTCGGCCTAAAGATAAAAAAAAGACCAAGGTCTAGCGCATACCCTGCAATGGCCTACTCTGTCACCTGCCTGGCTGTGGAGGTTGGCACCCTAATTACGATGTTTTGGCGCCCCCACTCAACGTGGACTACCCCTCACTGCCCTAGATCACCCTATGCTGCAGGTGTGAAAACAAAATACATAAGAACAGAGATGAAGAAAGCAAAAAAATGGTCAAAAAAACACACAAAAAACTCAATAGAAAAAAATTAGCAAAAAAAAACAGAGGCAAAAGCAGGATATTAGATAAGACCTACAGTGGGGCAAAAAAGTATTTAGTCAGTCAGCAATAGTGCAAGTTCCACCACTTAAAAAGATGAGAGGCGTCTGTAATTTACATCATAGGTAGACCTCAACTATGGGAGACAAACTGAGAAAAAAAAATCCAGAAAATCACATTGTCTGTTTTTTTATCATTTTATTTGCATATTATGGTGGAAAATAAGTATTTGGTCAGAAACAAACAATCAAGATTTCTGGCTCTCACAGACCTGTAACTTCTTCTTTAAGAGTCTCCTCTTTCCTCCCCTCATTACCTGTAGTAATGGCACCTGTTTAAACTTGTTATCAGTATAAAAAGACACCTGTGCACACCCTCAAACAGTCTGACTCCAAACTCCACTATGGTGAAGACCAAAGAGCTGTCAAAGGACACCAGAAACAAAATTGTAGCCCTGCACCAGGCTGGGAAGACTGAATCTGCAATAGCCAACCAGCTTGGAGTGAAGAAATCAACAGTGGGAGCAATAATTAGAAAATGGAAGACATTCAAGACCACTGATAATCTCCCTCGATCTGGGGCTCCACGCAAAATCCCACCCCGTGGGGTCAGAATGATCACAATAACGGTGAGCAAAAATCCCAGAACCACGCGGGGGGACCTAGTGAATGAACTGCAGAGAGCTGGGACCAATGTAACAAGGCCTACCATAAGTAACACACTACGCCACCATGGACTCAGATCCTGCAGTGCCAGACGTGTCCCACTGCTTAAGCCAGTACATGTCCGGGCCCGTCTGAAGTTTGCTAGAGAGCATTTGGATGATCCAGAGGAGTTTTGGGAGAATGTCCTATGGTCTGATGAAACCAAACTGGAACTGTTTGGTAGAAACACAACTTGTCGTGTTTGGAGGAAAAAGAATACTGAGTTGCATCCATCAAACACCATACCTACTGTAAAGCATGGTGGTGGAAACATCATGCTTTGGGGCTGTTTCTCTGCAAAGGGGCCAGGACGACTGATCCGGGTACATGAAAGAATGAATGGGGCCATGTATCGTGAGATTTTGAGTGCAAACCTCCTTCCATCAGCAAGGGCATTGAAGATGAAACGTGGCTGGGTCTTTCAACATGACAATGATCCAAAGCACACCGCCAGGGCAACGAAGGAGTGGCTTCATAAGAAGCATTTCAAGGTCCTGGAGTGGCCTAGCCAGTCTCCAGATCTCAACCCTATAGAAAACCTTTGGATGGAGTTGAAAGTCCGTGTTGCCAAGCGAAAAGCCAAAAACATCACTGCTCTAGAGGAGATCTGCATGGAGGAATGGGCCAACAACAGTGTGTGGCAACCTTGTGAAGACTTACAGAAAACGTTTGACCTCTGTCATTGCCAACAAAGGATATATTACAAAGTATTGATATGAAATTTTGTTTCTGACCAAATACTTATTTTCCACCATAATATGCAAATAAAATGATAAAAAAACAGACAATGTGATTTTCTGGATTTTTTTTTCTCAGTTTGTCTCCCATAGTTGAGGTCTACCTATGATGTAAATTACAGATGCCTCTCATCTTTTTAAGTGGTGGAACTTGCACTATTGCTGACTGACTAAATACTTTTTTGCCTCACTGTATATAGGCTCCGGCCCCTTTCATAAACCAATTTGCTAAATACCAATAATAGGCAATGGGTATGCTGTCAGATGTGCCACATAAAAATTATAGCATCAATCACTACAGCCTATACCACATATACTCAAAGTACTGCAGTTTGTCTAGCTATTATTAGCATAAATTATACCCATAAGGTACCCATACTTGGCCCTGGGTATCTATTTGGGTTGTGTTTAATATTAACTGCAGGCTTTAATCCCTTATGGGTATAATTTATGCTAATAATAGCTAGACAAACTGCAGTACTTTGAGTATATGTGGTATAGGCTGTAGTGATTGATGCTATAAATTTTTATGTGGCACATCTGACAGCATACCCATTGCCTATTATTGGTATTTAGCAAATTGGTTTATGAAAGGGGCCGGAGCCTATATAGGTCTTATCTAATATCCTGCTTTTGCCTCTGTTTTTTTTTTTTTGCTAATTTTTTTCTATTGAGTTTTTTGTGTGTTTTTTTGACCATTTTTTTGCTTTCTTCATCTCTGTTCTGTATTTTGTTTTCACACCTGCAGCATAGGGTGATCTAGGGCAGTGAGGGGTAGTCCACGTTGAGTGGGGGCGCCAAAACATCGTAATTAGGGTGCCAACCTCCACAGCCAGGCAGGTGACAGAGTAGGCCATTGCAGGGTATGCGCTAGACCTTGGTCTTTTTTTTATCTTTAGGCCGAATTGTGCCTAAATAGCACTGGGTGGTGTATTTTTAAAATATTCATAATAAAATTCAATTTTTTAAGGGGATATATTTCCGAAGGTCTCTTCTCCTAAGTTCAAACCTCGGTTCATAGGTCCTTATAGGATTTTGGAGATTCTTAATCCTGTATCTTTTCGTTTGGACCTTCCAGCATCTTTCACCATTCATAATGTTTTCCATAGGTCGTTGTTGCGGAGGTACGAGGTACCGGTTGTTCCTTCTGTTGAGCCTCCTGCTCCTGTGCTGGTGGAGGGTGAATTGGAGTATGTTGTGGAGAAGATTTTGGACTCTCGTATTTCCAGACGGAGACTTCAATATCTGGTTAAATGGAAGGTATACGGTCAGGAGGATAATTCTTGGGTGACTGCCTCTGATGTTCATGCCTCTGATTTGGTTCGCGCCTTTCATAGGGCGCATCCAGATCGCCCTGGTGGTTCTCATGAGGGTTCGGTGCCCCCTCCTTAAGGGGGGGTACTGTTGTGAATTCTGTTTTTGGCTCCCTCTGGTGGCTACTGGTGGTACTGGTTGACTTTGGTCTTGTGTTTCCAGTGCACCTGTTTTCATCAGGAAATTGGGAGTTTCCTATTTAGTCTGGCTTCTCAGTCACTCTAGTGCCGGCAATCAATGTTACCAGAGCATCTCTGTTGCTTGCTACCTGTTCCAAGTCTGCAATTCAGCTAAGTTGAAATCTTTGGCTTTTTGTGTTTGTTTTGTCCAGCATGCATTTATATTTCTCGTGCTGCTGGAAGCTCTAGTGATCTGAAATTACTACTCCGGTGTCATGAGTTGATAACGGAGTTAAGGTAGTTTCAGGATGGCTGCTTAGGGTTTTGAGGTAACCGCGAAGTCCTCTTTTGTATTTTCATCTATCTAGTCAGAGGGCCTCACTTTGCTGAATCTATATTCATACTGCATTTGTGTTTTCCTCTTACCTAACAGTTATTACATGTGGGGGGATACTATAACTTTTGGGGTTTCCCTGGAGGCAAGCCAGGTCTGTGTATTCCTCTTATAGGGGTAGTTAGCTCTCCGGCTGGCGCGAGGTGTCTAGGGATACAACGTAGGCACACCCCCTGGCTACTTTTATTTGCGTGTTAGGTTCAGCATCGCGGTTACCTGAGATACCATCTTCCTAGAGCTAGTCCGTTTTTGCCCATGTCCCTGCCATTGAGAATCATGACACCGCATGGCCGACCCCACACAGGGATCGGGTCGGGTTTCATGAGACGCCGACTTTGCCAAAAGTCGGCGACTTATGAAAATGAATGACCCGTTTCGCTCAACCCTAGCGCCAACATATTCCGCAGCGCTTTACAGTTTAACAGTTTCAAACACAACAGTCATAGGTAACAATGTTAACAATACAGTAATAAAGCAAAATAAGACAAAATAAGACGACCCTGCTCGTGAGAGCTTACAATCTACAATGAGGTGGGACCTCCTTGTAATATTTTTCTATTAACACTGCCTAAACTTTATGGAGTATAATATTTAATACTAGTTCGTTCTTCCTGTTCTAAAACATACCCTGTCTCCTGAAGGGAATTACGCTGCTGTGTTGGGTTAGCTTCGGACCCGTTTAATCGAAGCTGGTGGCAGCATACCGTGCAGGCCTTTGGGTGTTGTTGTAGCGACCGCGGCGTTGATAATTATTGTTCCTGCCTGAGTGGGAGTAGTTTATCGTGTCGCTGCAGCGTGCCCAATAGCCAGTACATAGCAGGCAGCCTTTCTGGCGACTAATTACCCAAGGTGCAGTACCTAATCTGACCTGAGAGTAAGGGGGGCGCCAGAGAGCTGCAAGTTTTAAGTGGAACTGTAAGCGGGATATACATAAATCCCTGCAGTTCGTGGTATATTGAAGAGCAGTGGGATACCTAGAATAAGCCCCTGCTGTAAACTAAGAGGTCAATAGCCTTGTGTGTGTTTTTCATCACATTGTGGAGTGGAGGGATAACTAAGATAAGCCTCTGCACATGTGATAGCCATCTGTTGGCCTAAAGTCACCCCGATCCGTGACGTAGGGGTGACGGTCACAGTGTGAATCGTGACCTAACCACCCATGTATGGCTACGCAGCAAAGCTGGGAACTGAGAAGGCTCCATAAAAGTAACAGCCAACAGTATCCCAGCTCAACTAGGGGGAAAGGAGCAAAGGGTTAAAGCAAAGACATGCATTGTCACGCCGAAAACCAGATGCAGACAGAACGGCATGACACATGAATAAATAAAGTGCAAACAACCTTTAGAATAATAAACTGTACAAAAACACACACAATTTTGTGATGATGTTTTCAGCTGCACTTTTTTTATTTACCAGCAATAACCACACAGGTAAATAACGTAGCTACAGATGCATCTCACAAAATTAGAATATCATCAAAAAGTTAAGTTCTTGAATACAAAAAGTAAAACTCATATATTTTATAGTCATTACAAATAGAGTGATGTAGTTCAAGTGTTTATTTCTGTTAATGTTGATGATTATGGCTTACACCCAATGAAAACCCCCAAATCATTATCTCAGTGAATTAGGATATTTTATAACACCAGCTTGAAAAAATGATTTTAACATCCGAAATGTTCGCCGACTGAAATGTATGTTCAGTAAATGCACTCAATACTTGGTTGGGGCACCTTTTGCATCAATTACTGCATCAATGTGGCGTGGCATGGAGTCGAACAGTCTGTGGTACTCCTGAGGTGTTATGGAAGCCCATGTTTCTTTGATAGCAGCTTTCAGCTCATATGCATTGTTGGGTCTGGTGTCTCTCATCTTCCTTTTGACAATACCCCATAGATTTTCTATGGGGTTAAGGCCAGGCGAGTTTGCTGGCCAATCAAGCACAGTGAAACACAGTTGTTTTTAAACCAGGTATTGGTACTTTTGGCAGTGTGGACAAGTGCCAAGTCCTGCTGGAAAATTATTATTTCCATCTTCAAAAAGCTTGTCAGCAGAGAGAAGCATGAAGTGCTGTAAAATTTCCTGGTATACGGCTGCGCTGACTTTGGTCTTGATAAAACACAGTGCACCTATACCAGCAGATGATATGACTCCCCAACCATCACTGAAGGCTGGTATCAAAGCAACCTGGGCTTCCATAACACCTCAGCAGTGCCACAGACTGATCGCCTCCATGCCATGCTGTGCTGATGCAGTAATTGATGCAAAAGGAGCCCCGATTAAGTATTGAGTGCATTTACTGAACATACATTTCAGTAGGCCAACATTTCGGATGTTAAAATCATTTTTTCAAACTGGTGTTCTAAAGTATTCTAATTTACGGAGATAATGACTTTTGGGTTTTCATTGGCTCTAAGCCATAATTATCAACAGAAATAAACACATGAAATGCATCGCTCTATTTGTAATGACTCTATATAATATGAGTTTCACTATTTGTATTGAAGAACTGAAATAAATTAAAGGGAACCTGTCACCCCCCCAGGTGTTTGTAACTAAAAGAGCCACCTTGTGCAGCACTAATGCTGCATTCTGACAAGGTGGCTCTTTTAGTTCGGCCTCTGCGCGCCGGGCGCCGCCTCCTCTCCCTTCGTTAGCGTTCCCGGCGCCTGCGCTGTTATATTTTTGGGGGGCATGCGCAGTTGCGCTGCCCTTCGAACTTGCAGCTCAGGTGCCGGGGACGCTAATGAAGGAAGAGGAGGCAGCGCCCGGTGTGCAGAGGCCATCAGTGACGGCTGTGGTGCGTCTGGATTAGGGGGGAAAGACCTGCCCCCGTGGCGATTTCAAGGTATGAGGGACAAATTTCAAAAATGATTATTTCAGCAGTGCCAGGAATAAGAACCAAAAGAGCCACCTTGTCAGAATGCAGCACTAGTGCTGCACAAGGTGGCTCTTTTAGTTACAAACGCCTGGGGGGGTGACAGGTTCCCTTTAACTTTTTCATCATATTTTAATTTTGTGAGATGCACCTGTATTTGCGATAAAACCGTTGCACTGTTTCATCAAAAGTGATGTAGCGCAAACTCTCTCTGCGGCAGTCATCATGAAATACAAAGCACCAAATTCATTAAGTGGCATGCCTGTTTGGTGTTGTGTGCTACTCCAGTCAAGTCAATGTGGAAAACACATACCCACACATTTGATCAATTTGATGGGGGGAATGGCAATGTCCCACCTTGGCTCCTCCATACCTTGCATTGGGCGGATTCAAACTGGTGTGTAAACGCCAAAAGTTGCTAAATTGTTTTTTAAAAGTTTTGTAGCCATTTTTATGGTGCAAAAGCTTTGATGAATGTGGTTTTTAATCCTTGTTTTAACTGGTTAAAATATCTCAGGTATATTATTATTATTATTTATTTATATAGCACCATTGATTCCATGCTGCTGTACATGAGTTAAACCATATCCATTTATGATATGTAGACATATTGACTGTTGTGATTTTGCTTTTTGCTCCCTCTAGTGGTCATTAGTGATTTGACTCTGGAGCTTCTGTCTTTTCCTATATCCTCACCTGGGCCGTTAGTTCAGGGGCGTTGCTATATAAGCTCCCTGGACCTTCAGTTCAATGCCTGGCATCGTTGAAATCAGAGCTAATCTGTTGTGCTCTTGTCCTATGATCCTGGTTCCTGTATTTCAAGCTAAGTCTGCTTCCTTGCTTTTTGCTTTTGTTTAGTTAGGTATTTTTGTCCAGCTTGTTCCAATCTGTATCCTGACCTTTGCTGGAAGCTCTAGGGGGCTGGTGTTCTCCCCCCGGACCGTTAGACGGTTCGGGGGTTCTTGAATCTCCAGCGTGGATTTTTATAGGGTTTTTGTTGACCAGATAAGTTATCTTGCTATATTCTGCTATTAGTAAGCTGGCCTCTCTTTGCTGAACCTGGTTCATTTCTGTGTTTGTCATTTCCTCTTACCTCACCGTTATTATTTGTGGGGGGCTTGTATCTTGCTTTGGGGTCCCTTTCTCTGGAGGCAAGAGAGGTCTTTGTTTTCTTCTCCTAGGGGTAGTTAGATTCTCCGGCTGGCGCGAGTCATCTAGCGATCTCCGTAGGCATGATCCCCGGCTACTTCTAGTGTTGGCGTTAGGAGTAGCTATTTGGTCAACCCAGTTACCACAGCCCTATGAGCTGGATTTTTGAATCTCGCAGACTTACACGTTCCTCTGAGACCCTGTCCACTGGGGTCATAACAGTATGCCAGGCCAGTATTAAATGTATAATGCATTGCAGAAGTGGGATTATAAGAAAGAAAATTTTGAGTTTTTTTTTTCCCTCTCTCATTTTTTTTTTTTTTTCTTTTCCCCTTTACCTCAGAGTGGCTTAAGCTTGCTGCAGACATGAATGTCCAGACCTTGATTACAAGTGTGGACCAGCTTGCCGCTCGTGTGCAGGGTATACAAGATTATGTTACCAGAAATCCTAGGTCTGAACCCAAGATTCCGATTCCTGAACTGTTTTCAGGAGACCGATTTAAGTTTAGGAATTTCAGGAATAATTGTAAATTGTTTTTGTCCCTGAAACCTTGTTCGTCTGGAGACTCTGCTCAACAAGTAAAAATTGTTATTTCATTCTTACGGGGTGACCCTCAAGATTGGGCTTTTTCGTTGGCGCCAGGAGATCCGGCATTGGCTGATATTGATGCGTTTTTTCTGGCGCTCGGTTTACTTTATGAGGAACCCAATCTTGAGATTCAGGCAGAGAAAGCCTTGCTGGCTATGTCTCAGGGCCAGGACGAGGCTGAGGTGTATTGCCAAAAATTTCGGAAATGGTCCGTGCTGACACATTGGAACGAGTGTGCACTGGCCGCTAATTTTAGAAATGGCCTTTTTGAGGCCATTAAGAATGTTATGGTGGGTTTTCCCATTCCCACAGGTCTGAATGATACCATGTCCCTGGCTATTCAAATTGACCGGCGGTTGCGGGAGCGCAAAACCGCAAATTCCCTCATGTTGTTGTCTGAACAGACACCTGATGTGATGCAATGTGATAGAAAAACCGCAAATTCCCTCATGGTGTTGTCTGAACGGACACCTGATTTGATGCAATGTGATAGAATCCTGACTAGAAATGAGAGGAAAATTCATAGACGCCGGAATGGCTTGTGCTACTACTGTGGTGATTCTACACATGTTATCTCAGCATGCTCTAAACGTATATCTAAGGTTGTTAGTCCTGTCACCGTTGGTAATTTGCATCCTAAGTTTATTCTGTCTGTAACTTTGATTTGCTCACTGTCATCTTATCCTGTCATGGCGTTTGTAGATTCAGGTGCTGCCCTGAGTCTTATGGATCTCTCATTTGCTAAGCGCTGTGGTTTTATTCTTGAACCATTAGAAAATCCTAGCCCTCTTAGGGGTATTGATGCTACGCCATTAGCAGAAAATAAACCGCAGTATTGGACACAGGTTACCATGTGCATGACTCCTGAACACCGCGAGGTGATACGTTTTCTCGTTCTACATAAAATGCATGATTTGGTTGTTTTGGGGCTGCCATGGTTACAGACCCATAATCCAGTCCTTGACTGGAAGGCTATGTCAGTGTCTAGTTGGGGCTGTCGTGGTATTCATGAGGATTCCCTGCCTGTGTCTATTGCTTCTTCTACGCCTTCGGAAGTTCCGGAGTATTTGTCTGATTATCAGGATGTCTTTAGCGAGTCCAGGTCCAGTGCATTGCCTCCTCATAGGGAATGTGACTGTGCAATAGATTTGATTCCAGGCAGTAAATTTCCTAAGGGAAGACTGTTTAATCTGTCGATACCTGAACATACCGCTATGCGTTCATATATCAAGGAGTCTCTGGAGAAAGGACACATCCGTCCGTCTTCTTCCCCTCTTGGTGCGGGATTCTTTTTTGTGGCTAAAAAGGACGGATCTTTGAGGCCTTGTATTGACTATCGGCTTTTAAATAAGATCACTGTCAAATTTCAGTATCCTTTGCCGCTGTTGTCTGACTTGTTTGCCCGGATTAAAGGTGCCAAGTGGTTTACCAAGATAGACCTTCGTGGTGCGTACAACCTTGTGCGCATTAAGCAAGGGGATGAATGGAAAACCGCATTCAATACGCCCGAAGGTCATTTTGAGTACTTGGTGATGCCTTTTGGGCTCTCTAATGCCCCTTCAGTTTTTCAGTCCTTTATGCATGACATTTTCCGGAACTATCTGGATAAATTTTTGATCGTTTATCTGGATGATATTCTGGTTTTTTCTGATAATTGGGACTCGCATGTGGAGCAGGTCAGGATGGTCTTTAAAATTTTGCGTGAAAATTCTTTGTTTGTCAAGGGCTCAAAGTGTCTTTTTGGTGTACAGAAGGTTCCCTTTTTGGGGTTCATTTTTTCCCCTTCTGCTGTGGAGATGGACCCAGTCAAGGTCCGAGCTATTCTTGATTGGACTCAGCCCTCGTCAGTTAAGAGTCTTCAGAAGTTCTTGGGTTTCGCTAACTTCTACCGTCGTTTTATCGCTAACTTTTCTAGCATTGTGAAACCTTTGACGGATATGACCAAGAAGGGCTCCGATGTGGTTAATTGGGCTCCTGCTGCCGTGGAGGCTTTCCAGGAGTTGAAACGTCGGTTTACTTCGGCGCCTGTTTTGTGCCAGCCTGATGTCTCGCTTCCCTTTCAGGTTGAGGTGGATGCTTCAGAGATTGGAGCAGGGGCCGTTTTGTCGCAGAGAGGCCCTGGTTGCTCTGTTATGAGACCTTGCGCCTTTTTCTCTAGGAAGTTTTCGCCTGCGGAGCGAAATTATGATGTGGGCAATCAGGAGTTGTTGGCCATGAAATGGGCATTTGAGGAGTGGCGTCATTGGCTCGAGGGTGCTAAGCATCGTGTGGTGGTCTTGACTGATCACAAAAATCTGATGTATCTCGAGTCTGCTAAACGCCTGAATCCTAGACAGGCCCGCTGGTCATTGTTTTTCTCCCGTTTTGACTTTGTTGTCTCGTATTTACCAGGTTCAAAAAATATGAAGGCCGATGCTCTTTCCAGGAGCTTTGTGCCTGATGCTCCTGGAGTCGCTGAACCTGTTGGTATTCTTAAGGATGGTATTATCTTGTCAGCTATTTCTCCAGATCTGCGATGTGTGTTGCAGAGATTTCAGGCTGATAGGCCTGATTCTTGTCCACCTGACAGACTGTTTGTGCCTGATAAGTGGACCAGCAGAGTCATTTCCGAGGTTCATTCCTCGGTGTTGGCAGGTCACCCAGGAATTTTTGGCACCAGAGATCTGGTGGCCAGATCCTTTTGGTGGCCTTCCTTGTCTAGGGATGTGCGGTCATTTGTACAGTCCTGTGGGACTTGTGCTCGAGCTAAGCCTTGCTGTTCTCGTGCCAGCGGGTTGCTCTTGCCCTTGCCTGTCCCTAAGAGACCTTGGACACATATCTCCATGGATTTCATTTCTGATCTTCCGGTGTCTCAAGGCATGTCTGTTATCTGGGTGATATGTGATCGCTTCTCCAAGATGGTCCATTTGGTTCCTTTGCCTAAGCTGCCTTCCTCTTCCGATCTGGTTCCTGTGTTTTTCCAGAACGTGGTTCGTTTGCACGGCATCCCTGAGAATATTGTGTCAGACAGAGGATCCCAGTTCGTTTCCAGATTCTGGCGATCCTTTTGTAGTAGGATGGGCATTGACTTGTCGTTTTCGTCTGCTTTCCATCCTCAGACTAATGGACAGACGGAGCGAACTAATCAGACTTTGGAGGCTTATTTGAGGTGTTTTGTCTCTGCTGATCAGGACGATTGGGTGACCTTCTTGCCGTTGGCTGAGTTTGCCCTTAATAATCGGGCTAGTTCCGCCACCTTGGTTTCGCCGTTTTTCTGCAACTCTGGTTTCCACCCTCGTTTTTCTTCGGGTCATGTGGAACCTTCTGACTGCCCTGGGGTGGATTCTGTGGTGGACAACTTGAAGTTGTCACAGGAGAGGGCTCAGCGCTTTGCCAACCGCCACCGCGGTGTGGGTCCCCGACTACGTGTTGGGGATTTGGTGTGGCTTTCTTCCCGCTTTGTTCCTATGAAGGTTTCCTCTCCCAAATTTAAACCTCGTTTTATTGGTCCTTACAAGATATTGGAAATCCTTAACCCTGTATCCTTTCGCCTGGATCTTCCTGTGTTGTTTGCTATCCACAACGTGTTTCATAGGTCCTTGTTGCGGCGGTGCGTTGTGCCTGTGGTTCCTTCTGCTGAGCCTCCTGCTCCGGTGTTGGTTGAGGGCGAGTTGGAGTACGTGGTGGAGAAGATCTTGGATTCTCGTCTCTCCAGGCGGAGGCTTCAGTACCTGGTCAAGTGGAAGGGCTATGGTCAGGAAGATAATTCCTGGGTGGTCGCCTCTGATGTTCATGCGGCCGATTTAGTTCGTGCCTTTCACGCCGCTCGTCCTGAACGCCCTGGTGGTCGTGGTGAGGGTTCGGTGACCCCTCACTAAGGGGGGGGTACTGTTGTGATTTTGCTTTTTGCTCCCTCTAGTGGTCATTAGTGATTTGACTCTGGAGCTTCTGTCTTTTCCTATATCCTCACCTGGGCCGTTAGTTCAGGGGCGTTGCTATATAAGCTCCCTGGACCTTCAGTTCAATGCCTGGCATCGTTGAAATCAGAGCTAATCTGTTGTGCTCTTGTCCTATGATCCTGGTTCCTGTATTTCAAGCTAAGTCTGCTTCCTTGCTTTTTGCTTTTGTTTAGTTTGGTATTTTTGTCCAGCTTGTTCCAATCTGTATCCTGACCTTTGCTGGAAGCTCTAGGGGGCTGGTGTTCTCCCCCCGGACCGTTAGACGGTTCGGGGGTTCTTGAATCTCCAGCGTGGATTTTTATAGGGTTTTTGTTGACCAGATAAGTTATCTTGCTGTATTCTGCTATTAGTAAGCTGGCCTCTCTTTGCTGAACCTGGTTCATTTCTGTGTTTGTCATTTCCTCTTACCTCACCGTTATTATTTGTGGGGGGCTTGTATCTTGCTTTGGGGTCCCTTTCTCTGGAGGCAAGAGAGGTCTTTGTTTTCTTCTCCTAGGGGTAGTTAGATTCTCCGGCTGGCGCGAGTCATCTAGCGATCACCGTAGGCATGATCCCCGGCTACTTCTAGTGTTGGCGTTAGGAGTAGCTATTTGGTCAACCCAGTTACCACAGCCCTATGAGCTGGATTTTTTAATCTCGCTGACTTACACGTTCCTCTGAGACCCTGTCCACTGGGGTCATAACAATTGACCCCGATTCATTATTTGTGATTATCAAAGTCACTTTTTCATTTTTGTCTTGTGATATAAGTAGACATTTTTGTGCGAATTCTAGACATGTTCATGAATTCAGTGAAAAATCAAAAATGCTCTTTATTTTTTTAACTGATTTTGGTGAGTTTTTAGCACCAAAAGTTGCAAATCCTTTGAAAAGTTGCAAAATGGACCTTAATTAAAAAACTACTCTAGAAGTCTTACTCCAGGCAGCAACTGGAGAAAGATGCGCCAAAGAAATGTGACATTTGGTAAAGTCACATTTCTTGAATCTGTCTAAAACATCTGTGATAGCAAAGTATTTGAGAACATACAAAAAACACTTAAAAAATAAAGATAACTTAACCCCTTCCCGACCTTTCACTCAGCGTATGCATCATGAAAACCTGTGCCAATCCGACCTGTGACGCAGCATATGCGTCATGGTCGGATCGTGCTCCTGCAGGCCGGGTGAAAGGGTTAACTGTAATTTCACCCGACCTTCAGGGAGTGGTACTTGAGCCCAGGGGGGGGGGGGCTTCGCCCCCCCCGTGGCTATGATCGCTCTGATTGGCTGTTGAAAGTGACGTTTCACTTTCACTTTCAATCAGAGCGATAGTAATATTTCACCAATGAAAATTGGTGAAATATTACAATCCAGCCATGGCCGATGCTGCAATAGCATCAGCCATGGCTGGAGATCGTGATCTGCCCCCCGCCACCGATCTCCTCCCCACCCTCCTCCGTCCTGTCATCTGCTGTCCTCCGCTCCCCCATCCTCCTGTTTGCTCCCCCCGCAGTCCGATCTCCCCCCCGCTGTCCGATCCCCCCCTCATACTTACCGACCTCCGGTGTCCCTCCCGGTGTCCGTCCGTCTGCTCCATGGGCGCCGCCGGCTGGCAGATTCGTTCCAGGTACATTTTGATTGCTGTGATATCTTTATCACCCCCATATGAAGGGACAATAATAAAATAAAGAAAATATATTTACTTTTATTTTTCCACTAGGGTTAGGGTTAGGGCTAGGGTTAGGGCTAGGGTTGGGGTTAGGGCTAGGGCTAGGGTTAGGGTTAGGATTAGGGCTAATGCTAGGGTTAGGGCTAGGGTTAGGACTAGGGTTAGGTTTAGAATTAGGGTTAGAATTAGGCTATGTGCACACTGTGCGGATTTAGCTGCGGATCCGCAGCGGATTGACCGGAAATAGGGTTAAGATTAGGGTTTGGGGTGTGTTGGGGTTAGGGTTGTGGTTAGGGTTATGGTTAGGGGTGTATTGGGGCTAGTGTTGGAGTTAGAATTGAGGGGTTTCCACTGTTTAGGCACATCCGGGGTCTCCAAGCATGACATGGCACCACCATTGATTTTCAGCCAATCTTGCGTTCAAAAAGTCAAATGGTGCTCCTTCCCTTCCGAGCCCCAACGTGCGCCCAAACAGTGGTTTACCCAAACATATGGGTTATTGTCGTACTCAGGAAAAATTGCACAACAATATTGGGGGTCTAATTTCTCCTGTTACCCTTGGGAAAATAAAAAATGGGGGGCTAAAACTTATTTTTGTGAAAAAAAAAGGATTTTTTATTTTCCTGGCTCTGCGTTATAAATTTCTGTGAAGCACTTGGGGGATCAAAGTGCTCACCACACATCTAGATAAGTTCCTTGGGTGGTGTAGTTTCCAAAATGGGGTCATTTGTGGTGGGTTTCTACTGTTTAGGCACATTAGGGGCTCTGCAAACGCAACATGACGCCCACAGACCATTCCATCAAAGTCTGCATTTCAAAACGTCACTACTTCCCTTGCGAGCCCTGATGTGTGCCCAAACAGTGGTTTCCCCCCACATATGGGGTATCAGCGTACTAAGGACAAACTGAACAACAACTTTTGGGGTCCAATTTCTCCTGTTACTCTTGTGAAAATAAAAAATTGCGGGCTAAAAAATAATTTTTGAGGAAAGAAAAATGATTTTTTATTTTCACGTCTCTGCGTTATAAACTTCTGTGAAGCACTTGGGGGTTCCAAGTGCTCACCACACATCTAGATAAGTTCCTTTGGGGGTCTAGTTTCCAAACTGTGGTCACTTATGGGGGTTTCTACTGTTTAGGCACATCAGGGGCTATGCAAATGCAACGTGATGCCTGCAGACCATTGCATCAAAGTCTGCATTCAAAAGCGTCACTACTTCCCTTCCGAGCCCTGACGTGTGCCCAAACAGTGGTTTACCCCCACATATAGGATATCAGCGTACTCAGGACAAACTGGGCAACAAATATTGGGGTCCAATTTCTCCTGTTACCCTTGTGAAAATAAAAAATTGCTTGCTAAAACATAATTTTTGAGGAAAGAAAAATGATTTTTTATTTGCACGGCTCTGCGTTGTAAACTTCTGTGAAGCAGTTGGGGGTTTAAAGTGCTCACCACACATCTAGATAAGTTCCTTGGGGGTCTAGTTTCAAAAATGGGGTCATTTGTGGGGGGTTTCTACTGTTTAGGCACATCAGGGGCTCTGCAAACGTAACATGATGCCCGCAGACCATTCTATCAAAGTCTGCATTCCAAAACGTCACTACTTCCCTTCTGAGCCCCGACGTGTGCCCAAACAGTGGTCCCCCCCCCACATATGGGGTATCAGCGTACTCAGGGCAAACTGGACAATAACTTTTGGGGTCCAATTTCTCCTGTTACTCTTGTGAAAATAAAAAATTGCTTGCTAAAAAATAATTTTTGAGGAAAGAAAAATGATTTTTTATTTGCACGGCTCTGCGTTATAAACTTTTGTGAAGCACTTGAGGGTTCAAAGTGCTCACCACACATCTAGATTAGTTCCATGGGAGGTCTAGTTTCAAAAATGGGGTCACTTGTGGGGAGCTCTAATGTTTAGGCACACAGGGCTCTCCAAACGCGACATGGTGTCCGCTAACGATTGGAGCTAATTTTTCATTCAAAAAGTCAAATGGCGCTCCTTCCCTTCCGAGCCCTGCCGTGTGCCCAAACAGTGGTTTACCCCCACATGTGAGATATCAGTGTACTCAGGAGAAATTGCCCAATAAATTTTAGGATCCATTTTATCCTGTTGCCAATGTGGAAATTAACAAATTGAGGCTAAAAGAATTTTTTTGTGAAAAAAGTACTTTTTCGTTTTTACGGATCAATTTGTGAAGCACCTGGGGGTTCAAAGTGCTCACTATGCATCTAGATAAGTTCCTTGGGGGGGGTCTAGTTTCTAAAATGGGGTCTCTTGTAAGGGATCTCCATTGTTTAGGCACACAGGGGCTCTCCAAACGCGACATGGTGTCCGCTAACGATTGGAGCTAATTTTTAATTCAAAAGTCAAATGGCGCTCCTTCCCTTCCCGTGTGCACAAACAGTGGTTTGTGACCACATATGAGGTATCGGTGTACTCAGGAGAAATTGCCCAACGCATTTTAGGATCCATGTTATCCTGTTGCCCATGTGAAAATGAAAAAATTGAGGCTAAAATAAATTTTTGGTGAAAAAAAGTACTTTTTCATTTTTACGGATCAATTTGGGAAGCACCTGGTGTTAGGGGTTGAGTACCCACCTTTGCACAGGGGGAATCTCGGGCCATCTCCGCTGTGGTCTCCCATTCTTCCCCTGCCGCAGTGGAGCCTGCTCAGCGGAGACATCGGTCCCAGTGTCTCGCTCATTCTGACTCTGTACAGAGAGTTACTGCTGCTTTTCCTGCTTCTGCAATTGAAGTCAGTGCTGGGCAGCGGCGAGCAGACGCTTCTGGGACTAAGTCCTGCTTTTCTCGTTCTGAGCATGCCCAGAGTAAGATCTCTCAGTGGAGATCGAGGGCCACTTGATCAGACACTGCAGCTAAGGTCCTGTAGGTGCTCACGCTCTGTGGCAGCCTCTCATGGTTAACTGGAGGAAGGTCCTGTACGTACTGCAACTATTTAAGGCTCGCATGGCCATGCGCTAGTATTGAATCAGTTTTGTGTATGCGCCTGTGTGGTCACATTTATGTGTGTGTTCAGGGACTCGGCTGAAATAAGCCCCTAGAATGCCGGCACCTCCGGCGAGGAGATTGTGTGTGTGGATCTAGGGCCCCGGCTGAAATAAGCCCCTAGAATACCGGCTTCTCCGGTGAGGAGATTGTATGTGTGTGTGACCACAGACTGCCTTCAGCTCGGCAGTTAGCTGTTTACTCCTGTGGGGTTAACAGGGCACAGCGTCTTGTTTCCGTGCGACTCTGTGAAGTAACAGAGTTCACTTAAACCGCCATATAGTGTCGTCATTTGCTAGTGTGGCGCCCCTAGGGGTATTTGCCACAAAAATAGTTATTGACACCAAATACAAATATTAAAATAGCAAGACTGCACTACCATCTCCGGCCAGAAGGGGGAGCTCCAGAGACTCCCCTTGATCTATTCTGGTCTGAGAAAAGGACGGGCAGTTGGGTTGAGGAGTTGAAAGTGAGAGGTCGTATAACTGAACTCCTAACAGCCCTATGACGGATTATAGGCCCGTGATACCCATAGTAGGAAAAGAGGAATAGAGAAAAAGGACATTGTGAGAACCGGGTAGCAATAACCTCTACCCAGAATAGGCGCAGAGACGGATACCGGATCCGTGGCTATATTCATTATATATAATACAGCAACCGGAAGGAAGTGAGGTGATATCAGCTTCACCAGGGTAAGACGCAGCAACAGACACAGAGTTCAGCGGTACTCCCAGAGGGGGTAAGCTGACAAAAAAAAAAGGACTCGGGTTGTCCGTCGAACCAGAGCACAGAAGAGACAGATTGGGTCGGCAGCCAGTTCACAAACAGCAGCAGGGCCATACAGAAACTGCGCATAATAAGAGGTGGAAATCCTGACAGGATCAAAGTAATTCAGAGTTCTTAAACAGACTCCGGTGACAATATTGGTTGCAAATCCCTTTTTGTTGAAGTAAACTGGTTAAACATTTCAGCGCCTCAGTCTTTCATTTGGACAATAGCCATCGATCCAGGATCGGGGTCATCACAGCCGAGAGGACCTGCTGCTGATCAAGTAAGTGTCTGTTCCTTCATGATATCCCTTACATTGTGCATCGCCTGAGGCCACAGCACCGGGTCAAGCCACTAGTGACATCCCCCTCAAGAGACGGACCTCATTGATCTGGTGCTGGGTACCTCGGTCTCCCGGGCGTCACACTAGCAGCAGGTTCCTGCGAACGCACCAATAATAACATCTATATTTACTCGGTGCGTTCCGCTAGCCCTAACATAATACTAGCGCAATGGCGGACAAACAGCAATCTTTGCGGTACATCCAACAGCTGGAGGGTAGGTTGGCGGCTCTCGAGCGCACAACCTCAGCTGTGGATGTAACCGCAGTAGCTGTTCAGGCTGCTAGCATGGCTGCAGCAACTTTGTCCACTGCCACTCCTGTTCCGACCCTATCTCGCCTCCCGCTGCCCAAAAAATTTTCTGGTGATGGCAAATCTTGTAGGGGTTTCGTGAGTCAGTGCTCAATACACCTCGAGCTTCTGGCTGCACGATTCCCTACAGAGCGGGCAAAGGTGGGATTCATTATGTCCCTCCTGTCGGACAGGGCGTTGGAGTGGGCTACGCCGCTGTGGGAGCGTGGCGATCATGTGGTGCAGAGTGCTCCGCTGTTTCTGAGCACTCTGAAACAGGTCTTTTTAGGACCTCGAGTCACCCATGATACGGCGCTCCAACTGTTGGCATTGACTCAGGGCTCGTCCTTGGTCAGCCATTTTGCCGTCCACTGCCGCACCTTGGCATCTGAGCTGGAGTGGTCGGATAAAGCCCTCATCCCTATATTTTGGAGGGGGCTGGCTGACCATGTTAAGGACACTCTGGCGACTAGGGAGATTCCCGCCACACTGGAGGAGTTAATAACTGTATCTACTCGTATTGACCTCCGTTTTCACGAGCGGAGGTTAGAGCGAGCCCAGTGTAGGCAGAGGTTTCGGCTGGCTCCCACCTTCGCTAAACCTTTGGAATCTCCGGTTCAGGCAACCGAGTCACATGAGGCCATGGAGTTGCCACGAGCGGGACCTAAGTCCCGGACCGCTCATGCACTTAGGGTCTGTCATGTTTGCCGGCAGTCAGGACATTTTGCCACCAGATGTCCTCAGCGGTCGGGGAAACGTCAGCGTCTAGGGGAAGTGGGTGGAGGTTCACTAGATACGGCGACGTTTGCCTCCAAATTGTCCTTTAAGGGGACAATTACCATTGGCCCATCCACTCATTCAGTAGAGCTTTGCGTGGACTCCGGGGCGGAGGGCAATTTTATGTCTTCTGCCTTCGCCCAACGACACGCAATACCTCTGGTGATGCTCGCCCAACCTGTGACCATTCGAGTGGTGAATGGGTCGACACTGCCCTCACAGATTACACACCAGACCATCCCATTTACACTATCCATGTCGCCATCTCATCAGGAGATAATATCTCTGCTCGTCATTCCAGAGGGAATTGATGAGGTCCTGTTAGGGATACCTTGGCTATGGTACCACTCTCCTCATATTGAGTGGTCCACTGGCAGGATTTTGGGATGGAGTAAATCTTGTGGGGGTAGATGTCAGAGGGAATGCGTTCAGGTTGCTATAACTGAGGTACCCACTGATCTCTCCTCTCTCCCCAAGCAATATTGGCCCTATGCGGACGTGTTCTCCAAAAGGGCTGCGGAGACTCTTCCTCCTCACCACCCCTATGACTGTCCTATTGACCTCTTGCCTGGTGCTGAGCCTCCTCGGGGTCGAGTCTACCCATTGTCTCTCCCAGAGACGGAGGCCATGTCTCAGTACATCCAGGAGAATTTGGCAAGGGGATTCATTAGGAAGTCTGTGTCACCAGCAGGGGCTGGGTTCTTCTTTGTGCAGAAGAAGAACAGAGAATTACGTCCATGCATTGATTACAGGGGTCTTAACGCCATCACCGTTAAGAACAAGTACCCTCTGCCCCTGATATCTGAGCTTTTTGACAGGCTTCTGGGAGCAAGAGTGTTTACTAAACTAGATCTGCGGGGTGCTTACAACCTGATTCGCATCCGTGAGGGGGACGAATGGAAGACGGCTTTTAACACCAGGGATGGGCACTATGAGTATCTGGTGATGCCCTTTGGGCTCTGTAATGCCCCAGCCGTTTGCCAAGACTTTGTAAACGATATCTTCCGGGATATGCTCTCCACCTCGGTGATAGTCTACCTGGATGATATTCTCATCTACTCTCCAGACATAGACTCCCACCGGAGAGATGTGTGCAAAGTCTTCAATCTCCTACGGGTAAATTCCCTCTATGCCAAGTTGGAGAAGTGTGTGTTTGAGCAGGAGTCTTTGCCTTTCCTGGGCTATATCATCTCGGCCCAAGGATTGGCTATGGATCCTGCCAAGCTACAGGCTGTGATGGACTGGCAGGAACCCCATTCTCTCAAAGCGGTGCAGCGCTTTATGGGGTTCATTAATTACTATCGCCAGTTCATTCCCCACTTCTCAATTTTGGTAGCTCCTTTGGTTGCCCTCACCAAAAAGGGAGCAAATCCCAAATTGTGGTCAGAAGAGGTCTCCAAGGCCTTCCTCTCTATTAAGTCCCACTTTGCTAGCGCTCCCATTCTACATCGCCCCGATGTAGATAAACCTTTCATAATGGAGGTGGATGCCTCATCTGTCGGTGCAGGTGCAGTCCTTTTCCAAAAGGATGCTTAAGGTCGGAAGCATCCCTGCTTCTTTTTCTCTAAGACCTTCACACCGGCAGAGAGGAATTATTCCATCGGGGACAGGGAGTTGCTAGCTATGAAGTTGGCCTTCTCGGAGTGGAGACATCTCTTGGAGGGGGCTCGTTTTCCCTTCCAAGTTTTCACCGACCACAAGAATTTGGTCTACATTCAGACTGCCCAGCGGCTAAATTCTCGCCAGGCCAGATGGTCCCTGTTCTTCTCCTGGTTCCATTTCACTCTCCATTTTCTTTCTCGTGCCGATGCTCTCTCCCGCTCCGTAGTGTCATCAGCGGAGGAGGAGGAGGAACCTCGGCTTATTGTCCCTTCTGAGAGTCTGAGGATCTTGGCTCCGGTTTTGCTTGAGTCTGTGCCCCCGGGTAGGACTTTCGTGCCAGCTAATTTGCGACCGGAGGTTCTCTCTTGGGCTCATTCATAAAGAGTGGGTGGGCACTTTGGGACTAAAAGGACATCTGAGCTGCTGGCGAGAACGTACTGGTGGCCACATATGGTCCGTGATGTCGGAGACTATATTCGGGCGTGTGTCTCCTGCGCCAAAAATAAGTCTTCTCGACAACGGCCAGCTGAGTTATTATATCCCCTGCCGGTGGCAGACAGGCCCTGGGAGATGGTCGGGATGGACTTTGTGGTGGGTTTGCCCAAATCTTGTGGCTGTACAATCATTTGGGTTATCACCGATCATTTTTCTAAGATGGTGCACTTGGTGCCGCTTCCCCGGCTACCTTCTGCACGGGCCTTGTCAGCGTTGTTTATTAAACACATCTTCCGTCTACACGGTATGCCGGACAAAATTGTCAGTGACCGGGGTCCCCTGTTTGTGTCTCGGTTCTGGAGAGAGCTTTGTCATCTTCTCAGCATTGAGTTGAATCTCTCTTCTGCGTATCATCCCGAGATGAATGGGTTGGTAGAGAGGGCCAACCAGACCTTGGTCACATATCTGCGACATTTTGTCTCAGCCAGGCAGGATGACTTGGCATCTTTGCTATCGTGGGCAGAGTTTGCACTAAACAACGCTGTAGCTGACTCCACTGGACAGACTCCATTCCTCCTTAACTATGGTCAGCATCCGCGGGTATCTGTGCCCATGCCCGTGTCTTCCTGCCGACTCCAGGGTGGCAGACTGGGCTGTGGAGGCACGGGACATTTGGGACCGCACTCAGGATGCCATTCGGGCCTCCAAGGAGAGAATGAGGTCCTCCGCCGGTACACATCGGCGCCCCGCTCCGACCTTTGCTCCTGGCGATTTAGTGTGGCTCTCCGCCCGTAACATCAGGCTGCGAGTTGAGTCCACTAAGTTTGCACCTCACTACTTGGGTCCTTTCAAGGTCCTCGAACAGGTTAACCCTGTGGTCTACCGTTTAGCCCTTCCGCCACGCCTGGGTATCACCGACACCTTTCATGTGTCCCTCTTGAAGCCCGTATTCATGTCCTGGTTTTCCGAGTCATCTGCCGGGACATTGGGTTCATCTTCGGATGATTAGGAGGTGAATGCTATCTTGGGGTGCAAGGTGGTAATTTTATTTGGTGGATTGGAGGGGTTATGGCCCACAGGACAGGTCCTGGGAGCCTGCTGAGCATATTCGAGCTCCGCAGCTCATTGCTGCCTTCGAACGTAGCGAGGTCCAGGGAGGGGGGGGGGGTAATGTTAGGGGTCGAGATCCCACCTTTGCACAGGGGGAATCTCGGGCCATCTCCACTGCAGTCTCCCATTCTTCCCCTGCCGCAGTGGAGCCTGCTCAGCGGAGACGTCAGTCCCAGCGTCTCGCTCAGTCTGACTCTGTACAGAGAGTTACTGCTGCTTTTCCTGCTTCTGCAATTGAAGTCAGTGCTGGGCAGCGGTGAGCAGACGCTTCTGGGACTAAGTCCTGCTTTTCTCGTTCTGAGCATGCCCAGAGTAAGATCTCTCAGTGGAGATCGAGGGTCACATGATCAGACACTGCAGCTAAGGTCCTGTAGGTGCTCACGCTCTGTGGCAGCCTCTCATTGGTCACCTGCAGGTGGTCCTGTATGTGCTGCAACTATTTAAGGCTCGCATGGCTGCATGGTCATGCGCTAGTATTGAATCAGTTTTGTGTATGCGCCTGTGTGGTCATATTTATGTGTGTGTTCAGGGACTCGGCTGAAATAAGCCCCTAGAATGCCGGCACCTCCGGCGAGGAGATTGTGTGTGTGGATCTAGGGCCCCGGCTTAAATAAGCCCCTAGAATACCGGCTTCTCCGGTGAGGAGATTGTATGTGTGTGTGACCACAGACTGCCTTCAGCTCGGCAGTTAGCTGTTTACTCCTGTGGGGTTAACAGGGCACAGCGTCTTGTTTCCGTGCGACTCTGTGAAGTAACAGAGTTCGCTTAAACCACCATATAGTGCCGTCATTTGCTAGCAGCAGGTTCCTCCTGCACGGTGGACCCCAATAATAACATCTATATTTACACGGTGCGTTCCGCTAGCCCTAACACCTGGGGGTTCAAAGTGCTCACTATGCATCTAGATAAGCTCCTTGGGGGGTTTAGTTTCCAAAATGGGGTCACTTGTGGGGGAGCTCCAATGTTTAGGCACACAGGGGCTCTCCAAACGCGACATGGTGTCCGCTAAAGATTGGAGCCAATTTTTCATTGAAAAATTCAAATGGCGCTCCTTCTCTTCCGAGCCCTGTTGTGCGCCCAAACAGTGGTTCCCCCCCACATACGGGGTATTAGCATACTCAGGACAAATTGTACAATAACTTTTGGTGTCCAGTTTCTCCTTTTACCCTTGGGAAAATAAAAAAATTGTTGCTAAAAGATCATTTTTGTGACTAAAAAGTTAAATGTTCATTTTTTCCTTCCATGTTGCTTCTGCTGCTGTGAAGCACCTGAAGGGTTAATAAACTTCTTGAATGTGGTTTTGAGCACCTTGAGGGGTGCAGTTTTTAGAATGGTGTCACTTTTGGGTATTTTCAGCCATATAGACCCCTCAAATTGACTTCAAATGTGAGGTGGTCCCTAAAAAAAATGGTTTTGTAAATTTCATTGTAAAAATGAGAAATCGCTGGTCAACTTTTAACCCTTATAACTTCCTAGCAAAAAAAAATGTTGTTTCCAAAATTGTGCTGATGTAAAGTAAACATGTGGGAAATGTTATTTATTAACTATTTTGTGTCACATAATTCTCTCGTTTAAGAGAATAAAAATTAAAAATTTGAAAATAGCGGAATTTTTGCCAAATTTCCATTTTTTTCGCATATAAACGCAAAAATTATCAACCTAAATTTACCACTACCATGAAGCCCAATAAGTCGCGAAAAAGCAGTCTCAGAACCGCTAGGATCCTTTGAAGCATTCCTAAATTATTACCTCATAAAGGGACACTGGTCAGAATTGCAAAAAACGGCCAGGTCATTAAGGTCAAAATAAGCTGGTCATGAAGTGGTTAAAAAGTGAAGCAAAAAGTGTAGAAAATGAGGTGCAAATACTAAAGCCACTAAAATGAGCAAATAATGCTAGAAAAGTGGGGAAACTGCAATGTTGATTGAGGCTCAATGGCTTTTAAAGGTGGATTCCACCTGGATCCTCCTAAAAAGTTGCTTAAAGATAAAACGTAGAAAATAATTAACATATGCCGCAATGTCAAACTGACTTGCTATGCACATGTTCAGTCTTTCGCAAATTCTTTTAACTACTTCTAAAGCCGTGAAGCATCTAAAAAATGTGACTGGTCCAGTCTTCACGTAGCTCCCATTTACAAATCACCACTATTTTGTATATGAAACAAAAAAAAAATAAAGCGGTCACAAAGCTGGCAAAAAACAAATAAAAAGATGACAAAGGTAACTCTTCAGGAAACATACCGCCGGCAATTTTTACTGACTTGTCTTCTGCTTCCACTATACAAGATGTCATGTGCATATACTGTTAGAATAATTAAGTCTGGCTTGGGGGTACAAGTCACAGAGTGACTGCAGACTTGTGAATCCTCACAGCACGTGCACTAAACACTGTAAAGATTTGCCGGTATCAGGAGCGAGCAGTCATATGATCGGAAGTATGTGATTTGCATACTTGTGGCCACATTCCGACTAGACATGACTGACCTTGCTCAATACACTTGAATTGAGTGAGGCTGCACACGTTTTGTCACATTGCATACTTGTGGTCATGTGTCTTTTGCAGGCAGCGTCGGTACCGGAGAATAGTCACAGCTCACTGCACATGCTGTGAGGATTCACAAATCTACAGTCACTCTATGTGGCTGATACCCCAAAGGCCAGACAACCCTTTTTAGAATCCACACTTTAGTAACCTATTGATTATACAGAACTCGGCACAACATGAATATTAATGAAAGATGCAAATCTTAAGCAAATGATTTCACATTCTCTAGGGTTTAGGGATGAACGAACCCATAGATATTTGGGTTTGGATGAACTAGAGTTCAAAGTTCAATGGAACTTCATTGCTTAAAAATTGCTGCAAAATGGTCATAGTAAGGGCTAGGGGGCTGCAAAAGGAAACTAAATGAGGGTACATATGGCATACTTTCAGTACTGCTATCTTTCCCGTGACCCTTTCTTTACATTCATCTTAGCCAAAAAGGAGTACTTGTTGTTCACCCTGCTAGACACACGCTACAAGGATAACCTTGCATCTCTCCTTCCTGAGATGCAGAGGTGTACTAAAATGGTGCTATACCAGAAGGCCATTTTGAAAAATATGTTGAAATTCTCATCAAACAATGCTAGTGGCAGGGGGCAAGCTTCCTTGCCCAACAAAGGAGGAGAGTCAAATGAGACACACACCAGGTACAGCAGCGGCAGGGTTACACTGCCAAAGGCCTGTGCCAATTGAATGAGACACTCCCAGCATCCATGCCCTGATGACCGAGTATTTTTGACAAGGAGGGTAATTATTTTAAAGATTTTCAAGCAATACCTGGCCGACAAAACCAGCGTTTTCCCTAATTCAACTGAGACTTTCAGCCATTGGGTCTCAAAGCTGGACACTGGCATGAGCAGTCGCTCTATTCCCTGGAGGTGTTGTGCTGCTCTGCCTCTTGCATCTTGCTTGAGCGGGTATTTAGTGCCACCAAGAGGATCATAACAAACAGGTGCTTTTGCCAACAAAAAATGCTGACAGGCTCACTCTGATAAAAAAGAACAAAGCCTGGATTAGACCCAACTTCTCCACACCACCAGAGGACAGCAGCAGATAAAGTGTTTTGAATATTAAATATTTGAATGAGGCCCACCAGTTGTTGCTTTGGGTCTATGGATGACTGGATGAGCCTACTTATAATTTTCCCTGGATTTGCAATTTGTGCAAAACCTTTGAGTGTACAAGTACCACAACTACACTTTCTTAATTTTCTTTGAGGCACTATAGGTGGTGCCTTCAAGGGTGTATGGATGACCCTGCTTGTAATTATTGTCAGGCTTTGCACTGAGTGCAGAGCTTTTATGAGTGTAGGAGTACCACAACTACACTTTGATCACAATATTTGAATGAGGCACTACAGTTGGTGCCTTCAAGGGTGTATGGATGACTCTGCTTGTAATTTCTGGCAGGGTTTACACTTAGTGCATAGCCTTTATGAATCTAGGAGTACCACTACATGACAATTTGAACAGAATGTGTATGAGGCCCTCCTTTATGTCTAATACAGGATGTACAGTATATGAGTCCCTCTGAGTCACTTATTTCTGGCACTTCTTGCTTCCTTCATAAATAACACTGAAATTTCCAATTCTTTAATAAAAAATACATTTTGGCTCACTTAAATTATTATTATTTTTTAATTGCCTTTAAAATTTTGCATTATATATAAGTCATTATACAGGACAAAATGTTTCTTAACAGTTTTTTCCCTGTAAACTCCAAGTTCTCTTCGATCTTAAATCTTTTAGTGTCAGTTCTTAAAATTGGAGTAAAAGTGTGACATCATTGCTTTCAGCAGCGATCTGGGAGTCAGAAATTCTTCTAGGGGTCTTCCCCATGCTGTTGTCATTCAATTCAGCACTTTTTCAATCCATTTCAACATTTCCAGTTCCCCCCAAACTTCCTTGTAGGGTCTGCCAGAAAAATGCTTGATTGTCCCATTGACTTCCATTATACTCGTTACTGGTAACAAGCAACTGAGCATCTGGTAAGATTAGCAAGCATTGGGCATTTTAGTGCACGCTCATCCCTATGGTGCAGGTCTTACTCTGACCAGATGTGGTGGCGGTGGAGGAAGCTGAGTAGGAGGAGGAGGCAACATGGACAGATAAACGTCCAGCAATCCTCGGTGTTGGTAGGAGATGAGCTAGAACGCTTTCTGCCTCTGTCTCAGCCTCTAGTACATTTAACCAGTGGGCAGTTAGGAAGATATAACATCCCTGGCTGTGCTTACTGGTCCACGTATCAGTGGTTATGTGGACTTGCCACTGATGGCATTTTGGAGTGCATATCTTATTTTGTTTTCGGAACATGTGTGTGCAGGGCAGGAATGGCACACCTGGAAATGTAGTAATGGCTGGGAAGAACATACTGCGAGACAGCCACCAACATCAGTTTTTTTAAAACTATCTGTCTCCACCAGCCAGAATGGCAGTATTTCAAAGACCATTAGTTTGGAAATGCTGTCATTCCGGACCATAGCTCATTGGTGGGTTGCTGGTATATCCTCTTTCTCTCAAGAGTTTGGGGGTTAGAAAGCTGAACACTTCCATGGGATGGTGTGGAGATGCTCGGTGACACTGGTGGTGGTGGTAGTGGTGCTGTCACATCATCGTGATCATGAATGGGAGGAAGAGGCCAAGACTGCAGCAAAAGAGGGAGCAGATAGAGGCTCAGATTTGTCATGCTTTTTACGGTGTGTGCTCCTCTGCATCTTGTGCTTGAAATTCAGATGCCTTGTCTTGCATATGGTGCTCAGTTTCAGAAGATGCATGCCTCACTTCAGGCTCTGACGGCACAGCGTGCATATCACCGTCGCTTGTTATTAAGAAATTCCCTGAAGAAATGCCATGCCAAGGAGCTCTTTTGAGCTGTTTTTTTTGGGTTGATTCCAGTGGCCCACCGGGCAATAGCAGCCGATGTATTGGCTAGGGGCCGTCCACTGTGCCTTTGCACCCTGCGCCAGCACACTACATCCATGTCCCCTATTTGATGCCCTTCTTATATTTGGAAGTTGTTTTTCGGCATACTACTTGCAAAGAGAAGGCGGCAGAGTAAAACTATATTTGGCCCACAAATGGCAAAGAAAAGGCTGCAGAGTAGATTTCTTTTTAGGCATTGACACTAATCGCAAAAAGACGGCTGCAGAGCAGAATTATATTTTAGGCACACTTCTCTAGACACAGTAGTAGAGTAAAATTATTTATTTGGCCCATAAATGGCAAAGAGATGGCTCCAAAGTAGATTTTTTTAAGCACACTAGTCATACAGACACAGCTGCAGAGTATGCAGAGGTTTTTTGAAGCAATACTCCCATACGCGGTGTTGCAGAGTATGCACAAAGGCTGAAAGGCACAGTACTCCCACAGGATGGGGGTGCAGAGTACACACAGAGGCTAAAGGTACCTTCACACTCAGCAACTTTACAGGTCGGCATGTATCGTCATGTTTGAAAGCAAAAGCAATGATGTCAGCAATGTTTTACATGGAGCTAACGACCTGTGAGAATGATAAGTGAGTCACCGTTACGTCACAGGATCGCTCCTGCATCGTTGTGGAGCTGCTGTGTTTGACGTCTCTACAGCGACCAAAACAGCGACGCTGCAGCGATCGGCTCCTTGTCTATATCGCTGCAGCGTCGCTGAGTGTGACGGTACCTTAAAAGCACAGTACTCCCAACAGGAGGAGATGCAGAGTACACACAGAAGCTTAAAGGCACAGTAGTCCCACAGGCGGAGGTACAGAGTACACACAGAGGCTTTTTGGCACAATACTCCCACATATGAATGCTGACTGCACACAGACTTAAAGATACAGTATTCTCATAGGCGATGATAACACAGCCGATTTTTGGCACAACACTCCCACATAAATTGGTGCAGAGTACACACTTTTTGGCATAGTACTCCCACTAAGACACATACACAAAGAGGCTTTTTTGCCGAGTGCGAAGTCGAATTCTGTCTCACTCCAGATGCGTCCTGTCCCTACACTAAACAGAGCATAGGCATCCGAACCCGAACAGCATACCGGACATCTAGTAAAAAGTCAGTGTTTGGTACTGGACACTAGGTGTCGGATACGAACCCCGAACTTTACATTTCGGGTATGCTCATCCCTAGTTGGGTTGATCACTAGAAATGAGAGCAAGAAAGTACAGAAATTATACAACTTTGAAAATTCCAGCTCTCCCACTAGACAGAGATTGAGTAAGATTTGTAAAGAGCTGTTATGTGTGACGGAGTGCTGGGATCACCAGGATTGTGGGGATGAAGGACAGACTTGTCTATACAGGAAATATCTCCTTATTACTTCTTGTCATGTTTATCACCAGAAAAGGGTTTTAGCGGTATGGAGGTCCTGAATTGAAGATAAGAATAGCAGCTCTAATGAAAACACTTGGTCAATGATCTGCAGCAGACATCTGAGCGCAACCTCCTGGGACTAAACCAGAAGAAAATACAATAACTTTCACTTGTCCCCAGCCATAAACATCCCCAGGGGTGTCACAGATCTTGCATTAGGAGTTGCCCTCCTGATATATATTTAATGCAGAAGACAATATGTAACTATTTTCTATAATTATTAGATGTGCAGAGCTGAAGCTGTGGTTTATCTTCTGATTTTCTATAAGAAACTGCTGACTCCTGGATTGTCTATAACTCTTCTGGGATTACTTGTAAATTTCTTCAACAACATATTGCCAGAACAGTATAGGGACTCCATATGTAATGTTTTGCAGCTGTTAGTTTGGTGATAGCAAAGTCCAATCAATTGACCACCTCATTCATAGTTCAACAGTGCTAATTCACCAGAAAAACATGAAAGGATTATTATTTTACAAGAATAACACTACAGATGACACTACTATTGCAATTTAAACCTTACAAAATTAGAACCCAGTGCCAATGTGAACACAGCCTTAGTCGTATTTCAATGAAATTGCCACCATCCTTTTTGCACATGTGTTGACAATATCTTAGGACCTTGGACACTTCCTTTGCTGCTGGCAGTAGAATCAAGTGCAAGGTGCATTCAACTAATTACTGAGGTGTTGTAGAAGTGTGCACTTCATAAAACCAAAGCTTTCTATGGGCTCCTCCACACAAGATGTCCCACAGTTCTCAGAATCCAGTGAGATCTGTGACATGTCATGAACTCATGTTGTAAGGATCTGTGGGCCATACATAAATCTACCAGAGAATCTGCCTCCAGAGATTATTGTAAATGAAAAGAGATGTTACCAGTGTAAGACATGTAGATTAGGAGATCAGGCTGACAGTCCTTATATGTCTCACACTGGTAATGTGAGACATATAACGTGACATATAACGTAAGCACTGGAGGCAGATTCTTGGGGAGATCTATGTCTGGCGCATAGATCTTAACATCTCATTTACATATAAGACAAATGTGGATTTCTCTGTAATAATACATCAGATTGCAATTGACAGATTATAGGCTTCAAGAGTTTTGATCATTAGGGGCTTTCAGGAAAGACATTGGGAGACATTCATTATCGTGTTTACACCAATGACTTTCTAGAGAAAAAAAAATGGTGCATGCCACATGAAAGTCATATATTGTGGCTTTTCAAGCTTTCATACCAGCTCACGGCACTTTTGTAAAAAGTGCATGGAGTTTTGAGGAAGAGTATGGGGCCCATGCACCACCCAACACATTTACTGTAATTTGCACCAGAAAATGCAGTCAATTATAGGGCAAGCAAAGCAATCGATGTGACAAATATATTTACTGGTGGCACATTTTGCACCAGTATCCATCATGGTCTTTTATTGCCTTGACTTGCAGGAGGAGGTAAAGGAAATTAGGCTTGTCTTTTTTTGACAAAACACAACAAAATAACATTATAAAATGCTAATGTAACAAAACAAACACAAATAAAACAGATAAATGGCCAACACTGCAAGAGTAAATCACCTTCACAGCTTAGAGGGAACTGAACAGTTACCAAGAGGGGATGTAAATAATGCTGTGCTCTTGTCATCTCTACATCATCCAGAATGAACACAGCATCTGTGGAAAAAGATTTTGGAGAATTTGTAGGCAGGTTTAGATTAAAGTGAGGGATAAATACCATTGATGAGCATTACCACACTGTAAGGCCTCCATCACACGGGAGGGAAAACCCATGTTTGGGGGCTGATGTTAATGACCTGGGATAAGGGACAATACCCCACAAGGTTCCCAGGCTATTAATAACAGCTCACCGCAGTTCGTTCTGCTCACAGTGAAGTGTGGGAACGCAGCTACAATGACTGGTGGTGAACTCTATGACATCATCGCTCATCACTGTAGCTGCGCTTGCAGCACCTCATTGTATCCTGCTCATCAGCCTGTACAGTCACATCTTGGCACCATACAGGTTGTAAAGCAGTTATCGATGAGATGGAATATGGCGTGGGACACACACTATGTTGGACAGGGGAGGGATATGGTGGTTTATTCTTTTTCTTTTTTTACAGGAGACAAGGGCTTCAATGGAATGCGCGGGCATAAGGTGAGTATATGGTTGTTTATTTTTATTTTTTCGTTTTTTTACTGAGGATGAGGGCTTCAATGACATGGACATATGGTGAGTATAACTGTGTTTTACTTCAAATAAAGGACTTTATTCTTGCTGTGTGATTATTTACAATATGACTATGGTGTTAGTAATGGAAATGCATCTTATAGACACCTCTCAATTACTAGATGACATTAACCCCAACTCTATTAACCCACTTGCCAAAGCCACAGGGTAAGGGAAAGGAACAAGGCTATGCGCCAGAATTGGCGCATCTTATGGATGCACCATTTCTGGGGCAGCTGAGGGATGATGTTGGTAGCCTTGGGGGGGCAATATCTCTGACCCCTTCCCAGGCTATTGATATCATCCCACAACTGTCTGTTTAGCCTTGGCTGGTTTAAATTTTTAGAGGCATCCTATGTCTTTTTTTTACGGAGGTCCCCCGTAAATTCACCAGAAAAGGCTAAGCAATCAGCTGTGAGATGTTATTAATAAACTGGGAACCTAATGGGGAATTGTCCCTTGTCCCAGGTTAATAACATCATCCCCAAGCCACGGGCCATCCATCTGTTGGTTAGGAAAAGTGTGTGAAAGCACGCCATTTATTTTTAATATAATTACTTTAAACAGGAGCTATATTATTGCTGCTGAGTACAAATCCCATCATTGTCTCCTGGTCATGCTGAGATCACTGCAAACAGGAGACAATGACGAGAGCTGCCTTCAGCAGGCAGGTGGCGCCAGGTAACAATGCCAACTGTACTGCTTCTTCCCTGGCGCTGTTATGTGTTATGCTGATGTCACACGGATGACATCCAAGTGTCATCAGAATCCATGTGTGTGACATGCATTTTGTCCATGCTGTGCACAAAAACTGACGTCTGCAGGTTTTTCATATGGACATGTGGTGCGTGTGAAAAACCTGACATGTGCGCACCACCATTGAATACAATGGGTGTGCATATGTCTGTATTTGCGGTCCTTAAAAAACGGACCGGATAAGGACATACAAAACGGACATGTGAAGAAGGCCTTACAGAGTGAAGAGTGTAAGGAAGAAGACAGACTGACAGCAAACTCAGTGATGAGCTATCTACTCTAGACCAGTAAATAAGCAGCCATGTACAGCTCTGGCAAAAATTAAGAGATGACTGCAAAATGTTTGTCTGATTTTTCTCTTTATAGGTATATTTTTGAGTAAAATGTAAATTGTAAATTTATTCTATAAACTTCTGACAACATGTCTCCGAATTTCCAAGCAATAAATTTAGTATTTTTTTCTGAAAAGGAGAAATGGTCAAAATTAAAAAACACAAAGTGCTTTCAGACCTCAAATAATGCAAAGAAAACAAGTTCATAATCATTTAGAAACAACAGTACTAATATTTTAACTCAGGAAGAGTTCAGAAATCAATATTTTGTGGAATAACCATGATTTTTAATCACAGCTTTTATGCGTCTTGGCATGCTTTCCACCAGTCTTTCACACTGCTTCTGGCGCAAAAATGTAAGCAGTTCTTCTTTGTTTTATGGGTTGTGACTATCCATCATCCTCTTGAGTACATTCTAGAGGTTTTCAATGGGGTTCAGGTCTGGAGATTGGGCTGCCCATGACAGGGATTTGATGTGGTGGTCTCTTAATTTTTGCCAGAGCTGTATAGTGTTGTGAATTCTGCTTTTGGGCTCCCTCCGGTGGTTATAAGTGGTAGCGCTGCTGTCTCTGGATCGCAGCATTCATCAGGTGTGTCCACTTTTTGCAATTCTGACTGGGCTATTTAGTCTTGCTTGACCCTTTAGGCAGTGCCAGTTGTCCATTGTTCCTGGAGGATTCACATCCCTGCCTGGTCTCTCCTGCTTTGCTGTTCATTTCAACAAAGATACGTTCTGGCCTTGATTTTTGCAGTCCACATGCTGTGGGCCTTATTGTTCAGTTCTTTTCCATGTTTTTGACTTGTCCAGCTTGGTCTGTATAAGGATTTGTTTAGCCAAGCTGGTATCTCTGGAGATGCAGATATACCCTCCATATCTTTAGTTAGATGTGGAGATTTTGTATTTTCTGTGGTGGATATTTTCTAGTGTTTTAATACTGACCGCATAGTACTCTGTCCTATCCTTTCTATTTAGCTAGAAGTGGCCTCCTTTGCTAAATTCTGATTTCAGTCTGTGTATGTTTTTTCCCTCTCCTCTCACAGTCAATATTTGTGGGGGGCTGTCTATCCTTTGGGGATTTTCTCTGAGACAAGATAGTTTTCCCTTTTCTATCTCTAGGGGTAAATAGTCCTCCGGCTGTGTCGAGATGTCTAGGGAGTGATAGGTACATTCCACGGCTACTTCTATATGCGGTGTTAAGTTCAGGGTCTGCGGTCAGTACAGGTACCACCTTCTCTAGAGTACGTCTCATGCTGCTCCTAGGCCACCAGATCATAACAGTACAACTGGCCAACAATGAGTTAACCGCATCTCAGAAGAAGGGAAGGAAAGTGCTGAGCCATTTTTTTTTGGCTTCTCGTGTGGATCAACTTGCTGCTAGAGTACAGGGTATTTTCGATTATATCGTTCAGACTCCGGTTTTAGAGCCTAGAATTCCAACTCCTGATTTGTTTTTTGGGGACAGGTCCACATTTTTGAGCTTTAAAAATAACTGTAAACTGTTTTTTGCTCTGAAACCCCGTTCCTCTGGTGATCCCATTCAGCAGGTTAAAATTGTTATATCTCTGCTGCGTGGTGACCTCCAGGATTGGGCATTTGCCCTGGAACCTGGGAATCCGGCTTTGCTTAATGTAGACACCTTTTTCCAGGCGCTTGGGTTATTGTATGATGAACTTAATTCAGTGGATCATGCTGAGAAGACCTTGTTGGCCCTGTGTCAGGGTCAAGAAGCGGCAGAATCATATTGCCAGAAATTTAGAAAATGGTCTGTGCTGACTAAATGGAATGAGGATGCCTTGGCGGCAATTTTCAGAAAGGGTCTTTCTGAATCCGTTAAAGATGTTATGGTGGGGTTCCCCACGCCTGCTGGTCTGAGTGATTCTATGTCTCTGGCCATTCAGATTGATCGGCGCTTGCGCGAGCGCAGAGTTGTGCACACTATGGCATTGTCTTCCGAGCGGAGTCCTGAGCCTATGCAGTGTGATAGGATTGTGTCTAGAGCTGAACGACAAGGATTCAGACGTCAGAATAGGTTGTGTTTTTACTGCGGCGATTCTGCTCATGTTGTTTCTGATTGCCCTAAGCGTACCAAGAGAATCGCTAATTCTGTTACCATCAGTACTGTACAACCTAAATTTCTGTTATCTGTGACCCTGATCTGCTCATTATCGTCATTTTCTGTCATGGCATTTGTGGATTCAGGCGCCGCTCTAAACTTAATGGACTTAGAATTTGCCAGACATTGTGGTTTCCCCTTGCAGCCTTTGCAGAGTCCTATTCCTTTGAGGGGCATTGATGCTACACCATTGGTTAAAAATAAACCTCAGTTTTGGATACAGCTGACCATGTGCATGGCGCCAGCCCATCAGGAAGATTGTCATTTTCTGGTGTTGCATAATTTGCATGATGCTATTGTGCTGGGTTTCCCATGGTTACAGGTGCATAATCCGGTATTAGATTGGAAATCTATGTCTGTGACTAGTTGGGGTTGTCAGGGGGTTCATGGTGACGTTCCTTTGATGTCAATTGCCTCCTCTGTTGTGAATTCCGTCTGGGCTCCCTCTGGTGGCCTTTAGCTATACTGTGGGTCTGGAGATGGGCTCAGCTGCCTCATTTCCTGCTTTGCTGGTTCCTATTTAACTCCACCTGCACCTTTGTTTGTTGCCTGCTGTCGTTGTATTCAGTACTGGTTCTGATCTCTCTGGACTTCCTTGTGACCTGTCTCCATCCGGAGAAGCTAAGTCTTGCTAGTTCATGTTTGCTCATTTTTCTCTTGAAAATATGTTTCATTATATGATGAGTTCAGTCCAGCTTGCTTATATGTGATTTTTTGCTTGCTGGAAGTTCTGGGGTGCAGAGTGCGCCCCTCACATCGTGAGTCGGTGTGGGGGTTCTTGTATTTTCTGCGTGGATAGTTTTTGTACTGACCGCACAGATCCCTTGCTATCTTCAGTCTATTTAGCTTTAGCGGGCCTCATTTGCTTAAACCTGTTTTTCATTAATACGTTTGTATTTTCCCCTTAACTCACCGTTATTATTTGTGGGGGCTGTCTAAACTTTGGGGTCATTTCTCTGAGGCAAGTGAGGCTTGGCTTTCTCTCTAGGGGTAGTTAGTTCCTCAGGCTGTGACAAGGCGTCTAGGTTTTTAGGTAACGCTCCACGGCTGCCTTTAGTGTGTATTGGATAGGTTCAGTGTTGCGTTCAGTATAGTTTCCACATCCCCAGAGCTCGTCCTAATATTCTGGTTTACCTATCAGGTCAGTTTGGTGATCCTACCACCGGATCATAACAGTACAGCAGGCCAGTAAAGAGTTAATGCATCGCAAAAGAGGGATAAGAGAAATCCTGAGTTCATTTTTTTTTTTTTTTCTGCAGTGCGTCTTGCCTCTCTCCTCCCTTTAATCTCTGGGTGGTTCAGAATTCAGCTGCAGCTATGGACCTTCAGAGTCTGTCTTCTAGTGTGGATCATCTCACTGCTAGAGTACAAGACATTCAGGATTATGTAGTTCGCAGTCCTATGTCAGAGCCTAAGATACCTATTCCTGAGTTGTTCTCCGGAGACAGATCTAGGTTTTTGAACTTTAAAAATAATTGCAAATTATTTCTTTCTCTGAGACCTCGTTCCTCTGGTGATCCGGTTGAGCAAGTTAAAATTATTATTTCTTTGTTGCGTGGCGACCCTCAAGACTGGGCATTCGCCCTGGCGCCAGGAGATCCTGCATTGCGTAATGTAGATGCGTTTTTTCTGGCGCTGGGTTTTGCTTGATGATGAACCTAATTCTGTGGATCAGGCAGAGAAAATCTTGCTGGCTTTGTGTCAGGGTCAGGATGAAGCAGAGGTTTACTGTCAGAAGTTTAGGAAATGGCCTGTGCTCACTCAATGGAATGAGTGTGCCCTGGCAGTAATTTTCAGAAAGGGTCTTTCTGAAGCCATTAAGGATGTTATGGTGGGGTTCCCCACACCTGCGGGTCTGAGTGAGTCAATGTCTTTGGCCATTCAGATTGATCGGCGTTTGCGGGAGCGCAAACCAGTGCACCATCTGGCGGTATTTTCTGAGCAGAAGCCTGAGTCTATGCAATGTGACAGGATTCTGACCAGAATTGAACGGCAAAATCACAGACGTCAGAATGGGTTGTGCTTTTACTGTGGTGATTCTGCTCATGTTATCTCAGATTGTTCTAAGCGCACAAAAAACTTCGCTAGGTCTGTCACCATTGGTACTGTACAACCTAAATTCATTTTGTCTGTTACTTTAATTTGCTCTCTGTCATCCTACTCAGTTATGGCTTTTGTGGATTCAGGTGCCGCCCTGAATTTGATGGATTTGTCTTTTGCCAGGCGCTGTGGTTTTGTCTTGGAGCCTTTGCAATTCCCTATTCCACTAAAGGGAATTGATGCCACGCCATTGGCCAAGAATAAACCTCAGTACTGGGCTCAAATGACTATGTGCATGACTCCTGCACATCAGGAGGTGATTCGCTTTCTTGTGTTACATAATTTGCATGATGTTGTCGTGTTGGGTCTGCCATGGCTGCAGGCTCATAATCCAGTCCTGGATTGGAAAGCAATGTCTGTGTCAAGTTGGGGTTGCCAGGGGATTCATGGCGATGCTCCTTTGGTGTCAATTGCTTCTTCTACTCCTTCTGAAGTCCCTGAATTTTTGTCGGACTACCAGGATGTATTTGATGAGCCCAAGTCCAGTGCCCTACCTCCTCATAGGGATTGTGATTGCGCCATAAATTTGATTCCTGGTAGTAAGTTCCCTAAGGGACGACTTTTTAATTTGTCTGTACCAGAACATGCCGCTATGCGGAATTATATCAAGGAGTCTTTGGAGAAGGGGCATATTCGCCCGTCCTCGTCCCCTTTGGGTGCGGGGTTCTTTTTTGTGGCCAAGAAGGATGGTTCTCTAAGACCCTGTATAGATTATCGCCTTCTAAATAACATCACGGTCAAATTTCAGTATCCTTTGCCACTGTTGTCCGATCTGTTAGCTCGGATTAGGGGGGCCAGTTGGTTTACCAAGATAGATCTTCGTGGAGCGTATAATCTTGTGCGTATAAAGCAGGGCGATGAATGGAAAACAGCATTTAATACGCCCGAAGGCCATTTTGAGTACTTGGTGATGCCTTTTGGGCTTTCTAATGCCCCTTCTGTGTTCCAGTCCTTCATGCACGACATCTTCCGAGAGTATCTGGATAGGTTTATGATTGTATACCTGGATGATATTTTGGTCTTTTCTGATGATTGGGAATCTCATGTGAAGCAGGTCCGGATGGTATTTCGGGTCCTGCGAGCCAATGCCTTGTTTGTGAAGGGCTCTAAATGTCTCTTCGGAGTCCAGAAGGTTTCCTTTTTGGGCTTTATTTTTTCTCCTTCTACCATTGAGATGGATCCAGTCAAGGTCCAGGCTATTCATGACTGGACTCAACCTACATCGGTAAAAAGTCTTCAGAAGTTCTTGGGTTTTGCTAATTTTTACCGTCGCTTTATCACTAATTTTTCCAGTGTGGTTAAGCCTTTGACGGATTTGACTAAGAAGGGTTCTGATGTGACGAATTGGTCTCCTGCGGCCGTGGAGGCCTTTCAGGAGCTCAAACGTCGGTTCTCTTCAGCTCCTGTCTTGCGTCAGCCGGATGTCTCTCTACCATTCCAGGTCGAGGTTGATGCTTCTGAGATTGGAGCAGGGGCTGTCTTGTCACAGAGAAACTCTGATGGCTCTGTGATGAGGCCATGTGCTTTCTTTTCAAGAAAGTTTTCGCCTGCCGAGCGGAATTATGATGTTGGTAATCGGGAGTTGTTGGCAATGAAGTGGGCATTTGAGGAGTGGCGACATTGGCTTGAGGGAGCCAAACATCGTGTGGTGGTCTTGACTGATCACAAGAATTTGACTTATCTCGAGTCTGCTAAACGGCTAAATCCTAGACCGGCTCGATGGTCGCTGTTTTTCTCCCGTTTCAATTTCGTGGTTTCATACCTTCCGGGTTCGAAGAACGTGAAGGCTGATGCTCTTTCTAGAAGCTTTGTGCCTGACTCTCCGGGAGTTTCTGAACCGGCTGGTGTCCTCAGAGAAGGGGTGATTTTGTCTGCCATCTCCCCTGATTTACGACGGGTACTGCAGGAATTTCAGGCCAATAGACCTGATCGTTGTCCACCGGAGAGATTGTTTGTCCTGGATAGATGGACCAGTAGAGTCATTTCCGAGGTTCATTCTTCGGTGTTGGCAGGTCACCCTGGGATTTTTGGTACCAGGGATTTGGTGGCTAGGTCCTTTTGGTGGCCTTCCTTGTCGCGGGATGTGCGTTCCTTTGTGCAGTCCTGTGGGATTTGTGCTCGGGCCAAGCCTTGCTGTTCTCGTGCCAGTGGTTTGCTTTTGCCTTTGCCTGTCCCGAAGAGGCCCTGGACGCATATTTCCATGGATTTTATTTCGGATCTTCCAGTCTCTCAGAAGATGTCTGTTATCTGGGTGGTTTGTGATCGTTTTTCTAAAATGGTCCATTTGGTGCCCTTGCCTAATCTGCCTTCCTCCTCTGATTTGGTTCCACTGTTTTTTCAGAATGTGGTTCGTTTGCATGGTATTCCTGAGAATATTGTGTCTGATAGAGGATCCCAGTTTGTGTCCAGATTTTGGCGGTCCTTTTGTGCTAAGATGGGCATTGAATTGTCTTTTTCATCGGCCTTCCATCCTCAGACAAATGGCCAAACCGAACGTACTAATCAGACCTTGGAGACTTATCTGAGATGTTTTGTTTCTGCTGATCAGGATGACTGGGTGACTTTTTTGCCATTGGCTGAGTTCGCCCTCAATAATCGGGCTAGTTCTGCTACTTTGGTTTCGCCTTTTTTTTGCAATTCTGGTTTTCGTCCTCGTTTTTCCTCAGGTCAGGTTGAGCCTTCTGACTGTCCTGGGGTGGATTCTGTGGTGGATAGGTTGCAGCAGATTTGGAACCACGTGGTGGACAATTTGACGTTGTCACAAGAGAAGGCTCAGCGCTTTGCTAACCGCCATCGCTGTGTGGGTCCCCGACTTCGTCTGGGGGATTTGGTGTGGTTGTCTTCTCGTTATGTTCCGATGAAGGTTTCCTCTCCTAAGTTCAAGCCTCGTTTCATCGGTCCTTATAAGATTTTGGAAGTCCTCAACCCTGTGTCATTTCGTTTGAACCTCCCAGCATCATTTGCCATTCACAATGTGTTCCATAGGTCATTGTTGCGGAGATATGTGGTTCAGAGTATCCAAGATTTTGTTGTTCAGACTCCAGCCTTAGAGCCTAGAATTCCTATTCCAGATTTGTTTTACGGGGATAGATCTAAGTTTTTGAACTTTAAAAATAACTGCAAATTGTTTTTTGCTCTGAAACCCCGTTCCTCTGGTGACCCCACTCAGCAAGTTAAAATAGTTATTTCTCTGCTGCGTGGTGACCCTCAGGACTGGTCATTCTCCCTTGAGTCAGGGGATCCAGCATTGCTTAATGTAGATGCATTTTTTCAATCGCTCGGATTATTGTATGACGAACCTAACTCTGTGGATCATGCAGAAAAAACCTTGTTGGCCCTGTGCCAGGGTCAGGAAGCGGCAGAATTATACTGCCAGAAATTTAGAAAATGGTCTGTGCTCACTAAATGGAATGAGGACGCTCTGGTGGCAATTTTCAGAAAGGGTCTTTCTGAAGCCCTTAAAGATGTTATGGTGGGGTTCCCCACGCCTGTTGGTCTGAGCAAATCTATGTCTCTAGCCATTCAGATTGATCTGCGCCTGCGCGAGCGCAAAGTGGTGCACCATATGGCAGCATCCTCTGAACAGAGTCCTGAGCCTATGCAATGTGATAGGATTCTGACTAGAGCGGAACAGAGGGGATACAGACGTCAGAATGGGCTGTGTTTTTACTGTGGTGATTCAGCTCATATTATCTCTGATTGCCCTAAGCGTATTAAGAGGGTCTCTAGATCTGTTACCATTAGTACTGTACAGCCTAAGTTTCTCCTGTCTGTGACCCTGATTTGCTCATTGTCATCTTTCTCTGTCATGGCATTTGTGGATTCAGGCGCTGCCCTGAACTTAATGGACTTAGAATTTGCCAGGCGCTGTGGTTTTTCTTTGCAGCCTTTGCAGAGCCCTATTCCATTGAGGGGTATTGATGCTACACCGTTGGCCAAGAATAAACCTCAGTATTGGACTCAGCTGACTATGTGCATGGCTCCAGCACATCAGGAAGATTGTCGTTTTCTGGTGTTGCATAATTTACATGATGTTGTTGTACTGGGTTTTCCATGGTTACAAGTACACAATCCAGTGTTGGATTGGAAATCGATGTCTGTGACTAGTTGGGGTTGTCAAGGGGTACATAGTGACGTTCCTTTAATGTCAATTTCCTCTTCCCCCTCTTCTGATGTTCCTGAATTTTTGTCAGATTTCCAGTATGTATTCGATGAGCCCAAGTCCAGTTCCCTTCCTCCACATAGGGACTGTGATTGTGCTATTGACTTGATTCCAGGCTCTAAGTTCCCTAAGGGCCGACTTTTCAACCTGTCTGTGCCAGAACATACCGCTATGCGGAGCTATGTTAAGGAGTCCTTGGAGAAGGGGCATATTCGGCCGTCTTCGTCACCATTGGGAGCGGGATTCTTTTTTGTTGCCAAGAAGGATGGCTCCTTGAGACCCTGTATTGATTATCACCTCCTTAATAAGATCACGGTCAAATTCCAATACCCTTTTCCTTTGCTCTCTGATTTGTTTGCTCGGATTAAGGGGGCTAGTTGGTTTACCAAGATTGACCTTCGAGGGGCATATAATCTTGTTCGTATTAAACAGGGTGACGAATGGAAAACTGCATTTAATACGCCCGAAGGCCATTTTGAATACCTGGTGATGCCTTTCGGGCTTTCTAATGCTCCTTCTGTATTTCAGTCCTTCATGCATGACATTTTCCGCAATTATCTTGATAAATTCTTGATTGTGTATTTGGATGATATTTTGATTTTTTCCAATGATTGGGAGTCTCATGTGAAGCAGGTCAGGATGGTATTCCAGATCCTTCGTGATAATGCTCTATTTGTGAAGGGGTCTAAGTGCCTATTTGGAGTTCAGAAGGTCTCTTTTTTGGGGTTTATTTTTTCTCCTTTGTCTATAGAAATGGATCCTGTTAAGGTCCAAGCCATTCATGACTGGATTCAACCCACATCTGTGAATAGCCTTCAGAAATTTTTGGGCTTTGCTAATTTTTATCGCCGTTTCATTGCCAACTTCTCTAGTGTGGTTAAGCCCCTGACCGATTTGACGAAGAAAGGCGCTGATGTGACAAATTGGTCCTCTGAGGCTGTTGAGGCCTTTCAGGAGCTTAAGCGCTGATTTACTTCTGCCCCTGTCTTGCGTCAGCCGGATGTGTCTCTTCCTTTTCAGGTTGAGGTTGACGCTTCTGAGATTGGGGCAGGGGTCGTTTTGTCACAGAGGAATTCTGATGGTTCCTTGATGAAACCATGTGCCTTCTTTTCCCGAAAGTTTTCGCCTGCGGAACGCAATTATGATGTTGGCAATCGGGAGTTGTTGGCTATGAAGTGGGCATTTGAGGAGTGGCGACATTGGCTTGATGGAGCCAAGCACTGCGTTGTGGTCTTGGCCGATCATAAGAATTTGATTTACCTCGAGTCGGCCAAGCGGCTGAACCCTAGACAGGCTCGATGGTCCCTGTTTTTCTCCCGTTTCGATTTTGTGGTTTCATATCTTCCGGGATCTAAGAATGTTAAAGCGGATGCCCTCTCTAGGAGTTTTTTGCCTGATTCTCCTGGAGTTCTTGAGCCGGTTGGCATTCTTAGGGAAGGGGTGATTCTTTCTGCCATCTCCCCTGATTTACGGCGGGTGCTTCAGGAATTTCAGGCTGATATACCTGACCGCTGTCCTGTGGGGAAGCTGTTTGTTCCTGATAGATGGACAAGTAAGGTAATTTCTGAGGTTCATTGTTCGGTGTTGGCCGGTCATCCTGGGATTTTTGGTACCAGAGATTTGGTGGCTAGGTCCTTTTGGTGGCCTTCCTTGTCGCGGGATGTTCGTTCTTTTGTGCAGTCCTGTGGGACTTGTGCCCGGGCTAAGCCTTGCTGTTCCCGCGCTAGTGGGTTGCTTTTGCCTTTGCCTGTCCCTGAGAGGCCCTGGACGCATATTTCCATGGATTTTATTTTGGATCTTCCTGTGTCCCAGAGGATGTCTATTATCTGGGTGGTTTGTGACCGGTTCTCTAAAATGGTCCATTTGGTACCTTTGCCTAAATTGCCTTCCTCTTCTGATTTGGTTCCATTGTTCTTTCAGCATGTGGTTCGTTTGCATGACATTCCGGAAAATATTGTGTCTGACAGAGGTTCCCAGTTTGTTTCCAGGTTTTGGCGGGCCTTTTGTGCTAGGATGGGCATTAATTTGTCTTTTTCTTCGGCGTTCCATCCTCAGACAAATGGCCAAACTGAGCGAACCAATCAAACCTTGGAAACCTATTTGAGATGCTTTGTGTCTGCTGATCAGGATGATTGGGTGGCTTTCTTGCCGTTGGCCGAGTTTGCCCTTAATAATCGGGCCAGTTCGGCTACTTTGGTTTCACCTTTTTTTTGTAATTTTGGTTTCCATCCTCGTTTTTCTTCAGGGCAGGTTGAGCCTTCTGATTGTCCTGGTGTAGATTCGGTGATGGACAGGTTACAGCAGATTTGGACTCATGTGGTAGACAATTTGACGTTGTCTCAGGAAAAGGCTCAGCGTTTTGCTAACCGCCGTCGGTGTGTTGGTCCTCGGCTTCGTGTGGGGGATTTAGTCTGGTTATCTTCTCGTCATGTTCCTATGAAGGTTTCTTCCCCCAAGTTCAAGCCTCGGTTTATTGGTCCTTATAAGATTTCTGAGATTATCAATCCAGTGTCTTTTCGTTTGGCCCTTCCAGCCTCTTTTGCCATCCACAATGTTTTCCATAGATCTTTGTTGCGGAGATATGTGGTGCCCGTTGTTCCCTCTGTTGATCCTCCTGCCCCGGTGTTGGTTGAGGGGGAGTTGGAATATGTGGTTGAGAAAATTTTGGATTCTCGTTTTTCGAGGCGGAGGCTTCAGTATCTTGTCAAGTGGAAGGGTTATGGCCAGGAGGATAATTCTTGGGTGGTTGCCTCCGATGTCCATGCTGCCGATTTGGTTTGTGCTTTTCACTTGGCTCATCCTGATCGGCCTGGGGGCTCTGGTGAGGGTTCGGTGACCCCTCCTCAAGGGGGGGGTACTGTTGTGAATTCCGCTCTTGGGCTCCCTCCGGTGGTTGTAAGTAGCACTTTTTTGAATTCTGCTCTTGGGCTCCCTCCTGTGGTTTTGAGTGGTATAGCTGCTTCTTGGATTTAGCATCAGCAGCTGCTTCCACTGATCGTCTTTCTGGCTCGGCTATTTTCGTCTGGCCTTATCCCTCAATCAATGCCAGTTGTCAATTGTTCCTGCTTGGAGCCACTGCTCTTTTGGATTTCCTTGACACTCTGTCCAGTTCAGCAAAGATAAGTCCTTGCTTGTCCTTTTGCAGTCCACTTGTTGTGGACTTTATTGTTCAGCACATTCTATGTTTTGCTCATTTGTCCAGTTTATCAGTATGGATCTATTCAGCTAAGCTGGAAGCTCTGGGCTGCAGATTTTGCCCTCCACACCTTTAGTCAGGTGTGGAGATTTTTGCATATCTCTGCAGTGGACTTTTTCTAGTTTTTATTACTGACCGCACAGTGTTCTATCCTGTACTATCTATCTAGCTAGAAGTGGCCTCCTTTGCTAAATCTTGTTTCATACTACGTATGTCATTTCCTTCTCCTCTCACAGTCATTGAGCGGCCTGGTTCCCACGATACTCTGGGGAGTCGCATACTTTCACTGACTTTAAGGAAGGGCTCTGCAGCCTGCTCGAGTTCTATCCCGACAGAGCCTCAGAAGGTTCATATGATAACCGGCCAACTCTTTGGGGCGGCTCTGAGAGAATTGAAGTCCTGGCCCGCCGAGGATAAGGGAACTGCACAGCAGATTTTTGCAAAGCTTAAAGCCACCTTCGATACTCGCACTGCTACAGAAATTAAACTGACTTTCTATGGATGCAAACAGAGACCGCAGGATAGCTTACGGGACTATGCCCTTAATCTCCAGGAGGCGATGCGGGCCATTAAGCAGAGTGACCCCGGCAGCATGTAGGATGAGGATAAACTCCTGAAGGAGCGGTTCATTGAGGGGCTCCTGTGCAGTCACCAGCGGGGCCAATTGCACTCCCTGGCCATGCAAAATCCAGACTTGACTTTTGCGCAATTCAAAGATAAAGCTATCCAGGCATTGCAGGAGCGACAGCCCAGCCGTGCAGCACCTCCCCGGCGTCCCGCTCTCACATACCACCAGGAGGTGGCGTCGGATGCCCCAGTCGCCGCCGAGGCCGATGCCCAGAGCCTAGAGGACGACTCCCCTGCAGGACTTCGCCTCCAGATGCAGGAGCTAACCAAGAGCGTTGCTGCCCTGGCCCGGACGGTGCAGTCCCTACAGGAGGCCCCCAAGGAGAAGATCCAGTTGGCCTCCAGACCAGAGGATGTCCCTTGGATGCGACAGAGGAGGACTCCGCCGACCAGAGGCCGGAACGACGATCGCTTCCGCCAGGACGGACGACCCATCTGCCGCCACTGTCACCAGGTGGGCCACCTTGCAAGGTACTGTGCTTTAAACGAGCAACCCCTGGGGCAAAGGGCCAACCCCCAGGAGTAGGACGGTCAGGCCCGCAGCATTGGAGAACCAAGTACATTGGAGGACGACCAGTTCTCCCTGTAGTGGTTGATGGAATCCCCTTGAACGCTTTGCTGGACACCGGTTCTCAGGTGACGACTATACCTTACGTGCTTTATAAACGGTATTGGGAGGACACCGATATTACTCGTGGCCCTGACGATGATTTCACCTTAATAGCCAGTAATGGTCAGCCGTTGCCACAAGTGGGGTATAAGGAGGTCACCATCAAGGTGGGGCGGGTGGAATTGAAAGCCCAAGGGATTGTGATTGCTGATATTGATCGTCGAGAATGTAATCCCATGATGACTCTTGGTACTAATGTTATAGAAAATTGTCTTGCAGAAGTTATTGTTTTGTTGCAACAGGTGGCAGAAACCGCTGGCCACAGTGAGCAACGTGCCCTGCAGAAGGAAATCAGAGCTCTGATGCAGAGACAGCAGGTAGAGCTGACTGGTGGTGAGATTGGTCGTGTCACCGTGAGTGATTCAAACCCCATTGCGATACCCCCCAGGAGTGAAATGTTAATATGGTGTCGGGCAGCCATAGGCCTCAGGGGAAAGGACTACCAGGCCTTGGTAGAACCCGTATATTCAGACAATAGGCCTACTATTCTGACAGCCCGGGGGGTGGTCGACGTTCGCCAGGGGAGAGTGCCCGTACGTGTCCTCAATTGTGAGGAGGAAGAGGTTCACCTCACCAAGTATGCCACGCTCGCCAAATTGTTCACTGTTAATAATAGTGTGATACAGACACCTGAACCCTTGGTCCCGTCAAACGTGGCGGAGGACAACGGTTCTGCAGAGCACTCGAAAGATTGGTGTCGGGAATTGCATGTGGGCACTGACTCTACCCCATCCCATCAAAAACAGGGGGCCTACAGGGTGGTACACGAGTACGAGCAGGTATTCAGCAAACACCCCTTAGATTTTGGGCAGGTGAAAGGGATCCAACATCATATCCCCACGGGAGATCACCGACCCATAAAAGAGAGATATCGCCCTGTACCCCCAGCTCATTACCAGTGTGCCAAGGACATGTTGCGGGAAATGAAGGAGGCTGGGGTGGTGAGAGACAGCTGTAGCCCCTGGGCAGCTCCCTTAGTCCTTGTTAAAAAGAAAGATGGTGCAATGAGGATGTGTGTTGATTACAGGCAGTTGAATCGCATTACACATAAGGACGCATACCCACTGCCCAGGATAGAGGAGTCTCTGGCTGCCTTAAAATCTGCTAACTACTTCTCTACCTTAGATCTCACCAGTGGGTACTGGCAGGTTCCTGTAGCGGAGGCGGACAAAGAGAAGACGGCCTTCACGACACCAATGGGTCTCTGCGAATTCAATTACATGCCCTTCGGATTGTGCAATGCTCCCGGGACGTTCCAGAGGATGATGGAGTGCTGCCTGGGACACATGAACTTCGAAACCGTGCTGCTGTATTTGGATGATGTCATTGTCTTCTCTAAGACCTACGAAGACCATCTGAAGCACCTGGCCCAGGTGTTTGAAGCCCTGTCCAACTTCGGCTTAAAGGTGAAACCGTCCAAGTGTCATCTGCTGAAACCTAAAGTGCAGTACCTGGGCCATGTGGTGAGCGCTGAGGGAGTGGCCCCAGACCCCGACAAGGTCACGGTGATCAAGGACTGGCCAAGGCCCAGTGACCTTCACGAAGTCCGGCAGTTCCTCGGGCTGGTAGGCTATTACCGGAGGTTCATTAAGGACTTTACTAAGAAGGCCGCACCCTTGCAAAACCTGTTGGTGGGCCAACCAAAGAAGACCAAGGGGAGGAACACCCCCTTTGATTGGAACGAGGAGCTGGAGGGATCCTTCGCTTGTATGAAGTCGGCACTGACGGGAGAAGAGGTACTGGCTTACCCCGAATACGACCAACCGTTTGTGCTGTACACAGATGCCAGCAATGTGGGATTGGGAGCCGTGCTGTCCCACGTCCAGAAAGGCAAAGAAAGGGTGATCGCTTACGCCAGCAGGAAACTCCGTCCCACGGAAAGAAACCCTGACAACTACAGTTCCTTTAAGCTGGAATTCCTTGCCATCGTCTGGGCAGTAACAGAGAGGTTCAAACACTACCTGGCCTCCGCGAAATTCACCGTCTTCACGGATAACGATCCGCTAACGCATCTGGATACTGCCAAACTCGGGGCCTTGGAACAGCGGTGGATGGCCCGGCTGTCTAACTACGATTTCACCATCAAGTACCGGGCAGGACACAAGAATGCCAATGCCGATGCCTTGTCCCGAATGCCCAATTTGCCAGAAACGGGAGAAGACCCGGAGGCACTTGAAGAGGTGGAGCTACCTGCATTCCATCGCCCCAAAGCCACTCAGAACTCTCATCATGTGAAGAACAGGCGCAGGAACCAACCGGATGCCACGCAGAATCCCCTGCCCCATCACGGGTGGGCAGAAACCCAGGATGGTGACCCCGCGGTCCGTCGGGTGAAAGAGCTCTTGACGCAGGCAGGGTTGCATCCCGGCCCAGATGATCCACAGGAAACCCAACAGCTGTGGAAAGGGAGAAGCAAATTGTTTATCCATGATGGCAAGCTGTGCAGGAGGAGCATCGACCCACGTACTCATGAATAGGTGTGGCAGATAGTGGTGCCAATGCGAGATGCGCCCATGGTTCTGGGAGCCTACCACGATGGAGCCGGACACTTCGGATGGAGGAAGCTAGAGAGGCTACTCCGAGGGAGGTTCTATTGGATTGGCATGAAGAGAGCCATTGAGAAGTGGTGTCGGGAGTGCGGTCCATGTAGCCTACGCAGGAAGGACCGTGGCAGCCGACGGGCTCCCCTGCAGCCTATCATCACCAAACGGCCGCTCGAACTGGTCGCGCTGGATCATGTGAAGTTGACACCTAGCCGGTCAGGCTATATCTACGCTCTTACCATCGTAGATCACTACTCCAGATTTTTGGTGGTTGTACCTGTCAAGGATCTAACGGCCAGGACTGCCGCCAAGGCCTTCCAGCAGTACTTTTGTAGGCCCCATGGCTACCCAGAGAAGGTACTGACCGATCAGGGACCAGCATTCGAAGCAGAAGTGTTCCAAGAGTTCTGCCAACTGTACGGGTGTAAGAAGATCCGAACCACGCCGTACCATCCTCAAACCAATGGGATGTGTGAAAAGATGAACCAGGTGGTGATCGACTTATTGAAGACCTTGCCCGTAGAGGAACGGAACCTGTGGCCGACAAAGTTGCCTGACTTGGTGGATATCTACAATCACATCCCAGTAAATTCCACCAACTGTTCTCCAGCGTACCTAATGAGGGGAAGGCCTAGCCAGTTACCCGTTGATCTGGACATGGGGGTCCTAGTCCCCGAAGATACCTCGCCGGATGAAGATTGGGATACAGAAAGGCAGCAAAGGTACCGCAAAGTACAGGAGTGCGTGGAAAGAAGTCTCGCCCAGGCTAGGCAAAAACAAGAAAGGGACTACAACCAGCACGCTCCTGCGATTCCCCTGTCACCTGGTGAGCAAGTACTTAAACGAAAGAGGAGACTACACAAGCTCAATGACCAATGGGAAGCGGAACCGTATACCATCCTGCCATCCGATTTCGACAACACGAAGGTCTGTCTCATCAGCAAGGACAGAGGGGAGACCTCGACAGCGGTATCCAGGGATCACCTTAAGGTCTGCCCCGATAAGTTGAGAGAGAGGGACACGGCCCCAGGAATCTCCCGGCCGGTGGAAAAGGAGAAGATGATCCATACCGTCCTTGGTGACTTTCCCCAGTCCTGGACTCAGATAAATCAGGCCATCGTGGTACCTGTTCTAATGTTTCAACAGCCGGACCCACCAGAAGCAATGGTGGTACCAGATCATCCGGCCCCGCAACCTCAACAAGCCCTACCTGAAGATGCCATGCCAACCGTTGAACCGGCAAATCCTCCCTCTGCTATCGGTGAATCTGCTGTACCCACTGTTGATAGCAGCAGCTCTGAGAGCCCCAACCTGCCAGTGCTACCCAGACTCACTAGAAGTGTAGCTAGAAGACAGTGCACTACACCAGCGGTAGCAAGCATAGCGGGCCCTGTTAGGCCAATAGCAACCCCTGCACTGCGAAGGTCCACACGCTGCACTCAGAACCAAACTCCCCTCCGCTACAAAACTTGGAGGTATTAATAAGGGCTGCTATCTAATTAAAAATGTTTGTGTGCATATCTTTTGTTACAGGTTTTAAAATGGACAATAGAGTAATGGACGGTGAATTGCTCAAAAACTTTCAAAAGGGGGACCCCTTTGTTTACCCGGGGTCCCCGCTGTTTCAACCACTGAACTGAGAGTCATAAACTGTGCATGACCTAACTTTCACAACGTTCAAGAGTCCTCACCTCCCATAAAGGGAAGCACTGTTATGTTTAATTGTTTATGCTATTTCAAAATTTTGTGTGTTTTCTGTTAACATGTATTGTTGTTCTTGTTTTCCCAGTCCGGGAGTACTGGATTTAACCGGGGGGGAGTGCAGCGCCCCAGAGTCCTGGTCGTTGCAGTAATGTCGCTCTGCCACTAAGGGGAGTGATGTTACGTCTGATTGCACTAAAGGAGTTTCTCTGACCAGGTAACACTCACACTACATTTCACACTCCGGCCACCAGGGGGGGTGGTTCTATCTAGTAGGCCACTCCTCACACTCTGGTAAAACTGGGGGTTGGACAGGAAGACAGGGAGAGAAGTAACTGGGAAGAGCTAGTGAGAGGACCTGTCAGGGATGGGATCCTGGCAGACTCCTAAGAGCAGAACTAACCAGTGAACAACGGGAATACAGAAAAGAGGCATTTGGACCAGAAGGAGTCGTGCTGTTAGACCGAGGCAACATCCTTCTGAGGCGCAAACAGTCGGTGGCCGGAACGCCGAGCAAGTAAGAAACTCTAAGTACTACTGCAAACTACGGCCGGACAGCCAATTATAGGTTGGCTGTCTCACACAAATCACCTAAGCAGACAACGGAGGCAGTTGTGGGAGAGGGGCGACTCTAGGGTCCCGGAAGAACTCCAGGCCTACCCCCGTCATACGGGTGCATCCTACCATATCATCTGGGGGACGGAGAGAACGAACATCAGAGACAGACAGACTCAGTTGTGAGGACTATCCCGGGAGCTCAGCAGGGAAGGACTACAACACACAGCGCTAGAAGGTAGACACTGATTCCCACCTGTAAAGAGAACTCCTGATGTGCCTTTGGACCGGCCGGTCTCTGACAGCCCTGTTGACAGCGCTCTGGACTGAGGATTCTTAAACCTTCAGTAAAGAGGTAAAGAGACTGCAACCTGGTGTCCTCGTTATTTACTACGACCTACACTGCACCGCAATATCACCACCATTTACCACCACTTTTCACTGGACGCCCCTCAGCAGGGTCACGGACCGGGTCTAGCCACCGTGACAACCCCAGAACAGAGACTCAGAGGCCCGGTACCGGGTACCCCTCGGCCCTGCGGCAGTGGGGGCGCTGCATTTACATGGTACACCGCATGGAAAACTGCTGTGAATCTGCAGCGGCCAATCCGCACCGTGTGCACATAGCCTGAGAGTGAGAAAGAGGCCCAGAACAAGGCTCCCATAGACTCACATTGATTAGTGACCTCTGCGCTGCTCCATGAAACACTGGAGCCTCGGACAAGCCACAAACTGCAGGAGACGGAGCCGAGCGGAGACTAAAACAGATGAAGACGCCAGAAGAGGAGTATTAGACAGGGGGCAGGGGACTTGGATTTTCAGCACCACTCCAGCAGTGAAATTAAAAATAATGCTGGAGTGGTGCTGTAAATGTGATGCAGCTCTTAGTTACTATATGGGGGCTTCGTATACTAATACTCATAAAAGACCCAGGTGGTACGTATCAAAAGCCCCCTACCCCCCATCCCCAGCCTCCCCAGACAGCAAATATTACTGATGGATCACATATAATATCATAACAAAACATTATAATATTCAGCCCCCAGTGCCTTGTCCCTCCTCCCCCACTTCAGCCCCAATGCCCCCATCATCTCACATCCACCCCCTCAGTGCCCTGTCCCACCTCACCCACCTTCAGCCCCCACAACACCCCCGTGGTCTTACATTCACACCCCAGTGCCCTGTCTCCCCTCCCCCACAATACCCCCATGGTCTCACATCCACCCCCTCAGTGCCCTGTCCCCCCTCACCCACTTTCAGCCCCCACAATACCCCAACGGTCTCACAGTGACATACCTGAATATAATAAACCTAATAAGTTCCATCCCCACTTACTGATAAAGTTTGCAGGCAGGACCAGGAAGTGTCTAGGTGAAATGCAAGATGTGGGCACTAGGACCCAGCGTGCCTGAGCCAATCCCAGCGTGCACAGAGTGAAGAAGAAAACTGCAGCTGGGGAAAAGCTTCATCATCAGGTCAGACGGGGCGAAACCATTCACTGCAGGAGGGAGACTGCAGCCGCCACTGTGCTAATAGCGTGCAGAGTCTCCGTCAGCTAGGAGCAGACATTATACTGCTCTGCTCCTATGCTATGTTCTGCCTCGACACAGAAGTGGCCCTGGTTCCCGGAGGGCCCCTTCATGTGACAGGGCCCGGGGCGTTGGCCCCCTCTGCCCCCCCAGTAGCTACGCTACTGCTGCTATCAAAGCAAGCTGGGCTTCCATAACAACTTAGCAGTGCCACAGGCTGATCGCCTCCATGCCACACCGCTTTGATGCAGTAATTGATGCAAAAGGAGCCCCGACCAAGTTTTGAGAGCATTTTCTAAACATACATTTCAGTAGGCCAACATTTCAGATTGTAAAACCATTTTTCAAGCTGGTGTTATAAAGTATTCTAGTTTACTGAGATAATGACTTTTGGATTTTCATTGGCTGTAAGCAATAATCATCAACATTAACAGAAAAAAACATTTGAAATGGATCACTCTGGTTGTAATGACTCTACAGTATATATGATTTCACTTTTTGTATATCAAAAGATATCAGTAGCTAACCAGACAACATAGCCAGGATGTACAATTGTAATAAAGTTTTATTACATTCAGCCTCCTTGCTTGGAGAACTCCCCAATGATATAAAACAGTGGTCCAGGTAGATGAGAGCAGATCACTACTGCTTCTTGCAATCTCATTTGGACTCCACTGTTCTTTGTTGTCTAATCCTAGCTTTTAGGCTATGTGCACACGTTGCGGATTTGGCTGCGGATCCACAGCGGATTTGACACTGTGGATTTGCAGCAGTTTTCCATGCATTGTACAGTACCATGTAAACCTATGGAAAACCAAATCTGCAGTGCACATGCTGCGGAAAATACCGCACGGAAACGCTGTGGTTTATTTTCCGCAGCACGTCAATTCTTTGTGCAGATTCCGCAGCGTTTTACACCTGTTCCATAATTGGAATCCGCAGGTGTAAAAACGCAGGTGAAATCCACTGTAAATCCGCAGGTAAAACGCAGAGCATTTTACCTGCGGATTTTTCTGAATCTGCGCGAAAAAATCCGCAACGTGTGCACATACCTTTACATTACCCCTGGTTTCCCAGCAGAAAGATAAGCTGGACAAGTGTCTGCTAAGATCACCTGACATTGTAGCAGGCATTTCCTGGTACCTCCCTTCCAAAGACTAAATCACAGTTGAAAATGTAAATATTAAAGTGATAAAATTAAGCTCAATCATTAAATTAACCCTTTCCAATACAATATGAAAACTCGTTTGTTTTTCGTCTTGGAAAAAACTTAGACGATTTTCATCCATGTGGTGTATAGTATGTCCGTATATACGATTCCACAATTAAAAACTAATAAAAGACAAAATACATTTTACTGTGGAATCTTTGCAATTGACAAGTTAAAAATGGATGGTGCAAGGATGGTCTTTTTTTGTACCCATTGAGAATGTATGCTGCTTTTTTTTTTTTTATACAGACCCTCGGTTTCAGTAAAAAAAAAAAAAGATAACCATTGGTTCTAGTGTTATCTGTTTTGCATAGATACGGACTGAAAAAAATGTCATGTGAACAAAGCCTTAGGGTAAGTTCACACTAGGCATTTTTTCGCCTTTGTTTTTCTGCAGCAAAACCTGATCTCTTGTCAGGGAAGAAGCTGCAGAAAGAAAAGCATGTTTTATTTGGTGTTTCGTGGCGGTTGTTGTGCATTTTTTTGTAGCGGTTTGGGCATGCTAGATTTGTCTCTTAAACATGCTGATAAAGTTTACTATTGAAAAAAAAGTCATATTCCAAAGAGTGAGGTTTTGGCACAAAAAATGCTGGAAAAAATGATACCTACTATTTTGGTGCGTTTTTTCTGTTTTTACACCACCCATTCAATTCAAGTCTAAAAATGCTGAAAGAAGTGACATGCTCTATGTCCAAAAAACAATGCAAAGTACAAAATACTAATGACAAAAAAAACAAGCTGTGTGCATGAGATTTCTGAAATCTCACTGACATAGCGGGTACTGTAATAATAATATAATAATAATCTTTATATAGCGCTAACATGTTCCTCAGCGCTTTACAGTTTGCACACATTATCATCACTGTCCCCAATGGGGCTCACAATCTAAATTACCTATCAGTATGTCTTTGGAGTATGGGAGGAAACCCACGCAAATATGGGGAGAACATACAAACTCCTTGCAGATGTTGTCATTGGTGGGATTTGAACCCAGGACTCCAACGCTGCAATGTTAACCACTGAGCCACCATGCTGCTCAGCTGAAAATTAGGATAAAAAAAGCCAGTGTGAACTTAGCGTTAGGGAAACATGTCAATGTAATACAATATTCAAACAGCCTATATCAAATTTTAGCTCAATCAATCATGTGGCAAGGCTCATTACAGGGGCAATACTGACTTATAGATGGTACCTCAAATAGGGGGCACTAGATACCCATTTTGATTCTCTTGGAACTTGCATACTTTTTTGAGCAAGCTTTCCATAGCCCATAAGGGTATGTTTCCACAGTCAGTATACGCTGCGGGTTGGACATCGGCAGCGCCAAACCCGCAGCGGACCAGATGTTACAGCATAGTAGATGGGATTTCAAAAAATCCAATCTCCACTATGCGTTCAGAGATGCCCGCGTAAACAGATATGCAGCGTGTCTTTCCATTCCACAGCATGTCTATTTATGATGCGGTGACGCTCAGTCTCCGTGGCATAAATTTCCCATTCACTATCATTAGATGCAGTAAAACTGCATTATCTTTATAGTCACCTGAGTGTTAAGAGCGGGAATGCAGCTTACTGCGCATGTGAACTAATTTAAATAATGTCTTACCTTGTGCCACAGCTGGAAGTTCGCGTCCACTGCAGTTCTCGCGATGAGATCAGCTGACTGTGAGAACTGCCGTGCACGTGGCTGCTGGGGTTATCTCCGGTCACTTGCAAAGTTCTCACGGTCAGCTGATCGTGAGAACTGCAGTGCAGGTGACCGCCGGAGACCTAGTTATCTCCTGTGGTCATTTACAAGCTCTGCTGTGTCTGGATGTCAGGCTGGATGGTGGCCTAATGGCAATGTTCAGCCAAAGGCATCCAGATACAGCAAAGCTGAACTTGTCGTGGGACATTATGGATTATCTTCTCGGCGGACAGGTATGGTATACTCACTAAACTCTCTCTGTGCTTTTCTCCACTTTCTGTGTCATGTATGTCCAGCTGTGTCACAAGATTCACCATTATGTAAATTAATACACGTGTAGTAAGCCGAGTTCCCGCACTTAATATGCATGTGACTAGAAAGATAATGCGGTTTTACAGCATCTAATGAAAGTGTTTGTGTAATTTATGCAGTGGAGACTGAGTGTCTCCACGACATAAATTGACATACTGCGGTCTGGAAAGTTGCACCGCATGTCCGTCTTTGCAGGTGAGCCGCGGGCATTGGTGCACGCATAGTGGGCATGGGATTTCTTGAAATCCCATCCACTATGCTGTAACATCTGGCCGCTGCGGGTTGGACGCTGCGGATATCCGCAGAGTCCAAACCACAGCGTTTACTGGCCATGGAAACATACCCCCAAAATATCTGCATACAAGTAATCACTTTTTTCTTTTTTTTTCTTCCCATAAGCCAACTTTCAATTTGCTTTATTTCAAGTGACAAAAAACCCACATGCAATGAAAAACGCATAAAAAACGCATGCAGAAAAAACTCATGTAAAAACGCATCAAAAACGCAGGTGACCTGCCAGTGATCGCAGATGCAGATTTGGTGTAGATTTCACCTGCGTCAAATACTGAGCAGATACTGAGCTATTCCTGACTGTGGGAACATACCCTAAGGGTATGTGTCCACGTTCAGGTTTGCTTCAGGCTTTGGTCAGGATTTTATGCAGGTAAAATCCTGACCAAAACTGCACCTGAGGTCACTGGCAGGTCACCTGCGGTGTTCCTGCGTGTTTTGCTCATTGTAGCAACATGCTGCGTTCTGAAAAAACGCAACGCATGTGCGTTTTTGCGGGAAAAACGCATGCGTTTTTTAATGCACAGTGGAGACGGGATTTCATTAAATCCCCTCCACTATGTTGTAACATCTGTACGCTGCGTTTTTGACGCTGCGGCTCAGCGCTGCGTCAAAAACGCAGCGTTTCCTGAACGTGGACACATACCCTAAGTCTTTTTAGGTCAGTTTGGAGCTCTCTATGAGAAACTTTACCACCTAAAATGAGTAGACTAATAAAGGATGCATGCCTTGAAATAAATTTGTCATAATTCAATCCAGCAGAATTTTTTATAAAAGTATGAAGAATGAAACGTCAGTCATAATAAATCTTCCCCAATCTGTTGGACAGTTGCACTTTCTACTATGATTCAGATGATTCTGCTAATGTTTCAGATGTACAGTGCCATGCGAAAGTATTTGGCCCCCCTTGAACTTTTCAACCTTTTCCCACATATCATGCTTCAAACATAAAGATACCAAATGTACATTTTTGGTGAAGAATCAACAACAAGTGGAACACAATTGTGAAGTTGAACAAAATTTATTGGTTATTTTACATTTTTGTGGAAATTCAAAAACTGAAAAGTGGGGCATGCAATATTATTCGGCCCCTTTACTTTCAGTGCAGCAAACTCACTCCAGAAGTTCATTGTGGATCTCTGAATGATCCAATGTTGTCCTAAATGCCTAATGATGATAAATATAATCCACCCGTATAAATGCACCTGCTCTGTGATAGTCTAAGGGTTCTGTTTGAAGCACAGAGAGCATCATGAAGACCAAGGAACACAACAGGCAGGTCCGTGATACTGTTGTGGAGAAGTTTAAAGCCGGATTTGGATACAAAATGATTTCCAAAACTTTAAACATCCCAAGGAGCACTGTGCCAGTGATCATATTGAAATGGAAGGAGTAGCATACCACAGCAAATCTACCAAGACCCGGCCGTCCCTCTACACTTTCATCTCAAACAAGGAGAAGACTGATCAGAGATGCAGCCAAGAGGCCCGTGATCACTCTGGATGAACTGCAGAGATCTACAGCTGAGGTGGGACAGTCTGTCCATAGGACAACAATCAGTCGTACACTGCACAAATCTGGCCTTTATGGAAGAGTGGCAAGAGGAAAGCCATTTCTCAAAGATATCCATAAAAAGTGTCATTTAAAGTTTGCAACAAGCCACCTGGGAGACACACCAAACATGTGGCAGAAGGTGCTCTGGTCAGATGAAACCAAAATCGAACTTTTTGGCAACAATGCCAAAATATATGCTTGACGTAAAGGCAACACAGCTCATCACCCTGAACACACCATCCCCACTGTCAAACATGGTGGTTGCAGCATCATGGTTTGGGCCTGCTTTTCTTCAGCAGGGACAGGGAAGATGGTTAAAATTGATGGGAAGATGGATGGAGCCAAATACAGGACCATTATTGAAGACAACCAGTTGGAGTCTGCAACAGACCTGAGACTGGGACGGAGATTTGTCTTCCAACAAGACAATGATCCCAAATATAAAGCAAAATCTACAATGAAATGGTTCACAAATAAACATATCCAGGTGTTAGAATGGCCAAGTCAAAGTCCAGACCTCAATCCTATCGAGAATCTGTGGAAAGAGCTGAAAACTGCTGTTCACAAACGATCTCCATCAAGTTAAAGGGGCCAAATAATATTGCACGCCCCACTTTTCATTTTTTGAATTTCCTCAAAAATGTAAAATAACCAATAAATTTCGTTCAACTTCACAGTTGTGTTCCACTTGTTGTTGATTCTTCACCAAAAATTTACATTTGGTATCTTTATGTTTGAAGCATGATATGTGGGAAAAGGTTGAAAAGTTTCAGGGGGGCCGAATACTTTCGCAAGGCACTGTGTGTGCGTATGTATATGTATGTATGTATGTATATATATATATATATATATATATATATATATTTTAGTCAGCATTCCTTTGAAGGAAATCTGTCACCAGGTTGTTGCCACCTCTGACAGCAGAATCATAGAGAAACAAAGACCCAAAGACCCTAATTTTACCTATCTGTCACTTGCCTGGCTGATGGCTGTAGTTTTGATAAAATCACAGTTTTATCAGCAGGAGATTATCATTAGAGGACTAGTAAATCTGCTTACATGTAGTCTTCCTTATTCATGAGCTCTGTATAACTCCATAGTCATAGCTTTCTGCCTATGCATGGTATACACAGAAAGCTGCCAATCTTTGATGGGGATGGGTTAGATAGAGTTCATTATTTAGAGAACTGGTAGATCTGCAGCAGAAAAAAAACTGTGATTTTATCAAAACTGCAGCAAGCAGCCCAGTGAGTAACATATTGCTGGAATCAGGGTTTCTGCCCCTACATCTTGTTGCTCTCATGTTACATAGGAAATATCTGGTGACAGTTCCCCTTTAAACGCTCTAAACCCTTTTTTCAGTTGCTTTTGATAAAGGGAGTATCAGATACATCTGTTATAGTCTAGAAGAACAGTCCAGATAGCTGTCCAATAGACTGTGACAGAGTCGGGACATGTGTGCGGAGACTCCTAATGATGAAATAAAGAAACAGACCCCTGGGATACCACCAAGCCAAAGATCACAGCTCTCAATTATTTACCGCAGCCTCACTTATAACCTTACAGCGGGATTGCTCCAACCTGGAAGGACACAAGCCTGAGAAAACTTAATGTTGATACTTAAGGTTAACTGTTTAACTGGTGCTGTGTTAAAGCTTCTTTCTTTGGCAGTTGATGTAATTACATCACAAGTACTGTATACTGTGGCCGCTGAACAAAGGCTGCTAAGGGATCACAAATAAATAGCTTTATTCTCCAACACTCGGAATGATGTAATTGAATCACAGGTCTTGTATTTAGACAGAATCTAAACGCCTAAATAAACGAAGCATAAAACCAAGATGTCCAATGGTGCTTTGAGTGATGCTATTTACTCTTTTCGGTGTTGGCTGATTTTTAGCTCTGCTCCATTAGTGCACATCTATAATAAGTGACTCCAGTTTAACTGCATTGTCTATTGGAGTCTAAAGTAGTCTGAAATCCACCTCCTGCATCTTCAGAGTCTTAGAGGGTTGTTTTGACATTCATCCCTGCTTTATACCGCAGCTCTTTATTTTCAGATTGGCTTCTATCATTTGATTGTATGAAAAGCTGATTTCAAACATGACAGCAAATCATAAACTTCAAGCAACTAAAGATCATATATAAAATGGGGGAAATTGGTCCATTGTAGGGAAAGAGTCTGACTTTTGAAGTGATACCTCCTCAAGTTCCATATTGCTACCACCCTACCATTAGATGGTTGAACAATGTTTCAGATGATTGTTCTGCCGACAACCACCTCGATCTCCTCTCACATACTCAGGAGCGCTTGTTTGGCCGAGTTATTCTGTGTTCCCTAAGAGAGAAAAAAACCAAGAATACAACAAAATAAGCATATACAGTACAGTATTGTAAGTAAATAGTAATAGTACATGTAAATAACATAGGATACTTGGTTAACACTATTTTGATCAAAAAAGGCATCCCACAGGGACAAGGTGTTCCCAATCGGCATGGTCATATCCTGTCTCTAGTATCAAAACCTTACCTTGTGGCCCAATAAGAGCAATGCAGGATAGAGGACCGACTGTTTAGACACCTGCCCATTTGAAGCTATGTAGATGACATGCATAGCTCAGAAAGGAGGGCCATACCCCTGTATGTGCAGAGTACAAGAAACTACTGCAAAACTAAAGAATATGAGAAAGCCGCCGACAGATGTCTCTGCCAGCAGTTTATTTTCGGGAGAACAAAGTGATCATCAGTCCAAAATCCGACATGCCTGATTGCCCTCAGCGATCTGTTGGCTGGTGCCCCACTACATATTAACATGTGGGGCGAACCTGCCGATATCGGTGGGTTTGGCCAACATTAGTCTAATGTGAATGACAGAGGACTTTACTGAGGTTTATTTGGGACAGTAGTGGCTTTATTTCAACTTTCCCATGAATAAATCTGTTTTTTTCCATAGTGATCGAAAAGGATGACTCATTGACTTCAATTTGCAGGGGCTTTTGCTTTTAGAGAAGTTTCCAAGAATATTGCAAGCACCGGAGCATCCCATCAGTTCCACTCTTCAGTACGAGGGCTCACTCCTGGCTGTCTATTATAGTTTATCATGGTGGTTCAGCAAGTATTTATCTTATGTAGCATTTTAGATCTCTGTCCGCAATAATGAAGTGTTGAGTCACTTGGAGTTTATTTTTGGAGAGTATAAATGCAATTACTGTACAGCCAGGCTAAATACAGGAGAACCTAATTCAATTCCAGTTTGAGCTGGGACCTTAACTGAATAAGGACTATGTAACTCAATTGAATGCTGATGTTATTATGTGATCAGTCTGGATCCATCTATTCTGTAATGTATTGTATGATCAAAATCATCACAAGGGAATGATGGAGAAAGCAAGGGATAGAAGACACCCTAATCGTATTAATCTGTCTCTTCATATACACATTTAAAGGAAAGTTTCATATAGTTACAGTAGTATTGAGAAATGCAGGAAACAACACCTTTTCAGCACCCAAATAACCCAAATTATAGTAATGAGTTGTCATTAGTATCAATATGACCTTTAACCGGTCTGTGACCGCTCTGTGCTAGGGAAGAACGGTGGCTACCTGCCTGTTAGTGCTTAGGCATATTTTTTGTTTTCCAGAAAGTCCTGGATATCCCCTTTAGAGAGCCTGTCAGCAGGATTTTGCAAAGTAAAGTATACACATAGCCATATTGTCGCTGTAATACTGATTGAAATGATTCCTGCAGTGCAGAAATCCGTTTTGTGCTTTAAGATTTTGTTTGAATTTTTCTTTTAAATATATCTTTGTGCATTGGGGCGGGCCTGAGGGCAAGGTCTTTCCTTGGTTCTCTAGTCACTTCTTCATCCTGCTGTTTGAATGACATTTTAACAGCTACCTATTTTAATATTTTATATTAATATATACCTATTTTAAATATCGGTCCAGTACAGTAATTGTGGTCTTTAAAAAGTTATGTTCTCTAATAAAGCCCCCTTTAGACAGCTTGGGACATCTGGAAAAATGATTGTCTGGGAAAGAAAAAGTGAGCGCTACCATGAGTCCTGTGCCATGCCAACAGTAAAGCATCCTGAGACCATTCATGAATGGGGGGTTTTCATCTATGGAGGGTGCTCACTCACAATTTTGCCTAAGAACACTGCTATGAATAAAGAATGAGACCTAAACCTCCTTGTAGAGAAACTTCTCCCAACAATCCAGGAGCATTAAGATGATGAACAATGCTTTTCCCAGCAGACGGAGACCATATCACAAATAAAAATTGATAGCTAAGTGGTTCAGTGAACAAAACATTAAAATATTTGGGTCCATGACCAGGAAATTCTCCAGATGTTAATCCCATTGAGATCCTGTGGTCAATCCTCAAAAAGTGGGTGGAAACTCAAAAACACAGAAATTGTGATGAACTGCAAGAACTGATCTGTAAGGATTTGGCCCAGTAGCTGATATCCAGCTGCCAGGGCAAAGGACAGAAGTCTTGAAAAATAAGGGACAACACTGTAAATATTGAGTCTATACATAAACTTGATGTATTTGTCATATAAGGTGGCTGTAGGACACCAGGCGGATGGGAGTAAAACTTAAAGTAATGCTTTAGTACATATGGGACTAAAAGAGGTTAATTGGCCATTACAGGCTAATTGTGAGCAGCTGAAGACTTGGGAGATATGACTGCCCCCTATATCTCCATTCCTGGGTGTGGTTCACTTTGTAAAATGAGACTTGTTTGTTTCACACATGTTTTTGTGTATGGAGATGTACAGATCTCCTGGATTGAGTGCCTCTGTTAAAGGGCTAAGAAGGTCTGTAAGCCAGGCGGGCTATTGTATGGACTTGTTACTTCATGTTTTACTTTATACTGGATGAGGGCTGTATTTAAGATTTCCTGTGATATGGTTTATATGGACTGAAATAAATCAGATGGACTTGAAATAGAAACCATTCCTATGATACCTTAGATTGCTGCCAAGTGAGTAGCATTGTTACATTTGGTATTAGAAGTGTGGAAACACGTGTGACTGCTACAGATGTACTGCATGTTGTGGGTGAAGGCAGCTATAAGCCAGGGAGCAGCGTCAGACAGCATAGAGGGCCTGATTAAACACCTGGTGCAAGCTCAACAGCTACACCAGCAACAGATCCAGCAGCATCAGGTCCAGCAGCAGAATTAGCAATAGATCCGGCAGCAGCTCCAGCAACAGCACTGACAACCACAGCAGCAGGTTGAATTACAGAGGTAGTTTATGGCACAGCAGCAGGTCCGACTCTTAGGTCAGCTGATAATTTTTCTCTCTGCAAGGCGTTGAGGAGAGCCTTGCAGAAAATGATCCCGGGTAATGACATGGAGGCCTTTTTAACCATTTTTGAAAGTGTGCTCATAGGGAGAAACGCCTGCCTGAGCAGTGGGCGGAAGTCCTGGTGCCATACATAATAAGGGAGCCACAAAATGCCTACTATGATTTAGCCTTACAGGACACCAAAGAATATGCAAAATTGTAAACGGAAATTTTGGCGCCCTTGAGGGTGACAATGTCTGTCAGGGCACAACTGGTCCACCTCTGGGCATATCACTGCTCCCAAATGTTTGTTCTGCTGCACCTTGACCAAAAGTGTTTGCAGCCAGAGTCCTCTACCCCAGTGCAAATGGTAAAGCAAATTGTAGTGGACTGGTTTGTGCACTCCCTTCCAAGCCGATGAAGACTTGGGTTGTACAGGGAAATCCCTGGAATGCCGATGACTTGGTCTGACTGATTGAAAGGTATCAGGTGGTTGACGGTTACCTGCGAAGGCAAGCCACTTCATATTGCGAGTCCCATCAGGTAGCGCAGGCTAAAAAAGTAGTGGAGCGTCCAAAGTAAAGGGCTCGGAGGAGGTCATGTTGAGGATCTCATCGGCAGATGTAATTTGATGTAATTGTAATTGCCCTCTCGAGAATCCCATGTCTAATGGAAGAACGTGCCAGGCCCATGGCTTTCAACAGAGGGGTGGTATGTAAGGTGGCTGTAGGACACCTAGTGGATGGGAGATAAACCTGGACTAATGCTTTAGTACATATGGGACTAAAAGGGGTTAATCGACCATGACAGATAAATTATGAGCAGCTGAAGACTTGGAAGAGATGGATGCTCACCATATCTCCACATCTGGGTATGGTTCACTTTGTAAAATGAGACTTGTTTGTCTCACACATCTGTGTGTATGGAAGTGTGCAGATCTCCTCGATTGAGCGTGTTTGCTATAGGACTAAGAATCTGGACTCTAAGCCAGGCAGGCTAACCAGCACGATTGTATGTACTTGTTACTTCATGTTTTACTTTATGTTGGACAAGGGCTGTATTTAAGTTTTCCTGTGATGTGGTTTATGAGGACTGAAATAAACCAGCCGGACTTTAAATAGAAGCGGTTCCTGTGATACCTCACATCAGCCTCAAGTGAGTAGCATTGTTACAACCAATAAAAGTGTAATTTCTACTGATATAATTGTAAAGGTCTTAAAACACTGATGCAGAAAACTTTGTGAAATCCACACCATTAGGTTTGAAATATTGCAAAGGATTAACTGGAAGCTTCTGAACAATGGGTCAAAACTTTACCCAGGACCTTATATCACGCTAATTGCTATTTCTACATAGTCCGAGCACAGAGTGGAACATCTACGCTTTCCACTTAATGTGAAGGTCTTCTCTTATGTAACCCTGGAGTTTTTTTGGGCCTCTCTAGAGCAGGGTTAGGGTTAGTCCCCTTGAGCTGACCCCAATTTCTGTTGAGGAGAGCCATTGAAATGATTTTAGTTCTGACAATGTGATGAATGATGTGTACAAACTGTTTCCTTTCTGCTCAGTTAAGCTTACAATATAATTTCTGCCGAATGGATCTGTGAGAGATAAATTGTCAAAAGGGAAAAATATTAATCTTATTTCACTAGACAAATGGGTGAATCAAAAATTATAACACTAGGATAATAATTATGAGCATGCCCTTACCTGATTTTCATCACAACTTTATCCTGATAGTCACTGTGGAGACATGGGGGTTAGCGAGTGGTCTAGTCCGATAGCTTGAAATCGCATGTATCAGGGCTCGTCGGATGCACTCTCTTTTTACTGTGTGCCCAATACTACTGGGTGGGCCATTTATATGGATAAACCTAAATAAAATGGGAATGGTTGGTGATATCAATTTCCTGTTTGTGGCACATTAGTATATGGGAGGGGGAAAACTTTTCAAGATGGGTGGTGACCATGGCGGCCATTTTGAAGTTGGCCATTTTGGATCCAACTTTATTTTTTTCAATGGGAAGAGGGTCATGTGACACATCAAACATATTGAGAATTTTACAAGAAAAACAATTGTATGCTTGGTTTTAATGTAACTTTATTCTTTCATGAGTTATTTACAAGTTTATGACCACTTATAAAATGTGTTCAAAGTGCTGCCCATTGTATTGGATTGTCAATGCAACCCTCTTCTCCCACTCTTGACACACTGATAGCAACACTGCAGAAGAATTGCTAGCACGGGCTTCCAGTATCCGTTGTTTCAGATGCTGCATATCTCATATCTCCACATGGTATGGTATATGGAGTACAAAAATAGTGGGGCCATTCTTCATCAATGGAAACCTCAATGCCACCGGATATCTGAAATTGCTACATGATGTGTTACCCTCTTTATGCACTGAAGATGGCACGTTCCCTGAGTTTATCCAGCAAGATGGTACACCACCACATTATGGGTGTCAGGTCTGAGTATTCCTACATGAACAGTTTCCTGGAAAGTGGATTGGTTGTCGTGGGCCAGTTGAATGGCCACCAAGGTCTCCCCATCTGAGCCTCTTAGACTTTTACCTTTGGGGTCATCTGAAGGCAATTGTCTATGCTGTGAAGATACAAGATGTGCAGCATCTGAAACAACGGATACTGGAAGCTTGTGCTAGCATTTCTTCTGTGGTGTTGCTATCAGTGTGTCAAGAGTGGGAGAAGAGGATTGCATTGACAATCCAAAACAATGGGCAGCACTTTGAACACATTTTATAAGTGGTCATAAACTTGTAAATAACTCATGAAAGGATAAAGTTACATTAAAACCAAGCACACCATTGTTTTTCTTGTAAAATTCTCAATAAGTTTGATGTGTTTCACATGAACCTCTTCCCATTGAAAAAAATTAAGTTGAATCCAAAATCGCCAACTTCAAAATGGCCACCATGTTCACCACCCATCTTGAAAAGTTTTTCCCCTCCGATATACTAATGTGCCACAAACAGGAAGTTGATATCACCAACCATTGCCATTTTATTTAGGTGTACCTATATAAATTGCCCACCCTGTACTCAGACAGCACAGGGTGAGAGTAAAACAATGTAACAATTATTCAACCACAAAACAGGCAAATAATACATAGAGCAGTCCCATCAAAATACCCAAGATATTGCAAAATTACAGTCTCACCCTTCCGCTGACTTGCCGGGATTAGAGCAGCTGCAACTTTGGAGCTTCAAGGGCCAACTACCACCACCTGTGGCACTCACAGAAAGAACGTAATGACAAGCTTAGGAAGCTGAAAGTCCATTGAGGTATGTGACCAGGTGACCGGAGGGTCACAGCTTGGCTTCTCTGAACGTATCCATGGAGACAAGTGACTGGTGGGTCCCAATCATGGCTTTCCCGAACATATACATGGGGCTCAGGTTGCCGGTGGGTGGGTCCAAATCCTGGCTTCCCCAAACATATCCATGGGTTCAGTGATGGTCAATGGAGCAGATTTGTATTGTTTCAGCCAGGGCCGTGGTCCCGTAAGCTGGCATCCTGTATAATGTCAAATCTGTGTCCCTCATGATGGAGCCATGATGTCCTGGTTGCTGTTCTGTAGAGTGTTCTTGGCTATGGATCTGTAAAGAGTCTTACATTCTTTGGATCTCTTGTTACAGAGGCATATCCCCTCCTATATAGTTCACAACTGATGTCCTTTAAGCCATCATCCAGAGGTCAAGAGGAAGTTGTGATGAGATTAGCTTGCATTGTTTGAGGTTTTTAATCAATTTGCATAATTCATCCTTCTGTTTTGCAGGTCAACAAACTAGCTGGGCTGGACAGTGTGTAATCAACATATTGACAAACATCCATTGTTCAATTACCCTGTGTCTGTCATCAAGAATAAAAACACAATATGTTACCACAAATGTCAATTTAAAAGTCAATATTACAGGCTGATACAAACAATATTCTATGTTTTCTTGACCAGCCAAAGAAAAACACATAAATTCAAAAGTTAACATGTAGATAACAATCTATGCCTCCTTCCTTACTGAAAAATAGACATTATAATGCAAAGTGGCCAGTGTTGGGAACATTATTAAACAAAGGGGCCAGGGCAGTAGACATTACTTAACAAATTTTTATTAAGCAAAGCCACCCTGATGGCGAACATTATTACTGTGTGGGGTTCATAATGAAGAGTATAAATTATTATTTTATTGCACCAATTGATCAATATAATTACTGTATAGGGAAAATTGAGGGACATTATTATTGTATAGGGCCAATTAGGAGACCATTGTACTGTATGGGGGCCAAGGATCATTTGAGGGACAATTGTCACGCTGCAGCTATGCATGTAACTTGCAACTTCCACTAGATGGCAATAGAGTGGAAGGATAGTAACAAGTCTGCAAGGGCAGACCTGCAGTGCTGCAGCGAAGCTACCACCAGGTGGCAGCAGAATAGTCAAACAAGCCGACTCAAAACCTAGACCACAGTGGATTATATGCGGCACTCAAAGTCATTGGAATAGGTGCTCAAGTAGGGTATCCATCCAAAAATCAATATAAGTAAAAAACTCGGCACTCAAAATGTATCGTGTTGAAAAAAAGGGTTCCAATTTATTTTGCATACAGTGATCAATTAAACGTTTTCGGTCTGGGTATAGACCTTCATCAGAAACTATATGCTGCTTGTTTAGGGAACCAAGTGTCCTAGCACAGGGAAAATTACCAGCAATTATCACAGGCAACGCAGCTTGCCATATTCCCTGCGCCAGGACACATGATTTATTCATCAAGCGGAAAACAGAATATACAACGGGTTATCCTATTTACCCTAACCGCTACACCGGACTACATTTGCCCGGTCTGTTTATCAGACCACGGCACTGGTAATTTTCCCTATATCAAAACCTAGACCATCACACGGTAAAAAGGGAAATAACAAGCACAGAGTCAGTGGACAGCCACAGGGTCAATACCAGACAAAAGGCAGAAGTACCAGGGACCAGAGGCAAAGTCAAGTCAGAGTCAAAGCCGAGTCAAACACCGAGAAATCCAAAAGCAATCAGGAAACACTAAGTCAGGATGGGCAGGGAAGGAGGAATAGACACGGGCAAGGTCAGAAAGCACAGCAGGACCAATCAGTGTACTACCAGAGTCAGATACTCACGCCGTAGGCAGAAAATATAACTGACACTACCTGCAGGATGCAGCGGAGCTAAATAGCAAACCTGAACTCAGAATGAGGCAGAGCAAAGTTAACCCTTGACATGATCAGCCCAGGAAAAGGGCAGACAGGACTCAAAACCCAGACTGGATCATGACAACAATATTATTGTATGGGGGCCAGAATAGGGCACACTATTACTCAACAATGGAGGACATTAATAATATTCCCCATTATGGCCCATACATGAATTGCTAATTTATGGAAGCACAACATGGGATGTTCCAACTGTTTTGAGGAATAATGGGCTCTACTATTGTATGGAGGCAGAAATGGTGTATGTTACTGTATTGATACCAGTGAGGAGGTGGCAATACTGTTGTATTTGAGCAGAAAGACAAACATTGCTACTGAATGGGGCCAGAAAGAAGAAATTTAGTATTGCATAGAGGCCACAAAAGAATGCATAAGCATTAATACTGTATGGAGACTACAATACTGCATTTCTACTTTTAGGAGGTCACATCGAGAGACATCGCTACTATAGTATATTTTATTTTTGCAGATTTTGTTACAATTGGGGGAACAAAAGAGAGATACTTTTACTGTGCAGGGTACTTGGGTGGTATTAATGCACTGTTCTGATAATCCGTGTGCTGTGCTATTTTTTCTCGCACCCATAGACTTGCATTGGCGTTTATCATCTGAGATACGCGGACAATCGCAGCATGCTGCGATTTCACTCGCATGCGTAATACGGACGAGAAAAAAACGGATGATGGGAGCTGCCCCATAGATTAACATTGGTCCAAGTTCTATGCAATTTTTTTTATCGCATAGCACTCGTTCATATTACAGACTAGTGTGACTCCGGCCTAAAGCACAGATTTCCACTGGTCTGTCCATTCCTTGTGTTCTTAAGCCCAAACAAGTCTCTTCTGCTTGTTGCCTGTCCTTAGCAGTGGTTTCCTAGCAGCTATTTTACCATGAAGGCCTGCTGCACAAAGTCTCCTCTTAACAGTTGTTGTAGAGATGTGTCTGCTGCTAGAACTCTGTGTGGCATTGGCCTGGACTCTAATCTGAGCTGCTGTTAACCTGTGATTTCTGAGGCTAGTAACTCGGATAAACTTATCCTCAGAAGCAGAGGTGACTCTTGGTCTTCCTTTCCTGGGGCGGTCCTCATGTGAGCCAGTTTCTTTTCTAGCGCTTGATGGTTTTTGCAACTGCACTTGGGGACACTTTCAAAGTTTTGCCAATTTTTCAGACTGACTGACCTTCATTTCTTAAAGTAATGATGGCCACTCCTTTTTCTTTACTTAGAATTTGTATTAAGGCAAGAAAAAAGCAGCTAACAGTCTATTCAGTAGGACTATCAGCTGTGTATCCACCAGACTTCTGCTCAACACAACTGATGGCCCCAACACCATTTATAAGGCAAGAAATCCCACTTATTAAACCTGACAGGGCACACCTGTAAAGTGAAAACCATTTCCGGTGACTACCTCTTGAAGCTCATCAAGAGAATGCCAAGAGTGTGCAAAGCAGTCATCAAAGCAAAAGGTGGCTACTTTGAAGAACCTAGAATATAAGACATAATTTCAGTTGTTTCACACTTTTTTGATAAGGATGTAATTCCACATGTGTTAATTCAGTTTGGATGCCTTCGGTGTGAATTTACAATTTTCATAGTCATGAAAATACAGAAAAATCTTTAAATGGGAAGGTGTGTCCAAACTTTTGGTCTGTACTGTATATATACACAGAGTGGTCCAAAAGTAGGTGGACAGTATGTGTAATAGGGTTATGAAGGGGAGATTTATCAAACATGGTGTAAAGTGAAACTGACTCAGTTGCCCTTAGCAACCAATCAGATTCCGCTTTTCATTCTTCACAGACTCTTTGGAAAATGAAAGGTGGAATCTGATTGGTTGCTAAGGGCAACTGAGTCAGTTTCACTTTACACCATGTTTAATAAATGTCCCGCTTCATAACCCTATTACACATACTGTCCACAGCTCTGGCAAAAATTAATAGACCACTGCAAAATGTTCAGTTTGTCTGATTTTTCTCTTAACAGGTATATTTTTGAGTAAAATGTAAAGTGTTCATTTATTCTATAAACTGCAGACAACATGTCTCCGAATTTCCAAGCAATACATTTTGTATTTTTTTCTGAAAAGGAGAAATGTCAAAATTACAAAAAAAACAGTGCTTTCAGACCTCAAATAATGCAAAGAAAACAAGTTCATAATCATTTAGAAACAACAATACTAATGTTTTAACTCAGGACGAGTTCAGAAATCAATATTTTGTGGCATAACCATGATTTTTAATCACAGCTTTCATGCGTTTTGGCATGCTTCCCACCAGTCTTTCACACTGCTTCTGGCGCACAAATGTAAGGAGTTCTTCTTTGTTTGATGGCTTTTGACTATCCATACTACTATTTGGAACTTGACAGTCTATTCTTTTTCTTAGAAATGAAGGCTAATTCCATGAGATAAATTGCCAAGAAACTAAAGATTTCCTACAACGGTGTGTACTACTCCCTTCAGAGGAGAGCACAAATGGCCTCTAACCAGAGTAGAAAGAGAAGTGGGAGGCCCCGCTGCACAACTGTGCAACAAGACAAGTACGTTAGAGTTTGTAGTTTGAGAAATGGACACCTCACAGGTCCTCAACTGGCAGCTTCATTAAATAGTAAAACGCCTGTGTCAACGTCTACAGTGATCCTCAACCTACTGAACCACCGCACAACCAGCTCTACCCTCTCCTAGTGTATCCTCATCCATCCCCTGCAGACTGTGAGCCCTCGCAAGCAGGGTCCTCCCTCCTTATGTACCTGTGTGCCTTGTTTTTTGCTTGTGTTTAATGTATTTGTCTATATTTGCCCCGTATTCACATGTAAAGCGCCATGGAATAAATGGCGCCATAGCCTTCAGGACACAATGGCAAAGAAAAAGCCATATTTAAGACTGGCTAATAAAAGGAAAATATTAATATGGGCAAAAGAGCAGACATTGGACAGAGGAAGATTGGAAAAAAGTTATGGACAGACAAATCCAAGTTTGAGGTGTTTGGATCACACAGAAGAACATTTGTGAGATGCAGAACAACTGAAAAGATGCTGGAAGAGTGTCTGATGCCATCTGTCAGGCATGGTGGAGGTAATGGGATGGTCTAGGGTTGCTTTGGTGCTGGTAAAGTGGGAGATTTGTACAAGGTAAAAGGGATTTTGAATAACGAAGGCTATCAATCCATTTTGCAATGCCATGCCATACACTGTGGACAGCGCTTGATTGGAACCAATTTCATCCTACAACAGGATAATAACCGAAAGCAAAGTTCCAAATTTTGCAAGAACTATTTGGGGAGAAGCAGGCAGCTGGTATTCTCCCTGTAATGGAGTGGCCAGAGCAGTCACCAGATCTCAACCCCATTGAGCTGTTGTGGGAGCACACACACCTCGGCCTATGGGGGTGATTACAGGTTCATAATGTGACCAGGGTTTGGGTCACATGGTCAGAGTGTATCGACCGGAATGGTCAGTGTGTTAAGTCCTGGATGGTCTGTGTTGGAATGTCCTGGAGTGGACTGGATTTCTGGAAGCACATGGTGAGGCCATGGACTGAGGGCATGTGTGTTGGAAGTACCTGGGACTGGACTTCATGAATAGCACACGGAGAGGCCGTATCTGCAGAGTCTGTGATGGCTTCTGTGTTGGGGAAGCTACAGTTCCGTCTGTGCGTCTGGACTATCTGAAGTTCACTGGTCACAAGGACGGTTGTTGTGAATTAGACTTTTTGGCTCCCTCTTGTGGTTACTAGTGATATGACTCTGGGATTTTCTTCCCTCAGTTTGCACCCACCTGGGTCGTTAGTCCAGGGGTGTTGCTATATAAACTCCCTGGATCCTTAGTCCAGTGCCTGGCATCGTTGTAATCAGATCCCTTCTGTTTGCTCCTATCTGCTGGTCCTGGTTCGTGCAAAATTAAGCTAAGTCTTGCTTCTTTGTTTTTTTGGGTTATTTGCTTGCTTTCATTTTTGTCCAGCTTGTACTATATGTGATTCCTGACCTTGCTGGAAGCTCTAGGGGGCTGGTGTTCTCCCCCCGGGCCGTTAGACGGTTCGGGGGTTCTTGAATTACGTCTAGAATCAACGTAGGCACGTTCCCCGGCTGCTGTTATTTGTGGTGCTAGGATTAGATATATGGTCAGCCCAGTTACCACTGCCCTATGAGCTGGTTTTTGTGTTTGCAGACTTAGTAATTATTTCTGAGACCCTCTGCCATTGGGGTCATAACAGTATGCCAGGCCAACATTGAATGTTTAATGCATTGCAGAAGTGGGATAACAAGAAAGGAAATTCTGAGTTTTTTTTTTTTTTTTCCTCTCTTTCTCCCCTTTACCTTTGAGTGGCTTGTGCTTGCTGCAGACATGAATGTCCAGACCTTGATTACAAGTGTAGACCAGCTGGCTGCTCGTGTGCAGGGCATACAAGATTTTGTTACCAGTAGTCCTATGTCTGAACCTAAAATACCTATTCCTGAACTGTTTTCTGGAGACCGATTTAGGTTTAGGAATTTCAAGAATAATTGTAAATTGTTTCTTTCTCTGAGACCCCGTTCATCTGGAGATTCAGCTCAGCAAGTTAAAATTGTTATTTCTTTTTTACGGGGCGACCCTCAGGATTGGGCTTTCTCGCTAGCGCCAGGAGATCCGGCATTGGCAAATATTGATGCGTTTTTTCTGGCGCTCGGATTGCTTTACGAGGAACCCAATCTTGAAGTTCAGGCAGAAAAAGCCTTGCTGGCTATTTCTCAGGGCCAGGATGAAGCTGAAGTGTATTGCCAAAAATTTCGGAAATGGTCCGTGCTTACTCAGTGGAATGAGTGTGCTCTGGCCGCAAATTTCAGAAATGGCCTTTCTGAAGCCATTAAGAATGTGATGGTGGGTTTCCCCATTCCTACAAGTCTGAATGATTCCATGGCGCTGGCTATTCAAATTGACCGGCGTTTGCGGGAGCGCAAAACCGCTAATCCTCTGGTGATGTTGTCTGAACAAACACCTGATTTAATGCAATGTGATAGAATTCAGACTAGAAATGAGCGGAAAAATCATAGACGTCAGAATGGATTGTGTTTTTACTGTGGTGATTCTACACATGTTATATCAGCATGCTCTAAACGCCTAACAAGGGTTTAGTCCTGTCGCCATTGGTAATTTGCAACCTAAATTTATTTTGTCTGTGACTAATTTGCTCATTGTCTTCTTACCCTGTTATGGCGTTTGTGGATTCAGGTGCTGCCCTGAGTCTTATGGATCTGTCATTTGCCAAGCGCTGTGGTTTTGTTCTTGAACCGTTGGTAAATCCTATTCCTCTTAGAGGTATTGATGCTACGCCATTGGCGGAAAATAAACCGCAGTTTTGGACGCAGGTAACCATGTGCATGACTCCTGAACATCGGGAGGTGATTCGTTTTCTTGTTCTGCATAAAATGCATGATTTGGTCGTTTTGGGTCTGCCATGGTTACAGACCCACAATCCAGTCTTGGATTGGAAGGCAATGTCTGTGTCAAGTTGGGGCTGTCAGGGAATTCATGCTGATTCCCCGCCGGTGTCTATTGCTTCCTCTACTCCTTCGGAAGTTCCTGAGTATTTATCAGGATGTATTCAGCGAGTCCAGATCTAGTGCTTTGCCTCCTCATAGGGACTGTGACTGCGCCATAGATTTGATTCCAGGTAGTAAATTTCCTAAGGGAAGATTATTTAATCTGTCTGTACCTGAGTGCAGCGCCCCAGAGTCCTGGTCGTTGCAGTACTGTGGCTCCGCCACTATGGGGAGCTATGGTGCGTCCGATGGCACTGAAGGAGTTCATCTGATCAGGTATCACAGACACCAATACATTTCACAGCCGGGCCTCCGGGGGGAGCTAAGGGTGCTATTCATTAGGCCACTCCCCACCATAGTGGGTAAACTGGGGGTCAGGCAGGAAGTTAGATCAGAAAGCTGACTGGGTTGGAACCAGGCAACACCTTGTGGCAGAGGGTGTTGTAGGGGAAGATACAGTAGGGTCTCTGTCAGGGGTGGGATCCTGACAGAGGCTTGGCAACGAGAACGAACGTAACGGGACCGTGCCTGCTCCGGGTAGCGGCGGTGCCCAAGAAAGGATTAGAAGAGAGATAGATTGTGCTGAGTGAGAAACTGGATCACGCAAAGGAGAAATACCAGTAGGAGTCGTGCTGTAAGACCGAAGCAACATCCTACTGAGGCGCACTACCGGTGGCCGGAACGCCGAGGGGGTAGAATAACATTCAGCTTCAAGCAATACTCCAAACAGCGGCAGGACAGTCAGTCTCAGGCGGGCTGTCTAACTCAAATCACCTATGAAGTCTTGGGAGGCAATTGTGGGAGAGGGGCGTCTCTAGGGTCCCGGATGAACTCCAGGCCTACCCGTCAAACGGGTGCCGTTCCTACCCGAACCTCAGGGAGGGACGGAGGATTAGCAGAACATCATTTAATCGAGTTGTGAGGGAACATCAGAAACAGACACAACAGTTGTGGGGTACTTTCCGTAAGCACAGCAGGGAAGGACTACAACACATAGCGCTAGGGGGAAGGCACAGATTTCCTCCTGTGAAGAGAACTCCAGAGGTGCCATTGGACCGGCCGGACTTGCGCAGCCTGGTGAGCCGTATTCTGGATTGAGGACTCAGAGATCTTCAGTAAAGAGGTAAAGAGACTGCAACCTGGTGTCCTTGTTATTTATCGCGACCTGCACCCCACAACTGCACCGTTACAACACCTCTTATTTCACCGGACGTCCCCCACTGACAGACAGGGCCACGGACCGGGTCTAGCCACCGTGACAACCCCAGGACTGAGACCTAGAGGCCCGGCTCCGGGTACCCCCTAGGCCCTGCGGCGGTGTGGGGGCGCTCCATGAGCATGCCGCAATGCGTTCGTATATCAAGGAGTCTCTGGAGAAGGGGCATATCCGTCCATCCTCTTCCCCTCTTGGTGCGGGATTCTTTTTTGTGGCCAAGAAGGACGGATCTTTGAGACCTTGTATTGACTATCGGCTTCTGAATAAAATCACTGTAAAATTTCAGTATCCTTTGCCTCTGTTGTCAGACTTGTTTGCCCGGATTAAAGGTGCCAAGTGGTTCACCAAGATAGATCTTCGTGGTGCGTACAACCTTGTGCGCATTATCTTCGTGGTGCGTACAACCTTGTGCGCATTAAGCAAGGTGATGAATGGAAGACTGCATTTAATACGCCCGAAGGTCATTTTGAGTACTTGGTGATGCCTTTTGGGCTCTCTAATGCTCCCTCAGTGTTTCAGTCCTTTATGCATGATATTTTCCGGAAGTATCTGGATAAATTTATGATTGTTTATCTGGATGATATTCTGGTTTTCTCTGAAGATTGGGACTCACATGTGGAGCAGGTCAGGATGGTGTTTCAGGTTTTGCGTGAGAATGCTTTGTTTGTTAAGGGCTCAAAGTGTCTCTTTGGAGTACAGAAGGTTCCCTTTTTGGGGTTTATTTTTTCCCCTTCTGCTGTGGAGATGGACCCAGTCAAGGTCCGAGCTATTCATGAGTGGACTCAACCCACGTCAGTTAAGAGTCTTCAGTAGGGTTGAGCAAAACGGGTCGTTCATTTTCAAAAGTCGCCGACTTTTGGCTAAGTCGGCGTCTCATGAAACCCGATCCGACCCCTGTGCTTGTCGGCCATGCAGTACGCGACTTTCGCGCCAAAGTCGCGTTTCAATGACGCGAAAAGCGTCATTTCTCAGCCAATGAAGGTGAACGCAGAGTGTGGGCAGCGTGATGACATAGGTCCTGGTCCCCACCATCTTAGAGAAGGGTATTGCAGTGATTGGCTTGCTGTCTGCGGCGTCACAGGGGCTATAAAGGGGCGTTCCCGCCGACCGCCATCTCACTGCTGCTGATCTGAGCTTAGGGAGAGGTTGCTGCCGCTTCGTCAGAAGCAGGGATAGCGTTAGGCAGGGTCCACTAACCACCAAACCGCTTGTGCTGTAGCGATTTCCACTGTCCAACACCACCTTCGGTGTGCAGGGACACTGGAAGCTACATTTTTTTTTTTTTCTCTCAGCGCTGTAGCTCATTGGGCTGCCCTAGAAGGCTCCGTGATAGCTGTATTGCTGTGTGTACGCCACTGTGGAAACCAACTGCTTTTTTCAAAGCACATATCCTCTTGTTCCTTCCTTTCTGCACAGCTATCTTTTTTGTTTGTCCACACTTTTTATTTAATTTGTGCATCAGTCCACTCCTATTGCTGCCTGCCATACCTGGCTGAGATTACTGCAGGGAGATAGTAATTGTAGGACAGTCCCTGTTTTTTTTTTTTGTGGGAGATTAAGATTTGCATTTCTGCTAGAGTGCCATCCGTGTGTGTGCCATCCCTGTGTGCGCCATCTCTCACTCAGTGGGCCATAGAAAGCCTATTTATTTTTTTGCTTGATTTGGGTTCTAAAATCTACCTGAAAAAAAAACACTACATCAATCAGTGGGAGATTAATATTGTCCTCAGGGCTTGTGTGCCACTCCTGATCCTGACTCCTGTGCGCGCCATCTCTCACTCAGTGGGCCATAGAAAGCCTATTTATTTTTTTGCTTGATTTGGGTTCTAAAATCTAACTGAAAAAAAAATCACTACATCCATCAGTGGGAGATTAATACTGTCCTCAGGGCTTGTGTGCCACTCCTGATCCTGACTCCTGTGAGCGCCATCTCTCACTCTGTGGGCCATAGAAAGCCTATTTATTTTTTTGCTTGATTTGGGTTCTAAAATCTACCTGAAAAAAAAAACACTACATCCATCAGTGGGAGATTAATACTGTCCTCAGGGCTTGTGTGCCACTCCTGATCCTGACTCCTGTGCGCGCCATCTCTCACTCAGTGGGCCATAGAAAGCCTATTTATTTTTTTGCTTGATTTGGGTTCTAAAATCTACCTGAAAAAAAAAAACACTACATCCATCAGTGGGAGATTAATACTGTCCTCAGGGCTTGTGTGCCACTCCTGATCCTGACTCCTGTGCGCGCCATCTCTCACTCAGTGGGCCATAAAAAGCCTATTTATTTTTTTGCTTGATTTGGGTTCTAAAATCTACCTGAAAAAAAAAAAAAAACTACATCCATCAGTGGGAGATTAATACTGTCCTCAGGGCTTGTGTGCCACTCCTGATCCTGACTCCTGTGCGCGCCATCTCTCACTCAGTGGGCCATAGAAAGCCTATTTATTTTTTTGCTTGATTTGGGTTCTAAAATCTACCTGAAAAAAAAAAAAAACTACATCCATCAGTGGGAGATTAATACTGTCCTCAGGGCTTGTGTGCCACTCCTGATCCTGACTCCTGTGCGCGCCATCTCTCACTCAGTGGGCCATAGAAAGCCTATTTATTTTTTTGCTTGATTTGGGTTCTAAAATCTACCTGAAAAAAAAAAAAAACTACATCCATCAGTGGGAGATTAATACTGTCCTCAGGGCTTGTGTGCCACTCCTGATCCTGACTCCTGTGCGCGCCATCTCTCACTCAGTGGGCCATAGAAAGCCTATTTATTTTTTTGCTTGATTTGGGTTCTAAAATCTACCTGAAAAAAAAAACACTACATCCATCAGTGGGAGATTAATACTGTCCTCAGGGCTTGTGTGCCACTCCTGATCCTGACTCCTGTGCGCGCCATCTCTCACTCAGTGGGCCATAGAAAGCCTATTTATTTTTTTGCTTGATTTGGGTTCTAAAATCTACCTGAAAAAAAAAAACACTACATCCATCAGTGGGAGATTAATACTGTCCTCAGGGCTTGTGTGCCACTCCTGATCCTGACTCCTGTGCGCGCCATCTCTCACTCAGTGGGCCATAGAAAGCCTATTTATTTTTTTGCTTGATTTGGGTTCTAAAATCTACCTGAAAAAAAAAAAAAAACTACATCCATCAGTGGGAGATTAATACTGTCCTCAGGGCTTGTGTGCCACTCCTGATCCTGACTCCTGTGCGCGCCATCTCTCACTCAGTGGGCCATAGAAAGCCTATTTATTTTTTTGCTTGATTTGGGTTCTAAAATCTACCTGAAAAAAAAAAAAAACTACATCCATCAGTGGGAGATTAATACTGTCCTCAGGGCTTGTGTGCCACTCCTGATCCTGACTCCTGTGCGCGCCATCTCTCACTCAGTGGGCCATAGAAAGCCTATTTATTTTTTTGCTTGATTTGGGTTCTAAAATCTACCTGAAAAAAAAAAAAAAACTACATCCATCAGTGGGAGATTAATACTGTCCTCAGGGCTTGTGTGCCACTCCTGATCCTGACTCCTGTGCGCGCCATCTCTCACTCAGTGGGCCATAGAAAGCCTATTTATTTTTTTGCTTGATTTGGGTTCTAAAATCTACCTGAAAAAAAAAAAAACTACATCCATCAGTGGGAGATTAATATTGACATTTGTGCTTGAGTGACAGTCCTGCGTGTGTGGCATCTCTGTGATTTTGTGCCACAGAAAACAGAGTGTGTAACATTGTGCCTGATTTTCCTTGTGGTCTCACCAACCTGTTAAGGGATATTGAAATCATACTGAAGTTATAGCTTACCGTGTAAGTTGTTTGACAGCAACAAATAAAGTTACTTTGGTTAAGTTTTTAAAACAATGAGGAAGTCTGGTGCAAGAGGTCGTGGCCGTGGGCGTTCATTGTCAGCTGGTAATGATGGTAGTGGTAGTGGAGCATCAGGTGGTCGTGGGGATAAAAATATTCCACGTAAGTCTGGAGCTGTGGAGCCAGTTTCGTCGTCTGGCTACACAAGGCCTCGAACGCTCTCTTTTCTGGGAGTAGGAAAACCGCTTTTAAAGGCGGAGCAGCAACAGCAAGTTTTGGCTTACATTGCAGACTCAGCCTCTAGCTCTTTTGCCTCCTCTTCTGAAACTGGTAAATGTAAAAGCAGCGCGTCGCTTGTGGATGTCCACGGTCAGGGACAAGTCGCTTCCTTGTCCTCTTCAGCAAAAACTACAACAAGAGAGAAGGATGCAGCAGGTGACACAACGGGTTACTCCATGGAGCTCTTTACACATACCGTCCCTGGCTTACAAAGTGAAACACTTAACAGGCCATGCCCATTACAAGTTGATTCTGACATGGAGTGCACTGATGCACAGCCACAGCCAGAGTACTATGCTGCTCCTTTGACTCAGACCACCACATTGCCCTCTCAGGGTACTGATCCACAATCAGACCCTGATGAGACTATGTTGCCCCGCCACGAACGCTATACCACCGACCGACACAGTGACACAGACGAAGTTGCACACGAGCTCGAAGAGGAGTTAATAGATGACCCAGTTATTGACCCCGATTGGCAGCCATTGGGGGAACAGGGTGCAGGCGGCAGTAGTTCAGAAGCGGAGGTGGAGGAGGGGCCGCAGCAGGCATCAACATCGCAACAGGTTCCATCTGCCGGGCCCGTATCTGGCCCAAAACGCGTGTCAAAGCCAAAACCTGTTGGAGGACAGCGTGGCCATCCGGTTAAAGCTCAGTCTGCAATCCCTGAAAAGGGATCCGATGCTAGGAAGAGTGCAGTCTGGCATTTTTTTAAACAACATCCAATTGATCAGCGCAAAGTCATCTGTCAAAAATGTTCAACTAGCTTAAGCAGAGGTCAGAATCTGAAATGTCTCAATACTAGTTGTGTTATGACCCCAATGGCGAGGGTCTCAGAGGAACGTGGAAGTCTGCAGAATACAAAAATCCAGCTCATAGGGCAGTGGTAACTGGGTTGACCATATATCTACTCCTAACGCCAACACTAGAAGTAGCCGGGGATCATTCCTACGTTGATTCTAGATGACACGCTCCAGCCGGAGAATCTAGCTACCCCTAGTAGAGGAAAACAAAGACCTTTCTTGCCTCCAGAGAAGGGGACCCCAAAGCTGGATAGAAGCCCCCCACAAATAATAACGGTGAGGTAAGAGGAAATGACAAACACAGAAATGAACCAGGTTTAGCACAGAGAGGCCCGCTTACTGATAGCAGAAATAAAGAAAGGTAACTTATATGGTCAACAAAAACCCTATCAAAATCCACACTGGAAATTCAAGAACCCCCGAACCGTCTAACGGTCCGGGGGGAGAACACCAGCCCCCTAGAGCTTCCAGCAAAGGTCAGGATATAGATTTGGAACAAGCTGGACAAAAATACAAAACCAAAACAAATAGCAAAAGCAAAAGGCAGACTTAGCTGATATAACTGGAACCAGGATCAGTAGACAAGAGCACAGCAGACTAGCTCTGATAACTACGTTGCCAGGCATTGAACTGAAGGTCCAAGGAGCTTATATAGCAACACCCCTAACTAACGACCCAGGTGCGGATAAAAGGGATGACAGAAAAACCAGAGTCCAAAAAACTAGTAACCACTAGAGGGAGCAAAAAGCGAATTCACAACATAGTTGCATGCATAGACACTTAACCACCATGCATTTTCAAGCCTGGACTAACTACCAAACGTCCCTTAAGGTTGTAGCACCCTCGGCCAATGAAGCTAGTCAGCAACGCAACATCCCTTCCGTCACTGTAAGGCCACCATTTTCCGCACCACCGGCAGTATCTGTGCAGGTTTCTTTGCCAGCCAAAAGCACTCAGGGTCAGGGAATCACCAGTTTTGTAGGAGGAAATATTGCATCTAGGTCACCGGCGGAAACAATACCATCTCCAACCGTCTCGCAGTCTGCCATGTCCACTGGCACACGCAAGTTCCACGATCTCCATCTCTCCAGTTCAGCTCACACTACATGAGACTCTGGTTAGAAAAAGGAAGTACTTATCCTCGCATCCGCGTACACAGGGTTTTAACGCCCACATAGCTAGACTAATATCGTTAGAGATGATGCCCTACCGGTTAGTTGAAAGCGAAGCTTTCAAAGCCCTGATGGAGTACGCTGAACCACGATACGAGCTACCCAGTCGACACTTTTTTTTCCAGAAAAGCCATTCCAGCCCTGCACCAGCATGTTAAACAGCGCATCGTCCATGCACTCAGGCAATCTGTGAGTACAAAGGTGCACCTGACTACAGATGCATGGACCAGTAGGCATGGCCAGGGACGTTATGTGTCCATCACGGCACACTGGGTGTATGTGGTGGATGCAGGGTCCTCAGGGGACATCAATTTCGGGACAGTTGTGCCTAGCCCACAGTCTAGGAAACAGTTGGCTGTAGGCGTTCACACCACCTCCTCCACCTCCTCCTCCTCGTCCTCCTGCAGAAGCTACAGCTCTTCCACAGACCACAGTCGGCCAACCACTCCATCGGCAGATGACACTGTTGCACACCAGTTGTCCCATTATGGGCCAGCTACTGCCAAGCGTCAGCAGGCTGTATTGGCTATGAAGTGTTTGGGCGACAACAGACACACCGCGGAAGTTCTGTCCGAGTTCTTGCAACAAGAAACGCAGTCGTGGCTGGGCACAGTAGATCTTGAGGCAGGCAAGGTAGTGAGTGATAACGGAAGGAATTTCATGGCTGCCATCTCCCTTTCCCAACTGAAACACATTCCTTGCCTGGCTCACACCTTAAACCTGGTGGTGCAGTGCTTATTGAAAACTTATCCTGGGTTCTCCAACCTGCTCCTCAAAGTGCGTGGACTTTGCTCACATATCCGACGTTCGCCTGTACACTCCAGCCGTATGCAGACCTATCAGCGGTCTTTGAACCTTCCCCAGCATCGCCTAATCATAGACGTTGCAACAAGGTGGAACTCAACACTGCACATGCTTCAGAGACTGTGCCAACAGAGGCGGGCTGTTATGTTTTTGTGGGAGGATACACATACACGGGCAGGCAGTAGGATGGCAGACATGGAGTTGTCTGGTGTGCAGTGGTCCAAGATACAAGACATGTGTCAAGTCCTTCAGTGTTTTGAGGAATGCACACGGCTGGTTAGTGCAGACAACGCCGTAATAAGCATGAGCATCCCCCTAATGCGTCTGCTGATGCAAAGTTTGACGCACATAAAGGAGCAGGCGTCTGCACCAGAGGAAGAGGAAAGCCTTGATGACAGTCAGCCATTGTCTGGTCAGGGCAGTGTACAGGACGAGGTAGCGGGCGAAGAGGAGGTGGAGGACGAGGAGGATGATGGGGATGAGTATATTTTTAATGCGGAAGCTTTCCCGGGGGCACTGGAAATTGGTTGCGTGGCAAGGCCGGGTTCTGGTTTTTTGAGGGACACAAGTGACGTAGATTTGCCTGAAACTGCCCCTCAACCAATCACAACCGGAGATTTGACAACTGGAACTTTGGCCCACATGGCGGATTATGCCTTACGTATCCTAAAAAGGGACACACGCATAACGAAAATGATGAACGATGACGATTACTGGTTGGCCTGCCTCCTTGATCCACGCTATAAAGGCAAATTGCAAAATATTATGCCACATGAGAACTTGGAACTAATATTAGCAACCAAACAATCAACTCTTGTTGACCGTTTGCTTCAGGCATTCCCAGCACACAGCGCACGTGATCGTTATCACACGAGCTCCAGGGGGCAGCAGATTAGTAGTGTTAGGGGTGCACACATCAGAAGTGGCGTTGGACAAAGGGGTTTTCTGACCAGGTTGTGGAGTGATTTTGCTATGACCGCAGACAGGACAGGTACTGCTGCATCAATTGAAAGTGACAGGAGACAACATTTGTCCAGTATGGTTACTAACTATTTTTCATCCCTTATCGATGTTCTCCCTCAACCGTCATTCCCATTTGATTACTGGGCCTCAAAATTAGACACCTGGCCAGAATTGGCAGAATATGCATTGCAGGAGCTTGCTTGCCCGGCAGCAAGTGTCCGATCAGAAAGAGTATTCAGTGCTGCAGGTTCAATATTAACCGAAAAAAGGACTCGTCTGGCTACCCAAAATGTTGACGATCTAACATTCATTAAAATGAACCACAACTGGATTTCAAAATCTTTTGCCCCACCTTGCCCGGCCGACACCTAGCTTTCCTATGAAAAGCTCTTGCCTGTGGACTATTGTGAATTACTTTTCTAATGTCTAATTTTCTGCAGCTGATTGTCCGGCATATGACATGTTTACACCTCCCTAAATGGCCAAACTCCCCACACGGGGCCGTGGTATCGCGACTTGGCGCAAGCACCCGTGAGACAGCTGTTTGCCTGAAGAGGTGGGTGTGCTCGCTTTTGGTCGCTGGCATTGGTACTGGGTCCCTCATAGTACAATAAAGTGTCTCTGGCGGTGGTGGTGCGCACCCAACGTCAGACACACTGTTGTAACATGAGGGGCCCTGGGCCTGTACCGCCGGCCACAAGAGAGTTCACCCACCCCCAGGTCAAACATTGCTCTACCACTTCCACAGTTATCTCTCACACTTCCACCAATGTTTAGTCTATGCGCTGACATCCTTCCATACCTGCCACTGACAATACCATTGTGTTGACATGTATGATGGTACATAACATAGTCAGGGGCAGTGTCCTCTATTTACCACAGTAAATACTTTGCGCTAAATTAGTAGGTCTGAAACAACGCAGAGGATCCCACCCCTGAACCTAATGATTGCACCCTTTAGTGTCTTTGTTTTAATGCGAGACATTCACATTTATTTGTTGTTTTTTGACTACTAACTGGCAGACACTCATTACAATCGGCCTCCGTTGACCACACCACTGCTGCCCGTGTACCCCTGGAACCTATTTTACAGTGCCTACAGCCAGCCCATTTTATCATGTTAGGCCTTCGAAGCCTGTCTGCGGTCCTTCCTTCCACTAGGCCTCCACTGACCAGACCACTGCTGCCCGTGTACCCCTGGAACCAATTATAAAGTGCCTACAGCCAGCCCATTTTATCATGTTAGGCCTTCGAAGCCTGTCTGCGGTCCCTCCTTCCACTAGGCCTCCACTGACCAGACCACTGCTGCCCGTGTACCCCTGGAACCTATTTTAAAGTGCCTACAGCCAGCCCATTTTATTATGTTAGGCCTTCGAAGCCTGTCTGCGGTCCCTCCTTCCACTAGGCCTCCACTGACCAGATCACTGCTGCCCGTGTACCCCTGGAACCAATTATAAAGTGCCTACAGCTAGCCCATTTTATCATGTTAGGCCTTCGAAGCCTGTCTGCGGTCCTTCCTTCCACTAGGCCTCCACTGACCAGACCACTGCTGCCCGTGTACCCCTGGAACCTATTTTAAAGTGCCTACAGCCAGCCCATTTTATTATGTTAGGCCTACGAAGCCTGTCTGCGGTCCCTCCTTCCACTAGGCCTCCACTGACCAGACCACTGCTGCCCGTGTACCCCTGCAACCAATTATAAAGTGCCTACAGCCAGCCCATTTTATCATGTTAGGCCTTCGAAGCCTGTCTGCGGTCCTTCCTTCCACTAGGCCTCCACTGACCAGACCACTGCTGCCCGTGTACCCCTGGAACCTATTTTAAAGTGCCTAAAGCCAGCCCATTTTATCATGTTAGGCCTTCGAAGCCTGTCTGCGGTCCCTCCTTCCACTAGGCCTCCACTGACCAGACCACTGCTGCCCGTGTACCCCTGGAACCAATTTTAAATTGCCTACAGCCAGCCCATTTTATTGTGTTAGGCCTCCGAAGCCTGTCTGCGGTCCCTCCTTCCACTAGGCCTCCGTTGACCACACCACTGCTGCCCGTGTACCCCTGGAACCTATTTTACAGTGCCTACAGCCAGCCCATTTTATTATGTTAGGCCTTCGAAGCCTGTCTGCGGTCCCTCCTTCCACTAGGCCTCCACTAACCAGACCACTGCTGCCCGTGTACCCCTGGAACCAATTATAAAGTGCCTACAGCCAGCCCATTTTATCATGTTAGGCCTTCGAAGCCTGTCTGCGGTCCCTCCTTCCACTAGGCCTCCACTGACCAGATCACTGCTGCCCGTGTACCCCTGGAACCAATTATCAAGTTTATAAGCGTGTCCCGAGGAACACTCCGGTATAAAACATCAGAAAATATAAAAATAAGTATTTTGCTTATAATAAAGAAAATACTGGAGAGATATCAAATGCATACATTTTAACATTAAAAACAAAAACACATACAACCAAAAACTGGTACAGTACCAAAATTGGCCACCAGCTACAAAAACTTTCTCCTGCAAGTAGTGAACTGAAAGGTTTTTTTCCATTGAAAACACAGGTATGGCATCCACCGAGTGTTGTCCTGTCGCGTCTTCTTTATATTATTGCAAAGAAGCTGCAACTGAATAAAGCTGTGCTTCAACCTTGTGGCTTTCGGCCTATAGTATCAGATATTAAACTGCATTTGGCCTTCAACTTTGGTTACGGCCTACTAACGGTGTCTGCCCCTCCCTGGTGTTGCCCTCAACTGAATAAAGCTGTGCTTCAACCTTGTGGCTTTTGGCCTATAGTATCAGATATTAAACTGCATTTGGCCTTCAACTTTGGTTACGGCCTACTAACGGTGTCTGCCCCTCCCTGGTGTTGTCCTCAACTGAACACAGCTGAGCTTCAACCTTCTGGCTCTCATTAAGTGTTTTTTAAAAAACAAAATGGTGGTTAGGGCCTACTAACGGTGTCTGCCCCTCCCTGGTGTTGCCCTCAACTGAATAAAGCTGTGCTTCAACCTTCTGGCTCTCATTAAGTGTTTTTTAAAAAACAAAATGGTGGTTAGGGCCTACTAACGGTGTCTGCCCCTCCCTGGTGTTGCCCTCAACTGAATACAGCTGAGCTTCAACCTTCTTGCTCTCATTAAGTGCTGTGTTTTTAAAAATTGGTGGTTAGGGCCTACTAACGGTGTCTGCCCCTGCCTGGTGTTGTCCTCCACTGACCAAAGCTGAGTTTCCACCTTCTGGCTCTTTTTTTTTTTTAAATTGCTGGATGGGGCCTAATAGCTCTGTATGCTCCTCCCTGGTGTTTGTCCTCAACTAAAAAAAGCTGAGCTTCAACCTTATGGCTTTCGGCCTATAGTATCAGATATTAAACTGCATTTGGCCTATTAGTGTGTTTGGGCCCTTAAAACAGTGTCTGCTGCTCCTGGGTTTGCTACTCCACTCAACAAAGCAATGCCGCCTGTTTAGTCCTGTTACCAATTTTGAACTGCATTTAGCCTACTTTATTCTTTGGCCCTATATATGTTTCCTCCTCATCCTGCCCACTGCCCAGCCACTGCTACATGAGTCTGCTGGTACGTTGACCTAGACCACTACATTCCCCTTGCACTCTACACAGCCAGAATCTGACCCTGCTGAAAGTCAGGTTCCCCTTCCCGCATGTTATACCACCTTACACAGGGACAAAGAGGAAGGTGCAGATGAAAGTACAGGTTCCTTCATCAGGTGGGGGGGGCATACTCGTTGGCGACGTCACTGGCACAGGGCCCCTCAGAGTACGCAAAAGTGTCGCTGCTGGTGGGAGGCGCCCCCGCCGTGCAAACACACCGCTGTACTTTGAGGGGCCCTGTGCCAGTGCCAACGAGTGGGCCCCCCTGCTTGCTTAGGATCACAGCACTTGCAAACTTGACATACTTACCTCTCACTGCTCCACCGCCGTGACGTAGTCCATGTTTCCTGTGCCCACTAAAACCTTGAACCAGCCCTACCCCCCACAACTTTTGCCAAATCACCCCCAATTTCCAGTGCCCAACTATTATTATAAAGTTAATTTAGATTGACAAGCTTCAGAAAACAAGAATGGATGTTTTTGGCATTAAAATGGGCACTGTAGGTGTTTTCCTGGCCTCCACTCACTGCCGGCTATGCTTCCCCATTGACTTGCATTGGGTTTCGTGTTTCGGTCGATCCCCGACTTTTAGCGATAATCGGCCGACTTCACTCGACTCGACTCTGGACTAAGTCGGGTTTCACAAAACCCGACTCGATCTTAAAAAAATGAAAGTCGCTCAACCCTAGTCTTCAGAAGTTCTTGGGTTTTGCTAACCTCTACCGTCGTTTTATCGCTAATTTTTCTAGCGTTGTTAAACCTTTGACGGATATGACCAAGAAAGGTTCTGATGTTGCTAACTGGGCTCCTGCAGCCGTGGAGGCGTTCCAGGAGTTGAAACGCTGGTTTACTTCGGCGCCTGTTTTGTGCTAGCCTGATGTCTCACTTCCCTTTCAGGTCGAAGTGGATGCTTCTGAGATTGGGGCAGGGGCCGTTTTGTCACAGAGAGGCCCTGGTTGTTCGGTAATGAGACCATGTGCTTTCTTCTCTAGGAAGTTTTCGCCTGCTGAGCGGAATTATGATGTTGGCAATCGGGAGTTGCTGGCCATGAAGTGGGCATTTGAGGAGTGGCGTCATTGGCTCGAGGGTGCTAAGCATCGTGTGGTGGTCTTGACTGATCACAAAAATCTGATGTATCTCGAGTCTGCTAAACGTCTGAATCCTAGACAGGCCCGCTGGTCATTGTTTTTCTCCCGTTTTGACTTTGTGGTCTCGTATTTACCAGGTTCAAAGAATGTGAAGGCTGATGCTCTTTCAAGGAGCTTTGTGCCTGACTCTCCTGGAGTCGCAGAACCAGTTGGTATTCTTAAAGAGGGAGTTATCTTGTCAGCCATTTCTCCTGATTTGCGACGCGTGTTGCAGAGATTTCAGGCTGGTAGACCTGACTCTTGTCCACCTGACAGACTGTTTGTTCCTGATAAGTGGACCAGCAGAGTCATTTCCGAGGTTCATTCCTCGGTGTTGGCAGGTCATCCGGGAATTTTTGGCACCAGAGATCTGGTGGCTAGGTCCTTTTGGTGGCCTTCTTTGTCATGGGATGTGCGGTCATTTGTGCAGTCCTCTGGGACTTGTGCTCGAGCTAAGCCTTGCTGTTCTCGTGCCAGCGGGTTGCTCTTGCCCTTGCCTGTCCCGAAGAGGCCTTGGACACACATTTCCATGGATTTCATTTCTGATCTCCCAGTGTCTCAGGGTATGTCTGTCATCTGGGTGGTATGTGATCGCTTTTCGAAAATGGTCCATTTGGTGCCTTTGCCTAAGCTGCCTTCCTCTTCCGATCTGGTTCCTGTGTTCTTTCAGAATGTGGTTCGTTTGCACGGCATTCCTGAGAATATTGTGTCTGACAGAGGATCCCAGTTTGTTTCCAGGTTCTGGCGATCCTTTTGTGCTAGGATGGGCATTGATTTGTCGTTCTCGTCTGCCTTTCATCCTCAGACTAATGGACAAACGGAGCGAACTAATCAGACTCTGGAGGCTTATTTGAGGTGTTTTGTTTCAGCAGATCAGGATGATTGGGTGACCTTCTTGCCGTTGGCTGAGTGTGCCCTTAATAATCGGGCTAGTTCCGCTACTTTGGTTTCACCATTTTTCTGCAACTCTGGTTTCCATCCTCGTTTTTCCTCGGGACATGTGGAGCCTTCTGACTGTCCTGGGGTAGATTCTGTGGTGGATAGGTTGCAGCAGATCTGGAATCATGTGGTGGACAACTTAAAATTGTCACAGGAGAAGGCTCAGCGTTTTGCCAACCGCCGCCGCGGTGTGGGTCCCCGACTTCGTGTTGGGGATTTGGTGTGGCTGTCTTCTCGATTTGTTCCTATGAAGGTCTCCTCTCCTAAATTTAAGCCTCGCTTCATCGGTCCTTACAAGATATTGGAAATCCTTAATCCAGTGTCCTTTCGCTTGGATCTTCCGGTGTCGTTTGCCATTCACAACGTGTTCCATAGGTCTTTGTTGCGACGCTACGTTGTGCCTGTGGTTCCTTCTGCTGAGCCTCCTGCTCCTGTGTTGGTTGAGGGCGAGTTGGAGTACGTGGTGGAGAAGATCTTGGATTCTCGTCTCTCCAGACGGAGGCTTCAGTATCTGGTCAAGTGGAAGGGCTATGGTCAGGAGGATAATTCCTGGGTGGTTGCCTCTGATGTGCATGCGGCCGATTTAGTTCGTGCCTTTCACGCTGCTCATCCTGATCGCCCTGGTGGTCCTGGTGAGGGTTCGGTGACCCCTCCTTAAGGGGGGGGTACTGTTGTGAATTAGACTTTTTGGCTCCCTCTTGTGGTTACTAGTGATATGACTCTGGGATTTTCTTCCCTCAGTTTGCACCCACCTGGGTCGTTAGTCCAGGGGTGTTGCTATATAAACTCCCTGGATCCTTAGTCCAGTGCCTGGCATCGTTGTAATCAGATCCCTTCTGTTTGCTCCTATCTGCTGGTCCTGGTTCGTGCAAAATTAAGCTAAGTCTTGCTTCTTTGTTTTTTTTGGGTTATTTGCTTGCTTTCATTTTTGTCCAGCTTGTACTATATGTGATTCCTGACCTTGCTGGAAGCTCTAGGGGGCTGGTGTTCTCCCCCCGGGCCGTTAGACGGTTCGGGGGTTCTTGAATTTCCAGCGTGGATATTTTTGATAGGGTTTTTGCTGACCATATAAGTTATCTTACTATATTCTGCTATTAGCTAGTGGGCCTCTCTTTGCTAAATACCTAGCTCATTCTTACGTTTGTCTTTTCCTCTTACCTCACCATTATTATTTGTTGGGGGCTTGTATCCAACTTTTGGGGTCTTTTCTCTGGAGGCAAGAAAGGTCTTTCTTTTCCCTTCTAAGGTTAGTTAGTTCTCCGGCTGGCGCGAGACGTCTAGAATCAACGTAGGCACGTTCCCCGGCTGCTGTTATTTGTGGTGCTAGGATTAGATATATGGTCAGCCCAGTTACCACTGCCCTATGAGCTGGTTTTTGTGTTTGCAGACTTAGTAATTATTTCTGAGACCCTCTGCCATTGGGGTCATAACAGACGATGATCTCAGTTCGGCAGCTAACCTGAGAACCAGGACTGACAGGAACCAGTGTGTGGAGCAGGAGCTCCTGTAAGGTAACTCCAGATAAAGGGGTTTACAGGCAGAGAAGTATCTGCCATTGGAACAGACTGTCAGTGGTTAATGTGTTCCGTTGATGTATATAATGAACTGTTTGTGATGCGGTTTATGAGTCTAAATAAATCGAAATAGACTGTTTTGCGAGAAACCGTGCCTGAGTGCTTTAATCCCGTTGCCATGCGAGTGTCTCCCAACGCACTTAGGGAGCGCTATCTCACTATATGTGTATATATATATATATATATATATATATATATATATATATATATATACACTGTATACATACAGTATATATACTGTGTATATATATATAAAAATGGATTCTTCTTACGTCAAGTAACCTGTATATACTGAAGCTGAAGTATATATGCTACACTATTTTGCAGATGTTTAGATAAGTTTAATGAAAAGTCAATGCCTAATTTTCTTAAAAAGAAAAGTGAATATTCCCAGTAATATGTTTTTGCTTCTTTGCAATCAATATAAACTGGAGTGAAGACTGAGAGAGCATAAGTAAATGTGCTGACACTTGTGTGCTCCAGGGTGTCATCTTATTTAAAAGCTGCCCTCAGCATGCTTAAGGAATGGCAAAGAAAATGAATTACTCTTTAGCTATGAACTCTTTCTCGACTGCTTGGAATGATGAATTCAGTGGTGAAGTGCTGTGTGCTACTGAATCAAAGCTCTGTGCTGTTAAACGTCTACGTTTTCCTATATTTACAATGTACTATTTTTTCTGACTTGAACGCCCCGCCCTTCACCATGCTGTGATTTTAATTACATCCAAACACAGTTGGTTCTAACCTTCCTATAAATGCAGGCTTTACCATGTTATTAGCCATAGGTAAGTGTTCACACTAGGCAGACAGGTTAGTTACCCATCCGATCTGAGATTACCTTGATGTTTGGTGGATGGGCTCACAATTTTTGGCCAAATCTTGTGCTAAGCATCTCATGTGTTTTTTCAAATATTTCACAAGCCGGTATGCTATTCACATTTCATGTAACGCACATTTCCTTGCTTTAGCACAGTGAAATTGAGTGCAGCCATTATCTATTTGCTATGTAAGACTTTTTTTTGGTTATGCACCAGTTCAGACTAGATTGCTGTTCAGTCAGTTTTCCTATATTTACAGTTAAACTTCTAAGTGCAGAAAGAATGAGGAGTGTTTTGCTTCCCATGTAGTTAGTTGACAAAGGCTAGGTTCACATTTGCGGTTGAGTCCGCAGCGTTTCGTATGCAACTGCAAATGCATGGCAAAGCGCATGCAAACGCATGATAATGCTGTGTTTTTTATCTGCATCAACTTACGCTCGACGGATAAAAAAATGCAACATTTGCATGCGTTCGCGTTGTTTATGCGCATGCATTTGTTATAAAAAAAATTTCAAGGAGAATTTCATTGACACAAGCATGGGATTTCTGTATATACAGTACACCCTTGTGCAAACGCAAGCGAACGCATGTCCTTGCGTTCCTATATGTTAGTGTAAAAAAGGGGAGAAGCCAGCTCGTTATGGTCATAACGCAGAACATAAAGTGCACATGCACATATTGATTTCTAACTGTATTTCAAAAATGAGACATTTAGCAAACAATTGATCAATTCTTTGAGCTACCCCGCCACGTCACGGCATTCTCATAATGGGGCAGTCCTACTCTACGTTTTTTATATTCGCTGTGCCATAAAGGCCTCCTAAATGTATTAAAAGCAAGACCACATTAAATGCAAGCTGTACCTGAAGCATTTCTGAATCACTCCCATGGCACCAGAAAGGGCAGGCACGGATAAAGGTTGACCAGGTCTATGGTTCCCATAGATTGTAATGCGTTGTTTTGACACACTCCTTCCGCAAGCGTCCGCATGCGTATGGCGGCGGACACTTGACTCCAAAAAAATTCTAACATGGTGCGTCAGCCGCACACCGCGAAAATACGCATGCGTAAGCAAACGCGGGCGAACGCATTCAAATGCATGCACCTGCGTCTACAATGTTAAACATAGGAAATCAAGACGCATGCGGATGTATGTGTCAGAAATGCTGCGGACACAATCGCAAATGTGAAACCAGCCTAAATCGCTGCTACCTAATTTGTCTGCCCAATGTCAGTTACCTGGAAAACTAGCAGGGGGTTACTGCCAAGTGCAGAAGATATTACACATTTGGATGCACCTTATTGTAAACCATGGTCCCATCAACACTGCACTGAGGTATAACACATGTATTGATGACTTGCAGCTTGTTGGAGACCCGTTAACTGATGGTAGCTAACAGAAAATTAATGTAGTTTAATTCCAGGTTCCTACTCTTTCTGATTTTGTTAGATTAAGTTGCTGAGATTTTGTAAGCAGGTTGAGGGATGCAGTAACAGACAGGAGGTAGAGCAAGGGTTAACGATTTCACTTGAACAGGGGGATACTCCACGCAGGGAGGCAAACAGTTTAAATGGGCAAATAAACAGTTAAATGGCAGAATGAACAGTTCAATGGCAAAAGGATATTGTCATGATAAGGTGCAGCCGCTGATGTGGCCCAGCTAATAGACGCCCCCAAAGCCAACCCACCTCAGAAGGCGTGGGGCGCGCGTCCCCCTGGGACGCAATACGGACCATTTATACAGCAGAGGGGGACCTGGGCCTACCCGAACTAGGGGAGGGCAGAGACCAGGGTTCTGTGGCTGCTGAGCATGTGGATAACCAAAGAGACACAAAGTAACATAGTAACATAGTTATTAGGGTTGAAGGAAGACTTTAAGTCCATCTAGTTCAACCCATACCCTAACCTAACATGCCCTAACATGTTGATCCAGAGGAAGGCAAAAAAAAAACCCATGTGGCAAAGAGGAAGCTCCACATTGGAGAAAAAAATTCCTTCCCGACTCCACATACAGCAATCAGACTAGTTCCCTGGATCAACGCCCTAACAAGGAATCTAATATATATAACATGTAACATTATACTTTTGACGAAAGGCATCCAGTCCCCTCTTAAATTTAAGTAATCAATCACTCATTACAACATCATATGGCAGAGAGTTCCATAGTCTCCCTGCTCCCTGCTTAAACCTTCTTTCCTCCAGACGTAGAGGATGCCCCCTTGTCCCTGTCTCAGGTCTATGATTAAAAAGATCATCAGAAAGGTCTTTGTACTGTCCCCTCATATTTATACATTAAAATAAGATCACCCCTGAGCCTTCATTTTTCCAAACTAAATAGCCCCAAGTGTAATAACATATCTTGGTATTGCAGACCCCCAGTCCCCTAGTAACCTTGGTTGCTCTTCTCTGCACCTGCTCTAGTTCAGCTATGTCTTTCTTATACACCGGAGACCAGAACTGTACACAGTATTCTAAGTGTGGTCGAACTAGTGACTTGTATACTGTAGAGATAAAATTATGTTCTCCTCATGAGCATCTATGCCTCTTTTAATGCATCCCATTATTTTATTTGCCTTTGTAGCAGCTGCCTGACACTGGCCACTAAATGTGAGTTTGTCATCCACCCATACACCCAGGTCTTTTTCATTGACGGTTTTGCCCAGAGTTTTAGAATTAAGCACATAGTTATACATCTTATTACTTATACCCAAGTGCATGACCTTACATTTATCCCCATTAAAGCTCATTTTCCATTTGTCAGCCCAAGCTTCTAGTTTACATAAATCATCCTGTAATATAAAATTGTCCTCCTCTGTATTGATTACCCTGCAGAGTTTAGTGTCATCTGCAAATATTGAAATTCTGCTCTGTATGCCCCCCCACAAGGTCATTAATAAATATGTTAAAAAGAGGAGGGCCCAATACTAACCCCTGTGGTACCCCACTGCTAACCGCGACCCAGTCCGAGTGTGCTCCATTAATAACCACCCTTTGTTTCCTATCCCTGAGCCAGCTCTTAACCCACTTACACATATTTTCCCCTATCCCCATTATTCTCATTTTATTTATCAACCTTTTGTGTGGCACCGTATGAAAAGCTTTTGAAAAGTCCATATACACTATGTCCACTGCGTTCCCTTGGTCCAGTCCGAAACTTACCTCCTCGTAGAAATTGATCAGATTTGTCTGACAGTAACGGTCCCTAGTAAACCCATGTTGATATTGGGTCATGAGGTTATTCCTCTTCAGATACTCCAGTATAGCATCCCTTAGAATGCCCTCCAGGATTTTACCCACAGTAGAGGTTAAGCTTACTGGCCTATAATTTCTGAGTTCAGTTTTTGTCCCCTTTTTGAATATTGGCACCACATTTGCTATACGCCATTCCTGTGGTACAGACCCTGTTACTATGGAGTCTTTAAAGATTAAAAATAATGGTCTATCAATGACTGTACTTAATTCCTGCAGTACTCGGGGGTGCATCCCATCTGGGCCCGGAGATTTGTCAATTTTAGTGATTTTTAGGTGCCGCCATACTTCCTGCTGGGTTAAGCAGGTGACATTTAATGGGGAATTTTTTTTATTACTGATCATATTGTCTGCCATGGAATTTTCTTGTGTAAATACTGATGAAAAAAAAGTCATTTAACATATTGGCTTTTTCCTCATCCTCATCCACCATTTCACCTAGACTATTTTTAAGGGGGCCAACACTATCATTTTTTAGTTTCTTACTATCTACGTAGTTAAAGAATATTTTGGGATTATTTTTACTCTCTCTGGCAATGAGTATCTCTGTCTCAATTTTTGCTGCCTTGATTTGCATTTTACAGAATTTATTTAATTTTCTGTATTTATTTAATGCCTCATCACTGCCTACTTCCTTTAATTCCCTAAATGCTTTCTTTTTGTCCCTTATTGCGCCCCTTACAGCTCTATTTAGCCATATTGGTTTCCTTCTATTTCTAGTATGTTTATTCCCATACGGTATAAACTGTGCACAGGTCCTATCCAGGATGCTAAAAAACGTCTCCCATTTTCTTTGTGTATTTTTATGTCTCAGCTTATCGTCCCAGTTAATTGCACCAAGATCATCTCTCATCCATTGGAAATTTGCCCTCCTGAAGTTTAGTGTCCTTGTAACCCCTCTACTGCACATCTTATTGAAGGATACATGAAAACTTATTATTTTGTGATCACTATTCCCCAAGTGACTCCCAACCCTTATATTTGCTATGTGGTCTGGCCTGTTGGTTAATATTAGGTCTAGCAGTGCCCCCCTTCTTGTTGGGTCCTGAACCAGTTGTGAAAGGTAATTGTCTCTCATAGTTGTCAAAAACCAATTACCTTTGCTGGAACTGCAGGTTTCTGTTCCCCAATCTATTTCAGGGTAGTTGAAGTCCCCCATAATAATGACTTCTCCTTGAGTCGCAGCTTTATCTATTTGCTTTATGAGGATATTCTCCGTTGCTTCCATTATTTTTGGGGACTTATAACAAACCCCTATCAGTAATTTATTATTTTTTCCCCCTCCCCTTATTTCCACCCACAGGGACTCTACATTTTCATTAGATTCACCTATATTATCACGCAGGATGGGATTTAAGGATGATTTTACATATAGTCACACCCCTCCCCCTCGCTTATCCGTTCGGTCATTTCTGAACAGACTATAGCCCTGCAAGTTAACAGCTCAGTCATGGCTCTCATCCAGCCATGTCTCAGATATCCCCACCATGTCATAATTATGCTCCAACAACATTAATTCTAATTCCTCCATTTTGTCGGCGAGGCTTCTGGCATTAGTATACATACACTCTATGTATCTCTCTATACCTCTATTCTTTCTTAAATTATTAATTGTTCTAACCCCACCCCCCATGCCACCGCCACCCCCAACTTCCTTATTTATGCCCAGGTCTCTACCTGCATCTCCATCTTCCCCTCCTATAAAATGAATACCCTCCCCCCATTCCCTAGTTTAAACACTCCTCCAACCTTCTAGTCATTTTCTCCCCCAGCACAGCTGCACCTTCCCCATTGAGATGCAGCCCATCCCTAGCGTAGAACCTATAGCCAACTGAGAAGTTGGCCCAGTTCTGCAGGAACCCATACCCCTCCTTCCTACACCAATTCCTGAGCCACTTATTAACCTCCCTAATCTCCCGTTGCCTCTCTGGCGTGGTACAAGCAGTATTTCAGAAAATACTACTTTGGAGGTCCTTGCTTTCAGCTTGCAGCCTAATTCCCTGAAATCGTTTTTTAGGACCTTCCACCTACCTCTAACTTTGTCATTTGTGCCTATGTGCACCATGACCGCTGGGTCCTCACCAGCCCCTCCCAGTAATCTGTCAACCTGATCAGCGATGTGTCGGACTCGAGAGCCAGGTAGGCAGCACACCGTTTGACGATCCCTGTCTTTGTGACAGATTGCCCTATCTGTTCCCCTAATAACACGTAGGACTTCCCCTAATAACACGTAGGACTTGATTACACCGCACAACTTCAGGTATAGAGAAAGTAGAGTTTACTAAAGTAAAGTCACACAGTACATAAACCAAACATAATGATGTCAGGCTCCCGATTCCACACCTCCCAGAAGGGTACCACCCAGTGGACCCCATGGCACCAATGGATCACTGAGGCACACATAGGCGGGACATCAGGACACAGGCAGGACATCAGGGTACATGAGATTATGAGGACCCAGGTAAGACATCAGGACACATGAGGACGTCAGGACAACAGGGAACACGAAGTCATCAGGACATCAGGGTACACAAGGTCATCAGGACATCAGGGTACATGAGGTCATCAGGACGCAGACAGGACAACAGGACATCTGAACCCAGGGTCACCGGCAGACATCAGACAGGAGTTGTTCGGTTCCGGACATCCGACACAACCTACAGGCACCACCACAGTTATCAGACTCCAATCTTCAGACAGCGGTCATTAGGTTCCAGACTGCGATCATCAGGCTCCGGGCATAGGACCTAGGAAGAAACTCAAGTGGGATGGTGCTAGATCCTCAGGATTGCTGAACCTGCCAGAAGCTAGCACCGCATGGTATCCAGAGCACAGAGTAGATGCTCAGCAGAAACACCAGTTACAAGAGGCTCAAAGTCACTGGGTGCGAGGCTCCAGATGCAGAGAGATTCAAGGAACATAATCACAGCAGACACAGTTCAGACAGGTTCAGGTGCAGGACAAGTACAGGATCAAGGATTCGGGCCTGGATATACCGCCTCCAGGACAGGCACCAGAACAGGACAAAACGGGAATCAAGGCAAGGACTTTGGTACCAAAACATGGACAGGAAAGGTGCAAGAACACAAACACACATAGCAAAGTTCAGGAGCTTTGTGAGTAGCTCAGGCCCTGCCCATAGGGCAGGGGAACTTTATATAGGAGTTGCCCCTCAGCAATTGGCTGGGGACAGCATTTCAAGTACACACCCTAACCCTGATAAAAGCAGGGGAGGTGTGGCCGCGCACGCCCTAAGCACAAACAGAAACCATTACAGCACAATCAGCGCAGGAACTGAGGCTCAGGGCACCAGGCTGTAACTGCACGCACTGACACACGTGGAAAGTCATGCACCAGCTGCAAATGACCTCCCAACCCGAGGACAGCTTCCACAGAGGCAACCAGTAACTGCACATGCGGATGGTCATGCAGCAGGGCAAAGACCTAACCACCCATGTACGGCTGCGCAGCAGAACAGGGTACTGAGAAGGCTCCATTCAGGTAACAGCCAACAGTATCCTAGCTCAAATTAGGGGGAAAGGAGCAAAGGGTTAAAGCAAAGACATGCATTGTCACACCGAAAACCAGATACAGGCAGAACAGCGTGACAGATATGCAGGGTTGAAAAACAGTAGATTCAGTAACGGCAGTTCCTTTGTACACTTGTCAGCAGTTTCACCGACTGTAGATGCTGCTTGAAAGTCAGCATCGCTGAAAACAGCTGGTGCGTTGCTTGTCCAAGAAGGTCCTGCTGGTAACGGTGGTCTGTCTTCTGGCATCAGTGGTTGGTGTCCAGTAACTTCCACTGGGCCCCTAGTCCATAAGGGGCTGCGGCCAACGCAGGCAAGGCTGCAATACTGTCAGGGTCCTGGTCGAATGGTGTGGCAATGTCCGGTAATGTGGGGAGCAGCAAACAGTCCTGCACACTGCCCTGGCTCTTAAGCTTACGTGCAGCGTTCAGCTGAACAGGGCTCCTGGCTTTCTCCCTGTCACTGCGTCAGGCTCCGGCAGCGTCCTGGCATATGGCCTGCTCCGTTTCGTCTCGGCCGAGCTGCGCACCTCACAGAGCAAGCTGCGCACGCACCTTGCTCCTCTCACGGCTGGCGGGAAAGGTCAAGCGCAGGTCTGCGCTGTATTGATGCTCGAGGGCTGGAGCACTCACGTTCCCCTTCTGCGCGCTGTCTGTTCCTGCCAAGTCTCTCTAAGCCACCGGGTCTGTCTGCTGCAGTCCGTTGCAGCGCCAGCGGGTCGGGTGCGGAGTGTGCTGCCTGCCATGCTGCTCGCACACTGATGGCAGGGGCCTCTTTGCAGCTTTGCGCTCTTTCCCCCTCAGCCTCTGGCCGGGTTCTCTCTCTAAACACGCCCCCTCTTCCTGGGTCATGTGGCCTGTCTGGTCCCCTATTCCTTCTCTGTGTTAGAGATGGATTCCCAGTGTCCTACTTATGGAAAGTATGGGAGATATCAAAACAACTTATGGTCCATCCACTACTCAGAATCAATTGTAAATAAGAGAGCGTGCAGAGGTAAAACTGTTATTATGCCTCATGTACACACATTTCAACTTATTTTGAAAAGTTACTTGAAAGTATAGTTGCCCTTTAGCCTTGTTATTGACAGCTGTAGCTAGGCATGCTGTGATAGAATTAGGATGGAGAGGATGGGGTGTCTGTTATTGCAAACTTTTTCATCATTATCCATCTTGAATCCAACTACAGGCACAGACCACCACTACAGCTCTCATGGGGAATCATTACTTCAGCTCTCATGGGGGATCACTACTACAGCTCTCGTGGGTGGATCACCACTACAGCTCTCATGGGGGATCACCATTACAGCTCTCATGGGGGATCACTGCTACAGCTCTCATGGGGGATCACCACTACACTCCTCATGGGGTGTCACCACTAGAGCCCTCATGGGGATCACCACTACAGCTCTCATAGGGGATCACCACTACAGCTATCATGGGGGATCACCGCTACAGCCCTCATGGGGATCACCACTACAGCCCTCATGGGGATCACCACTACAGCTCTAATGGGGTTTCACCACTACAGCTCTCATGGGGGATCACCACTACAGCTCTCATGGGGGATCACCACTACAGCTCTCATGGGGATCACCACTACACTTCGCATGGGGGATCACCACTACAACCCTCATGGAGATCACCACTACAGCTCTCATAGGGGATCACCACTACAGCTCTCATAGGGGATCACCCCTACAGCTATCATGGGGGTATAGTACTGCATTATTATCCAAAGTTCAGTAAAGAATCAAAAAAAGCTAAGTTACATTGCCATAGAACTACCGTTTCCAGTACTTTGATCCCATCACTTTGAGGACTTTGCTTGTCTCTTCATCTTTATAAGTGTGGTTACTCACAAAAAGGAACAAAAGAGTGTGACATTGTAAAGATCCAGTTCCTGACATGAACCCTGTTTGAGAACAGGGGAGAGACGAAGTGAGCCTTGTGAAATGCAGTTTTTTTTAGACTGTAGCCCTTTTAACAAGGGATTTATCAGAACTGAGATATTTATGATCTATTCACTTCAATGGGATTTAATCTGCTTTATCCAAGAATGGCCACTACACTTTATACGGAGATGTGATATTCATGTTCTATATGTTGTGTTTTTCTGACATCGGGGATTGCTGGTTACTGCTGACTAAGCAGTGGGGGTTGTCAGATATGTGACCCAGAACTAGGGATGGGTGAACCCGTTCGGTCACAAGGTCCTGAACACGGGTTTCCATGGGACGTCATCGCATGAACACTGCCGGAAAAAGCTGAAGACTGCCGAGTGCAGTGAATACTGTCAGAAGGTAATGAGCAGCCCCGGAAGCAGATGCGGCCAAGAGACAGTAGGACAGGAGGACACGTCTCTGGACAGGTAAGTATAATTATGTAGAAGGGAAGTGCACCCAAAATGTATATCTTTACATAGAGATGTGTTTAGTGCATGTTTTGGGTATAACCCCGCATGTATACCACATGGAGCAAAGCCCCCCCTCCAGCCTGCTGTAAAACAAAGCTGCCTTGAGCTGGTATATCAGGTTTCATTTAGGACTTAGGCCAGTGGACAATAGATTTGTGACCTCATCCCCACACACCTGGGGCTGCACACACCTCTTCTAGCTGGACATAAAAGGCACAAGACACATGTGCTCTGTCTCCTTTTGCTGTGCCTGCATGCTGGAATGATGATGGACCCATGTGGCTTAAGTATACTCTGTATCCCCTTTTCTTAATAGGCCCAGTACTATTCATTAGGGTTAGCTAGCCATAGGTGGGAGGGCTGATATTGTATGTGTGATTTGGGTAATCGGGCAGTTAATTGATTGTTGTGATATTACTGGTTATTGTGGGTTATTACTGTGTGATATTGTTGGGATATCACTGTATACTGTAGTGATATTACTGTAATAGAGTTGTAATATCCGTATATTGTGTGTATATGTATATATATAGATATATAGATGTATATATATATTTATAGTCGCCAGCTTGGGTATAAATATATATGTATGTTATAGACTGCAGACTTGTGTTTGTGTGTGTAATAAATACCCTTTATTGATACACGGTTTTGTCTCAGTTAGTATATAGTATAAGGAATAGATAACAGTTAGTGTATAGTATAAGGTAAAGATAACGTTGTGGTATTAAGTGGATATTTATTATTAGTAGTCAATTTTGGCATTAATAGTTGATATCGGACCTCATTAGAGGTGTAGGGAGAAATCCTCCTTTGATAACCATAAGTTTTAGTAAATTGTGGAGGCAAACCTGTCCCTTTTACAAATTATAATGTTTATTATTAGTGTTGAGCATTCCGATACCGCAAGTATCGGGTATCGGCCGATATTTGCGGTATCGGAATTCCGATACCGAGATCCGATACTTTTGTGGTATCGGGAATCGGTATTGGATCCATATTACTGTGTAAAATAAAGAATTAAAATAAAAAATATTGATATACTCACCTCTCCGGAGGCCCCTGGACATCACCGCTGGTAACCGGCAGCTTTCTTTGCTTAAAATGAGCGCGTTTAGGGCCTTCCATGACGTCACGGCTTCTGATTGGTCGCGTGCCGCTCATGTGACCGCCACACGGCCAATCACAAGCCGCGACGTCATTCTCAGGTCCTAAATTCCTAGAATGAGGAGTTTAGGGCCTGAGAATGACGTCACGGCTTGTGATTGGTCGCGTGGCGGTCACATGAGCGGCACGCGACCAATCAGAAGCTGTGATGTCATGGAAGGCCCTAAACGCGCTCATTTTAAGCAAAGAAGGCTTCCGGTTACCAGCGGTGATGTCCAGGGGCCTCCGGAGAGGTGAGTATATCAATATTTTTTATTTTAATTCTTTATTTTACACAGTAATATGGATCCCAGGGCCTGAAGGAGAGTTTCCTCTCCTTCAGACCCTGGGAACCATCAGGATACCTTCCGATACTTGGTGTCCCATTGACTTGTATTGGTATCGGTATCGGCGATATCCGATACTTTTCGGGTATCGGCCGATAATATCCAATACCGATACTTTCAAGTATCGGACGGTATCGCTCAACACTATTTATTATTCATTTTATGCTTTCTTTTACAGTCCCCCAGCTCCATCCCATATCTGTAAAGTCCAAGCTCTGGGTTCGCACACAAGTTTGCGTCATCTCCGGCCCCAAGCTCGAACTTTACTTTCGCCCATCACTAGGACTGTAAAGTTCGGGACCCGTACCGAACACTGTGTTCGGTCACAAGGTCCCGAACACGGGTCTCCATGGGAAACACGTGTTACAGTTCGGGTCCAATTCGGGTCCAGGGCCTGTAAAAGAAAGCATAAAATTAATAATAAACATTATAATTATACTTACCTGTCCAGCAACGCGTCCTCCCGCATCTGCTTCCGGGGCCGCTCATTACCTTCCGGCAGAATTCTCTTCACTCGGCAGTCTTCAGCTTTTTCCGGCAGTGTTCGTGCAGTGACGTCACATTAGCTATAGGTCATCAATTTCTCAGTAGTGTACTTTTATAATAGAAACAAGGAAGATAGCAGAGAACACTTGGTTAACTGTTAAAGTTTGTTAAAGGGAACCTGTCAGGTCCCCCATGCCCTACAATCTAGCAGCATTCAGCTACAGTTGTGCTCAAAAGTTTACATACCCGGCAGAATTTTTGCTTTCTTGGTCTCTTTTTCAGAGAATATGAATGATAACACCAAAACTTTTTCTCCATTCATAGTGGTTGGGTGAAGCCATTTATTGTCAAACTACTGTGTTTTCTCCTTTTAAATCATAACAACAACCCAAAACATCGAAATGACCCTGATTAAAAGTTCACATACTCCATTTCTTAATACCGTGTACCGTGTATTGCCCCCTCTAACATCAATGACAGCTTGAAGTCTTCTGTGGTAGTTGTGGATAATAATAATAATAATCTTTATTTTTATATAGCGCTAACATATTCCGCAGCGCTTTACAGGTTTGTACACATTATCATCCCTGTCCCTGATAGGGAATTTAGATTGTGAGCCCCATCAGTATGTCTTTTGGAATGTGGGAGGAAACCGGAGTGCCCGGAGGAAACCCACGCAAACACGGAGAGAACATACAAACTCTTTGCACATGTTGTCCTTGGTGGGATTCCAACGTTGCAAGGCTCCACTGAGCCACCGTGCTGTTCTTTTTTTTCTCAAATGGTAAAGCTGCCCACTCTTCTTGGCAAAAAGCCACTAGTTCCTCTAAATTCCTGGGCTGTCTGGCATGAGCTGCATGCTTGAGATCTCCCCAGAGTGGCTCAATGATAATGAGGTCAAGAGCCTTGTATAACATAATTCAGTTACATAAATGCCCTGTGGGCGTGATAACAATTTGCACAAGTGGCGTCATCACGTGCGCAAATTTGCATGAGCTGGCGATAACACTGGCTCATGCAAATTATATTATCACGCCCAGAGGGGCATGATAACCTGGAAAAAAGGACTGACTAGTTTGGGGAACTAACGTCCCATCGACTAGTCAAAGCCCTTATTAGCATAGGAAAAGCAGAGCTTTTTTAAAGCATTTATTTAACAGAATTATGTTATACAGGGATGGTTAGAGAGGTCTTTTATTTACACACAGCTGGATTGGAGGGCATGGGGAACCTGGCAGGTTCCCTTTAATGTTTGCAGTCCCTCCATACTGTATTGTATGTCCTCTCAGGTCAGTAATTCCCTGTATGGTCCATGTTGTTGATGATGCTGCTGATGATAAAAATGATGGTTGCTGTATGTCCAAGTAAAATAGGTTATGCAAATTGCCTCTTCAGAGAAAAAGAGGACTTGAACTCTTTAGCGCCACCTGTTGGAAGTAGCGATCCTACAAGTCACAACCAACCCTTTAACAAGTCTTGCAATATGACTTAGGATAAGAGCCAAATCAGTATCTCAATTTGCAGACACGGTGTTTCGGGCTGTTGGCCCTCCTCAGTGCAAAGCATGAGAACTAATTTGGCTAGGCGAGAGGCTCTGGAGTTCATTCTCCCACAATGTCTGGGAGCTGATCAAAGTGCTGAAAGCTGAAAACTACAACATTGACACCTTATAACACCTTTAAATTGTAACTGTTCTTTTAGTAACTTTTCAGAATGCATTGCCCTGTGTGAGTATTTGAAGAATAACATTATATCTGGTCACACATGACTTTTATACTGCATTTTCTCCAGTTTTCCCCTCTGCAGGAACTCTCTGTAGTTTGTATTTCACCATGAGTTGATGGGAGTAAATGAACTGCTAAGATGTCTCCCATACACAGTACACAGACAGGGATTCTTGCTCTTCATTTCATTCCTCTGTTAGCACTCAAACACCAGCAGCTACATCAAAGATATTATGTATCAATAATGATCAGTATAGATATGAATCCAGCATTAGAGTAAGGCAAAAGAATTTACAGAAAGCTTAGAAGGATCTTTCTGCATCTCCCTCTGCTTGTTTCCTTATCCTGCTCCTTCCTCCTCTCCCCATCCTTTCCATAAAGTACAGTAGGCTAAGTCACATGACACTACAGAAATCTGGAAGTCTGAAAAAAACAGGTGAATTCCATCTTGTCTGAGTAGATGATGCTTAGGAGTCAGGAAAGTGGAAGAAGTGGCCGATAAGTTGGGGCGTAAGCTAATTTCGCTGATATTATTACAAAGTTTCTTATATTTGCCTGTACTATTGATTTTTGCAAAGTTTGTTGAAAATACATTTCACATTTAAGCTTTAATCATATGGCATGATTCAGAATGAAAATACATTGCCAAGTTTGGAGTGTAAAATCTTGAATTAAAAATAAAAAGGCTCTGCAAACTTATAGATTTACGAAAATGAAAGCACACCGCAATATGTCACAGACCTTTAGCGTATATGCCCAAAGTGTTGTTACAGTTGTTTGTAAGGCAGGATGGCAGGTGTGATGCTGATTAATTAGACAGTAAGAGTCCATTCACAAGTCCGATTTTCATGTACAATTGCTAACCATGGTTGTCATGGATAGCTCTCATACCTTTAATTGTCTATAAGACCATTCACATGTCCACAATTTTTCATGGACCAAGAGGTTAACGGAAAATTATGAAGACCTGTCCAATTGTGATCAGGATAGGATGAGAATCAGCAATGCAAGTGAATGTCTGTGAAAAATTTGATAGTCATTCGAGTGCGGTCCAATTTTTACAGACTGTCAGATGGAGAAAAGCCGGATTACTCACCGGTAATGCTCTTTTAGTGAGTCCACGACAGCACCCCACTGGAGAGAGAGGGATCCGCCCCGCAGGAACAGGAAACCTATTGAGAAAGAAAAGGGGGCGGTCCGCCTCTCCTCCTCAGTTTTGATTTCAGAGTACCCGGAGGACCGCCAATATTAGGCAAATATCATTTATTTCATTGTTTAAACTTATTTGCTTATGATTAAAAGGATTTTACTCAAATAATATATATCATATTAATCTAGGGAGGGATGTAAGAGGGTGCTGTCGTGGACTCACTAAAAGAGCATTACCGGTGAGTAATCCGGCTTTTTACTCCTCGCCACGACAGCACCCCACTGGAGATCTTTCAGAGACCATCACCTAGGGAGGGGACCACCGTGCTGAGGACAGTCCTGCCAAAGTCTAGGTCAGAAGTTGACGATAGGTCTAGCCTATAGTGGTTATAGAATGTAGAAGGATTTGACCAAGTTGCCGCCTTACATATAGTTTCAATCGGGACGTCTCCCCTCTCTGCCCAGGAGGATGCCATCGCTCTGGTAGAGTGCGCCGTTATGCCTTCCGGAGGGTTTTCTTTCCTCGCGGAGTAAGCCAGTCTGATAGACTCTCTGGTCCACCGGGATAAGGTGCTTTTTGTTACTCCATGACCCTTCTTGACACCCTGGAAGGAAATAAACAGAGCCCTACTCTGTCGCCAGCTGCTGGTCTTTTCAATGTATTTTAACACTACTCTTTTAACGTCTAGAGTGTGATATTTTTGTTCTTCAGGAGTGGATGGATTACTGAAGAAAGTGGGCAAGATTATTTCTTGTGACCTGTGGAATTTTTTCGCTACTTTGGGTAGGTAGGAAGGGTCTGGTTTAAGAATTAACTTATCCTGAAAGGTTAATAAAAAAGGTGGATCTATAGAGAGTGCTTGGATGTCACTGATTCTCCTAGCTGAAGTCAGTGCTACCAAGAGGGCCGTTTTTAGTGATAGACATTTAATTGGTATTGAGTCTATTGGCTCGAATGGAGAGTCTGTTAGGGCTTGTAAGACTAAATTTAAATCCCAGGGTGGAATCCTAGGTATGTTAACTGGATTCATTCTTTCGCAGGCCGTAATAAATCTGGATACCCATCTATCCCCCGCGATGTTATGGCCATAGAGGGCTCCTAGTGCTGAAACATGAACCTTTAAGGTGTTTACAGTTAGACCTAGTTCTCTCCCTTTTTCAAGAAACTCCAGGATAGAATGTATCGGAATTTCTGATGTGTTGGTAGATGTATGGAATTGAAAAAAATTTTCTCCATACTCTTGTATAGATTTTTGTGGTGGAGGGTTTTCTACTATGGAGAAGCGTATCAATTAAACCCCCCGAGAATCCTCTTGATCTTAGCATCTGCCTCTCAAGTTCCAGGCCGTAAGGTGGAGATTGTCCACCTGAGGGTGGAAAAACGGACCCTGGAAGAGAAGGTTGGGTGTTGAGGGGAGGACCCAAGGATCTGAGACCGACATGGTCTGTAGCCATGAGAACCATGGTCTCTTGGGCCAGAATGGAGCTATCAGTACAACTCTCGCCCCTTCTTCCCTGATTTTGCGTATAACTTGAGGTAGCAATATGATCGGAGGGAACGCGTACGCCAGACTGAACTGCCAAGGGGCTTGGAGAGCGTCCAGAATGTCCGGATGATCCGCTGGAGATAGAGAAGCAAATCTCCGGGCTTTTCTGTTTTTCCTTGTGGTGAAAAGATCTATCTGAGGACGGCCCCAAAGAGATATTATGTCCAGAAATATTTGCTGGTTTAGACACCACTCTCCTTGCCTCAGGGTGTGTCGGCTTAAAAAGTCCGCCTGCTGATTGCTTGCTCCCCTTATGTGCAGTGCAGTAAGGGATGTTAGGTGACTTTCTGCTAGATTTAAGATTTCCGTAGCAGAAGACATCAGAGTCTCTGATCGCGTACCTCCTTGCCGATTTAGATACGCCACCGTGGTGGTGTTGTCGGACAGGACTCTGACATCTTTCCCCCGAATCTGTGGGAGGAAATGGTATAAGGCATATTTTACAGCATTCAGTTCTTTAAAGTTAGAGGAGCTGCAATTTTCTTCCATGCTCCATGATCCCTGGCAATAATCGTTCCCCATATGAGCACCCCATCCATGAGGACTGGCGTCAGTGGTTATGGTGTGAGATGGCGTTATTACCCATGGAACCCCACTCAACAAATGGTTTGAGTCTAGCCACCACTCTAAGGAAGTTAAAACCTCCTGAGATAAGGTTATTTTTGTATTCAGGTGACCAAATAACCGTCTATCCTCTTGTAAAATTTGATGTTGTAGTACTCGAGTGTGGTGTACTGTTGAGCCCATCTCACTGCTGGTATACAAGAGATAAGAGACCCTAGTAACGACATAGCTTGTCTTAGGGATATACGAGGACTAGTTATTGCGGCTAGGACTTTGTGTCTGATCAGTAGGATTTTTACCTGCGGCAGGAGACACTTTTGAGATATGGAGTCTAACTGGAACCCCAAGAACGCCTGACGGGAAAGCGGAGTGAGTCTGGATTTGTCGGTATTGATTATCCAGCCCAGGTCCTGTAGAGAGGAAATTGCGTGAGCTAAACGATCAGCACATTGAGTAACTGAATTTCCTATTACCAAAAAGTCATCCAGATAGGGCACAATCAAAGTTTCCTTCTGGCGTAGGTATGCCATCACCTCTAGCATTATCTTGGTGAAGATCCTCGGCGCTGTTGAGAGGCCGAAGGGTAAGGCCGCATACTGGAAGTGACGAACCTCGTTGTTGATTTTTACCGCCACTCTGAGGAATTTTTGGTATCTGTTATGAATGGGGAGATGATAGTAAGCATCCTTTAGATCAATGCCCCCCATCATACAGTTTGGGAAGAGGAGTTTTATGGTGGACCTAATGGACTCCATTTTAAATGTATAATTTTCAATGAATGAATTGAGTTTATTAAGGTTTATGATGGTTCTGAAAGAACCGTCGGGCTTAGAGATTAGGAATAGGGGAGAGTAGAATCCCCTACCCTCCTGTCCCATTGGTACTTGGACTAGGACCCGTTTTGATATTAGGGTTTGGATTTCAAGCTCTAAAGCCTGTTGCTGTATAGGCGAGCTGAGAGTTGTTATAATATAAGACTCGTGGGGCACACGAGAGAATTTTAATTTAATTCCATCTCGGACGATATTTAAAACCCACGAGCTAGATGTTATCTTCTCCCATTGGGTAGTGAAAAATTTAAGTCTGCCCCCAACTGGTATGTCCTCAGTATTTGTTGTCTTTTGAGGGGTTGGGTCTTCTAAATATGGTACCTCTCTGCTTGTCGTCCTTAGTGGTCCATGTTGTAGACCTATCTGTTTGCCTCCTTTTGCCAAACGGCCTCCTCTTAAAGGCTCTCCTGTAAAAGGGAATAGAGGATTCAGGAAAAGCTTTTTTCCTGTCCTTTGCCTTTTTGAGTATGTCATCTAAGGTTTTACCAAAGAGGTACTCACCCTCACATGGGATTGCGCATATTTTAGATTTAGATTGCGCGTCCCCTTTCCAGCTCTTCATCCATAGAGCTCTTCTTGCGTTATTCACAAGGCCCGCAGATCTTGCTGCTAAACGGAGTGAGTCGGCGGAGGCGTCTGCCAGAAAGGCCGCTGCTCCTCGTATTAAAGGGATGGCTGCTCTTAGTTTTTCTCTCGAGCTTTTCTTTTCAATTTGCTGGTCTAACTGATCAATCCAGATGATCATTGACCGGGCCGCGCAAGTACTGGCTACTGCAGGTTTGAATATTCCTGTAGCCGCTTCCTAGGAACGTTTAAGGGATGATTCAGCCTTACGATCCAAAGGATCGACCAATAGTCCCGCATCCTCCACAGGTAGAGTGGATTGTTTGGAGGTAGAGGCTACAGCTGCGTCGACCTTAGGGACTTTGGTCCAAGTAAGAAGCTCCTCGTCACTAAACGGATATTTACGTTTTGAGGCTGAGGGTAGAAAGCCTCTCTGATCTTGCTTCTCCCACTCTCTTTTAATTAATGTTTTCACTGCTGGTATAATCGGAAAACATCTCCTCTTTCTGTCTGCCAAACCCGCGAACATTATCTCTTGCGCGGTTTGCGCACCCTTAGACTCCTTACACCCCATGGTATTTCGAATGGATTTTACCAAGTTGTCCACACTGTCCAAGGGAAAACATGAGCGTCCCTCAATCTCTGATGAGGATGATGACGCTGGACATGATGATAGGGAGGCATCTGACAGTATCGGTTGGTCACTGTCGGAGTCTGACACAAGTGTCGGTGTTTTAGATTTAGAACTACGCGGTTTTTCCTGGGTCATATTTTTTAGTTCTTCTCGAATAATGGCCCGTAGGTCCGTAATGGACACTGCTGCTCCCTGTGTTGTTTCTTTAAAACAGTCCTCACAAAGTTTTTTGGGGTATGAGTCAGGGAGGGGCTGGTTACACAAGGCACATTCCCTGTGCTTCGTTTTTTGTCGTTTTTTGCCCTAAGCGTGTAAGTAGAGAGAGAAAGGGAAAAGAGAGAGATAGGGAGACAGCGTTAGCTTAATAGGCAGAGTTCACAACTCACCCAGTGAAGCAAATAATACTGGATCAGAAGGCCGAGATCCTGTTCTGGAACCGTCGCTTTTACGAACGGTGTCCGAGGATCCTCTGGCGTGATCTTTGGCGGGGGGTACTGGAACTCCGGTTGTGGGGTCAATGGCACCTGGGGATGACATCTCTGCATCGCCGTTTCAGTGTTAGTGAGCGCTTTAAATAGAGCGCCAAAACGTTGTTTTTTTTTTTTGTTTGTTTTTTTTTTCCGCGCATGCGCAGACCAGTGCCGGCTCCCCTGCCCTGGATCCGGCCTAGGCGCCCCGGAAGTCCAAGATCCACTTCCGGGGTAGCCTGTATTTGCGGCGGTCGGCGCATGTGCGGCCCGGGATTCAACGCCGGGCCGCGATGGAAGGTCACCTTACCCGGCTCCTGCTGCCGTACCGCACGCTGGGAAGGACGCCGGTCGGCCTTTCCCGGACCCGGCCGTCTGCCCGCTCCATCAGACGAGGAGGGAGCCGTCTAACGGAACTCCCCCGACGCTGCTTCTGAGCCGCAGCCCCTGCCGTTCTCGCGGATACTGCGCAGGCGGCATGCTAGCCCAGGTATGCTTTCTCATTAAGAAGTCCTGTCGTTCCCGCAGGAACAGGAAACCTAAACTGAGGAGGAGAGGCGGACCGCCCCCTTTTATTTCTCAATAGGTTTCCTGTTCCTGCGGGGCGGATCCCTCTCTCTCCAGTGGGGTGCTGTCGTGGCGAGGAGTAAAAGTTTTTTTTTAAATGTTTCCACGTACAAAAAAACGAATTATACCCAGGCCACACTATGATCAAACTCTGGTCAAACCGTGATCAGAATAATTGGTCTGTTTTAATTGCAAGTGGAAAAATCGGACTTGTGAATGAGCCTTAAAGGTGAGTTTTATCTGGTTGGGCTGTGGAGATTTTGCTATCTTTCATAGAGGCTATAGCGAGGGCATTGTAGGCAGCACTGTTATAGAGAGCCTTTGGGTGCTCCAATGACTAAAGACCAAGGGGTCTGAAACGTGTCTGCCAGTGTGATCTCTCCCTATTGGGGTTGTGACCATTATGCTGTTTTCCATATGGTTTTAAAGATTTTTTCAATAAAAATTACCTATTTTTTTACGGGATTCCTGGAGCTGGATTTTTTGTTCCTACATTGATCTCATAGTGACATGGTTTGGGCCACGAGCCTTGCTATTGTCCTCTTATACTCTAAGCTGTCCCCTCCCCCAGGAGCAGAAACGATAGTGTATAAACATGTAAGACAAACAGGGATAACATAAATCATCTAACATACAAAACACTCACCAAAGGTAGAGAGGTATATAAGGAAGGGTAGGAATGCACAAATCAAATGAGAATAGGGCAATGAGGAAAGCATACACCCAAAAACAGCATACAATAATCTCCAGCAGCAAAAGCAATCTCCAACTCAGCACAGCAACTCCAGAGAACCAAGAATCAACTGACCTGTGGAAAAACATTATGTATCTTGAGAGTCGGAAGAAGCTGAGACGAAAAGGTATAGGGTTGATAACAGCCAGCACCTTATACGGACCAATAAACCTAGGGCCTAATTTCCAAGAAGGAACTTTTAGTTTAATATTTTTGGCGCACAGAAAAACTAATATGCAAATTGCTTCTTCTGAGAAAAAGAGGACTTAAACTCTATAGCGCCACCTGTTGGAAGTAGCGATCCTACAAGTCACAATCAACCCTTTAACGAGTCGTACAATATGACTTAGGATAAAAGCCAAATCAGTATCTCAATTCGCAGACACGGTGTTTCAGGCTGTTGGCCCTCGTCAGTGCGAAGCATGAGAACTGATTTGGCTAGGTGAGAGGCTCTGGACTGGGGTCTAAGGGGTATCGTTTCTCCTTATGGAGAGTGACATACCATCTCTGGCTTTTCAAGGTAAGGAGGCTTATTCGCCGTGCAATGCTCCTCTGGGAAATATAAGAATTATATAAATATAAGAATTGAGATACTGATTTGGCTTTTATCCTAAGTCTTATTGTACGACTCGTTAAAGGGTTGATTGTGACTTGTAGGATCGCTACTTCCAACAGGTGGCGCTATAGAGTTTAAGTCCTCTTTTTCTCAGAAGAGGCAATTTGCATATTATATTTCCCAGAGGAGCATTGCACGGCGAATAAGCCTCCTTACCTTGACAAGCCAGAGATGGTATGTCACTCTCCATAAGGAGAAACGTTACCCCTCAGAAATACTAAATCATTCACCCTCAGGATAAGACCTGACAATCGTTTCTTATGAGCCATACATTTGTATTTGTCCTCCATGATGTTTAAAATATTCTGAACCCCTTCCCACACAAAAGTCAGCGAAGAACGATAATAATTGTTCCTACCCAGGAACTCCTGAAGACTCTTCTTTACTAAAGGTACAGAATTGTGGATGGAAGCCATCTGCGCCAAAAAAAGGTGACTTATCAGTGGGCTCACTATGAAGATTGTTTAAAGCAAACTCAGCTAGTGGTAAAAAAGAAGACCAATCCTCTTAGTTATCTGACACAAAACAGCTGAAGTATGTCTCCAAACCTTGGTTTAGGAATTCAATCTGACCATTAGTTTGAGAATGGAACACTGAGGAAAAAGATAGATGCATCTCTAAATGGGAATAAAACGCCCTTTAAAATTTTGATACAAACTGGGTCTCTCGAACTGACACCACATCGGAGGGAACCCCGTGAAGCTTCATGATCTCAGTGACAAACACCTAATCCAGTGTTTTGGTGTTAGGGAGAGCAGGTAAAGCAACAAAGTGCACCATTTTACTAAACCTATCAACCACAGCTAAAATAACCAGAGGACGAAGGAAGATCGGTCATGAATGATTAATTGTAAAAGAGCCCCAGACGGATAAGTATGCGGAGTCTTGGAATGCACTCAACCTTGGCCACCAAAAATGACAAGAAAGGAGGTCAAAGGTCGCCTTACTACCTGGGTGACCAGCCAAAGCTGAGTTATGATATGCCTTTAAAATTTTGAGACGCAGATGTATAGGTGCAAACAATTTCCCTGAAGGACCAGCAGGGTCATCCCCCGGAGTATTCAATACCTCAGCCTCAAGTTCAGAACACACTGCGGAGACCACTCCCTTATTGTAAAATAGGGACAGCATTGACAGTACTCCCACCACTAGGGAAACTCAAAGACAAAGCATCCACTTTGGCATTCTTAATCCCAGGACGGTAAGTGATAACAAATATTAAACCTGGTGAAAAACAAAGACCATCTAGCTTGCCTGGAATTAGCCCATGATGGTGACATTTCTGTTCAGTGTAGCAAACCTTTTGCATGCAGTTCGCTACATTCAACGGAAACATCGCCATCATGGGCGAAATAAAATAGCTCCTTATTCACAGACAGTGATGTGCTGCTTCCTTTTTTGGACTACTACATGCAAGGTTTGGTATATGCCTGTGGAAGCTCTTTTGCACCCAGTTTCTTTCCATGCTGAATGTGCTGCTCTATTTTTCTATTTCTTGTATTGCCTGGAAATAAGACGTTTTGCAGATTCAAGGTACATCAAGTTTTTGTGATCAGTGATGACTGGTGGTGACCCTCCAAACCATGGCGCTACTCCTCAAATGTCAACTTAATGGCAAAAAGTTCCCTATTGCTTACATCATAGTTTCTTTCAGCCAATGACAACTTTTTGAAGAAGAAGGCACACAGATGTCATGTACCAAGGGATGACCCTTCAGTCAATACAGCCCCAGCCCCACCTCAGAAGTATCAAATATCAACCTTAATAAATGCTTGAGAAGCATCGCGTTGGATGAGTAGTATAAAAACATCTCTTCAAAGAAGAAAATGTGTGCCAAGTGCAGTCGGACCATCTCGAATTGTCTGTACCTTTTCCTAGTCATTCAAGATATAGCCAGAGGTCAGTACATGGAGTAGCAGTGTAGTTTGAAGGATAAGTAGGAATTGTAGTTAGGATATAGCCTGTAGTGGAGGCACAGGTGGTGAAGTTCACATTCGTTCTTTATTGATAAATCTGTGGAACCTCGGGACCACGGTCCGGGGGGCTCCGAAGGGGGCGTAACTATGTGAGCCCCAGACACCCGTAGTAAGTCCCCTCGAGCGAGGTCAAAATGGAATGCCACTGGTGCTACCTCCAGTTAGACCCCGGCGGGACAAATAGACAAGCAGAGGTATCAGATGTCGTGTAGCTGACCGGTGGATTCTGGGTGTTCAGGTAGGAGCTGACACCTGTGGTACTGGTGTTGTCCAGAAGTACGGATGGCTGAATGGTTGGACATGACACAACTGGTGTAGACAGAACAGACGTCGTCCAGGATAGCCGGGTAGCAGGCGGATGATAGGAGAAGAAATCGGAGTGACCAAATAATAAAGGTAAAAATAGTACAATTTTATTAGAATATCATTAAAAGAAGAGATTCAAAAACTGGCAATCAGAACAGACATGGAAAATAGCACTCAAGGGGAATGTACACAGAGTAGCATGGTTAGTTCAAGTATCCTACTTATTAGCATAAGTAGGGCAATTATCACAGCCCAAGAATAAATAAATAAGCTATAAATGAGGGCAAGGTTTACCAGGAAGGTGTTAAGACCCGGCTAAAGATGGCGAGAGCTAATAATATGCTTGTAGCCGGGCTTGCCTTCCTATACACATAGGCTATCCCAACTAAGGGAATAGGATACTTGTACTAACCATTCTACTCTGTGTACATTCCCCTTGAGTGCTATTTTCCATGTCTGTCCTGATTGTCATTGTTTTTGAATCTCTTCTTTTAATGATATTCTAAGGCTACGTTCACATTTGCGTTGTGCGCCGCAGCGCACAACGCAAACAAAAACGCAGCAAAACGCATGCACAACGCTGCGTTTTGCGCCGCATGCGTCCTTTTTTTAATTGATTTTGGACGCAGCAAAAATGCAACTTGCTGCGTCCTCTGCGCCCAGACGCGGGCGCCGCAGCGACGCATGCGGCGCAAAACGCAAGTGCGACGCATGTCCATGCGCCCCCATGTTAAATATAGGGGCGCATGATGCATGCGGCGACGCTGCGGCGCCCGACGCTGCGGTGCACAACGCAAATGTGAACGTAGCGTAATAAAATTGTACTATTTTTACCTTTTTTATTTGGTCACTCCGATTTCTTCTCCTATTTTCTTAGAATCTTTTCAGTAGCAGAGGGGCCTGAATATTCTCTTTAGGCTCCCATGACCTCTCCTCAGGACCAAAGCCCCTCCGATCCACCAAATAATAGGTCTAAGGCTGGTTTCACACTTGCGTTTTTGTCTGCAGCGTTTTTTGCAAAAAAACGCATGCGTTTTTCCCCCTATACTTAACATTGAAAACGCATGCGGTTTTTTTGTATGCGTTTGGTCGCGTTTACAAACGCATGCGTTTTTTTCCTGCATGCGTTCATTTAAAAAAATGCAACCTGTAGTATTTTTTTGCGCGTTTTTTTTGCCGCGAAAAAACGCATGCGTTTTTTCGCGGCAAAAAAATGCATTGCTGTCTATGTAAACGCATGCGTTTTTAAGCACATGCGTTTTTTTGCGTTAAAAACGCATGCGTTTTTATAGAAAAAAAACAGAAAACACACTGAAAAGTCACCCACCACCATCAAGGTGATAAAGGGATCCAAACCCTAACCCTAACCCTACCCCAAACCTCACCCCTAACCGTTTATTGAACATTTTCTGACAGTCATAGTGCCACATATTTCAGTGCCACGTATTTCAATGCCACGTATTTCAGTGCCACGTATTTCAATGCCACGTATTTCAGTGCCACGTATTTCAATGCCACGTATTTCAGTGCCACATATTTTAGTGCCACGTACTATAAATACTATAACTACGTGGTTATACGTGGCACTGAAATATCGTGGCACGTAAATGCGTGGCACTTAAATACGTGGCACTTATATAAGTGGCCACTGATTAGGGTTAGGGGTAGGGTTAGGGTTAGGGTTAGGGTTTTTTGGTTTTTTCTTGTTTTCTTGTGTTTTTCTATAAAAACGCATGCGTCTAAAAACGCATGCGTTTTACCGCGTTTACATGCGTTTTTTCACACATGCGTTTTTTTTAAAAACGCATGCAGATAAAAACGCAAGTGTGAAACCAGCCTTACCTCTTACTTTCTTAGTGGCCAAGATACTTTCTACCTCAAAGACATCCTCCTCACTGACGGGATCAGGGGTACAAACTGGGTCTTTAAAGAAGGCACTCAAAACTACTGGTTTGAGGAGGGAAACATGAAAAGAGTTTGGCACACGTAAAGAAGCAGGCAATTTCAATTTGTATGAGACTGCATTGATCTGTTTCAAGACTTCAAAAGCAGCAATGAAGCGGGGACCCAGTTTGTAGGAGGGCACCTTCAGATGGATGTACCTGGAGGAGAGCCATACCTTATCTCCTGGCCGAAAGATTGGAGCATCCAGGTGTCTTTTGTCCGCATGTCTCTTCATATGTTGAAAGGCTTTCTCCAAGGCGACCTTGGTGTCACTCCACACTTTCGAGAATTCCTCTGTAAAGGAGTCAACTGCAGGAATGCCTGAAGACCCAGAGATCAGAATAGGGATCCCGGGTTGGAGTCCAAACACAAGTCTGAAGTCCTCTCAGTCTTCTTTTTTGCAAGTTAAACATTCCCAAATCCTGCAGCCGTTCCTCATAGGACATGGTTTGCAGACCAGTCACCATTCTGTTCGCTCTTCTCTGAACTTTTTTTATGTCTTTTTTAAAATGTGGTGCCCAAAATTGGACACAGTATTCCAGGTGGTGTCTGACCAAAGAGGAGTAGGGGGCAATAATGACTTTGCATGATCTAGACTGTATGCTTCTGTTAATACATCACAGAATTGCATTTGCCTTTTTTGCTGCTGCATCGCACTGTTGACTCATGTTAAGTTTATGATCTATTAGTATACCCAAGTTTTTTTCACATGTGCTGTTGCTTATCCCTATGCCTCCCATTCTGTAAATGCTTTTTTCATTTTTATTGCCAAGATGTAGTACTTTGCATTTTTGCTTGTTAAAAACCATTCTCTTAGATGCTGCCCACTGCTCCAGTTTATGTGCCACAGGAATCCGGTCAAGATTTGATTGGTCCTCTCTACTTGTCTATTGGATTGAGGGTGGTGTGCAGAAGAAAAGTCCAGTTCCACTTGCATTAATTTACAAACCACTCTCCAGAACTTTGAGGTGAACTGGATGCCCCTGTCGGACACAATGTGGAGAGGAAACCCATAAAGACGGAAGATGTGCTGTATGAAATGGTCAGCGAGCTCAGGAGCAGCCGGAAGACCGGGTAATGGAATGAAGTGGCCATATTCGAAAAGCGATTCACCACTACCCAAATAACTGAACCGCCGGAAGAGATGGAAGGTCCGTAACGAAATCCATCTTGATGTGCTGCCAGGGAGCTGAAGGAATATAAAGAGGTAATAGCTGCCCAGAGGGCAGATGTTTAGCAGTCTTGTTGCGGGCACACGAAGGACAGACTGCAACATATTCCAGGATATCTTTGCCTATGGTGGGCCACCAGTAGTAATGGGAGATGAGTTGCAGAGTCTTTTTCTGACCGGTGTGGCCAGCCAATTTGGAAGAGTGACCCCACCGGAGGATACGACTCCAGTCCAAAGTGGGCATGAGAGTCTTTCCAGGGGGAAGCCGAGCAAGATTAACTGAGGCTATGGGCACCAACCTGGACAGCACGATGATGTGCTCCGGTTCTTCCTCAGAATCAGGAGGCAGGAATCCTCTAGAGAGTGCATTGGCTTTAACATTCTTGTCAGCTGGACAAAAATGAAGGACAAAATTAAATTGAGCAAAAAACAAGGCCCAGCGGGCCTGATGGGGATTCAGCCTCTGGGCGGATTGGAGATAAGCAAGGTTTTTATGATCAGTGAAGATGACAACCTGAGGAGGTTTCGCCACTCTTGCAGAGCCAACTTGATTGCCAACAATTCTCGATCTCCCATGGACCGGTAGATGACTTCTGGGTGAGAACTGCTCCAGCACCTATGGAAGAAACGTCTACCTCACACAAGAATAGCTTATCCGTGTCCGATTGATGGAGAACAGGTGCGGAAGAGAAGGCCTGTTTAAGAGAAACAAAAGCTTCCTCTGCCTCGGGTGTCCAATCCTTGGCGTTTGCTCCTTTCCGGGTCAAAGCCGAGATGGGTGCCACTCGGGTAGAGAAGTGTGGAATGAACAGACGGTAGTAGTTGGCGAATCCCAGGAACCATTGTATGGCTTTCAGCCCAGGTGGACGAGGCCACTTAAGGACGGCGGACACCTTCTCCGGATCCATCTTCAACCCCGTGGACAAAACTATATAGCCGAGGAAAAGCAGAGAGGATTGTTCAAAGAGGCATTTTTCAAATTTGGCATAAAGTCTATTCTCCCTAAGTCTTTGTAAGACCTGACATACTTGCCTCCAGTGTGAGGCTAAGTCTGCAGAGAAGATCAGGATAACGTCCAGGTAAACAACAACACAAGAATAAAACAGATCTCTGAAAATGTCATTTATGAATTCAAGGAAATCTGCGGGTGCATTACTTAGGCTGAACGGCATTACCAGGTAGTCGTAGTGTCCATCCCGGGTATTTAAAGCTGTTTTCCACTCATCTCCTTTACGTATACGAATCTGGTTGTAGGCCCCTCTGAGATCCATTTTAGTGAAGATCTTGGCCCCTCTGAGATGATCAAACAACTCTGAAATAAGAGGTAACGGGCACCTGTTCTTTACCGTGATCTGGTTCAGCCCCCTGTAATCGTTACAGGGCCATAAAGATTAGTCTTTTTTCTTCACAAAGAAGAATCCTGCCCCAGCTGGCAAAGATGACTTCCGGATAAATCCTCTGGCCAGGTTCTCCTGAATGTACTCAGACATGGCATGGGTCTCTGCTTGAGAAAGAAGATAGATTCTCCCTCGAGGAGATTTTCCATGGAGCAGATCAATCGAACAGTCATACGACCTGTGCGGAGGTAGTCTCTTTGCTTCCTTTTCCACAAAGACATCAGTGAAAGCCCAGTAAGAGGAAGGTAGACCCGGCAGGGCAGTAGGCTGAACTGGAGGTGGAACAGGTTGAACAGGGATGATACACCAGTCTGAGCAGGAGTAACCCCAGCACAGAACCTCTCCCGTCTTCCAATTTAAGACTGGTTCATGCATCCGGGGCCAGGGTAGACCTAAAAACAAGGGGTGAGACAAACCAGGCAACACATAGAAATGGATTCTTTCTGAATGCGTTAGACCTACCCGAAGTCCCACTGGCACAGTCTGGAACCGAACGGGCTCTGTCAGGGGTTTGCCATCGACAAATGTCACCTGCAACGGATCTGGAAGATGCTGGACTGGTATCTGTTATCGGTCCACGACCACCTGCTGAATGAGGTTCCCGGTGGCTCTAGAGTCCAGGTGACAGAGTTCCGAAAATTTTACCGTGCCAAAAGACACGGAGACCGTTATTTGCAGTGATGGAGAGAGATGTTTCTTACCTAGGGTAGCCTCTCCTACAGACCCTAGGCACTGGAGTTTCCCGACTTCTTTGGGTAGGAGCGTATCTGATGCTCTAAACTGCTACAGTAGAAACAGCTCCCCTCCAGGCGATGCGCCTCCTGGCAGTGGTTGGCCAAGCTTAGGTGATCCACTTCCATAGCCTCAGGAGAGGAGGATGAATTCAGGGAGGCTGCAGGTTTTGGAGAACTAGAAAGCAGGCGGTAGAGCCTCTTATGTTTCTCCTAGGAGCGTTCCTGAACCGTAGGTCTATCCGGACTGCCAGGGAAATCAGGTCATCCGGAGTTGTAGGCATGTCCCGTCCCACCAGCTCATCTTTTACTCTTCCCGAAAGACCTTCCCAGAAGGCAGCCCCAAGGCCTCATTTTTCCAGGAAAACTCGAACGAAAGGGTACGAAATCGAACAGCATACTGAGCCACTGTAAGAGCCTCCTGGCGTAGCTGAAGAAGAGCCAAAGCTGGTGACGTGGCACGGCCGGGTTTGTCAAAGGTCCTGCGGAATGCTTCTAGAAAAGACTGGAGATTAGTAACCAGAGGATCCCCTCTCTCCCACAGCAGATTCAGCCATGCAAGGGCCTCTCCAGCAAGGTGAGACATAATGAAGCCCACCTTGGCCTGATCAGAAGCAAACATATGCCCCAGGAGTTTAAAGTGCAGGGTGCACTGGTTAATGAACCCCCTTGACACTGGACAGGGTCACCATGGAAGCAAGTAGGGGCCACCAGACGAGGACCTTCACTTGCTGTGCAACTAGATACCTGGATGCCGGTAGCAGAGACGGGTACAGTCGAAGAAATCAGAAAATCTATGCGGGTAGACAAGTTGCGCAGATAGGTTGTGATCTTGTCTTGTTGATCCCTCAGACGGGTAACCTCTTGACATAGCTCCACGGCCGGAGGTGACTGGGATCCAGCAGGTTCCATGGCCGGAGCAATCTGTAATGAACGGAAGCAGAGGCACAGGTGGTGAAGTTCACATTCATTCTTTATTGATAAATCTGTGGAACCTCGGGACCATGGTCCGGGGGGCTCTGAAGGGGGCATAACTACGTGAGCCACAAGACACCCGTAGTAAGTCCCCTCAAGCGGGGTCAAAATGGAATGCCTGGAGGACACGGGTGCTACCTTCAGTTAGACCCCGGACATGGGGCAGCTGTCCCAGTGGGACAAACGGACAAGCAGAGGTAGCAGATGTCGTGGAGCTGACCGGGGATTCTGGGTGTTCGGGTAGGAGCTGACACCGGTGGTACTGGCGTTGTCCAGAGGTACGGATGGCTGAATGGCAGGACGTGACGGAACTGGCGTAGACAGAACAGACGTCATCCAGGATAGCCGGGTAGCAGGCAGATGATAGTCTGCAGAGACAAACAGTGTAATCGAAGTACTTGCAAAACACTGCAGAAGCTAAGCACACACTAGCTGAAACCGGAAGCTAGCAACAGAGGATACATGTTGCCCTGGCACCCTCCTTATGGCGGAGGGGCTAGAAATAGTAATCACTAACACACCATTGGTCAGAAGTACTTTTTAAAAAATGTGTGCTGTCTCTTTAAGAGACCGGGAGTGCGAGTACATGACCTAAGCACTCTACCCGAGGACCTGCTGGCCGCGTGCCAGGAAGAAGCAGGGGCTGCAGCAGGAGGGCGCGGGGCCAGCACAGAGCGGGAGTCCCGCTGGGGACCCCGCAAAGGTACGGGACCGGTGTAACATAGCCAGAGGTCGGTACACGGAGCAGCAGTAGGGTCTTGAGGTCAGGATCAGCAGGAATTGCAGTCAGTATAAAGCCAAAGGTTGGTATAAGGAGCAGCAGTATAGTTGGGAGGATAAGCAGGTAATGTAGTCAAGATATAGCCAGAGGTTGTTACACGGAGCAGCAGTAAGCTCTTGACGATAAGCAGCAGGTGGAAAGAAGCTAGACTAAAGGCTTGGAGCTCAATAATCTCACAATGAAGGACGTGCAGTGCTAGATTTAAGTAGGGTGCTCAGTCAGGAGAACACAGGGTGAGCCTATCAGGAACTTGGGGCAGAGACATCAGGAACAACTCAGGTACTAGTATCTGAAGGAACTGTCTAGCGAGCTGAATAGCTCAGAGCGAAGAGCTGTTGCCTGGTGCACAAGAGCTGCTAGGTTTGAATCCTGCTTTTAGATTTTCCATGCAGAAACCTATGGCTGACACTAGGAAACCTAAAAGCTGAACCTCTTGCAAATACAGACTTCTCCAACTTGGCATACAGTTTATTATCCTGTAGAACCTGTAACACCTGCCTTACTTGTACCTGATGAGACTTGAGATCGGACGAGTAAATCAAAATATTGTCAAGATACACTACTACAAATCTACCCAGGAGGTGACAGAATATGTTATTAACAAAATATTGGAACACGGTGGGAGCATTCGTCAAAGCAGAAGGCATGACAATATGTCCATAATGCCCTTCTGAAGCTGCGTGTTAACAACCAGCATAGAAAGGGTCGCTAACCTCTACAGCACCAAAAGGAGAAGAAATCCATTTAATATTGGACACGAAACACATAGGCTAAATGGAATCTTCACACTACATAATGATTTTCTAACCCCAGACCTCCCAGGAGGACTTGATACACTTGTGACAGCAGTGGGCTGATAGCAATGACAGCACATTTTGTTCTGAGTGGTATGGAACCACTATTACAATATTCCCAGTGAACATTCCTGCAATGTCCAGAGCCTAAGGCTCAATACAGGAGAGCACTTTAACCTATTCTGTACAGTGGAAGATGGACGTGAAACCGCATAAGGGAAGCTTAATGGATCTCGGAAATACTGCAGGACTGGACTGGAAATCCTTGGGGCTGAAGGAACCAGTAAGTGTAGGCATAGTTCAGGCTGAACAAAAGGAAAACATGAAAGTGTGCTGTGCCATGGACCTAAGCAACGGAAAAGGTTATGCCTAATACTGCGCATTTCTTTAAGATGAAAATGAAGAGTTAAGTACACAAAATGAACTGGGTGTAACAGGAATTGTGTTCATAAGTATGGAAATCAGAAAGCAGCAGAGACATGCAGCCTGCAAGAGAATGTACGTCACCGCTGTCAGTAGTTGGAAGTGCTTTGGACGCAGCACATGTCCACTGCGTCCAAAGCGCTGCCGGCATTTGAAAGCTGGTGAATCCACATGTGTTAATTGATCCGAGCGGAATCACCACGTCCCAACATATTGTACAGGTGAAATATATCTTGCAGAGACTGAACACCTCAACAAGATAAATAGACATGCTGCAGTCTGGAAAGATGCGCTGCATGTCCGTCTCCATGGATGATCCGTGGGCGTCTGTGCACACATAGTGGACATGGGATTTCTTGAAATCCCATCCACTATGCTGTAACATTTGGAGCTGCGAATGTACGCAGCGTCCAACCCTCAGCATTTACTGACCGTGGGAACATACCATAACACACCCTACACGAGATAACACATTGGGCTGGGCACACAAATCTCCTGTAAAGTGCCAGGGTGTAAAGGAACAGCAGCTAGACCACAGCTATTGCCCTCTGGCACTTTAAACACCAACTAAACATACAGAACCTGGCTATTCAGACAAAGCTGAGCTAGTCCCAGTTTGGTCACCCACAACAGGTATTGTCCATAGCAACCAGTGATACTTGCAGTTTGGTGCACATGGCCTATGCAGACTCTTCTCAGCTCTTCTGGCTTGCCCATCTCCAGCTCCAACACAACCCACTCTGCTCAGCTTCCCCGAGCTGACTGACCAGTTAACACATGACTTGGTTCTAGTCATAGATATCCAGTTGCATCTAATCAGGACCTGCAGTGCTAGGATTTAACCATAGCCTACCTGACTTTCCTACAATGGCAATCCAGTGCTGCTCCCACTTAAAAAAAAAAAATCCATAGACTTGCATTGATCCCAGACTTGAATTGAAATCAGACATGTCTCCATGTTTTTGGGCGATCCACTTGTGCCCCATAGTAATGGGTATGAGTTCTATCTGTGAAAAATACAGATAAAACATATGAGAAAAACTGATGTCTGAATGAGGCCCAAGCTTGACATAGACATTAATTTTCTTCCTATTGGATAAGGGGTAATGCCCCATATGATAGCAGAAATGGGAAACACTCACATTTTATTTGCGTTAACCAGAAGGAAACATTTCACCTACCAAACGGCACGATATAAAGTGCAGAATCAGATTATTCTGAGTAATCTTCTGTGGGATATGGGGTTGTGCATAAAGAATAAACCACCGGAATAAACAGAACCTGTCCTGCTGGGGATTGTTTTACGGAACCCCTCCGCAGTTATGAATTTGACGGATGAACTACATAGTGGCAGTCAGTGCACTGACATTGTATTGATGGCATCAGAGGATGTTATATGAAACAATGTAACAGAGCTTGTCTTCCTCCCTAGCTGCAGCGATTCAATGCTCTCATCACCTTCTTTTCTCCATTGTCTTCTAGTGATGTACTTTTTTTGGGGGGCCTGACAAGCACTTGGGTTGGAGGTGGCTGTATGGCTGGGTGCACGGCTATGCAGGGAGAAGAAATGTTTTGTTTTTTTGTAACTGGGATTTCAACTTCTACAAATGCTCATCTACAACAGTGATCCCCGTCCCCCCTTCCACAGAGTCGTTCTGCATAGTGAGTGGGTTCTAGCTGACCTGCATGCTAAAGAGAACTGCAGATTTCTGCATGTGCAACGTACCTCCCATACACAATGCAGAGATTTAAGGCAAGGATACAGTGTTCTGCTCTGCTGTAGGTAGTGACTTTCTGTGCTGCCTCCGAGTTGACTGCGAATGCCACTAATATTGGTTATTACCGGAAAAATGAATTAAGCTGTGTCAGAGTCCTATTTACGGTGCTTTGCCCTAAACATTGCTCATTAGTTGAGCAGATGGAGTTATAATAGTCAGTCACCCATAATAACCTTATTAACATATTAATGAGTCCATTAAATGAATAGTAAACAAAGTCATTTTGAAGCCACCTTGGGTAAATGGGGTCATATCAGGGGTTAATCGCTATTAGGAATGAATGTATCCTAAATAGTGTTGAGCGATACTTTCCGATATCGGAAAGTATCGGTATCGGAAAGTATCGGCCGATACCGTCAAAATATCGGATCTAATCCGATACCGATACCCGATCCCAATGCAAGTCAATGGGACGAAAATATCGGAATTAAAATAAACCCTTTATAAACTTGTAGGTTCATTCTACATGAAGGAAAACAACTAAGAATAATGTAGGATGTATTGGGGGACGTGGCGGAGACATTAAAGGCACAGAGGTTTAGCCCAATGTAATAGAATAGCAGGATTTTGTTTTTTTTTTATGACGTTCGGCGGTAGAAAGATTTTGACTATGTTAATTTTTTTTTTATTTTGTCAGATATTGATGTTTCAGTACTTCCACGCCCTTCACCTTCTTTTTTACTTCTCCCACACTTTCTTCTTCATTATCCTCATCATCAGCTTCTTTGACATCAACTTCTTCACCTTATTCATCTTCTTCTTCATCTTCTACCTATTATTTTTTTGGTTACATTGTTCATATTCTTTTTATTTTACTATTATCTTCATCATATTCTACTTCTTCATCATATTCTTATTTGTGACAGGCATTCCCGTAGTTGTTATCTATAAAAGTTTGAAGATTACACCTTCCGTTCTGCCTGTCACAAAAGAGTTACATTTGTCCGCGTTCAGTTTGGCCTGCAGCATCAGGCTTTATCCAGGGGCACCACGAGGAGGAACGGACTCACCCCCATACACTGCTTAGTCTTCTTCTGCTTATAATTTAGATAATATTTTTTGCTCTGATATTTAGTGTTATGCTTAATGTTCTTCTGCTCTTTGTTCTGCAGCCTCTTGTTCTTCTGCTTCTCGGTCTTCCAGGTCGTCGTCGTCTCCAGGGTCGTCGTCTCCGGGGTCGTCGTCATCGGGGTGGTCTTCAGGGTCGTCGTCTCCGGGGTCGTCGTCATCGGGGTGGTCTTCAGGGTCATCATCTCCAGGGTCGTCGTCATCACGGTGGTTGTCGTCTCTGGTGTCGTCGTCATCTTAGGGGTGGTCTTCCGGGTCATCGTGTTTAGTCTCTTGAACTTGGAAATGTAGTAGAAGGTACAAGAAGGCTGAGAAAATGCCGAGAACCAGCTGATGGAACTGGAACTCGGATGGCTACCCGAAGGTCCAAGAGCCAATGGAACTACCGAGGACCAGCTGACGTTACTGGAACCCGGTTACTAAGCAGGAGGTACCCGTGCCTGAAAGCACTACCAAGGACCACCTGACGTTGGTGGAACTCGGATACCCAGAGGGAGGCACCTAAGCCAAAGGCTCTGCCCGGAACCAGCTGACGGTACTGGAACCAGGATGGGGAGCAGAAGGTACAAGAGCAAAAGACACTGCCGAGAACCAGCTGACGGTGCTGGAACCCGGATGGGTAGCCGAAGGTCCAAGAGCCAATGGAACTACCGAGGACCAGCTGACGTTACTGGAACCCGGTTACTAAGCAGGAGGTACCCGTGCCTGAAAGCACTACCAAGGACCACCTGACGTTGGTGGAACTCGGATACCCAGAGGGAGGCACCTAAGCCAAAGGCTCTGCCCAGAACCAGCTGACGGTACTGGAACCAGGATGGGGAGCAGAAGGTACAAGAGCAAGTGTCTGCGTGGCTTTTGCAGGACACGATGCCGGCTGCACAGCAGGGGAACAACTGGCGGTGCTGAACCCCACTGACACATTGGCTGGTGTTTGGCTCTGTGCAGCTAGCAGTACCGGGCCCCAACTGGCGGTGTTGGAGCCCGGGCTCTGCAGGGGGAGCAGAGTGTAGGCCGAAGCCTACTTGAACCAATTTCAAAGGTAACCTTTAACCCCCCCTCAGGGGTTACAAAGTAGAAGAGCCACAGCTTATGCAGCAGTAGTGCTGCACAAGTCAAAGGTTGCTCTTTTAATTTTGCTCCTTGCACACGCTGAATGAAACACGTATAACATTTAGCCCTTTATACAGTCAAACTGTGTTGGAGGCGCGAGTTCCCTTTTGTAATGAGACGCAGCACAGATGTCAAGAATCCCACCTTGGTGCTGGGTGCAGCCTCCTGAGCGTTGTTATTTGCTGTACAGGAGTCTGCGCTGTCGTGTTATCCCCCGGCCTAGCGCTGCCCATCTTCTGACCTCATTTAATGTCGGCCGGTGCGGTTCGCGATGACCATGAATCCCAGCCCCGCAGTGTCTTAACATTGTTAAAACACTGCGGGGCTGGGATTCATGGCCTGGCGCAGCACATATGTTCGCCTCTCGCACTCGGGTCCTTACACCCGCTTCAGACTGTGCGGCGTCAGCTGATCCCTTATCGCATGCCGCGGCCATGAAGCCGCACAGTCTGAAGAAGGCGGAAGGAGATGAGGGACAGGCGAAGTGATGCACCGCTCATGCCCATCAATCACACCCTCGCAGTCCCAAGAAATAAGACACCGAGGGGCGTTGTGTGGGTCAGGGCGGCCGCAGAGGCGCAGGCAGCCAAACAATGATGCCAGAAGACGGGCAGCGCTACCAAGGGGGTTGCAGCGTGTCATTACAAAGGAAAGTCACACCACCGGGACGGTTAAATGGTCACACAGAGGACACATTTTAGACGTGTTTTCAGTTCCACATGTGCGAGGAGAATAAGTTTATGAGCCACCTTGCACACATGCAGCATTACCGCTGTACAAGGTGGCCTTAAAAACGTACAAACGCCTGGGGGAGGGGGGACAGGTTCCCTTCAATTTCAGTTCTTGTGTCTGCGTGGCTTTTGCAGGACACGATGCCGGCTGCACAGCAGGGGAACAGCTGGCGGTGCTGAACCCCAATAACAGAGGAGGGACTGTTGGGACTGTGCGTACAGCACTACCAGGCAACAACTAGCGGTGTTGGAGCCCAGGGACAGGTGGAGGAGGATGAGGTGGAGGAGGTAGGAGGGATTGCCACACACACAGCAGGGGAACAGCTGACGTTACTGAACCCCAATAACAGAGGAGCGACTGTTGGGACTGTGCGGACAGCACTTCTGGACGGCAACTAGCGGTGTTGGAGCCCAGGGACAGGTGGAAAAGCAGAGGAACACAATGTAGGCCGAAGCCTGAGAAAGTCGAAAGGGAACCTTTAACCCCCCCCCCCCAAGGCGTTTGTAGCTGAAAGAGCCAGCTTGTGCAGCACAAAAGATGCAAAAGGAAAAGGTGGCTCTTTTCATCATGCTCCTTGCAAACACAGAACTAAACACTTATAAAATGTGTCCCCTGAAACCGTGAAACCGTCCCGGAGGTGGGACTTTCCTTCGTAATGTGACGCAGCCCAGCCGTCATTCCTCCCCCCCGGGCGCCGCGCCCCGGCTCCTCAGCGTAGTTTGATTCCGTCCCGGAGCCTGCGCTGTTATGTTATCCCTTGGCCAGGCACACTTAGCGCTGCCCATCTTCTGACATCATTTGGTGTCAGGCTGGCTGCGCCTGTGCGGCCGCGCTGGCCGAGAGCCCGCCTCGCAGTGTCTTCTGATTTTATCCCACTGGGGGCCTGGGATCCATGGCCATGCGCAGTGCATATCCTCGCCTCTCACTCCCCTCCCTACGGCTTCTTAAGACTGTGGGGTGTCACGGCCGTGGCATGCTATTAGGGACCAGCTGACACCGAACAGTCTGAAGAAGCCATAGGGAGATGAGTGAGAGGTGGAGGTTCAGATATGCACTGCGCATGTCCATGGATCCCAGGCCCCCAGTGGGATTAAATCAGAAGACACTGCGAGGCGGGCTCTCGGCCAGCACGGCCGCACAGGGGCAGCCATCCTGACACCAAATGATGCCAGAAGATGGGCAGCGCTAAGTGTGCCTGGCCACGGGATAACATAACAGCGCAGGCTCCGGGACGGAATCAAACAACGCTGAGGAGCCGGGGCGCGGCGCCGGGGGGGGGAGGAATGATGGCTGTGCTGCGTCATATTACGAAGGAAAGTCCCACCTCCGGGACGGTTTTACGGTATCAGTGGACACATTTTATAAGTGTTAAGTTCTGCGTGTGCAAGGAGCTAAACCAAAATAGCTACCTTTTCCTTGTGCAGCATTACTGCTGCACAAGGAGGCTCTTTCAGTAACAAACGCCTTGGGGGGGGGGGACAGATTCCCTTACATTTCAGTTGTTGTGTCAGCGTGGCGGTCGCATGACACATTGCTGGCTACACAGCTGGGGATCAGCTGACGTTACTGAAACCCAATAACACTGGGTCGTATGTTTTGACTGTGCAGACGGCACTTCTGAGCCTCAACTGGTGGTGTTGGAGCCCAGGAATTTAAGTTCAGGTGGTAGAAAGATGAACACAACAGGAGACCTGGATAACGTATACAGTGACCTAATTATTTAATCAGGAGGAGGAGTGGCAAATTCCTGCGAGATCCAGGCCTTGTTCATTTTCAGGAAAGTAAGCCGGTCAACCTTATCGGAGGATAGTCGCATGCGACGGTCAGTTAGTACACCACCTGCAGCACTAAAGACACGTTCCGATAATACACTGGCCGCAGGGCAAGACAGCACCTCCAATGCATACTGGCTTAGCTCTGGCCATGTATCCAGCTTTGAGACCCAAAACTTGAAAGGGGAAGAGCCGTCTGGGAGTACAGCAAGAGGGCAAGACATGTAGTCTGTCACCATCTGACGGAACCGTTGCCTCCTGCTGACTGGAGCCGTCTGTGATGGTGTAGACTTTTGTGGGGGGCACAGAAAACTGTGCCACAGTTGGGCCATACTGGTCTTGCCTTGGGCAGAGGCACTGCTTCTGCTCCCTCTTTGTGCAGAGCCTCCATTACTGCCTGGACGCACTGAGCTGCTTTGGAATGCACTAGCAGCACTTCTCTCAGTTGGAATGGAGAAGATGATGGAATTGACCAGTGTGTCTTGGTACTCCCGCATTTTTCGCTCCCGGTTCAACGGTGTGATGAGGCTTTCTACGTTGTCCCGGTAGCGAGGATCGAGGAGGGTGAACACCCAATAATCAGACATGTTGAGAATGTGGGCGATGCGGCGGTCGTTTCTCAGGCACTGCAGTATGTAATCCACCATGTGCTGCAGACTGCCAACTGCCCAAGAAACGCTGTCCCCTGCTGGAGGCGTGATCTCTGCCCGCTCGTCATCACCCCACCCTCGCTGTACACACTGAGTACTGGACAATTGTGTAACTCCCTCCTCTGGACGGATGTCTTCCTCCTCCATTGACTCCTCCTCATCCTCCTCACAAACTGTCCCCTGCCTACGCGTTTGTGAGGAACCACGTGGCGCTGACTGTCCAGAAGATGATGGAAATGCTGAATCCTCATCCTCCACCTCTTCCACAACATCATCCCTTAGCGCTTGCAGTGATTTTTCAAGCAGGCAGATAAGGGGGACAGTCATGCTGACTAGTGCATCATCTGCACTCGCCATCCGCGTGGAATAATCAAAGGGACGCAAAACCTGGCAGACGTCATTCATAGTGGCCCACTCTGTGGTTGTGAAGCCTGTACGGCGCTGACTGCGACTTCTTTGCGCCTGAAGCAGCTGGTACTTCATTACAGCTTGCTGCTGCTCACACAACCGCTCCAACATATGTAACGTGGAATTCCACCTGGTAGGTAGGTCACATATGATGCGATGTTCCGGCAGGTGGTGTCGGCGCTGCAGAGCCGCAATGCGCGCTTTTGCCGTGCTGGAACGCCGCAAGTGAGCACACTCTAGGCGGACCTTGTGCAGCAGTGCATCAAGATCCGGATAGTCCCTCAAAAAGCTCTGCACGACCAAATTGAGCACATGTGCCAGACATGGGATGTGAGTGAGGTTGCCGAGGCCCAGAGCTGCCACCAGATTTCGGCCATTATCACACACTACCATGCCTGGCTGGAGATTCGCTGGCACAAACCACACATCGCTCTCCTGCTTGATGGCATTCCAGAGCTCCTGCGCTGTGTGGCTACGATTCCCCCAAAAAATTAATTTCAAGACGGCCTGTTGACGTTTGGCCACGGCTGTGCTCATGTCGGTCGTAACAGGTACACGTTCATCACGGGTCCATGTGGAGGTGGACTGTGACGGCTCCTGCAGCGATGATTCTGAGGAACTGGTGTAAGAGGAGGAGTCAATGCGTACAGAATGGATTCCTGCAATCCTTGGAGTGGGCAGGACACGTCCTGCGCCACTCGCACGGTCTGTACCCGGCTCAACGACATTAACCCAATGGGCAGTGAGGGAAAGGTATCGCCCCTGTCCATGTTGACTGGTCCACGCATCGGTAGTGAGGTGGACCTTGCTACTGACGGCGTTCAGTAGCGCGTGTTTTATGTGTCCCTCCACATGCTTGTGCAGGGCAGGGACGGCTTGCCTGCTGAAGTAAAAGCGGCTGGGCACATTGTACTGTGGGACTGCCAATGACATCAAGTCACGGAAGCTGTCAGTCTCCACCAGCCTGAATGACAGCATTTCCAGTGACAGAAGTTTGGCAATGCCTGCAGTCAGAGCCTGTGCTCGTGGGTGGTTTGACGAGAAAGGCCGCCTTTTCTCCCATGCCTGTACTACCGATGGCTGTAGACTGGGCTGGGAGTGTGTGGATGACTGGGAAAGTGGTGCTGCGGGTGGAATTACAGCGGGTCTCTGGACAACAGGGCCAGAGGTTCTTCCACGGCGATCCTGGCAGGAAGCCGAACCAGCTGCGTGTGAGCTAGAGGAAGAGGCAACACGAACTGAAGAGGTGGCAGCTGCCGCTGTTGGTTGACCTAGCTCTTCAGTGTGTTTTTCTAACTCCGCCGGGTACCTGTTGCGCACATGTTTCCACATGTTGGAGGTATTGAGGTTGCTGACATTTCGACCTCTTTTGACTTTTTGATGACACACCTTGCATCTGACATAGCAAATGTCATCTGCAACTGTGTCAAAAAAGGACCAGGCACTGCAAGTCTTGGGAGCGCCCTTTTTGGCTTTTGGAAGAGACATGCTCCTAACGGGTGCCAAAGCGGAGGCTGCAGGATCCGCAGTCTTCCCCCTCCCTCTCCCTCTTTGGGCCGTACGGGGAATCTCTTCCTCAGAGCTGCTCCCACCACCTTCCTGTCCCTCACGCCAAGATGGGTCAAGGACCTCATCATCTACACTACCCTCTGCCCCCAACTGCTCCTCCTGGGTAGTCTCAGCAGCAGAGCACGCACCAGAAAGTGGCACCTGAGTGTCATCATCAGCTGATGCGGCCTGCGATGTGGTGACCAGAGCCACTGGCCCACCCGCCTCTTCAGAGGAAGAGAGAAAAAGCTGTTGGGCATCACTGCACCCTGCCTCTTCTTCCATTTCTCCAGTGCTGCTTGGCTGGCCCCCTGTTTCCAAGCCAAGAGATTCAGAGAACAGAAGTAGAGACGGCTCCTGTCCTGGGCTCTCTGCCTGGGCAATTTGGCAGGTGGTGAAGAGACAGATGGCTGCTCTCCAGTGCTCTGTGTCTGAGAGGATGTGGCACTAATTGAAGTTGATGCATTAGCTGCCATCCATCCGACAACGGCTTCAATTTGTTCTTCACGCAGCAGCGGTGTACGGCGCTCTGACACAAAGCTGTGCATGAATGACTGTTGCCTGGTGAAAGTGGGTGCTGATGAGTCACCAGTGCCCGCAGCAGGCACAGAATCCCCACGTCCCCTCCCTGCTCCGCGCCCACGTGCCTTAGGCTACTTTCACACTAGCGTTAACTGCAATACGTCGCAAATGCGTCGTTTTGCCGAAACTACGCATCCAGCAAAAGTTCTTGCTGGATACGTTTTTACGTCATAGACTAACATTAGCGACGCATTTGCGACGCATTGCCAAACGGTGCGTCCGTTTTGCGACGCTTGGGCGTGTGGTAGCGGACCGTCGGGAGCAAAAAACGTTACATGTAACGTTTTTTGCTCCCGACGGTCCGCTTTTTCCGACCGCGCATGCGCGGACGGAACTCCGCCCCCACCTCCCCGCACCTCACAATGGGGCAGCGGATGCGTGGGAAAAACGCATCCGCTGCCCCCGTTGTGCGGCGGAGACCACGCTAGCGTCGGGAACGTCGGCCCGACGCACGGCGACGGGTTGTTCCCGACGCTAGTGTGAAAGTAGCCTTACTCACTGCCTTCTTCATCTTGGTTGACCGATAAAGATAAGCAGAAAAGTACTAACGGCTTTGTGTGCTTATTCCTGAGCAACTCCTCCTAACAGGTATAAGAAACACTAATTTTCTAAAGTGTGGACTAGACTTTAATATGAGCTAATGTGGCCTACACAAATGTAAAAAGGTGTAACTGGTGTGTTTGGTGAACTTTATTATTTATTTATTTTTTGGGGGCTGAACTGACAACGGATAGAGCTGCAGTCACACGGAGACCGTGCAGACAGACGTAAACGGCGCTGCAAGGCCCAAAAACCCTCCTCTACGTTATCCTATGTAGTGTTTTTCCACAAGTTAGCTGGAGACGGGTGGAAAGACACTAATAGGATTTTTTTGAAAAAATGTGCAGCAGCCTGCACTACTTAAAACAAAATGAAAATTGATTTGGCGGTATGACGCAGTGAAGAACCCTGAGCTGGAGACAACCAGGCTATGGCTGCTCACAGACTACAGGGCGAGCTGCAGTCACACGGAGACCGTGCAGACAGCCGTAAACGGCGCTGCAAGGCCCAAAAACCCTCCTCTACGTTATCCTATGTAGTGTTTTTCCACAAATTAGCTGGAGACGGGTGGAAAGACACTAATAGGAATTTTTTGAAAAAATGTGCAGCAGCCTGCACTACTTAAAACAAAATGAAAATTGATTTGGCGGTATGACGCAGTGAAGAACCCTGAGCTGGAGACAACCAGGCTATGGCTGCTCACAGACTACAGGGCGAGCTGCAGTCACACGGAGACCGTGCAGACAGCCGTAAACGGCGCTGCAAGGCCCAAAAACCCTCCTCTACGTTATCCTATGTAGTGTTTTTCCACAAATTAGCTGGAGACGGGTGGAAAGATACTAATAGGATTTTTTTGAATAAATTAGCAGCAGACTACACTACTTGGAAAAAAAAAAAAAAAAAAAAAAAAAAAAGAACAGTATGAGGCAATGAACCACCCTCCCTGAACTGAATACAACCAGCTATGGATGGCCTATGTGGCTGCACTCAGACTAGAGAGTGGGCTGCACTCACACACACACACACACACAGACCTTGCAGATCGCTGTGAAAACAGCGCTACAAGGCAAAAGCAAGGTGAATAGTAGGTGAACACAGCGGTTGCTAAATTAGCCTTTGGAAAGCACAAAGAAGCAAATCGCTATCTCTAAACTGTCCCTCAGTCAGCAAACAGCGTCCTGTCACTAACTGAATTCACAGCAGAGTGATCGCAAAATGGCGCCAGCGACTTTTAAACTGCATCATGACATCATTTCAGCAGCCAATCACAGCCTTGCCAGTAGTTTCATGCCCTCCATGCTAAACAGGATGTGCCCACACTTGGAATCATTCTCATTGGCTGAATTTCTGCATTTTGAATCTTGGAACTTCCGATTCCGGTATCCGATACGCGGCAAGTATCGGAATCCCGGTATCGGAATTCCGATACCGCAAGTATCGGCCGATACCCGATACTTGCGGTATCGGAATGCTCAACACTGATCCTAAATAATTCTGCTTGTCTCCACTGTGACTCTTCATGTGCAGAACATAAGTATCTATCTATCTATCTATCTATCTATCGAGACAAGGGGGTCAGTGGGTGCTCTTGTCCGCTGGCCTGGCTGTCTTTAGAAAGATAGTGCAGCGCCCCAGAGTCCTGGTCGTTGCAGTGCTGTGGCTTCGCCGCTAAGGGGAGCCATGGTACGTTCGATGGCACCGAAGGAGTTCCTCCAATCAGGTATCACAGACACCAATATGTTTCATAGCTGGGCCTCCGGGGGGAGCTAAGGGTGCTATTCATTAGGCCACTCCCCACCATAGTGGGTAAACTGGGGGTCAGGCAGGAAGTTAGAAGAGAACGCTGACGGGATTGAACGGAGCAACACCCTGTGGCAGGGGGTGTTGTGAAGGGAGAGACTGTAGGGTCTCTGCCAGGGGTGGGATCCTGGCAGAGGCTTGGCATTGAAAGAACGTAACGGGTCCGCGCAGGCTCCTGGAAGCGGCGGGACTCAAGAAAGGACTAGAAGCGAGATAGATTGTGCTGAGTGAGAAACGAGATCAAGCAGAAGGAGAATACCAGCAGGGGTTTTGTTGAAAGAGGCAGCACCCTGCTGAGGCGCAATACCGGTGGCCGGAACGCCGAGGGAGTGGATTAGAATACAGCTTCAAGCCATACTCCAAACAGCGGCAGGACAGTCGGTCTCAGGCGGGCTGTCTACCACATATCACCTATGAAGTCTTGGGGGGCAATTGCGGGAGAGGGGCGTCTCTAGGGTCCCGGAAGAACTCCAGGCCTACCTGACAAACGGGTGCCATTCCAACCTGAATACAGGGAAGGGGTGGATTACAGAGGAACATCAAATCGAGTTGTGAGGGAACTTAAGAAACAGACACAACCGTTGTGGGGTTACTTTCCGTGAGCACAGCAGGGAAGGACTACAACACATAGCGCTAGAAGGAAGGCACAGATTTCCACCTGAGAGGAGAACTCTGGAGGTGCCATTGGACCGGCCGGACTTGCGTAGCCTGGTGAACCGTGTTCTGGACTGAGGACTCAGAGATCTCCAGTAAAGAGGTAAAGAGACTGCAACCTGGTGTCCTCGTTATTTACCGCGACTTACACCCCACAACCGCACCGCTCCATCGCTACCATTACTACCACCTATTACACTGGACGTCCCCCACTGACGGACAGGGCCACGGACCAGGTCTAGCCACCGTGACAACCCCGAGACTGAGAACTAGAGGCCCGGCTCCGGGTACCCCTCGGCCCTGCGGCGGTGCGGGGGCGCCGCAGATCTTGGCGTCACGAACAGGATTTACTTAAGCCTGAAGAATCGGGTCATGTGTGCCTAGAGACTGTGATTTGTTGTGCTTGGACTGTACTTTATTGCAAAGACTGTGCTGCGCCATTAGCCGCCAAAAGTTCCCGCCAAAAGGCGCCGCCATTGCTACACCCAAGGGGAAGGAGGGCGTGTTATGGGCGGAGACTCCCAGCGTGGCGCGAGAAATGGCTACCGCCCCCTGCACTTCTGGTTGCAGAGGAATGACCTGCCCCAAAACGGAAGAGAAACACCCCTTGATATGCAACAGCGAGGGGCTGGGGACGGAGAAGCCCGACCTCGGAGAAATGGCGGAGTCAGGTGCATGCACTGCCACCGACTATCAGGCAGCGATGATGAGCAGCGAGTGCCTGAGCAAGGAAGGAGCGATCCCGGCCTGCTCTCCTTCACCAGAGACGGACCAGGAGCCTGCGGACCTGACAGCGGAGCTACGTCCACCAATCCTGACCTCGGAGTTAGAGGAGGAGGAACCACAGCGAGCGGAGCAGCGTTCGGGGGGCCGCATCGGAAGAGCCGCGGTCCGAGCAGCAGCCGACTCCAGCGTTCTTGTCAGCGGACCGGATCGACATCGGTGGAACCACATCAGGCGTAGGTACGGAAGACGCCCCTGTTCCCCCTCACGAGTCCGCTTCCACGACCCACCTCCATCTCAGTAAAGGGCGACCCTTCTCGGCAGGGTTAATGGTGTTATCCCCTGGTGACCTGGGGAGGATGGTGCCACCGCTGTCGACTAGAGTGGGAGAGCCCGTGGATGTGAGTCTAGATGGAGTAGTTCTTCGGTGGGACAGCCCCTGGGTTGGGACAGATGGATCCCAGGAGAACGGGACCACTCTTGCGGTGCTTACGTGGGAACAATATAGACAGTGCTTGATTCTACAGTGGAAAGGCCGGAAAGAGGCCGAGCCGATGGGTCCATCGAGAATACAACAATTCCCTCCGGCATGGGATGACAGAGACGTGACAAGGCGGGGCACTGTGTTGGCCTACCATGCAAGAAGAGGTTGGGGCCTTATACACGAGCCAGGATTGGATACTGACGTTTTTGTTGCGCACTGTAACGTGAGGGCTCCCTGCTGTGGCCGAAGTGGAGAACCATTGCAAAAGGGGGATTCAGTGACCTACAGCCGCCACCAGAACCCGCTCGGGTGGTATGCACGGAATGTTCGGCGGTGTATGTCTGGAGCCGCGACCCTTACCGCCTCGGACCTGGTCCCAGGAGCACCCGATCTTGTCACCATCGCAACGGTGCGCCTGGTTGCGGCCACCGAGTTGGCCAGTCGAGTTCATCTTCATGTTCGAACCGCGGACGCTGGCACCACGGTGGCTGGGGGGCAGGAGCCCGAGCCGCCTGAAAAGGAGTAAACCTCGGAAACCTGAAAAATGTAAATAGTTTTCCTTTAACTGTTCCTGTTTGCTGCTAAAACCCGTCCAGGGTTAATGGATCCCTTTGTTGACCCGGGATCCCTGTGTTTGTTCTGAGTTTTCCTAAAATTTTGCACAAGTTTAAAGAACTGCAGAAATCATGGACTGTGCATGATTCGAACTTTCTTTTGTAAATAGTTTGCACCTTCTTAAAGGTGCTCCCTACTGGTTTTAGCCAAAGACACTTTGCGAAGATATTTGCCCTATTGGTTTGAGCCAAAGACACTTTGTGAAGACACCTTTCCTACCGGTTCTAGTTAAAGACACTTTGCGAAGATACCATACCGGAACCTTTGCGTGGGCTGGTAGGCTGAGAAGACGAGCTACCTCAGAAAGACTTGGTCCCCTCTTAAAGGGGATGTGTGAAATTGAACTTGAGAAAGATACTGTTGCAGAACAGTAATGTGATAATGAAGCTTGAAAAAGAAATGTAACTGTTTTACATGCAAAGTTATATGTGTTTAAATTGTTTGAATTGTGAAATCTGAAAATAATGTTTTGCAGAAAGAAAAGATGCAGAGAGCCCGTAGGGGTAGAGATAGAGATCTGCATAGCTGAAAGTAAGGAAGTAATGATGAAGGTGAGGATAGAAGGTCAACCCTGCGTCCCCATAGAAAGTTACTTTGTTACTAAGGACAGAAGGCGAACCCGTAGGGGTTAGAGAGTGAGTCCTTAAAGGAGCCGAGTAGAGCTGGCTCAGAGTTCTTTAAACGAAAGGAATGTTATGTCTATACTATGTATAGAAGCGAAAGGCAGTAGGCTCTGGCTGAACGGGGCGGTCCTGTAAAAGAAAGGAGAGGCAGTAGGTCTGGTGCCATAGGGACAGGCGGTCCTGCAGGTTCAAAGTAGGAGAATGTGAAGTTACCTTACCCTGTAATGTGATTATAGGAAGGCCTTTGGTAAACTAAGAGTGTATGTTTCTTAAAGGCAATGTTAATTTATTGTTCCAGAATTTGCACTAAGTAGAATACCCGGTTGGGTAACAGGAGTTATGCATAGCCTGTAATTTATAATGTTGACCATGTTTGTAACGTTAAAAGTGTCCTCACCTCCCATAAAGGGAAGCCTGTTCAAGTATACTTATCGTTTTGCACTCAACAAAATTGTATGTCTTTCTGCTAATCTGTATTGTTGTTTTTCTTCCCAGTCCCGGAGTACTGTGTTTAACCAGGGGGGAGTGCAGCGCCCCAGAGTCCTGGTCGTTGCAGTGCTGTGGCTTCGCCGCTAAGGGGAGCCATGGTACGTTCGATGGCACCGAAGGAGTTCCTCCAATCAGGTATCACAGACACCAATATGTTTCATAGCTGGGCCTCCGGGGGGAGCTAAGGGTGCTATTCATTAGGCCACTCCCCACCATAGTGGGTAAACTGGGGGTCAGGCAGGAAGTTAGAAGAGAACGCTGACGGGATTGAACGGAGCAACACCCTGTGGCAGGGGGTGTTGTGAAGGGAGAGACTGTAGGGTCTCTGCCAGGGGTGGGATCCTGGCAGAGGCTTGGCATTGAAAGAACGTAACGGGTCCGCACAGGCTCCTGGAAGCGGCGGGACTCAAGAAAGGACTAGAAGCGAGATAGATTGTGCTGAGTGAGAAACGAGATCAAGCAGAAGGAGAATACCAGCAGGGGTTTTGTTGAAAGAGGCAGCACCCTGCTGAGGCGCAATACCGGTGGCCGGAACGCCGAGGGAGTGGATTAGAATACAGCTTCAAGCCATACTCCAAACAGCGGCAGGACAGTCGGTCTCAGGCGGGCTGTCTACCACATATCACCTATGAAGTCTTGGGGGGCAATTGCGGGAGAGGGGCGACTCTAGGGTCCCGGAAGAACTCCAGGCCTACCTGACAAACGGGTGCCATTCCAACCTGAATACAGGGAAGGGGTGGATTACAGAGGAACATCAAATCGAGTTGTGAGGGAACTTAAGAAACAGACACAACCGTTGTGGGGTTACTTTCCGTGAGCACAGCAGGGAAGGACTACAACACATAGCGCTAGAAGGAAGGCACAGATTTCCACCTGAGAGGAGAACTCTGGAGGTGCCATTGGACCGGCCGGACTTGCGTAGCCTGGTGAACCGTGTTCTGGACTGAGGACTCAGAGATCTCCAGTAAAGAGGTAAAGAGACTGCAACCTGGTGTCCTCGTTATTTACCGCGACTTACACCCCACAACCGCACCGCTCCATCGCTACCATTACTACCACCTATTACACTGGACGTCCCCCACTGACGGACAGGGCCACGGACCGGGTCTAGCCACCGTGACAACCCCGAGACTGAGAACTAGAGGCCCGGCTCCGGGTACCCCTCGGCCCTGCGGCGGTGCGGGGGCGCCGCAATTGCATGGAGCAGGGTTCATACTATTGAACGCCCGTTCTCTCTCCCCGTGGGTAGGACACTACTCAGACAACACAGGTGAGGGTAAAACAGTGTGGCAATAATTTTTTGAACACCAACACACAATAGCGTATAGAACAGTCTCAGCAAATACCCAAGATGGTGCAAATTACAGAGTCTCACCCTTTCACTGACTCACCAGGATTAGAGCTGCTTCTAATGCCAAATACCCCCACCAGTGGCTCCCCTCTTTTGGCGGGCCCCCACAGCGAATAGGTAACGACAAGCTTAGGAAGCTAACCGAGAGCAGTGAGGTACATGGCCAGGTGACCTGATTGTCCCAACCTAGATTCTTTAAGACGTCTCTGGGATTTCACTGATGGTCAATGAAGCAAGCCGTAGTCCCCTAAGTTGATCTGTAGGGTCACATGGACCAGAAGAAAAAGTCTCTTTATATAGTTAACAACTGGCTTTCAACCAGCATCTAGAGGTCAGAGAGAAATGTACATGAGGCCAACTTGCATTGTTTGATTATGTAGTCTATCTGCATAGTTTTTCCTCCTCTGTTTGGGAACGCCAACAAACTGTCTTGCATAGACAATGTATGTAATCAACATATCAGAAAATATCATTGTTCAGTGGCCATGCATTACTGTTTTTCAAATATAAAAATAAACTGTAGGAGATAATATTAGAGGTAAATATTCATCCTAAAAGAAAAGTCAATACTTCAGAGAAGAGTTTATAATTCTGGGCCTACACAATTTACATCTGGCATAATTAAGAAGAAATGCTGTGTGGTCACACTATCTACAGTATCTGTCTATCTCTCTGTCACATACACACTTCTCAGTGCAGCGCCCCAGAGTCCTGGTATTTGCAGTACTGTGGCTCCGCCACTAAGGGGAGCTATGGTACGTCTGATGGCACTGAAGGAGTTCATCTGACCAGGTATCACAGACACCAATACATTTCACAGCCGGGCCACCGGGGGGAGCTAAGGGTTCTATTCACTAGGCCACTCCCCACCATTGTGGGTAAACTGGGGGTCGGGCAGGAAGTTAGACAGAAAGCCGACTGGATGGGAACCAGGCAACACCTTGTGGCAGAGGGTGTTGCAGGAGAAGATTCAGTAGGGTCCCTGTCAGGGGTGGGATCCTGACAGAGGCTTGGCAACTTGAGCGAACGTAACGGGACCGTGCCTGCTCAGTATAGCGGCGGTGCCCAAGGAGGGATTGGAAGCAAGATAGATTGTGCTGAGTGAGAAACGAGATCAAAGCAACAAGGAGAATACCAGTAGGGGTCGTGCTGTAAGACCGAGGCAACATCCTACTGAGGCGCATAACCGGTGGCCGGAACGCCGAGGGAGTATTACAATATTCAGCTTCAAGCAATACTCTAAACCAACGGCAGGACAGTCAGTCAAAGGCGGGCTGTCTCATCTAAATCACCTATGCAGTCTTGGGGGGCAACCTGTGGAGAGGGGCGACTCTAGGGTCCCGGAAGAGCTCCGAGCCTACCCGTCATACGGGTGCCGTCCTAACCGTAACATCAGGGAGGGACGGAGGATTAGCAGAACATCACCTAATCGAGTTGTGAGGGAACTTAAGAAACAGACACAACAGTTGTGGGGACTTTCCGTAAGCACAGCAGGGAAGGACCGCAACACATAGCGCTAGAAGGAAGGCACAGATTTCCACCTGTTAAGAGAACTCTGGAGGTGCCATTGGACCGGCCGGACTTGCGCAGCCTGGTTATCCGGATTCCGGAATATAAGCAATACAACCACCCAGAAAGTCTACTCTGAATGTCTCTGACTCAAAATATCAAACAAATACAGCAAAGTCAGCCCTTTAAATCATAGTTAAAACTTAACATTTATTAATACACCTAGAATAAAAATATAAATAGAAATTGTGTACATAAAGTGCTCATGATCAACAGTGCACTAGATAAAAAATGGCACAATCTCACCCAAATTTTTAGCTGGCCCTCGGACTTCTGCTCCATATACCATGAGACCAGATGATGGGGAGAAAGGACATCAAGACCAAACAAACGACATAGGGGGGAGTGGGGAACACGGGGTCCTCTTTACCCTGTCGTGCCCCTTGCAATTAGCTCCCGCCCTTACAAGGGCAGTACCCAAGTGTGAGTCTATTTTTCGGTGCTCCTGGTAAATATAGCCACCCTGAAAAAAAGTGTGTGTCTTCCCTACGCGTTTCCCCACCCGTTTGGGGGGTTCATCAGGGGAAGTTTATCCGGGCTAAAGAAAAACGGACGAAGTCACCTGCAGTGGCAGGGTGTGACCTCTCTGTATGCCGAGATCCTGTGTATAAGAAAAAATGGTCTCTCACCTGTTCAATGTTAGCCGCCATTATATAGAGAGGGGAGATGGGTTGGAGGGTGGTGCTAAAATTTAGCATCTGACATCACTTCCTCCTTTTATTCCAAGAAGAAATATATTTCTTTCTTTATGCTTAATCTTATGTTTTCAATACATTTATTTCATACCCCTTATTTTCGCTTACTTCTCTCATACCTTCCAGCATATTCTTTTTTGTCTGTTTCTACATATTTTCCTTATTCTTTTTCTTTTTCTACAGCTTGTGCAGGTACCATAGCAACCGTACCATGTGACCTAAGGTCCTGGTCGGCGCTAGTTTACTACTGCACATGCGTTCTGAATAGAAAAAAAAAAAAAAAAAAAGATCCCGTCAGCTCATCTAAGTTACTGAGCGTTACACATTCTTGACGGTTTCCTTTATTATTTGCTGGACTTTGCGCAAGCGCTGTGACGATCTCACTGACCATGTGACTTCAGGTCCTGGTCAGTGCTATTTCACTTATGCGCGTGCGTTCTAAAATTAGCACAGGACATGCGGTCAGCTGATCACAGGTACTGACCGTGAATCGTTCATTATTTGCTGGACCTTGCACAAGCGCAATGACGACCATATAGACCATGTGACCCCAGGTCCTGGTCAGTACTAGTTTACTATTGCGCGTACGTTCTCAAAACAATACCGGACACCCGGTCAACTGATCACCGGTACCGACAGTGGTGCTTTCTGTCGGCACATGTGCGCGCCCCTATTACCTTTTCCCCTGGTATATCATTGGACTTACCAGGGTGTACTCTGTGGATAGTTACGGCGCTCCCGGTCATATGAACATCAGATCTCACTGTACCACCCGTAGGTTATTGCGCTTGCGCTCTCTCTAGATGTAACTCAGCATGTTTGTGTACATTTATATTGAACTAGGGGTGTCAAGCTAGATATATAAGCATATTTCCTCTCAGAAACCATTTATTCCGTTTCATATTACCCTTCAATCCTCTTTAATATTAGGTATACTTTATACGGTACTTCCCTGTTATCAAGGGCTACAGTTTATAAATATATCCAAATGTGTAGCGCCATAATAAAGAATACAACAGTGAAAGTATACACCCTTACATATGCTGCTTGATCATCTGATGCTGCTTGATGATCTGATGTTCATATGACCGGGAGCGCCGTAACTATCCACAGAGTACACCCTGGTAAGTCCAATGATATACCAGGGGAAAAGGTAATAGGGGCGCGCACATGTGCCGACAGAAAGCACCACTGTCGGTACCGGTGATCAGTTGACCGGGTGTCCGGTATTGTTTTGAGAACGTACGCGCAATAGTAAACTAGTACTGACCAGGACCTGGGGTCACATGGTCTATATGGTCGTCATTGCGCTTGTGCAAGGTCCAGCAAATAATGAACGATTCATGGTCAGTACCTGTGATCAGCTGACCGCATGTCCTGTGCTAATTTTAGAACGCACGTGCATTAGTGAAATAGCACTGACCAGGACCTGAAGTCACATGGTCAGTGAGATCGTCACAGCGCTTGCGCAAAGTCCAGCAAATAATAAAGGAAACTGTCAAGAATGTGTAACGCTCAGTAACTTAGATGAGCTGACGGGATCTTTTTTTTTTTTTTTTTTTCTATTCAGAACGCATGTGCAGTAGTAAACTAGCGCCGACCAGGACCTTAGGTCACATGGTACGGTTGCTATGGTACCTGCACAAGCTGTAGAAAAAGAAAAAGAATAAGGAAAATATGTAGAAACAGACAAAAAAGAATATGCTGGAAGGTATGAGAGAAGTAAGCGAAAATAAGGGGTATGAAATAAATGTATTGAAAACATAAGATTAAGCATAAAGAAAGAAATATATTTCTTCTTGGAATAAAAGGAGGAAGTGATGTCAGATGCTAAATTTTAGCACCACCCTCCAACCCATCTCCCCTCTCTATATAATGGCGGCTAACATTGAACAGGTGAGAGACCATTTTTTCTTATACACAGGATCTCGGCATACAGAGAGGTCACACCCTGCCACTGCAGGTGACTTCGTCCGTTTTTCTTTAGCCCGGATAAACTTCCCCTGATGAACCCCCCAAACGGGTGGGGAAACGCGTAGGGAAGACACACACTTTTTTTCAGGGTGGCTATATTTACCAGGGGCACCGAAAAATAGACTCACACTTGGGTACTGCCCTTGTAAGGGCGGGAGCTAATTGCAAGGGGCACGACAGGGTAAAGAGGACCCCGTGTTCCCCACTCCCCCCTATGTCGTTTGTTTGGTCTTGATGTCCTTTCTCCCCATCATCTGGTCTCATGGTATATGGAGCAGAAGTCCGAGGGCCAGCTAAAAATTTGGGTGAGATTGTGCCATTTTTTATCTAGTGCACTGTTAATCATGAGCACTTTATGTACACAATTTCTATTTATATTTTTATTCTAGGTGTATTAATAAATGTTAAGTTTTAACTATGATTTAAAGGGCTGACTTTGCTGTATTTTTTTGTTATCCGGATTCCGGACTGAGGACCCAGAGATCTTCAGTAAAGAGGTAAAAGAGACTGCAAACTGGTGTCCTCGTTATTTACTGCACCGCACCACCACAGCATCACCACCATCCATATCTATCATTCACTGTGCGCCCCTCGGCAGGGTCACGGACCGGGGCCTAGCCACCGTGACAACCCCAGAGCAGAGACTCAAAGAGGCCCGGTACCGGGTACCCCTCGGCCCTGCGGCAGAGGGGGCGCTACATCAGTATGTGATGTGGAGTGTGCCTGCATGGGGTAATTTATCGCTTCTCACTCAATTCTGCATTCAAACTCTGTTCTAGGGAATAAGGCGAGCATAAATCACACTCCGACACACTCGGCATACCCCGGTTTCTTACGCTGCCACAGCTCATCAAACACACGGGATGATGAGTCCCCGAAATTTATGTTACTGTCGGACAATCAAAAAAGGTTACACACACTTTAAAAGTCCATAAATTCTTTAGAGCAATCAAGGATCAACTTATTAAAGATTTTAGGATTTAATCCCTTAACGACCGCCAATATGCCGGCAGTTAAGGGTACTTAAACCACAGTGCCGTTAATTAACAGCGCTGTGGTATAAGTGTATAGCGCCCCCTGAGAACATGATTCGGGTCGGTTTTTACCAACCCCCGGGTTGCGATTTCCGTTATTAACCGTATAATGGCGACTACAAAAAAGCGCAATTTACCATTTAATTTCTCTGCCCGATGTGATGAGACTTCAGAGGACAGAGAAATAGGGTCCCTGATCCCCCCGATAGTTACCAGTGTCCCTGGGTCCTCCTGCTTCCCCCCCACAGCCGCTGGCATCTTCTTCCAGTAAGAAAATGGCGGGCCCATGCGCAATGCGCCTACCGAGATCGGCCGGCACCCGGCAACAATAGGAAGATTTTTCCTATTGGTTCATTTTGGTCACTGTGATAGGGTCTATCACAGTGATCAAAATAAAAAAAAAATTTAATGAACCCCTCCTTTATCACCCCCTTAGGGGAAAAATAATAAAACAAAGGCAATATATTTCCATTTTCCCATTTGGGTTACAGTTGGGCTAAAGTTAGGGTTAGGGTTAGAGTTGGGGCTAAAATTAGGGTAAGGGTTGGGGCTAAAGTTAGGGTTAGAGTTGGGATTAGGGTTAGGGTTGGGATTAGTGTTAGGTTTGTGGTTAAGGTTATGGTTAGGGTTGGAATCAGGGTTAGGGTGTGTTGGGATTAGGGTTAGGGTTGGGATTAGGGTTAGAGTTGGGATTAGGGTTAGGGGTGTGTTGGGGATAGGGTTGTGATTAGGGTTAGGGGTGTGTTGGAGATAGGGTTATGGTTAGGGTTGGGATTAGGTTTAGAGGTGTGTTGGGGTTAGGGTTGTGATTAGCACGACATGGTGCCACCATTGATTCCAGCTAATTTTGCATTCAAAAAGTCAAATGGTGCTCCCTCCCTTCTGAGCTCTGCCATGCACCCAAACAGTGGTTTACCCCCACACATGGGGCATCAGCGTACTCAGCACAAATTGGACAACAACTTTTATGGTCCAATTTCTCCTGTTACCCTTGGAAAAATAGAACAATTTGGGGCTAAAAAAATCATTTTTGTGAAAAATAAAGATTTTCTATTTTTTGGCTCATCGTTATAAACTTCTGTGAAGCACTTGGGCATTCAAAGTGCTCACCACACATCTAAATAAGCTCCTTGGGGCATCTGGTTTCCAAAATGGGGTCACTTGTGTTGGGTTTCTACTGTTTAGGCACATCAAGGGCTCTGCAAACGCAACATGACGCCCGCAGACCATTCCATCAAAGTCTGCATTCCAAAACATCACTACTTCCCTTTCGAGCCTTGACGTGTGCCCAAACAGTAGTTTTCTCCCACATATGGGGTATCACCGTACTCAGCACAAATTGGACAACATTTTTTGGGATCCAATTTCTCCTGTTACCCTTGGGAAAATAAAAAATTGGGGGCTAAAAAATAATTTTTGTGGAAAAAAAAGATTTTTTATTTTCACGGCTCTGCGTTATAAACTTTAGTAAAACACTTGGGGGTTCAAAGTTCACACAACACATCTAGATAAGTTTCTTGGGGGTCTTGTTTCCAAAATGGGTTCACTTTTTGAGGTTTCTACTGTTTAGGCACATCAGGGGCTCTGCAAATGCAATATGACGACCGCAGACCATTCTATCAAAGTCTGCATTCCAAAACGGCGCTCCTTCCCTTCCGAGCTCTGCCATATGCCCAAACATTGGCCCCCCACATATAGTGTATCAGAGTACTCAGGACAAATTGCACAACAACTTTTATGGTCGAATTTCTCCTGTTACCCTTGTGAAAGTAAAAATTTTAGGGTAAAAAGATCATTTTTGTGGAAAAAATTTGTTTTTTTTATTTTCACAACTCTACGTTCTAAACTTCTGTGAAGCACTTGGGGATTCATAGTGCTCACCACACATCTAGATAAGCTCCATGGGGGTCTAGTTCCCAAAATGGGGTCACTTGTGGGGGGGGTTTCTACTGTTTAGGTACATCAGGGGCTCTGCAAACGCAACATGACACCCGCAGACCATTCCATCAAAGTCTGCATTTTAAAACATCACTACTTCCCTTCCGAGCCCTGATGTGTGCCCGAACAGTGGTCCTCCCATATATGGGGTATCGGTGTACTCAGGACAAACTGGACAAGAACGTTCGGGGTCCAATTTCTCCTGTTACCCTTGTGAAAATAAAAAATTGCGTGCTAAAAAATAATTTTTGTGGAAAAAAAAGGGTTTTTTATTTTCATGCTCACCACACATCTAGATACGTTCCTTAAGGGGTCTAGCTTCCAAAATGGTGTCATTTGTGGGGGGTTTCCACTGTTTAGGCACATCAAGGGCTCTCCAGACGTGACATGGCGTCCAATCTGAATTCCAGCCAATTCTGCATTGAAAAAGTCAAATGGCACTCCTTCCCTTCTGAGCTCTGCTGTGCGCCCAAACAGTGGTTTACCCCCACATATGGGGTATCAACGTACTCAAGACAAACTGCACAACTTTGGGGGTCTATTTTCTCTTGTTACCCTTGTGAAAATAAAAGTTTTGTGGAAAAAATATTTTTTTTTTATTTTTATGACTCTGCGTTATAAACTTCTGTGAAACACCTGGGGGTTCAAAGTGCTCACCACACATCTAGATAAGTTCCTTAAGGGGTCTTGTTTCCAAAATGGTGTCAATTATGGGGGGTTTCCACTGTTTAGGCACATCAGGGGCTCTCCAAACGCGACATGGCGTCTGATCTCAATTCCAGCCAATTCTGCATTGAAAAAGTCAAACGTCACTCCTTCCCTTCCAAGCTCTGCCGTGCGCCCAAACTGTGGTTTACCCCCACATATGGGGTATCGGCATATTCAGGAGAAATAACCCAACAAATTTAGTGGTTCATTTTTTCTTTTTACACTTGTGAAAATAAACAAATTGGTTCTGAAATAAAATGTTTGTAAAGAAAAGTTAAATGTTAATTTTTTCCTTCCACATTGCTTCAGTTTCTGTGAAGCACGTAAAGGGTAAATAAACTTCTTGAATGTAGTTTTGAGCACCTTGAGGGGTGAAGTTTTCAGAATAGTGTCACTTGTGAGTATTTTCTGTCATGTACACCCCTCAAAATGACTTTAAATGTGAGATGGTCCCTAAAAAAATGGTTTTGTAAATTTTGTTGTAAAAATGAGAAATCACTGGTCAAATTTTAGCCCTTATAACTTCCTAACAAAAAAAATTGTTTCCAAAATTGTGCTGATGTAAAGTAGACATGTGGAAAATGTTATTATCTATTTTGTGTAACATATCTCTCTGATTTAAGGGCATACAAATTCAAAGTTTGAAAATTGTGACATTTAATTTTTTTTTTGCCATATTTCCGCTTTTTTCATAAATTAACGCAAGTACTATCGAAGAAGTTTTAACACTATCATGAAGAACAAGATGTCACATTCTCAGAATCAGCGGGATCCATTAAAGAGTTCCAGAGTTATAACCTTATAAATTGTGGTCAGAACAGTGGTCAGAATTGTAAAAACTGGCCTGGTCATTAAGCTGCAAATTGGCTCCGTCACTAAGGGGTTAATATAAAATATATACGGTGATTACAATTAATATATAAAAAGGTAAACAATACAATGACACACAAATATCCAAAACAGTTATAAAATAAAAAGGGCTAAAAAATAGAAAATATGTAAATGTTTCCGTCAGCAGTCATACTGTTTTCCTGAAGGGAGGAGTTTGGGCCAAAAGCTCAGATTTCTAGGATGACCTGGATTGGTCTATTTAAACAATGCTGTCTGTGAATGGACGATGAGCCACATTAGGCTCTTTAAATAACCTGTGTCTTCCTATACAGACAATAGGAGATATTCCTTCTAGCACAGACCATTTGCTAACCCCCCTCTAAAATCAGAATCCAGGAGCTAAGGTGCTGAAATTCACACAAACCTCCAGCAAAAGCCTCTTTGTGCTTACAATTCTGGTATATCCAGTTATACCCTTTTGTCAGCTAAATGTAACTCTACTGCCGTTATGATTTCCCTTATTGATTGTATATTTCCTTCATAATATCTATCTCTTATTTCATGTTCTTATGTCTATATGTCACTATACATACAAACAGCGTCAAAATTTCACCACCAAGAAAACAAAGTAATGGATTTATGGAAATCAAAGGATGGATATACAGGTTACTGATCTGCAAATAATGAAAAATGGAAGCAAAATTTTCAATACATCTTGTCAGACATTGCAGTCCATGGTAACGCATTTAGGCAACACAGGATGCTCAATATGTGGCCTGGTATTGCCATATTGAAAAACAACTCCTAGGACACTTTTGCATTTTGTCATAACGACTTATTCATAGCGTTGATCACCTGGTCTACAACTTACGTCTATCATGACAAAAGTTTGACTCATTGTGGAAGTGGTTAGTCCTCTATCTCAGCCTTCATTGCTATCTTGCTCTGCACCTTGATGTCTTTGAGAGCAGTGCTATGAGATCTATGAACATCTCTAGGTGGACATCTGGAAAACGTCTTCTGATGCTTTGTGCAGACACTGTGTGTCACCTTAGCCGCAATATGTGATGTGCAATTTCACTTGCCGTGCACAATGGATCACTTTGCATAATTATTCTAGTCTGGTGAGACCATGAGGGTAACCCCATGAATATCACACTGTTCATATGCAGCGCCCCAGAGTCCTGGTCGTTGCAGTACTGTGGCTCCGCCACTAAGGGGAGCTATGGTACGTCTGATGGCACTGAAGGAGTTCATCTGACCAGGTATCACAGACACCAATACATTTCACAGCCGGGCCTCCGGGGGGAGCTAAGGGTTCTATTCACTAGGCCACTCCCCACCATAGTGGGTAAACTGGGGGTCAGGCAGGAAGTTAGGAGAGAAGCTGACTGGGTTGGAACCAGGCAACACCTTGTGGCAGAGGGTGTTGTGGGGGAAGATACAGTAGGGTCTCTGTCAGGGGTGGGATCCTGACAGAGGCTTGGCAACTTGAACGAACGTAACGGGACCGTGCCTGCTCAGGATAGCGGCGGTGCCCAAGAAAGGATCAGAAGCGAGATAGATTGTGCTGAGTGAGAAACGAGATCATAGCAATAGGAGAATACCAGTAGGAGTCGTGCTGTAAGACCGAAGCAACATCCTACTGAGGCGCATAACCGGTGGCCGGAACGCCGAGGGAGTATTATAATATCCAGCTTCAAGCAATACTCTAAACAGCGGCAGGACAGTCAGTCTAAGGCGGGCTGTCTAACTCAAATCACCTATGCAGTCTTGGGGGGCAACTTGTGGAGAGGGGCGACTCTAGGGTCCCGGAAGAGCTCCGAGCCTACCCGTCAAACGGGTGCCGTTCCTACCCGAACCTCAGGGAGGGACGGAGGATTAGCAGAACATCATCTAATCAAGTTGTGAGGGAACTTAAGAAACAGACACAACAGTTGTGGGGTACTTTCCGTAAGCACAGCAGGGGAGGGCCACAACACATAGCGCTAGGGGGAAGGCGCAGATTTCCACCTGTGAAGAGAGCTCTGGAGGTGCCATTGGACCGGCCGGACTTGCGCAGCCTGGTGAACCGTATTCCGGACTGAGGACCCAGAGATCTTCAGTAAAGAGGTAAAGAGACTGCAACCTGGTGTCCTCGTTATTTACCGCGACCTGCACCCCACAACTGCACCATTACCGTCACCACCATCTACATCTACCTGCCTATTCACTGTGCGCCCCACGGCAGGGTCACGGACCAGGGCCTAGCCACCGTGACAACCCCAGAGCAGAGACTCAGAGGCCCGGTACCGGGTACCCCTCGGCCCTGCGGCAGTGGGGGCGCTACACATACTCCAGGCATAGTGTACTATATCCGGACCCCTCTAGTCTACATTCCACATACACTAAAAGCTCAGCATTACATTGATTTGGTTGTGGAACCAACGTTGTGGCCATTTCTCCAAAGTGTCCCAAGACACTTTTTTTCAGCACAGCACCAGGCCGCATGTTACTTGTGCAACTGTGAGCAGCCTGTGTGACCTATACATACTACCATAGTCTGCAGCGTCTCCAGACTTGGCACCCATTGAACACATCTAGAATGTCACTAGTCGTCAACTGCAAAGGGAGCTGCCAACAGCAGATCTTGATGATTTCACCAAGTGCACTCAGAATATTCCTCAGACAACCATTAATACCCTCATCGATAGCAACCAAGGCTGTAAGTGCATGGATGTCTGCTCATGCTAGATAATGAATAAATCGAGATGTTTTCAAAATTTTGTTTCCATTTTTGTCATAATTTACAGATTAATAAAAAGTCTATCTATCCTGTGATTTTCATAATTCTACAACTTCTCCTTCTTGGTGATGTAGTTTCATTTTAGAGGAGTGTAGATCCTTATTTTTTCCCCAACGGCTTCTTCACTCATACATCGCTGTCTTATGATTGTATCTATTCATCTATCATATTACTGTCTGTAGTATCACTGACAGCCATGAGATGCATGATCTAAGGATAAAAGGCAGATTCAATCTATCACCATTTTATTTCTCAGTCTATCTGTCAGTGAAGCTTTCAGGTTATTTTACATGTTACTGGATTCTGGTACTTAGTGTGAATCTCTAGCAGCGCACATAATAGCGCATCTCTGCTAAAGCATGTCTCTGGACTTCCCACTGTCCAGGTAGATGAAGATGGCTTAAAAGCTTGAAAACTAAAATGCATGAACTGAGCCACTAAAAAGACACAATAGGAAAAAATAAGGACAGTAACAACCCCCATGTCATTAAATCAAAGGGTGTACACACTTTATGTATGTATGTGTGTGTGTGTGTATATATATATATATATATATATATATATATATATATATATATATATACACATATATATATATATATATATATATATATATACATACAGTACAGACCAAACTTTTGGACACACCTTCTCATTTAAAGATTTTTCTGTATTTTCATGACTATGAAAATTGTAAATTCACACTGAAGGCATCAAAACTATTAATTAACACATGTGGAATTATATACTTAACAAAAACATGTGAAACAACTGAAAATATGTCTTATATTCTAGGTTCTTCAAAGTAGCCACCTTTTGCTTTGATGACTGCTTTGCACACTCTTGGCATTCTCTTGATGAGCTTCAAGAGGTAGTCATCGGAAACGGTCTTCCAACAATCTTGAAGGAGTTCCCAGAGATGCTTAGCACTTGTTGGCCCTTTTGCCTTCACTCTGCGGTCCAGCTCACCCCAAACCATCAGGTCATCTGGCATAGCACCCCATCACTCTCCTTCTTGGTCAAATAGCCCTTAGACAGCCTGGAGGTGTGTTTGGGGTCATTGTCCTGTTGAAAAATAAATGATGGTCCAACTATACGCAAACCGGATGGAATAGCATGCCGCTGCAAGATGCTGTGGTAGCCATGCTGGTTCAGTATGCCTTCAATGTTGAATAAATCCCCAACAGTGTCATGAGCAAAGCATCCCCACACCATCACATCTCCTCCTCCATGCTTCCCGGTGGGAACCAGCCATGTAGAGTCCATCCGTTCACCTTTTCTGCGTCGCACAAAGACACGGTGGTTGGAACCAAAAATCTCATATTTGGACTCTTCAGACCAAAGCACAGATTTCCACTGGTCTAATGTCCATTCTTTGTGTTCTTTAGCCCAAACAAGTCTCTTCTGCTTGTTGCCTGTCCTTAGCAGTGGTTTCCTAGCAGCTATTTTACCATGAAGGCCTGCTGTACAAAGTCTCTTCTTAACAGTTGTTGTAGAAATGTGTCTGCTCTAGAACTCTGTGTGGCATTGACCTGGTCTCTAATCTGAGCTGCTGTTAACCTGTGATTTCTGGGGCTGGTGACTCGGATAAACTTATCCTCAGAAGCAGAGGTGACTCTTGGTCTTCCTTTCCTGGGGCGTTCCTCATGTGAGCCAGTTTCTTTGTAGCGCTTGATGATTTTTGCAACTGCACTTGGGGACACTTTCAAAGTTTTCCCAAATTTTTGGACTGACTGACCTTCATTTCTTAAAGTAATGATGGCCATTCGTTTTTCTTTACTTAGCTGCTTTTTTCTTGCCATAATACAAATTCTAACAGTCTATTCAGAAGGACTATCAGCTGTGTATCCACCAGAATTCTGCTCAACACAACTGATGGTCCCAACCCCATTTATAAGGCAAGAAATCCCACTTATTAAACCTGCCAGGCACACAGGTGAAGTGAAAACCATTCCCGGTGACTACCTCTTGAAGCTCATCAAGAGAATGCCAATAGTGTGCAAAGCAGTCACCAAAGCAAAAGGTGGCTACTTTGAAGAACCTAGAATATAAGACATATTTTCAGTTGTTTCACATGTTTTTGTTAAGTATATTATTCCACATGTGTTAATTCATAGTTTTGATGCCTTCAGTGTGAATTTACAATTTTCATAGTCATGAAAATACAGAAAAATCTTTAAATGAGGTGTGTCCAAACTTTTGGTCTGTACTGTATATATATATATATATATCCTGCAGTAGATCAGCTTACTTGGCTGCACATGGAAGTAGACACATGTACACTGTGGCTTTAAGAGCTTTCTTTGGTTTATTGTAGGCAGCATAAACCAAGGTGTGGTCAAGAAAATACAGCCCTCTGGGCAAAAAGGAAAATAAAACAAAATGATGTCAGATCAAACACAGTCATTTTTGTGACCGGGGTTCCTCCTGCTCATGGCTGGCAGAATACACACTGTTCAGCTTCACACGTCCATGCAACACTTTCCCGGAGTGCTCCTTCTCCTTCGGGCCCACACTGAACAATGAAAGCTTTGACCTTCAACCATTTAAGCCCAGACCTTGTGACTCCATCATGTGACTGATCACATGATATTCACATCACTCAGAGCCTGTCAGGACTCTGTAGGTGGAGCTGCGGTGGACCCCCTCCCACCCGCTCTATGGAGGTCCACTAAAACCATCCCATAACATGACTCTCATTTCATCCTCTCAACGTAACATAGTAACATAGTTAGTAAGGCCGAAAAAAGATATTTGTCCATCCAGTTCAGCCTATATTCCATCATAATAAATCCCCAGATCTACGTCCTTCTACAGAACCTTATAATTGTATGATACAATATTGTTCTGCTCCAGGAAGACATCCAGGCCTCTCTTGAACCCCTCGACTGAGTTCGCCATCACCACCTCCTCAGGCAAGCAATTCCAGATTCTCACTGCCCTAACAGTAAAGAATCCTCTTCTATGTTGGTGGAAAAACCTTCTCTCCTCCAGACGCAAAGAATGCCCCCTTGTGCCCGTCACCTTCCTTGGTATAAACAGATCCTCAGCGAGATATTTGTATTGTCCCCTTATATACTTATACATGGTTATTAGATCGCCCCTCAGTCGTCTTTTTTCTAGACTAAATAATCCTAATTTCGCTAATCTATCTGTGTATTTTAGTTCTCCCATCCCCTTTATTAATTTTGTTGCCCTCCTTTGTACTCTCTCTAGTTCCATTATATCCTTTCTGAGCACCGGTGCCCAAAACTGGACACAGTACTCCATGTGCGGTCTAACTAGGGATTTGTACAGAGGCAGTATAATGCTCTCATCATGTGTATCCAGACCTCTTTTAATGCACCCGATGATCCTGTTTGCCTTGGCAGCTGCTGACTGGAACTGGCTGCTCCAGGTAAGTTTGTCATTAACTAGGATCCCCAAGTCCTTCTCCCTGTCAGATTTACCCAGTTGTTTCCCGTTCAGTGTGTAATGGTGATATTGATTCCTTCTTCCCATGTGTATAACCTTATATTTATCATTGCTAAACCTCATCTGCCACCTTTCAGCCCAAGTTTCCAACTTATCCAGATCCATCTGTAGCAGAATACTATCTTCTCTTGTATTAACTGCTTTACATAGTTTTGTATCATCTGCAAATATCAATATTTTACTGTGTAAACCTTCTACCAGATCATTAATGAATATGTTGAAGAGAACAGGTCCCAATACTGACCCCTGCGGTACCCCACTGGTCACAGCGACCCAGTTAGAGACTATACCATTTATAACCACCCTCTGCTTTCTATCACTAAGCCAGTTACTAACCCATTTACACACATTTTCCCCCAGACCAAGCATTCTCATTTTGTGTACCAACCTCTTGTGCGGCACGGTATCAAACGCTGTGGAAAAATCGAGATATCAAAAGAGAAGTCAAGAGTGCTCACTATACCAACGAGGGGGTGCTCTGGAGAAAAATAAGTCCAATATATTTTATAGATCACTCCGGCACACCAAAAATTATGCAATAAGTGTATATTTATTTCAATTCAACAGATCCTCCTATCTTCTTACGATGACGTCCTCTTCTTGTCTTCATGCTGCGGCTCTGGCGCAGGTGTACTTTGTCTGCACTGTTGAGGACAGAGCAAAGTACTGCATTGTGCAGGCGCTGGGCCTCTCTGACCTTTCCTGGCGCCTGCGCACTGCAGTACTTTGATCTGCTCTCAACAAGGCAGACAAAGTACGCCTGCACCAGAGCTACAGCGTGAAGACAAGAAGAGGACGTAAGAAGATGGGAGGCCCCCGGACCGCGATGCCCATTGGACCCGGACCGCAGCGGGACCGCCCCTGGGTGAGTATAATCTAATCTCTTTTTCTCATCTTTCAGGATACATTGGGAGGTTATTTACAGCATTACAGAATGCTGTAGATAAGCCCCTGATGCCGGTGGGCTTAGCTCACCTTTGATTTTGGGGGTGATAGGTTCCCTTTAATGAGTCTTGCAATATGACTTAGGATAAAAGCCTGCAGGTGGCGCCATGGACTTCTAGTCCTCTTCTTCTCTGAAGAGGCAATTTGCAGATATAAATATATTTCATTGTTTTAATTAATATCAAATAATATGACCGTTTTATTAATTTAAGGTACAGTAAGTAATTTATTGCAAAAGTGTTCTGACTCTGAAATGCAACGGATAACTGAATTGCTCATATATTAAATCGTATCTCATTTGTGCTTTGAAGCAATGATTAATCTTTGTTCCAAAATTTTGATTTGATAAAATTCACATCCTGCTTTATGAAGAATCAAAACAATGGATTTAGCAGTAGTCACTGATAACAGAGGCTCATTCCGCAGCATGCTCTACTCAATAATCAATCTCTGCTGTATAAACGTGCAGTAGATTTTTTTTCTTTCATTTGACATGAAACAGAAGAAAATCATCTTTTTATACTCTGTATATTCGTTTAACTTCGTTTTTGTCCTCTCTGAACTGAAATGGCAACATAGAAATCAATAAAGATCTTGTTACCGGCCTCCTGTAAATCCCATTTATGATCAGGCATTACTCTCGTGAAGTGAGTTTCCTCGCTGTCGCCCATCCTGGAGCTGGAGTCATCCCTCTAGAGATAGTCATTTAGTGAAAATGCCTGCATGTAGTGTGCTTGTTTGTGAGGCCAGAATCCCTACATTTCTTATCTGCTGCCTGCTGAACGCATGTCATTTATATTTCATTTTCTTTCCTCTGTTATTTAATGCAGAAACTTATTTGACATTTAAAGGGAATCTGTCCACTTCCCCCTACCCACCAAATTGATATGGTCATGTTGCTCTATAACCGATAATATTATTCTTTTCTTTGTCACTGTTTCTCTCTGACTATAAAATTGCTGTGTTAATTAATATGCAAATGAGCAGGCATAAGTGCTCTGGGCATGTCAAAGCACTTCCCAAGCCTCTGCCTCCCTGGATCTATCCCCTCACAGACAAACCTTACCCGGCCATCCCTCTAAACTTTCATCTCAAACAGGGAGAAGACTGATCAGAGATGCAGCCAAGAGGCCCATGATCACTCTGGATGAACTGCAGAGATCTACAGCTGAGGTAGGACAGTCTGTCCATATGACAACAATCAGTGGTACACTGCACAAATCTGGCCTTTATGGAAGAGTGGCAAGAAGAAAGCCATTTCTCAAAGATATCCATAAAAAGTGTCGTTTAAAGTTTGCAACAAGCCACCTGGGAGACCAAACATGTAGAAGAAGGTGCTCTTGTCAGATGAAACCAAAATCAAACTTTTTGTCAACAATGCCAAACGATATGTTTGGCGTAAAGGCAACACAGCTCATCACCCTGAACACACCATCCCCACTGTCAAACATGGTAGTGTCAGCATCAAGGTTTGGGTCTGCTTTTCTTCAGCAGGGACAGGGAAGATGGTTAAAATTGGTGGGAAGAAGGATGGAGCCAAATACAGGACCATTCTTGAAGAAAACCTGTTGGAGTCTGCAAAAGACCTGAGACTGGGACGGAGATTTGTCTTCCAACAAGACAATGATCCCAAACATAAATCAAAATCTACAATGGAATGGTTCACAAATAATCGTATCCAGATGTTAGAATGGCCTAGTCAAAGTCCAGACCTCAATCTAATCAAGAATCTGTGAAAAGAGCTGAAAACTGCTGTTCACAAACGATCCCCATCAAACCTCACTAAGCTTGAGCTGTTTGCCAAGGAAGAATGAGCAAGAATTTCAGTCTCTCGATGTACAAAACTGATAGAGACATACCCCAAGTAACTTGCAGCTGTAATCGCAGCAAAAGGTGGCGCAACAAAGTATTAAGTTAAAAGGGGCCGAATAATATTGCACGCCCCACTTTTCAGTTTTTGAATTTCCACAAAAATTTAAAATAACCAATAAATTTCATTCAACTTCACAATTGTGTTCTACTTGTTGTTGATTCTTCATCAAAATTTACATTTGGTATCTTTATGTTTGAAGCACGATATTTGGGAAAAGGTTGAAAAGATCCAGGGGGCCGAATACTTTCGCAAGGCACTGTATATTCTATGGGGGCTGTATTATATTCTATGGGGAGGGCTGTATTATATTCTATGGGGGAGGGCTGTATTATATTCTATGGGGGAGGGCTGTATTATATTCTATGGAGGAGGGCTGTATTATATTCTATGGGGGGGCTGTATAATATTCTATGGGAGAGGATTGCATCATACTCTTTGATGGGGCTACATAATATTCTATGGGGAAGTTTGCTGAATTATATTTTCTGGGGGTTACATTATATTCTATGGGGGCTGCATTATATTCTCTCGGGGGCTACATTATATTCTATGGGGAGGGCTGTATTATATTCTGTGGGGGAGGGCAGTATTATATTCTATGGGGGCTGTATTATATTCTATGGGGGAGGATTGCATCATACTCTGATGGGGCTGCATTATATTCTATGGGGAGGTGAGCTGTATTATATTCTCTGGGGGCTAGATTATATGCTATGGGGGTTCTGTGTTATACTCTCTGAAGGGCGACATTATATTCTATGGGGGCTGTATTATATTCTATGGGGAGGTTGGCTGTATTATATTCTCTGGGGGGCTACATTATATTCTATGGGACAGCAGTATTATATTCTCTGGGGGCTACATTATATTCTATGTGGGGCTGTATTATATTCTACGAGGGAGGATTGCATCATACTCTTTCATGGGGCTACATTATATTCTATGGGGAGGTGCGCTGTATTATATTCTATGGGGGTTACATTATATTCTATTGGGGCTGTATTATATTCTATGAAGGAGGATTTCATCATACTCATTTCTGGAGCTACATTATATTCTATGGGGAGGTGGGCTGTATTTAATTATATGGGGGCAACATTATATTCTATGTATTAAATTTATTATATGTATTAAATGTATTATATTCTATGAGGGGTGATTGCATCATACTCTAAGAGGGGGCTACATTGTATTTATGGGGGACTGCATTATATTCTATGGGGGCTAGATTAATTTGTATGAGGGCTTCATAATACTCTATGAGGGGGCTACATTATATTCTATGGGGTCTGCATTGTACTATATGAGGAGGGCTACATTGTATTCTATGGAGGGGCTACATTATATTCTATGGGGGCTGCATTATATTCTATGGGGGCTGCATTATACGCTATGAGGGGGCTACCATATATTCTATGGAGGGGCTGCATTATACTACATGAGGGGGCTGCATTATATTCTATTGGGGGTTACATTATATTGGGGGTTACATTATATTGTATGACGGGGATGCATTATACTCAGGGGGCTACATTATATTCTGTGGGATGGCTGCATTATACTTTGTGGGGTGGCACCATTATACTCTGTGGGGTGACTGCATTATACTCTGTGGGGTGGCTGCATTACACTATATGTGGGCTGCATTATACTGTATCGAGGACTATGGGGAATACATTATACTATACGAAGAACTATGGGGTGCATTATACTAAGGGAAGTGAATTGTACTACATGGATGACTGTGGAGGTGCAATATACTATATGGAGCATTATGAAGAGTGTACTGTACTGTATGGGGGACTGAGGAGTGTATTTTAATATATGGAGGACTATGAGAAGTGTATTATACTATATGGAGGACTAAGCAGTTTATTTTAATATATGGAGGACTATGTGGAGTGTATTATACTATATGGAGAACTGAGTGTATTCTAATATATGGTGGGCTATGAGGAGTGTATTATACTATATGGAGGACTAAGCAGTGTATTTTAATACAGTACAGACCAAATGTTTGGACACACCTCATTTAAAGATTTTTCTGTATTTTCATAACTATGAAAATTGTATATTCACACCGAAGGCATCAAAACTATGAATTAACACATGTGGAATTATACACTTAACAAAAAAGTGTGAAACAACTGAAATTATGTCTTATATTCTAGGTTCTTCAAAGTAGCCACCTTTTGCTTTGATGACTGCTTTGCACACTCTTGGCATTCTCTTGATGAGCTTCAAGAGATAGTCACCGGGAATGGTTTTCACTTCACAGGTGTGCCCTGTCAGGTTTAATAAGTGGGATTTCTTGCCTTATAAATGGGGTTGGGACCATCAGTTGTGTTGAGCAGAATTCTGGTGGATACACAGCTGATAGTCCTTCTGAATAGACTGTTAGAATTTGTATTATGGCAAGAAAAAAGCAGCTAAGTAAAGAAAAACGAGTGGCCATCATTACTTTAAGAAATGAAGGTCAGTCAGTCCAAAAATTTGGGAAAACTTTGAAAGTGTCCCCAAGTGCAGTTGCAAAAATCATCAAGCGCTACAAAGAAACTGGCTCACATGAGGAACGCCCCAGGAAAGGAAGACCAAGAGTCACCTCTGCTTCTGAGGATAAGTTTATCCGAGTCACCAGCCTCAGAAATCGCAGGTTAACAGCAGCTCAGATTAGAGACCAGGTAAATGCCGCACAGAGTTCTAGCAGCAGACACATCTCTACAACAACTGTTAAGAGGAGACTTTGTGCAGCAGGCCTTCATGGTAAAGTAGCTGCAAGGAAACCACTGCTAAGGAAAAGCAACAAGCAGAAGAGACTTATTTGGGCTAAAGAACACAAGGAATGAACATTAGACCACTGGAAATCTGTGGTTTAGTCTGATGAGTCCAAATTTGAGATCTTTGGTTCCAACCACCGTGTCTTTGTGCGACGCAGAAAAGGTGAACGGATGGACTCTACATGCCTGGTTCCCACTGTGAAGCATGGAGGAGGAGGTGTGATGGTGTGGGGGTGCTTTGCTGTTGACACTGCTGGGAATTTATTCAAAATTGAAGGCATACTGAACCAGCATGGTTACCACAGCATCTTGCAGCGTCATGCTATTCCATCCGGTTTGCGTATAGTTGGACCATCATTTATTTTTCAACAGGACAATGACCCCAAACACACCTCCAGGCTGTGCAAGGGCTATATGACCAAGAAGGAGAGTGACGGGGAGCTGCGCCGGATGACCTGGCCTCCACAGTCACCAGACCTGAACCCAATCGAGATGGTTTGGGGTGAGCTGGATTGCAGATTGAAGGAAAAAGGGCCAACAAGTGCTAAGCATCTCTGAGAACTCCTTCAAGATTGTTGAAAGACCATTCCCGGTGACTACCTCTTGAAGCTCATCAAGAGAATGCCAAGAGTGTGCAAAGCAGTCATCAAAGCAAAAGGTGGCTACTTGAAGAACCTAGAATATAAGACTATGCAAATTGCCTCTTCTGAGAAAAAGAGGACTTAAACTCTACAGCGCCACCTATTGGAAGTAGCGATCCTACAAGTCACAACCAACCCTTTAATGAGTCGTGCAATATGACTTAGGATAAAAGCCAAATCAGTATCTCAATTCGCAGACACGGTGTTTCGGGCTGTTGGCCCTCGTCAGTGCGAAGCATGAGAACTGATTTGGCTAGGTGAGAGGCTCTGGACATGGGGTCTAAGGGGTATTGTTTCTCCTTATGGAGAGTGACATACCATCTCCATAAGGAGAAACAATACCCCTTAGAGATGGTATGTCACTCTCCATAAGGAGAAACAATACCCCTTAGACCCCATGTCCAGAGCCTCTCACCTAGCCAAATCAGTTCTCATGCTTCGCACTGACGAGGGCCAACAGCCCGAAACACCGTGTCTGCGAATTGAGATACTGATTTGGCTTTTATCCTAAGTCATATTGCACGACTCATTAAAGGGTTGATTGTGACTTGTAGGATCGCTACTTCCAATAGGTGGCGCTGTAGAGTTTGTCCTCTTTTTCTCAGAAGAGGCAATTTGCATATTTAAATTCCCAGAGGAGCATTGTACGGCAAATAAGCCTCCTTACCTTGACAAGCCAGAGATGGTATGTCACTCTCCATAAGGAGAAACAATACCCCTTAGAGAATATAAGACATAATTTCAGTTGTTTCACACTTTTTTGTTAAGTATATAATTCCACATGTGTTAATTCATAGTTTTGATGCCTTCAGTGTGAATGTACAATTTTCATAGTCATGAAAATACAGAAAAATCTTTAAATGAGAAGATGTGTCCAAACTTTTGGTCTGCACTGTATATGGAGGACTATGCGGAATGTATTATACCATATGGAGAACTGAGGAGTGTATTATACTATATGGAGGACTGAGTGTATTTTAATATATGGAGGACTATGGGGAGTGTATTATACTATATGGAGCACTATGAGGAGTGTATTATACTATGTGGAGGACTGAGGAGTGTATTATACTATATGGAGGACTGAGCAGTGTATTTTAATATATGGAGGACTATGAGGAATGTATTAGATTCCTCAGTCCTCCATATAGTATAATACACTCCTCATAGCCCTCCATATATTAAAATAGACTGCTCAGTCCTCCATATAGTATATTTTAATATATGGAGGACTATGAGGAGTGTATTATACTATATAGAGGAATATGGATAGTGTATAATACTATATGGAGGACTGAGGAGTGTATTTTAATATTTGGATTAGTATAGGGAGTGCATTATACTATGGGGAGTGTATTATACTATATGGAGGTCTATGGGGAGTGTATTATACTATATGGAGGACTATGGGCTCATTATATTATATGGAGGACTATGGGGTTTGCATTTTACAATATGGAGGACTGTGGTGCACATTATACTATGTAGAGGACTATGGGGTGTATTATACTAAACAAGCAAAATGCTACATATTCATCGAATGATTGGAATATTTATGCCGGAACAGAAATCAATGTTCACAGCAGCACATCGCCGGTGTAAACTGTAGATGTGCTGCTGATAACATCATACTGTATGGGGACAGATTGATCTAATAGTGATTGTTCTGTTCCCATCATTCTTTCTCAGTTGTTGTAAAGAGGCTGGGAAACAAGCGAACGACTTCAATATTGTCGATCACACTTGTTTAAGGACCCGAATTCAGCGCATGTAAATACAACAGAAATGCTTCTGTGTGATGTAAAATATGTCAGCATTTGTGGCCCCATTTTAAGCTTTTGCCTAGGGCCCCACTTTGCCTAAATTCGGCCCTGTATCTGACCTCTATTCAACCTCTCAGGGACAATGATCAAATTCAGCAGGGAGAGTGCATACTCTATTAAAAAAAAACATAACTTTTATTGATATCACTGTATAAAAAGCCTCAGAAGTAAAAGTCATATGAAGACCACATACAACATGAAAAGTGCTAGTGCTAAAGATAAACCAGTGCTCAAGTAAAAAATGGTTTGGTTTCACCAATATTGAAGATTGCTCTACCATGAGCAAGCCTGTTGCACGGCAACAGAAAAGAAATGTAAATGGGGGAGGGTTTGGTTAAGTTCTATATTCCCATGTCATGCCCCTGCATTGCTCCCGCCCTCACAAGGGCAGTTCCCAAGTGTGAAGCTGCTTAGATATTACCCATGAAAACATAGCCTCCCTACAAATTTCCTCCTCCTTGTGGAGGATTCATCAGATAAATATGGAGGATGCAAGGATAAGATAAGTTATGGAGGATTTCCTGCAGTGGCAGGGAATTACATGTAAGGTCTGACAAGTTGTGTCAAAGCCCATATGGGAAATGTGGTCTGTAACCCTTCATGGTATTTTCTAGAATGGTGGAGGTTTCTTCTTCTTTTTCCTCCTTTTGTGGTTTTTATGGTTAGTACCTAGTAGCATCGTCATTGAAAGGAGTCTTGCCATCTGTACACTCTATAGGTAGTCCACAGTGTCCCATAGGAATTTTGAACATTTTTTTTCTCTCAGTACCATTCTTATCTCTAACAGACTTATGCTTGAAACAAAAAGGAGCCGAATGTAAATTTTCTATAGGTTTTGAATCACTTTGAATCTAATTGAACCATTTAGGTAAATATCTGCGCCATGGCTATATTTATGTCTAAATGCATATATTTTGATTTTATGTATCTTGTGCTGTTGATTAATTACCTGATTGAGTCCTGGATTCTTGGATTTTCTAGCTTTTCAATTATGTTCAGATAAGGGGACTGTGAGGGCCATTGTAAAACCTTGAGCTTGCGCTTTTTGAGGTATCCTATTGTGGATTTTGACGTGTGTTTAGGATCATTATCCATTTGTAGAAGCCATCTTCTTTTCAACTTCAGCTTTTTTACAGATCGTGTTATGTTTGCATCAAGAATTAGTTGACATTCATTTGAATCCGTTCTTCCCTCTACCTGTGAAATGTTCCCCATATCATTGGCTGCAACACAACCCCAAAAAATGATTGAGCCACCCCTAAGCTTACTGGTTGGTGATATTTTTTTTTCCTGAAAATCTGTGCCATTTTTTCTTCACAAATATTTTGATCATTGTGGCCAAAGTGTTCTATTTTAACCTCATCAGTCCACAGGACTTGTTTCCAAAATGCATCAGGGTTGTTTAGATGTTCTTTTTCATACTTCTGATGCTCAATTTTATGGTGAGGATGCAGGAGGGTTTTTTTTCTGATGACTCTTCCATGGCGGCCACATTTGTGCAGCTGTCTCTGTACAGTATAACAATGTACTCACAGCTCCAGAGTCTGCTAAATTTTTCTGAAGGTCTTTTGCAAACAGGCCATAGTTTTTATTTTGCCCCTCTAGCAATCATTTGAGCAGCTCTCACTGAAATTTTGCTTGGTCTGCCAGTTTCTTAATTACATTTCAAACTGAGGAAAGGCCACTTGAAAATGCTTTGCTATTTTCTTATAGCCTTTTCCTGCTTTGTGGGCATCCACGTTTCATTTTCAGAGTGCTAGGCAGCTGCTTAGAAGAACCCATGGCTGATGATTTTTGGCACATGAGAGGTGGCTGGCTTTTCATAAAGCTGGGAAACTTGCATCACCTGGCCTTTCTTAACAGAGTAACTAAAGTGAACCTGTCGTCAAGTTTGGTCGATAAGAGATATGGCCATCACCTTTCAGGACTAATATATAGCATTCTATAATGCTGTATATCTGCCCCCACCCCGACCTGTAAGAGAAGAAAAATAATTTTTATTATACTCACCTGCGGGTCGGTCCGGTCCGGTCCAATGGGCTTCACTGGTCTTGGTCCGGCACCTCCTATTTTGTTACAATCCCCGTCCTCCTGCTTGCTTCATGTGGATGACATGTCCCTTCATCATCCACACAGTCCCCTTGGCACAGCACTCCTGCGCAGGTGTCCTGATCTGCCTTGTTGAGGGCAGAGCAAAGTACTGCAGTGCTCATGCGCTGGGGATCTTTGACCTTTCCTGCCACCTGTGCACTGCAGTACTTTGCTCTGCCCTCAACATGACAGAGAAGTACGCTTGCGCAGGAGCGTGGTGCCGAGGAGACGCATCATCCAAACGAAGCAAGCAGGAGGGTGGCATCGCAAGAAGAAGGGAGGCACCGGACCAAGACCAGCGACGCCCATCGGACTGGACTGCCCTGCAGGTGAGTATAATATAAGTTATTTTTCTTCTCTTGCGGGTCGGGTTGGGGGCAGATATACAGCATTATAGGTTAATAATACTAATTTTATTTCTATAGCGCCAACATATTCCCCAGCACTTTACATTTTAGAGGGGACTTGTACAGACAAAAAACATTACAGAATGACAATAATCACATAGATCAACAGATACCAAGAGTAATGAGGGTCCTGCTCGCAAGCTTACAATCTATGAAAAGAATGCTGTATATCAACCCTGAAAGGTGATGGCCGTTTCTCTTATCTGTCAAACCTGGTGACAGGTTCCCTATAAGGTCTGAAACCTTGGTCAAAGTTATCTGATCCCACAAATCTCCAAGGGTGCACAAACTTTTGCATTGACCCATTTTCCTTTATGTAATTTTTAAAACTTAAAAGACTACAATATATATTTTCTTAAAATACAAAGGAAATGTGTCATCTTAAACTTTAGGCCTTTTAGAGATCATTTCATCTTCAACTTAATTAACTGTTCGCAATAAGTCATATTGACCAGGGGTGCCAAAACTATTCCATCATAAAGCACAGAGTGACATGTGGTCACTAGGGATGGGTGAATCCGAACTGTAAAGTTCGGGACCGTACCCAACACATAGTGTTCGGTCACACGGTCCCGAACACGGCTTTCCATGGGAAACCCATGTTATAGTTTGGGTCCAGTTTGGGCTGTAAAAAAAAGCTGAAAATTAATAATAAACATTATAATTATACTTACCTGTCCAGCAATGCGTCCTCCTGTCACGCTGTCTCCCGGCCGCATCTCCTTCTGGGGCCTATCATTGCCTTCCGCCGGTATTCACTGCACTCGCCAGTCTTCACCTTTTTCCGGCAGTGTTCATTCGGTGCCATCACTGCAGAACACTGCCGGAAAAAGCCGAAGACTGCTGAGTGCAGTGAATACTGCCTGCAGTTAATGAGTGGCCCCGGAAGCAGCTGCGGCCGGGAGACAGTGGGACAGGAGGACGCGTCGCTGGACAGGTAAGTATAATTATAATGTTTATTATTAATTTTCTGCTTTTTTTTTTTTTACAGCTCCCCACGCCCCATTTCACTGCCTGGTCTTGAGTTCTGCAGAAGAGTTGCATTAAATCCCAAGCCAGTTTATGTAGCCATTCAGTATTACTTAGGATTGGTGTAAAATGTCATTATAGTAAGAATGCATTCTAAACATTGTGCATAAAGCCTCTGTTTGATATGGCCAATGACAAGAACACCAAACAGACAATTTATAAAAGATAAATAAATATTCTCTCCAAATCTACGATTCACAATCTTCTTCTCTGGCTGTAATGGAATGGCCTCTGTTTCCAGTAAACAATGAATCGGCTTCATTGCTCTGCACAACACTTTTCCCAGGGAATCAGCAAGAAATTGCTTGTGGCATTTGGCTACAAAACTCTGATTATGTGCTTAGTCTTTTTCTTGGCTCTGGGGACCTTCAGCATTAGTTCTGGATTTCCTAATAACATTTGTCTTTTAGTTACTTTGCAATTCATTCATTTTGCTGTCTGGATTTCTGTTTTATCATCTTTGCCTTAAATTCGTTTCTATCCTTTATATTTATTGTGAATATGTTAATAGGATAAACTTTGAAGCTGCTAAAGGGTAAAACATTTTCCATGTAGATGCAGCACTGATCCAATCTTCTTTTGGAGGGGACATCTATATATCCATCTAGGCAAGCTTTTATTTACAAATATTTTGCATTGCACAGATTTAAGAAAATAATTTTCAATGATTTCACAAACTCGGTTTTGGGTACCATCAGAGCAGCAGCAGTGGAGTAGTCTAGAATTCCAGGGGTAAGTAAGGACGATTTAGGCCATTTTTCATCAGTATTTCATCAGTTTTTGTATACCAAATCCAGGAGTGTCTCCAAAGGTGAATATGAAATACCTGCTCCCGGCGCTCCTGACGCGGTCCCTGCATGCCCCACAGTCTCTGGGCGCGGCAGCTTCTTCCTGTAGTGAGCGGTCACATGGTACCGCTCATTACAGTAATGAATATGTGGCTTCACCCCTATGGGAGTGGAGTTCATATTTATTACTTTAATGAGTGGTACCAGTGACCGCTGAACAGGGGAAGAAGCTGCCGTGCCCGAAGACCGTGGGACATGCAGGGACCACGTCAGGAGCGCCGGGAGCAGGTGAGTATTTGACAGTCATTGCTCCCCCTCACCCGCCGACCATGACTCGAGTATAAGCCGAGAGGGGCACTTTCAGCCCATTTTTTTGGGCTGAAAATCTCGGCTTACACTCGAGTATATACGGTATGTATTATGACATGGTTTGATTGTATTTTGTGAGTAATGTGATTTGTGAATCTTCAGAGTTCTATAGGCACTAAGGGATACAGTTAATATAATGTATTGTGATTAATGTATAATGTTATTCATGTTTAGTGTATAGGGAAAATCTAGGATTAGGTTTAGCATATATAAAGCATAGCATATGACTTAGGGATTAAGTTAGAAAGGGGGAAAATTTAGTTGGGGGCACATTGGATATAGGAATTTCAGTGCATGCTGTCAGAAGGTAGTGTGACTGAAGTTAAATAGGTGAAAGGTGAAGTTTGACCAGCAACCGACTGTTGGGGCAGACAGAGAAAGGAGACAGTTGGTGATTTGTCCAGCTCAAAGTTGGAGGGGTAAGGACCAGTAAAAGGCAACCACTTGCTGGTTTCTTCAGTTAGTGAGTAGAGTTCATTAGTGACAGTGGTCACACAAACTCCCTACGGACATTTCGGCAAAGAGCTGCATGCTCGTTGGGGCTATGGAGAGCACAGACAACCTTTCCATACAGTGGAAGATGGGATTGTAACTGTCTAAGAGAAAAGTTGCGGATCTCGGGCATACTGCAGAGCCAGATTGAGAAACCGTGGGGCTGATAGGAGGATCAAGTATAGGGGTAATCAATGCTGAAAGTGAGAACAGGAGGGAGATATTTTGTGTGGAGGAAGCAAGTGATGGAGGGTGCTGTGCTCGATACTGTGTGTTAAAGATGGCTGTACTTAACTGTTCAGTAAAGAGAAACTTGTTAAAAGGAACCGGGTGTCCGCTATTGAATGTGGTGCTGTTCCTGGATCTGGGATTGTGGAGGCCTGCGGCCAAAACATGAGTGTACTGCACTGCACTTACAGCACATGGGAACTGGTACACCGTTTATTTGTGGGGTGCCAGTGTGTGGGAGAACAACAACCCCTCTCCCATGACTACCGCCATGCGCACCTTACAGTTCTACTCCTGGTTTTGGCATGCAAACACTGTTGCAAAATAACTGATGTGTGAATGAGGCCTAATTTGTGAATTAACATTTGCACTGCAGTGTTAAATTGACTTGCTGTGCAAATATTCAATTTTTTAAGCTTCTTTTAATCATTTCAGGCTTTGAAAATCTTAAAGTGGCTGAAAGATTAGACTTAACCATTCTTCAGGTGTCTTCTGCTTACAAGTTGTTCAATAGTTTATATTACACTGTCCAAAAAGAAAAACAATGATGCAAAAGACAGAGAAAATGTCAGCAAAAGATGCGTCAGGGCTAGTGTTGAGCGATACTTTCCGATATCGGAAAGTATCGGTATCGGAAAGTATCGGCCGATACCGTCAAAATATCGGATCCAATCCGATACCGATACCCGATCCCAATGCAAGTCAATGGGACGAAAATATCGGAATTAAAATAAACCCTTTATAAACTTGTAGGTTCATTCTACATGAAGGAAAACAACTAAGAATAATGTAGGATGTATTGGGGGACGTGGCGGAGATATTAAAGGGACAGAGGTTTAGCCCAATGTAATAGAATAGCAGGATTTTTAATTTTTTTTTATGAAGTTCGGCGTTAGAAAGAATTTGACTATGTTATTTTTTTTTTTTTTTATGTCAGATATTGATGTTTCACTACTTCCACGCCCTTCACCTTCTTTTTTACTTCTCCCACGCTTTCTTCTTAATTATCCTCATCATCAGCTTCTTTGACATCAACTTCTTCACCTTATTCATCTTCTTCTTCATCTTCTACCTATTATTTTTTGGGTTACATTGTTCATATTCTTTTTATTTTACTATTATCTTCATCATATTCAACTTCTTCATCATATTCTTATTTGTGACAGGCATTCCCGTAGTTGTTATCTATAAAAGTTTGAAGATTACACCTTCCGTTCTGCCTGTCACAAACCAGTTACATTTGTCCGCGTTCAGTTTGGCCTGCAGCATCAGGCTTTATCCAGGGGCACCACGAGGAGGAACGGACTCACCCCCATACACTGCTTAGTCTTCTTCTGCTTATAATTTACATAATATTTTTTTGCTCTGATATTTTGTGTTATGCTTAATGTCCTTCTGCTCTTTGTTCTGCAGCCTCTTGTTCTTCTGCTTCTCGGTCTTCCAGGTCGTCGTCGTCTCCAGGGTCGTCGTCTCCGGGGTCGTCGTCATCGGGGTGGTCTCCGGGGTCGTCGTCATCGGGGTGGTCTTCAGGGTCATCGTCTCCAGGGTCGTCGTCATCACGGTGGTTGTCGTCTCTGCTGTCGTCGTCATCTTAGGGGTGTTCTTCCGGGTCATCGTGTTTAGTCTCTTGAACTTGGAAATGTAGCAGAAGGTACAAGAAGGCTGAGAAAATGCCGAGAACCAGCTGATGGAACTGGAACTCGGATGGCTACCCGAAGGTCCAAGAGCCAATGGAACTACCGAGGACCAGCTGACGTTACTGGAACCCGGTTACTAAGCAGGAGGTACCCGTGCCTGAAAGCACTACCAAGGACCACCTGACGTTGGTGGAACTCGGATACCCAGAGGGAGGCACCTAAGCCAAAGGCTCTGCCCGGAACCAGCTGACGGTACTGGAACCAGGATGGGGAGCAGAAGGTACAAGAGCAAAAGACACTGCCGAGAACCAGCTGACGGTGCTGGAACCCGGATGGGTAGCCGAAGGTCCAAGAGCCAATGGAACTACCGAGGACCAGCTGACGTTACTGGAACCCGGTTACTAAGCAGGAGGTACCCGTGCCTGAAAGCACTACCAAGGACCACCTGACGTTGGTGGAACTCGGATACCCAGAGGGAGGCACCTAAGCCAAAGGCTCTGCCCGGAACCAGCTGACGGTACTGGAACCAGGATGTGGAGCAGAAGGTACAAGAGCAAGTGTCTGCGTGGCTTTTGCAGGACACGTTGCCGGCTGCACAGCAGGGGAACAGCTGGCGGTGCTGGACCCCACTGACACATTGGCGAGGTGTTTGGCTCTGTGCAGCCAGCACTTCCGGACAGCAACGAGCGGTGTTGTAGCCCGGGCTCTGCAGGGGGAGCAGAGTGTAGGCCGAAGCCTACTTGAACCAATTTCAAAGGTAACCTTTAACCCCCCCTCAGGGGTTAGAAAGTAGAAGAGCCACAGCTTATGCAGCAGTAGTGCTGCACAAGTCAAAGGTTGCTCTTTTAATTTCGCTCCTTGCACACGCTGAATGAAACACGTATAACATTTAGCCCTTTATACAGTCAAACTGTGTTGGAGGCGCGAGTTCCCTTTGTAATGAGACGCAGCACAGATGTCAAGAATCCCACCTTGGTGCTGGGTGCAGCCTCCTGAGCGTTGTTATTTGCTGTACAGGAGTCTGCGCTGTCGTGTTATCCCCTGGCCTAGCGCTGTTAGCGCTGCCCATCTTCTGACCTCATTTAATGTTGGCCGGTGCGGTTCGCGATGCCCATGAATCACAGCCCCGCAGTGTATTGACATAGTTTAAACACTGCGGGGCTGGGATTCATGGCCTGGCGCAGTACATATGTTCGCCTCTCGCTTGGGTTCTTACACCTGCTTCAGACTATGCGGCGTCATCTGATCCCTTATCGCATGCCACGGCCATGAAGCCGCACAGTCCGAAGAAGGCGGAAGGAGAGGAGGGACAGGCGAACTGATGCACTGATCCTGCCCATCAATCACACCCTCGCAGTCCCAATAAATAAGACACCGAGGGGCGTTGTGTGGGTCAGGGCGGCCGCAGAGGCGCAGGCAGCCAAACAATGATGCCAGAAGACGGGCAGCGCTACCAAGGGGGTTGCAGCGTGTCATTACAAAGGAAAGTCACACCACCGGGACGGTTAAATGGTCACACAGAGGACACATTGCAGACGTGTTTTCAGTTCCACATGTGCGAGGAGAATACGTTTCTGAGCCACCTTGCACACATGCAGCATTACCGCTGTACAAGGTGGCTGGATAACGTAAAAACGCCTGGGGGAGGGGGGACAGGTTCCCTTCAATTTCAGTTCTTGTGTCTGCGTGGCTTTTGCAGGACACGTTGCCGGCTGCACAGCAGGGGAACAGCTGGCGGTGCTGGACCCCACTGACACATTGGCTGGTGTTTTTCTCTGTGCAGCTAGCACATCTGGGCAAAAACTGGCGGTGTGTTAGAGCCCAGGGACAGCAGGAGGAGGAGCAGGAGGAGGAGGAGCAGGGGGAGGGGAGTGTAGGCCGAAGCCTGCACAGGCGGCAGCTTTGGGTGTGTTGTGTCTGCGTGGCTTTTGCAGGACACGTTGCCGGCTACACAGCAGGGGAACAGCTGGCGGTGCTGGACCCCACTGACACATTGGCGAGGTGTTTGGCTCTGTGCAGCCAGCACTTCCGGACAGCAACTAGCGTTGTTGGAGCCCGGGCTCTGCAGGTGGAGCAGAGTGTAGGCCGAAGCCTAATTGAACCGATTTCAAAAGTCACCTTTAACCCCCCCTCAGGGGTTACAAAGTAGAAGAGCCACAGCTTATGCAGCAGCAGTGCTGCGCAAGTCAAAGGTTGCTCTTGTAATTTTTCTCCTTGCACACGCTGAATGGAACACGTATAACATTTAGCCCTTTATACAGTCAAACTGTGTAATGGAGGCGAGAGTTCCCTTTGTAATGAGACGCAGCACAGGTGTCAAGAATCCCACCTTGGTGCTGGGTGCAGCCTCCCGAGCGTTGTTATTTGCTGTACAGGAGTCTGCGCTGTCGTGTTATCCCCTGGCCTAGCGCCGTTAGCGCTGCCCATCTCCTGGCATCATGTAATGTCGGCCGGTGCGGTTCGCGATGACCATGAATCCCAGCCCCGCAGTGTCTTAACATTGTTAAAACACTGCGGGGCTGGGATTCAGGGCCTGGCGCAGCACATATGTTCGCCTCTCACACTCGGGTCCTTACACCCGCTTCAGACTGTGCGGCGTCATCTGATCCCTTATCGCATGCCACGGCCATGAAGCCGCACAGTCCGAAGAAGGCGGAAGGAGAGGAGGGACAGGCGAACTGATGCACTGATCCTGCCCATCAATCACACCCTCGCAGTCCCAATAAATAAGACACCGAGGGGCGTTGTGTGGGTCAGGGCGGCCGCAGAGGCGCAGGCAGCCAAACAATGATGCCAGAAGACGGGCAGCGCTACCAAGGGGGTTGCAGCGTGTCATTACAAAGGAAAGTCACACCACCGGGACGGTTAAATGGTCACACAGAGGACACATTGCAGACGTGTTTTCAGTTCCACATGTGCGAGGAGAATACGTTTCTGAGCCACCTTGCACACATGCAGCATTACCGCTGTACAAGGTGGCTGGATAACGTAAAAACGCCTGGGGGAGGGGGGACAGGTTCCCTTCAATTTCAGTTCTTGTGTCTGCGTGGCTTTTGCAGGACACGTTGCCGGCTGCACAGCAGGGGAACAGCTGGCGGTGCTGGACCCCACTGACACATTGGCTGGTGTTTTTCTCTGTGCAGCTAGCACATCTGGGCAAAAACTGGCGGTGTGTTAGAGCCCAGGGACAGCAGGAGGAGGAGCAGGAGGAGGAGGAGCAGGGGGAGGGGAGTGTAGGCCGAAGCCTGCACAGGCGGCAGCTTTGGGTGTGTTGTGTCTGCGTGGCTTTTGCAGGACACGTTGCCGGCTACACAGCAGGGGAACAGCTGGCGGTGCTGGACCCCACTGACACATTGGCGAGGTGTTTGGCTCTGTGCAGCCAGCACTTCCGGACAGCAACTAGCGTTGTTGGAGCCCGGGCTCTGCAGGTGGAGCAGAGTGTAGGCCGAAGCCTAATTGAACCGATTTCAAAAGTCACCTTTAACCCCCCCTCAGGGGTTACAAAGTAGAAGAGCCACAGCTTATGCAGCAGCAGTGCTGCGCAAGTCAAAGGTTGCTCTTGTAATTTTTCTCCTTGCACACGCTGAATGGAACACGTATAACATTTAGCCCTTTATACAGTCAAACTGTGTAATGGAGGCGAGAGTTCCCTTTGTAATGAGACGCAGCACAGGTGTCAAGAATCCCACCTTGGTGCTGGGTGCAGCCTCCCGAGCGTTGTTATTTGCTGTACAGGAGTCTGCGCTGTCGTGTTATCCCCTGGCCTAGCGCCGTTAGCGCTGCCCATCTTCTGGCATCATGTAATGTCGGCCGGTGCGGTTCGCGATGACCATGAATCCCAGCCCCGCAGTGTCTTAACATTGTTAAAACACTGCGGGGCTGGGATTCAGGGCCTGGCGCAGCACATATGTTCGCCTCTCACACTCGGGTCCTTACACCCGCTTCAGACTGTGCGGCGTCATCTGATCCCTTATCGCATGCCACGGCCATGAAGCCGCACAGTCCGAAGAAGGCGGAAGGAGAGGAGGGACAGGCGAACTGATGCACTGATCCTGCCCATCAATCACACCCTCGCAGTCCCATTAAATAAGACAACGAGGGCTGTTGTGTGGGTCAGGGCGGCCGCAGAAGCGCAGCCAGCCAAACAATGATGCCAGAAGACGGGCAGCGTTACCAAGGAGCTTGTTGCGTGTGTCAATACAAAGTCAAATCACACCTGAGGGACGTTTTAATGGTCACAGAGGACACATTTTAGACGTGTTCACTTCAACATGGGCAAGGAGAATAAGTTTCTGAGCCACCTTGAACACATGCAGCATTACTGCTGTTCAAGGTAGCTGTAAAACATAGAAACACCTGGGGGAGGGGGGACAGGTTCCCTTCAATTTCAGTTCTTGTGTCTGCGTGGCGGTCGCAGGACACGTTGCCGGCTACACAGCAGGGGAACAGCTGGCGGTGCTGGACCCCACTGACACATTGGCTGGTGTTTTTCTCTGTGCAGCTAGCACATCTGGGCAAAAACTGGCGGTGTTAGAGCCCAGGGTCAGCAGGAGGAGCAGGGGGAGCGGAGTGTAGGCCGAAGCCTGCACTCGAGCAAGTTGAAAGGAAACCTTTAACCCCCCCCCCCCCCAGGCGTTTGTAGCTGAAAGAGCCATTGTGTACAGCACTAATGCTGGAAAAGGTAAACTTAGCTCTTTTAATTATGGTCCTTGTACATGCGGAACCTAACATTTATGAAATGTGTCCCCACACAGCGTTAAACCGTCCGGTAGGTGGAACTTTCCTTTGTCGTGTGACGCAGCACAGCCATCATTTTTACCCCCTTGTCGCCGTTCGCCCCCTCCTCAGCGTTGTTTGAATCTGTCCCGGAGCCTGCGCTGTTAGGTTAGCCCATGGCCATGCACACATGTTGCGCTGCCCGTCTTCTGACCTCATTTGGTGTCAGGCTGGCTGCGCCTGTGCGGGTGCGCTGGCCGAGATCCCGCCTCGCAGTGTCGTCTCATGTAATCCCACCGCGGGCCTGTGATCCGTGCCCGTGCGCAGTGCATATCCTCTCCTCTCACTCCCCTCCCTACGGCTTTTTCAGACTGTGCGGTGTCACGGCCGTGGCATGCTATTAGGGACCAGCTGACATCGCACAGTCTGAAGAAGCCATAGGGAGGGGAGTGAGAGGAGAGGATATGCACTGCGCACGGGCACGGATCACAGGCCCGCGGTGGGATTACATTAGACGACACTGCGAGGCGGGATCTCGGCCAGCGCACCCGCACAGGCGCAGCCAGCCTGACACCAAATGAGGTCAGAAGACGGGCAGCGCAACATGTGTGCATGGCCAAGGGCTAACCTAACAGCGCAGGCTCCGGGACAGATTCAAACAACGCTGAGGAGGGGGCGCACGGCGCCAAGGGGGTAAAAATGATGGCTGTGCTGCGTCACACGACAAAGGAAAGTTCCACCTACCGGACGGTGTAACGCTGTGTGGGGACACATTTCATAAGTGTTTGGTTCAGCATGTGCAAGGAGCATCACGAAAAGAGGCACTTTTTCCCTTTGCATCATTACTGCTGCACAAGGTGGCTCCTTCAGTAACAAACGCCTGGGGGGGGGGGGGGTCAGGTTCCCTTACATTTAACTTGTTGTGCCTGCGTGGCGGTCGCAGTACACGTTGCCGTATACACAGCAGGGGAACAGCTGACGTTACTGAACCCCAATAACAGAGGAGGGACTGTTGACTGTGCGTACAGCACTTCTGGACGGCAACTGGCGGTGTTGGAGCCCAGGGACAGGTGGAGGAGGAGGAGGTTGGAGGAGGTAGGAGGGATTGCCACACACACAGCAGGGGAACAGCTGACGTTACTGAACCCCAATAACAGAGGAGCGACTGTTGACTGTGCGTACAGCACTTCTGGACGGCAACTGGCGGTGTTGGAGCCCAGGGACAGGTGGAGGAGGAGGAGGTTGGAGGAGGTAGGAGGAGGTAGGAGGGATTGCCACACACACAGCAGGGGAACAGCTGACGTTACTGAACCCCAATAACAGAGGAGGGACTGTTGACTGTGCGTACAGCACTTCTGGACGGCAACTGGCGGTGTTGGAGCCCAGGGACAGGTGGAGGAGGAGGAGGTAGGAGGAGGTAGGAGGGATTGCCACACACACAGCAGGGGAACAGCTGACGTTACTGAACCCCAATAACAGAGGAGGGACTGTTGACTGTGCGTACAGCACTTCTGGACGGCAACTGGCGGTGTTGGAGCCCAGGGACAGGTGGAGGAGGAGGTGGAGGAGATAGGAGGGATTGCCACACACACAGCAGGGGAACAGCTGACGTTACTGAACCCCAATAACAGAGGAGGGACTGTTGACTGTGCGTACAGCACTTCTGGACGGCAACTGGCGGTGTTGGAGCCCAGGGACAGGTGGAGGAGGAGGTTGGAGGAGGTTGGAGGAGGTAGGAGGGATTGCCACACACACAGCAGGGGAACAGCTGACGTTACTGAACCCCAATAACAGAGGAGGGACTGTTGACTGTGCGTACAGCACTTCTGGACGGCAACTGGCGGTGTTGGAGCCCAGGGACAGGTGGAGGAGGAGGAGGTTGGAGGAGGTAGGAGGAGGTAGGAGGGATTGCCACACACACAGCAGGGGAACAGCTGACGTTACTGAACCCCAATAACAGAGGAGGGACTGTTGACTGTGCGTACAGCACCTCTGGACGGCAACTGGCGGTGTTGGAGCCCAGGGACAGGTGGAGGAGGAGGAGGTTGGAGGAGGTAGGAGGAGGTAGGAGGGATTGCCACACACACAGCAGGGGAATAGCTGACGTTACTGAACCCCAATAACAGAGGAGGGACTGTTGACTGTGCGTACAGCACTTCTGGACGGCAACTGGCGGTGTTGGAGCCCAGGGACAGGTGGAGGAGGAGGAGGTTGGAGGAGGTAGGAGGGATTGCCACACACACAGCAGGGGAACAGCTGACGTTACTGAACCCCAATAACAGAGGAGGGACTGTTGACTGTGCGTACAGCACTTCTGGACGGCAACTGGCGGTGTTGGAGCCCAGGGACAGGTGGAGGAGGAGGTTGGAGGAGGTTGGAGGAGGTAGGAGGGATTGCCACACACACAGCAGGGGAACAGCTGACGTTACTGAACCCCAATAACAGAGGAGCGACTGTTGACTGTGCGTACAGCACCTCTGGACGGCAACTGGCGGTGTTGGAGCCCAGGGACAGGTGGAGGAGGAGGAGGTTGGAGGAGGTAGGAGGAGGTAGGAGGGATTGCCACACACACAGCAGGGGAACAGCTGACGTTACTGAACCCCAATAACAGAGGAGGGACTGTTGACTGTGCGTACAGCACTTCTGGACGGCAACTGGCGGTGTTGGAGCCCAGGGACAGGTGGAGGAGGAGGAGGTTGGAGGAGGTAGGAGGGATTGCCACACACACAGCAGGGGAACAGCTGACGTTACTGAACCCCAATAACAGAGGAGGGACTGTTGACTGTGCGTACAGCACTTCTGGACGGCAACTGGCGGTGTTGGAGCCCAGGGACAGGTGGAGGAGGAGGAGGTTGGAGGAGGTAGGAGGGATTGCCACACACACAGCAGGGGAACAGCTGACGTTACTGAACCCCAATAACAGAGGAGCGACTGTTGACTGTGCGTACAGCACTTCTGGACGGCAACTGGCGGTGTTGGAGCCCAGGGACAGGTGGAGGAGGAGGAGGTTGGAGGAGGTAGGAGGAGGTAGGAGGGATTGCCACACACACAGCAGGGGAACAGCTGACGTTACTGAACCCCAATAACAGAGGAGGGACTGTTGACTGTGCGTACAGCACTTCTGGACGGCAACTGGCGGTGTTGGAGCCCAGGGACAGGTGGAGGAGGAGGAGGTTGGAGGAGGTAGGAGGGATTGCCACACACACAGCAGGGGAACAGCTGACGTTACTGAACCCCAATAACAGAGGAGCGACTGTTGACTGTGCGTACAGCACTTCTGGACGGCAACTGGCGGTGTTGGAGCCCAGGGACAGGTGGAGGAGGAGGAGGTTGGAGGAGGTAGGAGGAGGTAGGAGGGATTGCCACACACACAGCAGGGGAACAGCTGACGTTACTGAACCCCAATAACAGAGGAGGGACTGTTGACTGTGCGTACAGCACTTCTGGACGGCAACTGGCGGTGTTGGAGCCCAGGGACAGGTGGAGGAGGAGGAGGTTGGAGGAGGTAGGAGGGATTGCCACACACACAGCAGGGGAACAGCTGACGTTACTGAACCCCAATAACAGAGGAGCGACTGTTGACTGTGCGTACAGCACTTCTGGACGGCAACTGGCGGTGTTGGAGCCCAGGGACAGGTGGAGGAGGAGGAGGTTGGAGGAGGTAGGAGGGATTGCCACACACACAGCAGGGGAACAGCTGACGTTACTGAACCCCAATAACAGAGGAGCGACTGTTGGGACTGTGCGTACAGCACTACCAGGCAACAACTAGCGGTGTTGGAGCCCAGGGACAGGTGGAAAAGCAGAGGAACACAATGTAGGCCGAAGCCTGAGAAAGTCGAAAGGGAACCTTTAACCCCCCCCCAAGGCGTTTGTAGCTGAAAGAGCCAGCTTGTGCAGCACAAAAGATGCAAAAGGAAAAGGTGGCTCTTTTCATCATGCTCCTTGCAAACACAGAACTAAACACTTATAAAATGTGTCCCCTGCAACCGTAAAACCGTCCCGGAGGTGGGACTTTCCTTCGTAATGTGACGCAGCCCAGCCGTCATTCCTACCCCCCCGGCGCCGCGCACCGGCTCCTCAGCGTTGTTTTATTCCGTCCAGGAGCCTGCGCTGTTATGTTATCCCGTGGCCAGGCACACTTAGCGCTGCCCGTCTTCTGGCATCATTTGGTGTCTGGATGGCTGCGCCTGTGCGGCCGCGCTGGCAGAGAGCCCGCCTCGCAGTGTCTTCTGATTTAATCCCACTGGGGGCCTGGGATCCATGGACATGCGCAGTGCATATCTGAACCTCCACCTCTCACTCATCTCCCTATGGCTTCTTCAGACTGTGCGGTGTCACGGCCGTGGCATGCTGTTAGGGACCAGCTGACACCGAACAGTCTGAAGAAGCCATAGGGAAATGAGTGAGAGGTGGAGGTTCAGATATGCACTGCGCATGTCCATGGATCCCAGGCCCCCAGTGGGATTAAATCAGAAGACACTGCGAGGCGGGCTCTCTGCCAGCGCGGCCACACAGGCGCAGCCATCCAGACACCAAATGATGCCAGAAGACGGGCAGCGCTAAGTGTGCCTGGCCACGGGATAACATAACAGCGCAGGCTCCTGGACGGAATAAAACAACGCTGAGGAGCCGGTGCGCGGCGCCGGGGGGGTAGGAATGACGGCTGGGCTGCGTCACATTACGAAGGAAAGTCCCACCTCCGGGACGGTTTTACGGTATCAGTGGACACATTTTATAAGTGTTAAGTTCTGCGTGTGCAAGGAGCTAAACAAAAATAGCTACCTTTTCCTTGGGCAGCATTACTGCTGCACAAGGTGGCTCTTTCAGTAACAAACGCCTTGGGGGGGGGGGACAGATTCCCTTACATTTCAGTTGTTGTGTCAGCGTGGCGGTCGCATGACACATTGCCGGCTACACAGCTGGGGATCAGCTGACGTTACTGAAACCCAATAACACTGGGTCGTATGTTTTGACTGTGCAGACGGCACGTCTGAGCCTCAACTGGCGGTGTTGGAGCCCAGGAATTTAAGTTCAGGTGGTAGAAAGATGAACACAACAGGAGACCTGGATAACGTATACAGTGACCTAATTATTCAATCAGGAGGAGGAGTGGCAAATTCCGGCGAGATCCAGGCCTTGTTCATTTTCAGGAAAGTAAGCCGGTCAACGTTATCGGAGGATAGTCGCATGCGACGGTCAGTTAGTACACCACCTGCAGCACTAAAGACACGTTCCGATAATACACTGGCCGCAGGGCAAGACAGCACCTCCAATGCATACTGGCTTAGCTCTGGCCATGTATCCAGCTTTGAGACCCAAAACTTGAAAGGGGAAGAGCCGTCTGGGAGTACAGCAAGAGGGCAAGACATGTAGTCTGTCACCATCTGACGGAACCGTTGCCTCCTGCTGACTGGAGCCGTCTGTGATGGTGTAGACTTTTGTGGCGGGCACAGAAAACTGTGCCACAGTTCGGCCATACTGGTCTTGCCTTGGGCAGAGGCACTGCTTCTGCTCCCTCTTTGTGCAGAGCCTCCACCACGGCCTGGACGCACTGAGCTGCTTTGGAATGCACTAGCAGCACTTCTCTCAGTTGGAATGGAGAAGATGATGGAATTGACCAGTGTGTCTTGGTACTCCCGCATTTTTCGCTCCCGGTTCAACGGTGTGATGAGGCTTTCTACGTTGTCCCGGTAGCGAGGATCGAGGAGGGTGAACACCCAATAATCAGACATGTTGAGAATGTGGGCGATGCGGCGGTCGTTTCTCAGGCACTGCAGCATGTAATCCACCATGTGCTGCAGACTGCCAACTGCCCAAGAAACGCTGTCCCCTGCTGGAGGCGTGATCTCTGCCCGCTCGTCATCACCCCACCCTCGCTGTACACACTGAGTACTGGACAATTGTGTAACTCCCTCCTCTGGACGGATGTCTTCCTCCTCCATTGACTCCTCCTCATCCTCCTCACAAACGGTCCCCTGCCTACGCGTTTGTGAGGAACCACGTGGCGCTGACTGTCCAGAAGATGATGGAAATGGTGAATCCTCATCCTCCACCTCTTCCACAACATCATCCCTTAGCGCTTGCAGTGATTTTTCAAGCAGGCAGATAAGGGGGACAGTCATGCTGACTAGTGCATCATCTGCACTCGCCATCCGCGTGGAATAATCAAAGGGACGCAAAACCTGGCAGACGTCATTCATAGTGGCCCACTCTGTGGTTGTGAAGTCTGTACGGCGCTGACTGCGACTTTTTTGCGCCTGAAGCAGCTGGTACTCCATTACAGCTTGCTGCTGCTCACACAACCGCTCCAACATATGTAACGTGGAATTCCACCTGGTAGGTAGGTCACATATGATGCGATGTTCCGGCAGGCGGTGTCGGCGCTGCAGAGCCGCAATGCGCGCTTTTGCCGTGCTGGAACGCCGCAAGTGAGCACACTCTAGGCGGACCTTGTGCAGCAGTGCATCAAGATCCGGATAGTCCCTCAAAAAGCTCTGCACGACCAAATTGAGCACATGTGCCAGACATGGGATGTGAGTGAGGTTGCCGAGGCCCAGAGCTGCCACCAGATTTCGGCCATTATCACACACTACCATGCCTGGCTGGAGATTCGCTGGCACAAACCACACATCGCTCTCCTGCTTGATGGCATTCCAGAGCTCCTGCGCTGTGTGGCTACGATTCCCCAAGAAAATTAATTTCAAGACGGCCTGTTGACGTTTGGCCACGGCTGTGCTCATGTCGGTCGTAACAGGTACACGTTCATCACGGGTCCATGTGGAGGTGGACTGTGACGGCTCCTGCAGCGATGATTCTGAGGAACTGGTGTAAGAGGAGGAGTCAATGCGTACAGAATGGATTCCTGCAATCCTTGGAGTGGGCAGGACACGTCCTGCGCCACTCGCACGGTCTGTACCCGGCTCAACGACATTAACCCAATGGGCAGTGAGGGAAAGGTATCGCCCCTGTCCATGTTGACTGGTCCACGCATCGGTGGTGAGGTGGACCTTGCTACTGACGGCGTTCAGTAGCGCGTGTTTTATGTGTCCCTCCACATGCTTCTGCAGGGCAGGGACGGCTTGCCTGCTGAAGTAAAAGCGGCTGGGCACATTGTACTGTGGGACTGCCAATGACATCAAGTCACGGAAGCTGTCAGTCTCCACCAGCCTGAATGACAGCATTTCCAGTGACAGAAGTTTGGCAATGCCTGCAGTCAGAGCCTGTGCTCGTGGGTGGTTTGACGAGAAAGGCCGCCTTTTCTCCCATGCCTGTACTACCGATGGCTGTAGACTGGGCTGGGAGTGTGTGGATGACTGGGAAAGTGGCGCTGCGGGTGGAATTACAGCGGGTCTCTGGACAACAGGGGCAGAGGTTCTTCCACGGCGATCCTGGGAGGACGCCGAACCAGCTGCGTGTGAGGTAGAGGAAGAGGCAACACGAGCTGAAGAGGTGGTAGCTGCCGCTGTTGGTTGGCCTACCTCTTCAGTGTGTTTTTCTAACTCCGCCGGGTGCCTGTTGCGCACATGTTTCCACATGTTGGAGGTATTGAGGTTGCTGACATTTTTCCCTCTTTTGACTTTTTGATGACACACGTTGCATCTGACATAGCAAATGTCATCTGCAACTGTGTCAAAAAAGGACCAGGCACTGCAAGTCTTGGGAGCGCCCTTTTTGGCTTTTGGAAGAGACATGCTCCTAACGGGTGCCAAAGCGGAGGCTGCAGGATCCGCAGTCTTCCCCCTCCCTCTCCCTCTTTGGGCCGTACGGGGAATCTCTTCCTCAGAGCTGCTCCCACCACCTTCCTGTCCCTCACGCCAAGATGGGTCGAGGACCTCATCATCTACACTACCCTCTGCCCCCAACTGCTCCTCCTGGGTAGTCTCAGCAGCAGAGCACGCACCAGTAAGTGGCACCTGAGTGTCATCATCAGCTGATGCGGCCTGCGATGTGGTGACCGGAGCCACTGGCCCACCCGCCTCTTCAGAGGAAGACAGAAAAAGCTGTTGGGCATCACTGCACCCTGCCTCTTCTTCCATTTCTCCAATGCTGCTTGGCTGGCCCCCTGTTTCCAAGCCAAGAGATTCAGAGAACAGAAGTAGAGACGGCTCCTGTCCTGGGCTCTCTGTCTGCCTGGGCAATTTGGCAGGTGGTGAAGAGACAGATGGCTGCTCTCCAGTGCTCTGTGTCTGAGAGGATGTGGCACTAATGGAAGTTGATGCATTAGCTGCCATCCATCCGACAACAGCTTCAATTTGTTCTTCACGCAGCAGCGGTGTACGGCGCTCGGACACAAAGCTTCGCATGAACGACTGTTGCCTGGTGAAAGTGGGTGCTGATGAGTCACCGGTGCCCGCAGCAGGCACAGAATCCCCACGTCCCCTCCCTGCTCCGCGACGGCTCCCACGCCCCCGTGCCTTACTCACTGCCTTCTTCATCTTGGTTGACTGATAAAGATAAGCAGAAAAGTACTAACGGATTTGTGTGCTTATTCCTGAGCAACTCCTCCTAACAGGTATAAGAAGCACTAATTATCTAAAGTGTGGACTAGACTTTAATATGAGCTAATGTGGCCTACAGAAATGTAAAGTGGTGTAACTGGTGTGTTTGGTGAACTTTATTATTTATTTATTTTTTGGGGGCTGAACTGACAACAGATAGAGCTGCAGTCACACGGAGACCGTGCAGACAGACGTAAACGGCGCTACAAGGCCCAAAAACCCTCCTCTACTTTATCCTATGTAGTGTTTTTCCACAAATTAGCTGGAGACGGGTGGAAAGACACTAATAGGATTTTTTTGAATAAATTAGCAGCAGACTACACTATTTGGAAAAAAAAGAAAATTGATTTGGCGGTATGACGCAGTGAAAAACCCTGAGCTGGAGACAACCAGGCTATAGCTGCTCACAGATTACAGGGCGAGCTGCAGTCACACGGAGACCGTGCAGACAGCCGTAAACGGCGCTGCAAGGCCCAAAAACCCTCCTCTACTTTATCCTATGTAGTGTTTTTCCACAAATTAGCTGGAGACGGGTGGAAAGACACTAATAGGATTTTTTTAAATTAATTAGCAGCAGACTACACTACTTTGAAAAAAAAGAAAATTGATTTGGCAGTATGACGCAGTGAAAAACCCTGAGCTGGAGACAACCAGGCTATAGCTGCTCACAGATTACAGGGCGAGCTGCAGTCACACGGAGACCGTGCAGACAGCCGTAAACGGCGCTGCAAGGCCCAAAAACCCTCCTCTACTTTATCCTATGTAGTGTTTTTCCACAAATTAGCTGGAGACGGGTGGAAAGACACTAATAGGATTTTTTTAAATTAATTAGCAGCAGACTACACTACTTTGAAAAAAAAGAAAATTGATTTGGCGGTATGACGCAGTGAAAAACCCTGAGCTGGAGACAACCAGGCTACAGCTGCTCACAGATTACAGGGCGAGCTGCAGTCACACGGAGACCGTGCAGACAGCCGTAAACGGCGCTGCAAGGCCCAAAAACCCTCCTCTACTTTATCCTATGTAGTGTTTTTCCACAAATTAGCTGGAGACGGGTGGAAAGACACTAATAGGATTTTTTAAAATTAATTAGCAGCAGACTACACTACTTTGAAAAAAAAGAAAATTGATTTGGCGGTATGACGCAGTGAAAAACCCTGAGCTGGAGACAACCAGGCTACAGCTGCTCACAGATTACAGGGCGAGCTGCAGTCACACGGAGACCGTGCAGACAGCCGTAAACGGCGCTGCAAGGCCCAAAAACCCTCCTCTACTTTATCCTATGTAGTGTTTTTCCACAAATTAGCTGGAGACGGGTGGAAAGACACTAATAGGATTTTTTTGAATAAATTAGCAGCAGACTACACTACTTGGGAAAAAAAAAAAAAAAAGGAACAGTATGAGGCAATGAACCACCCTCCCTGAACTGAATACAACCAACTATGGATGGCCTATGTGGCTGCACTCAGACTAGAGAGTGGGCTGCACTCACACACACACACACACAGACCCTGCAGATCGCTGTGAAAACAGCGCTACAAGGCAAAAGCAAGGTGAATAGTAGGTGAACACAGCGGTTGCTAAATTAGCCTTTGGAAAGCACAAAGAAGCAAATCGCTATCTCTAAACTGTCCCTCAGTCAGCAAACAGCGTCCTGTCACTAACTGAATTCACAGCAGAGTGATCGCAAAATGGCGCCAGCGACTTTTAAACTGCATCATGACATCATTACACCAGCCAATCACAGCCTTGCCAGTAGTTTCATGCCCTCCATGCTAAACAGGATGTGCCCACACTTGGAATCAATCTCATTGGCTGAATTTCTGCTTTTTGAATCTTAGAACTTCCGATTCCGGTATCCGATACGCGGCAAGTATCGGAATCCCGGTATCGGAATTCCGATACCGCAAGTATCGGCCGATACCCGATACTTGCGGTATCGGAATGCTCAACACTAGTCAGGGCAAAAGATGTCGATATGTCCTAAAGCAACCTCCTCTGGCAAAGAAAACAGCGGCTATGCTGGCATCTAAAAGAAATCGTGTGTACATAGTCTCAATGTAAAATCTCTTGCAAATGGAAACTTTGATGGACTTTATAAGTTGCAGGGACAGGTTGGTGGAGTTCAACTCTCAGGAGCTATCAAGCTAGGCAACAAAATACATAATGGATAGATAATTGTTGAGTTGACTGATTTATCTAATGTCTGCAAGATACACTGACAGTCAATGTTCATAAAAGTCCAACCTGGCTTTCCCCTGTCAGGTATTTTGATGTCTGATATTTTAAACTAGATGGAGGCCTGATGCTATCGCATCGGCAGGGCGGTAATGTCACGAAGGGGGCAGGCTTGCGGCGCTGTTGTTGCCTAATGCATCCTGTCTAATCTAATGACTTTTGCATCAGGGGATTAATGTGCTTGACGCCTACTTTTATATGCATTATTTTTGTCCCCGTGATGCTGTTGCTCTTCAAGAGTCTCATTTGCCCTTTGTTGTCTTTGACATTATGCCTTTGCTGCGTTCCTTTCATTGTCATTGGCGTACTTTTATGAGGAGCCATGTTGGCATTGATATTTGCTTTTCAAAGGGGTTTTCATACGAACAAAAGCTAATTTTAAAAATTTTCTGTGTCTGACCGTATACAGAAAATACCGCAGCTCCTGGGCAGGGGAGGAAGCAAAAGACAATACTGACATTACAGAAGGAGATCGCAGAGAATACATTTTGTGACGTAAAATATTTTTTTAAAACAGTGAGTGAAATATTTTACCTCACAAAATGCATCCACTGTGATCCTCTGCTGTAATGTCAGTATTGTCTTTTGCTTCCCCCCCTGCACAGGAGATGTGGTATGCTCCGTACATGGTCAGAGACACTCACCCCTGTGTCTGACCATGTACAGAACATACCACAGCTCCTTGGCAGGGGAGAAAGCAAAAGAACATACTAACATTACAGCAGAAGATCGCAGAGGCTACATTTTGTGAGGTAAAATATTTTTTAAAAACAGTCAGTGAAATATTTTACCTCACAAAATGAATCCACTGTGATCTCCTGCTGTAATGTCAGCATTATCTTTTGCTTCCTCCCCTGGCCAGGAGATGGGGTATGCTCAGTACACGGTAAGACACAGTCAATTTTTAAAATGAACTTTCGTTCATGGGAAAACCCCTTTAATGTGACCGGCTTCCTCTGCCTGTAGACACATCACGCATCTGCCGCCTGGATCAGCCAAATGATTCACTGCATCTGTGCGTAGTTTGCGCAGGCGCAGTAAATCAGACCGCCGCCATCTTTGTGCAGACAGATAGCGGCGGTCACTTTAAAACTGTACATGCACTCCTCCTGTACAAAGATGGCAGCAGTCAGTGAATCATTCAGCTGATTCCGGTGGCGGTGTGTTCGCAATGGTGTTCCACTGGTGGTACCGCGCAAGAGGCTGCGTGAGTTTGAGTGTGTGAATGTGTGGTGCGTATGGCGTATAGAGTGTGTGTGTGGTGCGTATATAGTGTGTGTGTGTGTGTGTGTGGTGCAGCGGTATTCTGCTGGTGGTACCGTGCAATAGGTTGGTACCAGCAGCAGTTTCCATATTGAAACACCCATCACTTGGATGTCCCAATATGACGGTCGTGAACTTCCTCGGCTTGAAATTCTGGGATACGGTGACGTCTGGACAGAACAGGAAATGAAAACATTACAAGGCAATTACATAAACAGATGAGTTTTCTTGGAGCCAAACTCTGATAGCCTATGATATTCCTTTTACATTTCTTAGACAGTAAACATTTTATCAGTAAACAAATGTATAATGATCTGTTTACCTCATGATTGTACAGTACTAATCAAAAGTGTGGACATGCTGTTCATGCAATGGTTTTCCTTGTTCATGGCACAATGTGCACATTATAGTTTTAGACTGAAGGCAGCAAAACCACAAAAGAACACATATGTAAATAAGGAGTAAATGAACACATATAATACCAACTAGAATATTTGTTAAACTTCAGATTCCTCAATGTAGCCCTCCTATTATTCACTTGACAGCATTACAGCCCCTTTGCATTCTCAAGCAGGTCGTCAAATAGAATGTCTTCCAACAGTCTTGAAGGCGATCCCAGAGGTGCTGAACACTTATTGGCTGATTTGCCTTCACTTTATGTCTAACTCATCCTTCAAAATCTCTGTTGGGTTGAGGATGAGTGAATGTGGAGGCTAATGTTATGTGACACAGCTCCCATCTCTCCCTATCTTGGTTATATAGCCCTTATATAGCCTGGAGGTTTTGGGTCACTGTCCTGTTGCTACACAAATTATGTTTTTTACTAAGGGAAATCCAGATGTGATGGCATGTCATTGCAGAATTCTGTGGTAGCCATGCTGGGAAAGTGTAGCTTGAATTTGGAATAAAGAAAAAACAGTGGCAATATCACACTGGCTCCTCCATGATTCATGGTGGGCCCCACACATATATAAACCAACCACTATCTTTTCTGCATCTCACAAAGACATGGTAGTTGTTACCAAACATCTTAAATTTGACTCATCAGACCAAAGTACAGATTTCATCTAATCTGATGTCAAGTCCTTGTGTTGTTTGTCCAAACAAGTCTCTTCTTATTTGTAGTCGACTGTAGTGGCGGTTTTGCTGCAATGCAACCATAAAGTCCCGCTTCTCACAGTCTTCTCTGGACAGTTGATGTTCAGATGTGTCTGCTACTTGATACCTGTGCATAATTTATGAGGTGCTGTTAGTTTGCAGTTTTGAGGCTGCTGACTCTGATGAACTTATCCTCTGCAGCAGTGGTCTTTCTTGGTTTTCTTTAACAGGGTGGTCCTCATAAGAGCCAATTTCATCAAAGCAATTTGATGATTTTCATAACTGCACTTGACGATATCTTCAAGGTTTTAGCAATTATCCGAATTGACTGAACTGTCTGCATTAAATTAATTATAGACTCTCGTTTCTCTTTATTTTGTTAAGTAGTTCTTGCCATATTCTAGCTTAGAAAAGTTGTGAAAGCGCTCAGCACTGTATGGAGCAGTGTACCAACACTGCCTCAGCAAAACACACCTGATGGTCACAAACACTTTATGAAGGCCGGCGATTCCACATATGAACATCCTAGCGGATGTATGGAATGTAACTGCTTGAAAGAATACCAAAGGTATGTAAAGCTGCCATCAAAGAGAATCTAAGGTTTAATACACTTTCTGGTTTGTTTTATGTTTTTTACTCCTTGGGTCTAATTCATAATTTGCCATTTATTAAAGTCACTTTTCTTTTTTTGTCTTTTGGTATTCGCTGACTTTGTTTTGCTCCAAGTTCTTCAAAATAGCACGCGTGGTTCATGAATTTGGCACAAAATAAAAAAAAGCCTCTTTATTTTTGTCTTTGAACATTTTTTGCGACTTTTTAACACCAAAAGTTGCAAATCTTTTAAAAAGTTGCAAAAATATGCCAATTTGAAAACTCCAGAAACCTTTCTCTAGTTATGGACTCAAATAAGATGCGCTAAAAAAATGTGACATTTGGTAAAAGATTCATTTCATGAATCTGTCTATAACATCTGGTTAAGCAAAGTTTTTGAGGATAAATTAAAAGAAGACTTAAATTAAAGAGAGACAACTTAAAAAGTGGCCCAAAACTTTTAGAGAATAAGGTGCAAATACTAAAGATACTAATAAGGAGCAAATTGCTCCAGAAAAATGAAGACACAGCAATGATGGATCGGGGACATTGTCTCTCATATGGAAGGCTCTGCTTGATCAAGTGACAAATCCACTTGTTCGAATTTCTTACCACCTACTATCTTTTCAGATCACCTCAGTAAGGTCAATGGTGTAAATATTTTTTATCTCCTACTTGTTTCTTGTGACTAAATCCTGTGCTGTGTAGGGTCCATTATTTAAGTGACTTGAGAGTTTTTCCTTGCTGATATATGAGGCTTCTCTGAGCGAAGTGTATGTAATGATGAAATGTTCTCCGGCTATATGCGATCATGCCGCTGAAGCATCTGCTTATTTGAATTCTACAGCAATTTCTCAGATGAGATAAAATTTGATAACAAACAGAATATTTTGCATCTTTTTGCGTAATTTACAGAATGTGCAATTTATCAGGAAAATCTGATGGAGTTGAAGAGAGATCAGGCGACAGTATCCAAATGAGTGACATTTATGGTGGAGATTAGTCATAGAGATGGCTCCGGAGATTATAAGTAGCTGCTGCCAGGCTCTGACCTACAGATTAGTAAATAAAATCCACGTGAGTGGAATGCAGAATAGACTCGGACATATCAATTCTGGACACCGGCAATCATTTACCCTCTGTCTTCACTATAAAATATAAGTAATATACAGTGATAGAGAAGCTTGCTTTCTCCTGTGCCCCATTCTAGCCACGGTGAGGGGAGTACCGCTGGAGCACTTTGATCATCCCCTTAGGTTATAAAGGTAAATTTACACTGCATGATTATCGTGAGTGCGTACTACTAGGAACACTCGTTTCACGGTGATTGAACAGTGTAAACAAGCTGCCAATCAACCGACGAACAAACTAAATGCTCGTTCATCAGAGAAATGATTTCTCGGATGGCTTAAAATATCTTCATTTTCAAAAGCACATCTTAGGGATATGCATTGCAGAGAACAGTGGCAGCTAATGTGCAGAGAAAGATCTATGAATGATCAGTCTATCTTTAAAGAGAACCTGTCATCAGGATAATAATAATAATTTTATTTTTATAGCGCCAACATATTCCGCAGCGCTTTACAAATTATAGAGGGGATTTGTACAGACAATAGATATTACAGCATAACAAAAATCACAGTTCAAAATAGAGGAGTGAGGGCCCTGCTCGCAAGCTTACAAATCTATAGGAAAAAGGGAGACACGAGAGGTGCATGGTAACAATTGCTTTCGTTGTTCGGACCAGCCATAGTGTAAGGATCGAGTGTTCATGTAAAGCTGCATGAACCAGTTAACAGCCTAAGTATGTAGCAGTACAGACACAGAGGGCTATTAACTGCATGAAATATATGAGAACATCATGTGAAGAACATGATTAAGGTTTTTTTTTTGAATGGGCCACACAGGGATAGTTAGGTTAATGCGTTGAGGCGGTAGGCCAGTCTGAACAAATGCGTTCTTAGGGCACGCTTAAAACTGTGGGGATTGGGGATTAATCTTATTAAACTGGGTAGTGCATTCCAAAGAATTGGCGAAGCACGTGAAAAGTCTTGGAGATGGGAGTGGGAGGTTCTGATTATTGAGGATGTTAACCTCAGGTCATTAGCAGAATGGAGGTAGGGTGGTAGACTGAGACCAGGGAGGAGATGTAGAGTGGTGCTGAGCCATGGAGTGCTTTGTGGATGAGGGTTATAGTTTGGCACTGGATTCTTGAGTGGATGGGTAACCAGTGTAATGACTGGCACAGGGTAGAGGCATCGGTGTAATGGTTGGTGAGGAATATAATCCTGGCAGCAGCATTCAGGACAGATTGGAGCGAGGAGAGTTTGGTAAGAGGGAGGCCAATTAAGAGAGTTACAATAGTCCAGACGAGAATGAATGAGTGAAACAGTAAGGCTGCCATCACACTAGCAGTATTTGGTCAGTATTTTACATCAGTATTTGTAAGCCAAAACCAGGAGTGGAACAATTGGAGGAAAAGTGTAATAGAAACATATGCACCACTTCTGCATTTATCACCCACTCCTCGTTTTGGCTTACAAATACTGATGTAAAATACTGACCAAATACTGCTAGTGTGACGGCAGCCTAAGAGTTTTCACAGTGTCGAAAGTAAGAAAAGGGTGAATTCTAGAAATGTTTTTGAGATGCAGATAAGAAGAGCGAGCCAATGATCGGATGTCGGGGGTGAAGGAAAGCTCAGAATCAAGGATGACCCCAAGGCAGCGGGCATGTTGCTTGGGAGTAATGGTGGAACCACACACAGAGATGGCAATGTCAGGCAAAGGTAGATTAGTAGAGGGAGAGAACACGAGGAGTTCAGTTTTTGACAGGTTCAGTTTCAGATAGAGTGAGGAAATGATGTTAGAGACGGCGGTAAGACAATCGCGTGTTTTCTAAAAAGGCAGGCGTGATATCAGGAGAAGAAGTGTATAATTGGGTGTCATCAGCATAGAGATGGTACTGGAAACCAAATCTACTGATTGTTTGTCCAATAGGGGCAGTATACAAAGAGAAGAGGAGGGGGCTTAGGACTGATCCTAGAGGAACCCCAACAGTAAGGGGAAGGTGAGAGGAGGAGGAACCAGCAAAAGATACAGTGAAGGAGCGGTCAGAGAGGCCGATGGAGCGGAGCATAGTGAGGAGGAGCTGATGATCCACAGTATCAAATGCTGCAGAGAGATCCAAGAGAATTAGCATGGAGTAGTGACCATTAGATTTAGCTGTTAGTAGATCATTAGAGATTTTAGTGAGGGCAGTTTCAGTGGAGTGTAAAGAGCAGAAACCAGATTGAAGAGGGTCGAGAAGAGAGTTATCTGAGAGATAGCGGATTAGACGGGAATGGACCAGGCATTCGAGGAGTTTAGAGATGAAGGGAATATTAGAGACAGGTCTATAATTAGCGGCGCAGTTTTGATCGAGGGATGGTTTTTTAAGTAATGGGTGTATGATGGCATGCTTAAATGAGGAGGGAAAAATACCGGAAGAGAGAGAAAGGTTGAATATTTTTGTTAGGTGAGAGGTGACTGCCGGGGAAAGGGACTGGAGGAGATGTGATCACTGGTGCAAGTGGTCGGGCGAGAAGATGCAAGGAGCTTGATTACTTCTTCTTCTGTAACTGGTTCAAAGTCAGAGAGTGAACTGGATGCAGTGGGGGAGGGAGGACAGTGCATGGTATGAAGGGATTGGGAGATAATTTCCTGTCGAATGTGGTCAATTTTTTCTTTGAAGTAATTGGCCAGATCGTCAGCGCGGAGATCCATGGTTGGGGCCTGCACTCTTGGGTTGAGTAGGGAGTGGAAAGTGTCAAAGAGACGTTTAGGGTTATTGGACAGCGAGGTGATGAGGGTGTTAAAATAGGTTTGTTTGGAGAGGTGAAGGGCAGAGTTGTATGTTTTAAGCATAAACTTATAATGGATGAAATCTTCGGGTAGATAAAATTTTCTCCACAGACGTTCGGCGCACCTGGAGCACCGCTGTAGGAAACGTGTTTGCAGCGTGTGCCATGGTTGTCGCCATTTGTGCCAAGTTGTTCTATGTATAGGAGGTGCAATTTCATCCAGGGCACTTTGGAGGGTTTCATTGTAATGCTTCAGTGCAGAATATAGGATTATATATACATATACATATTAGTATGTTAAAATAAAGGTATTGATAATGGCGCTGTTATACTGAATTAATTGATACCTGCAGTGAAGAATCCCATAGCCTGGTTGTCGTTTAATCATTAGAAGCTTTTAGTGCATTGGGATGGGACTGTGGACCAGGACTGTCTGTCAGGACTAGGGTAGGGTCTTCGGCTCTGCTCCGGCCCCTCTGCTGCCTCTGGTGTCTGTATCTTTTTACTGTTTTAAATTTTGCGCCAGCACCATTCTATTCACAGACGGCGCTTGCACAGATTCATCACGTGAAGGGCTTCAATAAATTGGTGCCAGTGGCGGCACATGCTCACTTAGACTTCCGATAGTCTTCACTAAAATTGCGCCAATGGCGGCACATGCGCAGATTGAATAATAAATAATAATGGGCCTAACTTTTATGTGCTCTTTAGACTCACCTCACATCCATCCATCCATCCATCCATCCATCCATCCATCCATCCGAAAACTCTTTTAATTGATGTGTTTATCATGTTTAATCTAGAAGAAAACATAGTCACACAAATTTCTATCATTTTCTGTTGAGGTGAGATATGCAACCTTTCTACTTATCTTTTATATTTTAAGTCCTAAGCAAAATGTTTTTAATAATTTTCCATAATTTTGTAAATGTGTTTTTTCTGATGTTTGTATTATAAGATGTGTATGAGAATCAAGTGTTGATAATGAGGAGCGCAGGCTCCGTGTCCCCAGTACTATCCCAGCAATATGTATTTATACCTTTCATATGTATTTTTAGATCAAACCTTTTAGTGGCATAGACATTTGTTTCTATAGAAACAGCCACAGATTTTACTTCTGCACTTAGTGCCTAAAATTTGAGTATTTGTTGCTATGAATTAGAAATTTTAAGTAAATCCACCTACTCACATATGCTCTGGATGAAACTGGAGAATACACTGGGAATTCAGAATATAGCCATATGTTTGGGAGAACGTAATATGACTGAAATGTGACAAAGAGGAAGCATTACAGAACTTACAGTGTATTTGTAGTGTATGAGGAAGCGACGTCAGATGTACGGATGTTAGCTGTATGTTTGTTAGAATCGGGTCAAAAACAAACCTATATAAATGACGGCACCAGTAGGTATCAGTATACTAATAACAGCTGTGTGCAATAGCGTTTCCTTATTGTTGTTACAGAGTTACTATTTTACTTTTTACTTTATGTTAATGTACATAAAAAGATACTATTCGTAATCAGTACACGATAAATAATGTAAAGTACTGTATGTAGACAGTGACTTCACCAGCAGAATAGTGAGTGCAGCTCTATAATACAGTATGTAATTCAGGATCAGTACAGGATAAGTAATGTAATGTATGCACACAGTGACTGCACCAGCAGAATAGTGAGTGCAGCTCTGGAGCATAATCAGGGGCGGATTATAATAGGGTCAATCTGGGCGGTAGCCCAGGGCCCAGCTGTGTGGGGGGGCCCTTGGCTACGGCTCAGATTGCCCGCCGCCAGTCAGGGCATTACTGCCCTGACTGGCGTATGGGCCTGGTGGGCAGAGGGGGCCCGCATCGGTCTCATCTGCTCACCGGGCCCCTACCGGCGCTGCGGCAGTTTCACCTATTGACGTGCGGGCGCGCGCCCGCACGTCAATAGCTAACAGCCGCCAGCCAATTGGAGGCTGGCAGCTGAAGCTGGCTGCAGGTGCAGCACGCACGTCGCCGGCGTCTGACGTCATTGTCAGTCGCCGGCGAGTGCGAGCTGCTGGAGGGAGCTCGCCGCTGGAGCGCACAGGTCAGGTGAGGAGAACTCAGTTTTTTTTTTCTTTGCGAACGGCCAGATTGCTGGACACAATGGGGGCAATGCTGGAGAGGAGACACTGGGGCAGATTGCTGGACAGACTGGGGGCAATATTGGAGACACTGGGGCAGATTGCTGGATCATGCACTGTGGGCAATTTGCTGGACAGACTGGGGGCAATATGCTGCAGACACTGGGGCAGAATGCTGGACACACTGGGGCAGATTGCTGGACAGACTGGGGCAGAATGCTGGACACACTGGGGCAGAATGCTGGACACACTGGGGCAGATTGCTGGACACACTGGGGGCAATATGCTGGACATGCTGGGGGCAATATGATGGCGACACTGGGGCAGATTGCTGGACACACAGGGGGCAATATGCTGGAAAGACTGGGGCAGATTGCTGGACACACTGGGGCAGAATGCTGAACACACTGGGGCAGAATGCTGGACACACTGGGGGCAATATGCTGGAGACACTGGAGCAGAATGCTGGAAGCACTGGGGCAGATTGCTGGGCAGAATGCTGGACACACTGGGGCAATATGCTGGAGACACTGGGGGCAATATGCTGGACACACTTGGGCAGAATGCTGGACACACTAAGGCAGATTACTGGACACACTGGGGGCAATGCTGGAGAGGAGACACTGGGGCAGATTGCTGGACACACTGGGGGCAATATGCTGGACACACTGGGGGCAATATGCTGGACACACTGGGGGCAATATGCTGGACACACTGGGGCAGAATGCTGGACACACTGGGGCAGAATGCTGGAGACACTGGGGCAGATTGCTGAACACACTAGGGCAGATTGCTGAACACACTGGGGCAGAATGCTGGACACACTAAGGCAGATTACTGGACACACTGGGGGCAATGCTGGAGAGGAGACACTGGGACAGATTGCTGGACAGACTGGGGGCAATATTGGAGACACTGGGGCAGAATGCTGGACACACTGGGGGCAATATGCTGGACACACTGTGGCAGATTGCTGGACACACTGGGGCAATATGCTGGACACACTGGGGGCAATATGCTGGACACACTGGGGCAGAATGCTGGACACACTGGGGCAGAATGCTGGAGACACTGGGGCAGAATGCTGGAGACACTGGGGCAGATTGCTGGAGACACTGGGGGCAATATGCTGGAGACACTGGGGCAGAATGCTGGACACACTGGGGCAGATTGCTGGACAGACTGGGGGCAATATTGGAGACACTGGGGCAATATGCTGGAGACACCGGGGCAGATTGCTGGACACACTGGGGGCAATATGCTGGACACACTGGGGACAATATGCTGGACACACTGGGGGCAATATGCTGGACAGACTGGGGCAGAATGCTGGACACACTGGGGCAGAATGCTGGACACACTGGAGCAGAATGCTGGGGGCAATATGCTAGAGACACTGGGGCATATTGCTGGACAGATTGGGGGCAATATTGGAGACACTGGGGCAGAATGCTGGACACACTGGGGCAGATTGCTGGGCACACTGGGGGCAATATGCTGGACACACTGGGGGCAGGACTGGAGGCATGGGCAGAATGTAGATACGGGGCATGATTGGAGACACAGGGCAGAATGAAAGATATGGGGCAGGATAGGATCATGGGGCAGGATGGATACGATGGAGACAGATGGGGCAGGATGGGGAGACACTGGGGCAGATTGCTGGACAGACTGGGGGCAATATTGGAGACACTGGGGCAGATTGCTGGATCATGCACTGTGGGCAATTTGCTGGACAGACTGGGGGCAGAATGCTGGACACACTGGGGCAGAATGCTGGACACACTGGCGCAGATTGCTGGACACACTGGGGGAAATATGCTGGACACACTGGGGGCAATATGCTGGACATGCTGGGGACAACATGATGGCGACACTGGGGCAGATTGCTGGACACACAGGGGGCAATATGCTGGACAGATTGGGGCAGATTGCTGGACACACTGGGGCAGAATGCTGAACACACTGAGGCAGAATGCTGGACACACTGGGGGCAATATGCTGGAGACACTGGAGCAGAATGCTGGACACACTGGGGCAGATTGCTGGACAGACTGGGGGCAATATTGGAGACACTGGGGCAGAATGCTGGACACACTGGGGCAATATGCTGGAGACACTGGGGGCAATATGCTGGACACACTGGGGCAGATTGCTGAACACACTGGGGGCAATATGCTGGACACACTGGGGGCAATATGCTGGACACACTGGGGCAGAATGCTGGACACACTGGGGCAGAATGCTGGAGACACTGGGGAAGATTGCTGAAAACACTGGGGCAGAATGCTGGACACACTAAGGCAGATTACTGGACACACTGGGGGCAATGCTGGAGATGAGACACTGGGGCAGATTGCTGGACAGACTGGGGGCAATATTGGAGACACTGGGGCAGAATGCTGGACACACTGGGGGCAATATGCTGGACACACTGGGGCAGATTGCTGGACACACTGGGGGCAATATGCTGGACACACTGGGGGCAATATGCTGGACACACTGGGGCAGAATGCTGGACACACTGGGGCAGAATGCTGGAGACACTGGGGAAGATTGCTGAACACACTGGGGCAGAATGCTGGACACACTAAGGCAGATTACTGGACACACTGGGACAATGCTGGAGAGGAGACACTGGGGCAGATTGCTGGACAGACTGGGGGCAATATTGGAGACACTGGGGCAGAATGCTGGACACACTGGGGGCAATATGCTGGACACACTGGGGCAGATTGCTGGACACACTGGGGGCAATATGCTGGACACACTGGTGGCAATATGCTGGACATGCTGGGGACAATATGATGGCGACACTGGGGCAGATTGCTGGACACACAGGGGGCAATATGCTGGACAGATTGGGGCAGATTGCTGGACACACTGGGGCAGAATGCTGAACACACTGAGGCAGAATGCTGGACACACTGGGGGCAATATGCTGGAGACACTGGAGCAGAATGCTTGACACACTGGGGCAGATTGCTGGACAGACTGGGGGCAATATTGGAGACACTGGGGCAGAATGCTGGACACACTGGGCAATATGCTGGAGACACTGGGGGCAATATGCTGGACACACTGGGGCAGAATGCTGGACACAATAAGGCAGATTACTGGACACACTGGGGGAAATGCTGGAGAGGAGACACTGGGGCAGATTGCTGGACAGACTGGGGGCAATATTGGAGACACTGGGGCAGAATGCTGGACACACTGGGGGCAGAATGCTGGACACACTGGGGCAGATTGCTGGACACACTGGGGGCAATATGCTGGACACACTGGGGCAGAATGCTGGAGACACTGGGGAAGATTGCTGAACACACTGGGGCAGAATGCTGGACACAATAAGGCAGATTACTGGACACACTGGGGGCAATGCTGGAGAGGAGACACTGGGGCAGATTGCTGGACAGACTGGGGGCAATATTGGAGACACTGGGGCAGAATGCTGGACACACTGGGGGCAATATGCTGGACACACTGGGGCAGATTGCTGGACACACTGGGGGCAATATGCTGGACACACTGGGGGCAATATGCTGGACACACTGGGGCAGAATGCTGGACACACTGGGGCAGAATGCTGGAGACACTGGGGAAGATTGCTGAACACACTGGGGCAGAATGCTGGACACACTAAGGCAGATTACTGGACACACTGGGACAATGCTGGAGAGGAGACACTGGGGCAGATTGCTGGACAGACTGAGGGCAATATTGGAGACACTGGGGCAGAATGCTGGACACACTGGGGGCAATATGCTGGACACACTGGGGCAGATTGCTGGACACACTGGGGGCAATATGCTGGACACACTGGGGGCAATATGCTGGACATGCTGGGGGCAATATGATGGCGACACTGGGGCAGATTGCTGGACACACAGGGGGCAATATGCTGGACAGACTGGGGCAGATTGCTGGACACACTGGGGCAGAATGCTGAACACACTGAGGCAGAATGCTGGACACACTGGGGGCAATATGCTGGAGACACTGGAGCAGAATGCTGGACACAGTGGGGCAGATTGCTGGACAGACTGGGGGCAATATTGGAGACACTGGGGCAGAATGCTGGACACACTGGGGTAATATGCTGGAGACACTGGGGGCAATATGCTGGACACACTGGGGCAGAATGCTGGACACACTAAGGCAGATTACTGGACACACTGGGGGCAATGCTGGAGAGGAGACACTGGGGCAGATTGCTGGACAGACTGGGGGCAATATTGGAGACACTGGATAAGAATGCTGGACACACTGGGGGCAATATGCTGGACACACTGGGGGCAATATGCTGGACACACTGGGGGCAATATGCTGGACACACTGGGGGCAATATGCTGGACACACTGGGGCAGAATGCTGGACACACTGGGGCAGAATGCTGGAGACACTGGGGAAGATTTCTGAACACACTAAGGCAGATTACTGGACACACTGGGACAATGCTGGAGAGGAGACACTGGGGCAGATTGCTGGACAGACTGGGGGCAATATTGGAGACACTGGGGCAGAATGCTGGACACACTGGGGGCAATATGCTGGACACACTGGGGCAGATTGCTGGACACACTGGGGGCAATATGCTGGACACACTGGGAGCAATATGCTGGACACACTGGGGCAGAATGCTGGACACACTGGGGCAGAATGCTGGAGACACTGGGGCAGAATGCTGGAGACACTGGGGCAGATTGCTGGAGACACTGGGGGCAATATGCTGGAGACACTGGGGCAGAATGCTGGACACACTGGGGCAGATTGCTGGACAGACTGGGGGCAATATTGGAGACACTGGGGCAATATGCTGGAGACACTGGGGCAGATTGCTGGACACACTGGGGAAAATATGCTGGACACACTGGGGGCAATATGCTGGACACACTGGGGGCAATATGCTGGACCGACTGGGGCAGAATGCTGGACACACTGGGGCAGAATGCTGGACACACTGGAGCAGAATGCTGGGGGCAATATGCTATAGACACTGGGGCATATTGCTGGACAGATTGGGGGCAATATTGGAGACACTGGGGCAGAATGCTGGACACACTGGGGCAGATTGCTGGGCACACTGGGGGCAATATGCTGGACACACTGGGGGCAGGACTGGAGGCATGGGCAGAATGTAGATACGGAGCATGATTGGAGACACAGGGCAGAATGAAAGACATGGGGCAGGATAGGATCATAGGGCAGGATGGATACGATGGAGACAGATGGGGCAGGATGGGGAGATCATATGGGGTAGAATGGATACTCGTGAGGGCAGGATGCGAGAACATATGGCTGGAGCCAGGAATGAGATACACGGGGCAGGATGGGGAATATTATTACCATAGGGGCTAATTAAGGGATATTATTACTGCAGTGATGTATTTATTTTATTTTTTGAGTATATTGTCTTAAATGGGGGGGCGGTCCTGTTACTGTGCAGAGTGACACTATATCGCATTTTTTTCTTCATGTGGTGTAATGTAGAAGTTGGGAAAAATTAAGTAATGTGTTCTGCAAGCGGAGCTCGAGATAAACTGTGTTATTTCCTGCAGAAATGAGCCCTGGCTGGAAGAAATTATGGCGGTCTGTGCTGGATGAAGGACTTCACCTAGAGACGTCAGTGGTGAGTCAGTGTTACCTATACACTGAAACTATACACTGTATACTATATACAGAGGTCCTGTGTATAATGTCACCACTCACCAGTGATCACTGTATAACCTCTACACAGACACTGCATACTAAGTACAGATCTCCTGTGAATACTGTCACTTATGGTGATAGTATTGTGTTTTTTTGTTTTTTTTTATCACTGATCAGTATTGTAGTATTCAGTCGCTATGTGGTGGTAATATGTGGTATGGAAATGGTGTAGCGGTATTTGTTCCTTGTATGTGATATTATTCGATCACTGTGGTTGTAATTTGTGGTCTGGTCATAGTGCGGTGGTATTTGTTCCTTGTATGTGATATTATTGGTCATTTTAAAAATTGAAAAATAAATCATAATATACCTAAATTGTATTGCATATTTTAACAAATATTTAATAGGTTACAGTAGAGTAGGGCCTGGCCAAAAGTGTCTACCGTGTTATGGTGGCGGCTTACAAAATCTGTGTCACATGACCCCATCACATGACCCCGTCACATGACCGGGGGGGGGCCACAGTGTCTGAACAGCCCGGGGCCCTGGCTACCCTTAATCCACCCCTGAGTATAATACAGGATGTAACTCAGGATCAGTACAGGATAAGTAATGTAATGTATGTACACAGTGACTCTGCCAGCAGAACAGTGAGTGCAGCTCTGGGGTATAATACAGGATGTAACTCAGGATCAGTACAAGATAAGTAATGTAATGTATGTACACAGTGACTTCACCAGCAGAATAGTGAGTGCAGCTCTGGAGTATAATACAGGATGTAACCCAGGATCAGTACTGGATAAGTAATGTAATGTATGTACACAGTGACTCCACCAGCAGAATAGTGAGTGCAGCTCTGGGGTATAATACAGGATGTAACTCAGGATCAGTACAGGATAAGTAATGTAATGTATGTACACAGTGACTCCACCAGCAGAATAGTGAGTGCAGCTCTGGGGTATAATACAGGATGTAACTCAGGATCAGTACAGGATAAGTAGTGTAATGTATGTACACAGTGACTGCACCAGCAGAATAGTGAGTGCAGCTCGCATAATACAATAATGTAAAGGCTTTATTTTCTGAGCACATGTCTAATCTTTCTGCTTCAGCTACTCAGAATCATGTAGATAAGTGTAACTACTAGTGATGAGCGAGTGTACTCATTGCTCGGGTTTTCCTGAGCACGCTCGGGTGACCTCCGAGTATTTGTTAATGTTCGGAGATTTCGTTTTCATCACCTCAGCTGAATGATTTACAGCTATTAGCCAGGCTGAGTACATGTGGGGGTTGCCTGGTTGCTAGGGAATCCTCACATGTAATCAAGCTGGCTAATAGCTGTAAATAATTCAGCTGCGTGATGAAAACTTAAATTATCTCCGAACACTAACAAATACTCGGGGGTCACCCGAGCATGCTCGGGAAAACCCGAGCAAGGAGTACATTCGCTCATCACTAGTAACTACTTTTCAGTGCAACAAGCTTCCTTTTATAACGTACTGTTATCCCCTCCTTCAGCTCTGAGACCGCTACATTTGTAAATAATAGGATACATTATTGCGACAGATCATTTTTTTGTTATGTGAAATTATTCTTTTTTCACTCTATCTTGTTCTTTGAAAAGTGAAAATGTTCTCCTTGCTGTCCCACACAGCCAATATTTCTTGCCAGCTGCTATTTGCGGCATGCAGGCCCATGGCATTCTTAGCTGTTCTGTAATAAACAAAGCAGAAGCCATGGCACGTAGGGGTAGTAAAAGTTGACTAGAAACTGTCACTGGAATAATTTTTTAATAAATTATAGTAACAAGTGTCTGGTGTTTTCATTGTACTTTACCTGCAGACTTCGATGCACCACCTGACGTTACCTATAGTATATTTGCGTGTATCCCTCCCTCACTTAGTGTGTTGTAGGGCAAATGTGTGACAGGTCTCATTGCTCAGGTAGAAATTAAAATAGCAGCCTAATGGCTTCCTGTTATCTCCATTGACCCCGCATTCACCCGCTCATATCATGAAATGCTGTATTTGAATGTATTATTGCCTTTAAATGTCAATGGAAGGAAGATGTATGAATAACACTCATTGTGAATGCTAAGTGCTTCCACCAGCGCTGAGTGCCCTTCCAATCTGAGCCATACATGACATTATCTGACTGAAGCTTCATCAGTCCAAGAAAAGTGGCTTTATAGACAACAAACGATGAGTAAATACTGGTTTTGTTATTTGGAGGAATATTTCACCGACTGTTCCTGAAGCTGCAGGTCTTGTGGATTCCTTGATGTAAATCCAACTTCAGTTGCAGAGCAATTTACAGCAAAATATAATAGACCGGGCATGCTACTTTGGCCTAAATGCCCCATTAAGACCAGATGATAATCGAGAATAAGTGTTTGTTAGAAAACTCGTTTGCTGATTATTGGTTTGTGTAAACATCCCGGTAATCACCCGACAAACGAACATAATTCTTGTTTGTTGGGTGATTGAATTGTTCTTCTATTCATTAAAATCATCATTATTAGCACTCATGCACATGGCCGTATTTGTGGACTGAGTACGATCTGACAAAAACATTAGATCAGACACACACGGACCAATGTTATTCTGTTGAGTCGTACACATTTCTGATATTTTTTCATCAGTCTGGCTCTTTCAGAACATGTCTGAGTTTTATCCGATATTTAGATTGCACAATCGGCAATGCAAGTCAATGAGTCCATTAAAAACTCAGATGACCTCTGTGTGCAGCTCGATTTCCACGAGCTGATAGAATGGAGAAGAAGGAGACATTTTTCTCTCCATCTTCTCCTTATCTGAGAGAATCAGATCACACTATGAGTTTAATCAGATTTTGATTTGCAAAATTGACCCGATTCTCTTGGATGAGAGAATATACAGTTGTGTGATCCTAGCCTTAGTAGCATAGATTATCATGTTACGGGTGGCACAAAAAATGATTAAACAGGACAATCTGACTGAACATGACACTGAACAAAGAATTGAACACCTCACCAGTTATCTGAATAAATATATTTCTAAAGTTGTTATTGACATGAAATTCTCACCATATGTCGGTAACAACTAGTGTTGAGTGATACCTTCCTATACTTCCGATACTTGAAAGTATCGGTATCGGATAGTATCGGCCGATACCCGAAAAATATCGGATATCGCCGATACCGATACCCAATACCAATACAAGCCAATGGGACTCAAGTATCGGAAGGTATCCTGGATGGTTCCCAGGGTCTGAAGGAGAGGAAACTCTCCTTCAGGCCCTGGGATCCATATTCATGTAAAAAATAAAGAATTAAAATAAAAAATATGGATATACTCACCCGTCCGGGGGCCCCTGGACCTTACCGATTGTAACCGGCAGCCTCCGTTCCTAAGAATGAGCAGTTTAAGACCTTCGATGATGTCGTGGCTTGTGATTGGTCGCGTGCCGCTCATGTGACCGCTCACGTGACCAATCACAGGCCGCGATGTCATCGCAGGCCCTAAACTGAGGAGTTTAGGACCTGCGATGATGTCGCGGCCTGTGATTGGTCGTGTGAGCAGTCACATGAGTGGCACGCGACCAATCACAAGCCGCGACGTCATCGAAGGCCCTTCACGCGCTCATTCTTAGGAACGGAGGCTGCTGGTTACAGCGGTAAGGTCCAGGGGCCGCTGGAGAGGTGAGTATATCCATATTTTTTATTTTAATTCTTTATTTTTTACATGAATATGGATCCGATTCCGATTTCCGATATCACAAAAGTATCAGAACTCGGTATCGGAATTCCGATACCGCAAGTATCGGCCGATACCCGATACTTGCGGTATCGGGATGCTCAACACTAGTAACAACCCATCCAATCCACACAAGCAAATAAATTAAATCATAGATATCCATAAATTAAGTTATGTGTAATAATTATAAATGACAAAGGAAAAAGTATTGAACACATGAAGAAAGAGAGGTGAAAAAAGCCATGGAAAGTCATGACACCAGCTGAACTCTATGGCCATGTTCACACGCTGCGGTTTTTACCGCGGAACCGCCGCGATTTTGATGCTGCGGGTCCGCAGCAGTTTCCATAGCGTTTACATTAACATGTAAACCCTATGGAAACCGCAAACCGCAGTGCACATGCTGCGGGAAAAACCGCGCAGAAACGCAGCGGTTTACAACCCGCAGCATGTCACTTCTTTGTGCAGAATCGCTGCGATTCTGCACCCATAGAAATGCATTGAACCGCTTACTTCCCGCATGGGGCTGTGCCCACGTTGCGGGAAGTAAGCGGATAATGTGCGGGTGGTACCCGGGGTGGAGGAGAGGAGACTCTCCTCCAGGCCCTGGGAACCATAAAATAGTGTAAAAAAAAGAATTAAAATAAAAAATGAAGCTATACTCACCTATCAGCGCTGCCCGCGGCCGTCCGGTCTCAGTTGCTGTGCCGAACAGGACCTGTGGTGACGTCGCGGTCACATGACCGTGATGACGCCGCGGTCACATGACCGTGACGTCACGAAGGTCCTTGTCGGCACAGCCGCTTGCAGCGCCGGGGAGATCGCGACGTCAGAGGGTGAGTATAGCCAATTTTTATTATTTTTTACATTACTATTGATGCTGCATATTGCTGCATATGCAGCATCAATAGTACAGCAGTAATCCCGCAGCGGAAACCGCGGAACAAGCCGCGATAAATCTGCAGGGATAACCACAGCGGTTTTGCCCTGCAGATTTTCAATTCCGCTGCGGGATTAACCCGCAGAGGAACCCGCAGCGTGTGAACATGGCCTAACATTAGAAAGCAATCCTTCAACTTAGGGAAAAATAATATCTGCTGGTTCAACTGATAAATAGGTGTCTCATTACCAAGGTGACACACAAGAAACATCTCATGATGGGTAAAACCAGTGAGCTGTCTCAACGCCTTAGCAACCTTATTGTTGCAAAACATACTGTCATGCTGCTGCAATCCTGGTAGATGCAGGCTTCACTAGATTGCAATAGAGAGGAAGCAGGTCTGCACCTAAACAGAGCTAACCTGCAGTGCAACAGTGAGGCTACAAAAGGTGGCAGAAAAATAGTCAAAACAGGCAGGGTCAAATCCTAGACTATAGCACAATATAAAAAGAATAAGCAAACTCGCAGTTAGAGACAAGCCAGCGGGTCAGTAACAGTCAGGAGCGGATAAGTCAAAAGACAAATGGCAGAAACCGGTCAGGATACACGCCAAGTCAAAACCAGTGAGTCTGCACACTAAATGGAAACACTGAGTCAAGACGGAAATGGGAAAACAGAGACACGGGTTCAGACAAGCAAACACAGCAGGACAAATCGGAGCAATCAGAGTCAGCTTACAGCAGCACTAGGCAGAAACTATAACTGACATGATCTGCAGGACACAGTGAGGCTAAATAGCAAACTTGAGACCAGACTGACGCTGAGAAAAGTTAACCCCTGACATGATCAGAGCGGGAAAAGGGGAGACAGGACTCAAAACACAGTCTGGATCATGACAGTACCCTCCTCTCAAGGGGGGCCACCGGACCCCCAGGTTTCCCAGATAAACACATATGAAGCGCCCGAACCAATCGATCAGCATGGACAGATCGCACTGGAACCCAAGATCGATCCTCAGGACCGTAACCCCTCCAATGGGCCAAATACTGAAGTGAATTGCCAACCATGAGAGAATCCACAATCCGCTCAACTTCATACTCTTTCTGACCATCCACAGAGCCAGGAGGCGGAGGGGATGGAGATCCAGCAGAGGAAGGTACAAATGTCTTAAGAAGGGACTTATGGAACACATTGGGGATCCGAAGTGACGGAGGTAGGTGTAAGCGAAAGGCAACTGGATTGACCATCTCAATGATCTCGTAAGGACCAATAAACCTGGGCCCTAGCTTAGTAGAAGGAACTTGCAGACGAATGTTCTTGGTAGACAACCACACTTTATCTCCTATCAGGAATATAGGTCCTATCGACTGTTGCTTGTCAGCAAAATGTTTACGTTTGCTCTGAGCCTCCCAAATGTTCTTCTGGATCTCCCCCCACACCTCCCCAACCGTTGAACTGCCATATCAGCCCCTGGACATCCTGAATCCAGCCTAGAAAATTCACCAAAATGGGGGCGAAAGCCGTAACTACAAAAGAACGGAGAGGTGCCAGTAGAATGGTTAATCTGATTATTACATGCAAACTCAGCCACTGGCAATGAAGAACATCAATCATCCTGATGAGACGTAGCAAGACACTGCAAAATCTGTTCAAGTGACTGATTGGTCCTCTCCGTCTGACCGTTGGTCTCGGGATGGTAGGCAGAGGAGAAGGTCAAACAAATACCCAAATTTTTACAAAATGCCCTCCAAAATGTGGAAACAAGTTGTACCCCTCTATCAGAAACCACACTCAAGGGCAATCCTGCCAGAGGTACAAAATGCACCTGTTTACTGAATATCAGTTCATTGCATAAGAAAGGAAGGAGGGCACTCACCGATCTGAAGCTTGACTTTGCTTTATTAAATGTGCATTAAAACATCATGACCGAAGGGCATGACCAAATTTTCATACAGCCTCTCGGAGGTGAGAAATGCTGTTTTCCAATCATCTCCTTCCCGAATGCGCATAAGGTTATATGTTCCCCTTAGATCGAGTTTGGAAAACCACTTAGCCCCAGACAATTGGTTATAAAGATCTGGAATGAGTGGGAGAGGTTAGGTATTTCTCACCGTAATTTTATTTAGTTCCTGGAAATCGAGGTACAGGCATAAACCACAATCTTTTTTCTTAACAAAAAAGAATCCAGCGGTCACAGGTGAAAAAGAAGGATGGATGTGACCTTTACGTAGACTATCAGAGATATAATTTTTCATACCGGTACATTCCGGGCCAGAAAGATTGTACAAATGAGCTTTGGGCAATTTAAAACTCAGAATAAGATTAATAGTACAATCATATGGACAATGTGGTGGCACAACCTCAGCCTCTTTTTACCCTCCAGATTAATGGCAGACACAAAACAGCAGAAAGACAACCATTGGAACAATTAGGACCCCATTTAACAATATCTTGAGATCCCCAGTGTATAACAGGATTATGCCTCTGTAACTAGGGAAACCCCAACACCACTCCCACAGGAAGATTATTCATAACATAACATGAGATTTGTTCCTGGTGCAAGGAACCCACCTTGAGGAGGAACTCCTCAGGTACAAACTTAATAACATTTTGAGCCAATGGTGTCTTATCAATGGCAATGGAATGGATGGGTGTCTCTAGCCTAACTGTCCCAAACTTTAACTTGGACACCAGACTAGAGTCATTGAAGTTCATGGAAGATCCACAGTCCACAAAAGCTGAATTGGATATGTAACCACCTCCATAACACAGTTCCACCTCTAACAACACTTTTTGAAATGATGAAAATGGTACCTGAGCGTCTGGGTGACTTCCTCGACAATCACCTAGACTCGGAAGCTTGTTAATCAATGGACAAGAGGGGCAGTCCTTTTTCCAATGTCCTGAATCTCCACAGTAAAAACATAATTTCCCATCATGTTGTCGCTTTCTCTCCTTCTCCTTGGAGTTGGTGGCCCCCACCTCCATAGATTCAAATGGTGGCAAAATAACAGGATTAGCAGGGAGCAACAGAACCTCTCGCTGTGTAACACTTCTTTCCTGCAGCCTCCAATCCATAGTCATAGCCTCCTCCAAAGAGCTGGGTGGTGGATGGAAAGCCAGAGCATCCTTCAGGTGATCCGACAGTTCTCTTCTCAACTGACATCTCAGCGCAGAATCATCCCAGGACACCTCAGTGGACCATTGATAGAACTCGAAACTATACCATTCAGCCACTAGCTTAGGCTGATTTCACACTTGCGTTTTGATCTGCAGCGTTTTAGCGCTAAAAAACGCATGCGTTTTTTTTTCTATACTTAACATTAAAAACGCATGCTTTTTTAGCGTGCGTTTTGACGCGTTTTCGGCAACGCATGCGTTTTTTGACGCGTGCGTTCATTTGCAGAAATGCAACCTGTAGTAATTTCTAGCGGCATTTTTTTGCCGCAAAAAAACGCATGCGTTTATTCGCGGCAAAAAAATGCATTGCTGTCTATATAAACGCATGCGTTTTTAAGCACATGCGTTTGCTTGCATTAAAAATGCATGCGTTTTTATAGAAAAACACAAGTAAAAACAAGAAAAAAAAAGAAAAAACAAGAAAACCCTAACCCTAACCCTAACCCTAAACACAAGAAAAAACAAGAAAACCCTAACCCTAGAGTTACTAGGGATCCTAACCCTAACCCTAAGGTTAGGATCCCTAGTAACCCTAGGGATCCTAACCCTAGGGATCCTAACCCTAACCCTTAGGGTTAGGGTTACGATCCTAACCCTTAGGGTTAGGGTTAGGGTTAGGATCCCTAGGGTTAGGGTTAGGGTTAGGATCCCTAGGGCTACTAGGGATCCTAACCCTAACCCTAGCTATTTCTGTTTTTAGTGGGTTTTCTAGTTGATTTTGATGATTGGCAGCTGTCACACACTTCTCAGCATACGTTTAAAAAATGCATACGCAGGAAAAAACGCATGTAAACGCCACAAAACGCTGCATTTTTTTTCTGCATGCAAAAACGCATGCGTCTAAAAAACGCGGCGTTTTGCGGCTGGTTTCACACTTGCGTTTTTGTCTGCAGCGTTTTCTGCACAAAAAACGCATGCGTTTTCCCCCTATATTTAACATTGAAAACGCATGCGTTTTTTTGTTTGCGTTTGGTCGCGTTTTCAAACGCATGCGTTTTTTTTCTGCATGCGTTGATTTTCAAAAATGCAACCTGTAGTATTTTTTTGCGCGTTTTTTTTTGCCGCGAAAAAACGCATGCGTTTTTTCGCGGCAAAAAAATGCATTGCTGTCTATGTAAACGCATGCGTTTTTAAGCACATGCGTTTGTTTGCGTTAAAAACGCATGCGTTTTTATAGAAAAAACCCAGAAAACAGACTGAAAAGCCACCCACCACCAAGGTGATAAAAGGGATCCAAACCCTAACCCTAACTCTACCCCTAACCTCACCCCTAACCGTTTAATGAACATTTTCTGACAGTCATAGTGCCACGTATTTAAGTGCCACGTATTTAAGTGCCACGTACCACGTATTTCAGTGCCACGTATTTCAGTGCAACGTACCACGTATTTCAGTGCCACGTATTTCAGTGCCACGTACCACGTATTTCAGTGCCACGTATTTCAGTGCCACGTACTTCAGTGCCACGTACCACATATTTCAGTGCCACGTACCACGTATTTCAGTGCCACGTACCACATATTTCAGTGCCACGTATTTCAGTGCCACGTACCACGTATTTCAGTGCCACGTATTTCAGTGCCACGTACCACGTATTTCAGTGCCACGTACTTCAGTGCCACGTATTTCAGTGCCACATATTTCAGTGCCACGTACCACGTATTTCAGTGCCACGTATTTCAGTGCCACGTACCACGTATTTCAGTGCCACGTATTTCAGTGCCACGTATTTCAGTGCCACGTACCACGTATTTCAGTGCCACGTACCACGTATTTCAGTGCCACGTACCACATAGTTCAGTGCCACGTACCACGTATTTCAGTGCCACGTATTTCAGTGCCACGTACCACGTATTTCAGTGCCACGTATTTCAGTGCCACGTATTTCAGTGCCACGTATTTCAGTGCCACGTACCACGTATTTCAGTGCCACGTATTTCAGTGCCACGTATTTCAGTGCCACGTACCACGTATTTCAGTGCCACGTATTTCAGTGCCACGTATTTCAGTGCCACGTATTTCAGTGCCACGTACCACGTATTTCAGTGCCACGTATTTCAGTGCCACGTACCACGTATTTCAGTGCCACGTATTTCAGTGCCACGTATTTCAGTGCCACGTACCACGTATTTCAGTGCCACGTACTTCAGTGCCACGTATTTCAGTGCCACGTATTTCAGTTACGTTTAGGGGTTAGGGTTAGGGTTACGGTGACCAGGACATTCTTCTAATAAAAAGTTACCCCTAACCCTAACCCTAGTTAATTCTACTATTAGTGGATTTTCTAGTTGATTTTTTCATGGGAAAAAAAAAAAACGCATGCGTCTAAAAAACGCGGCGTTTTGCCGCGATTACATGCGTTTTTTCACACATGCGTTTTTTAAAAAACGCATGCAGATAAAAACGCAAGTGTGAAACCAGCCTTACATGCGTTTTTTCACCACATGCGTTTTTTTTAAAAACGCTGCAGATCAAAATGCAAGTGTGAAACCAGCCTTACCCTGAAAGAGACTCATGATTGTGTCCTCTGCCACTTTGACCCAGTCAGGCTCGTCAAAAATAAGTCCTAAGGTCTCAAAGAACTTATTAACAGACATGCGTTCAGGTGCAGTAACAGGTAAAGAGAAAGGCCACAATTGAGGTCCCTCCCAAAGTAAAGAAATGATTATCCCCACTCGCTGACTCTCATCTCCAGAAGATCGGGGTCTAAGAGAAAACAACAACTTGCAGTTCTCCTTGAACATATGGAACTTCTCCTTTTCCCGTGAGAAGGTATCTGGGAGCCTGACTGTAGGTTCAGGAGAGTGCAATGAAGCATCAACAATGTCAGAGTTCTTACAAAACTCTTACAAAAGATCCCTGAAAAGACCTTACTGTGTCAGAAAGCTCTTTTTTCAGTTGGTTATGAGACGTGGTCAAGGCCCTATATTCCTCAGGCAGATCCTGCATCATTTGTGGCAAACTAGCCATTTAATCCGCCAAGGTACAGAGCGGATCCATAGAAAGCAGAGTAGAGAGAAAAAAACTGTTTCCGGTCAGTTATAATGTCATGCTGCTGCAATGCAGGTAGATCGACAACCAAAAGATGAGTACAAAATACTCACAGACCACTACAATACTCCAAAATCTAAAATCAATAAAGTTTATTGAACATTAATTATTAAAAAATTACATCATATCATATGAGGATCTCAGATGATCAAGCAAAAAATTCATGTGCAGTGGTGGTAAGACATATAGCATTGTATCATATACGTATGTTACTCTACTCCCACATAAGCTTCACTTCACAATGCAGGTAGGTGCAGGCTTCGTTAGATGGCAATAGAGAGGAAGCAGGTCTGCACCTAAACAGAGCTAACCTGCAGTGCAACAGTGAGGCTACCAAAGGTGGCAGCAGAATAGTCAAAACAAGCAGGGTCAAATCCTAGACTGTAGCACAGTACAAAAGGAATAAGCAAACTCGCGGTCAGAGACAAACCAGGGGGTCAGTAATTCAGGAGCGGATAAGCCAAAAGACAAATGACAGAAACAGGTCAGGATACACGCCAATTCAAAACCAGGGAGTCTGCACACTAAAGGGAAACACTGAGTCAAGACGGGAACAGGGGAAAACAGAGACACGGGTTCAGACAGCAAATGCAACAGGACAAATCGGAGCAATCAGAGTCAGCTTACAGCAGCATTAGGCAGAAACTATAACTGACGTGATCTGCAGGACACAGCGAGGCTAAATAGCAAACCTGAGACCAGACAGAGGCTGAGAAAAGTTAATCCCTGACATGATCAGACCGGAAAAGGGGAGACAGGACTCAAAACACAGTCTGCATTATAACAATACTGATGGCATTGGTTACAGGAGAATTTCTAAACTACTGGAGGTTCCAGTGAACACTGTATGAGGTAAATTGCAAGGTCGATTGTTTTAAAAAGCAATTTTACCCATGGATAACACCTCTTTAAGTTTCACTCCTGTTCGGTCGTCTCTTTGATTTCGGCTTACAAATACTGATGAAACACCGAACCAAAAAACTGATGTGAATAAATTCTTCAGTGTTTCACCTCCACACATTTCATCCATACTCTTGCACCACCATTATTGCCATGCATATTCCATTACATTTTCAGTTCCAGGAATTTTTTTACTATGATGTTAAAGGGAAGCTATCATAAGAAAATGACCAATTGTTAAAATCGTGTTTTTGTGTTACAAGTCTAGATTTTAAAATTTTGGTTAATATTTTATAGCTTGCTGTGAATATGATTTAAACAATTTATATATATACATACAGCTTTAATATCTGTGTGTTTTTGTATGCTCAGTATAAGTTTTGCTTTTAAAAGAAATAAGACAGGATACAGGTTTGCTGATTGTGAGAAACAGCTTAAGCTGTGCGTTATGGAACGGCTATCATATATTCTCCTTTACTCACATTAGATATAACCATTTCCTTAGATTTCACAAGACTTGTGTAATGTAAGAAGCAAGAGAACCCATTGTCTTATAGTAAACTGATTCAAGGTTTAGAACCACCACATAGGCAGAAATTATTTCCATCTCCATTATTTCCATTTCCATCCATCAAAGCAGAAGGTGGCTACTTTGAAGAACCTAGAATATAAGACATAATTTCAGTTGTTTCACACTTTTTTGTTAAGTATATAATTCCACATGTGTTAATTCATAGTTTTGATGCCTTCAGTGTGAATGTACAATTTTCATAGTCATGAAAATACAGAAAAATCTTTAAATGAGAAGGTGTGTCCAAACTTTTGGTCTATACTGTATATGTAGGGAAAATAATGTGTATACTCGAGTATAAGCTGACCCAAGTATAAGCTGAGGCACCTAATTTTGCCACGAAATACTGGGAAAGCTTATTGACTTGAGTATAAGCCGGGTATGCATTGTCTGATCATCCCCATCCTGGTATGCATGGCTCCCCATTACTGTCATTGCATGCATGGCTCCCCCGTCCCTTTCATTGTCTGCATGGCTCCCCTGTCCCTATCGTATGCATGGCTCCCCCATCCCTGTCATTGTATGCATGGTTCCCCCATCCCTGTCATTGTAAGCATGGCCCCCCGACGCTGTCCTGGTATGCATGGCTCCCATCCCTGTCATTGTATGCATGGCTCCCCCGTCCCTGTCATTGTATGCATGGCTCCCCTGTCCCTGTCATTGTATGCATGGCTCCCCATCCCTGTCATTGTATGCATGGCTCTCCTGTCCCTGTCATTGTATGCGTGGCTCCCCCATCCCTGTCATTGTATGCATGGTTCTCCCATCCCTGTCATTGTATGCATGGCCCCCCGACGCTGTCCTGGTATGCATAGCTCCCATCCCTGTCATTGTATGCATGGCTCCCCATTAGTGTTGAGCGATACCTTCCGATATCGGAAAGTATCGGTATCGGAAAGTATCGGCCGATACCGTCAAAGTATCGGATCTCGCCGATTCCGATACCCGATCCCAATGCAAGTCAATGGGACGAAAATATCGGAATTAAAATAAACCCTTTCTTTCCTTGTAGGTTCATTCTACATGAAGGAAAACAACTAAGAATAATGTAGGATGTATTGGGGGAGGTGGCGGAGACATTAAAGGCATAGAGGTTTAGCCCAATCAAATAGAATAGCAGGAATTTTAATTTTTTTTAAAGACGTTCGGAGTTACAAAGATATTGACTATGTTAAGATTTTTTTTATTTTGTCAGATATTGATGTTTCACTACTTCCACGCCCTTCACCCTCTTTTTTACTTCTCCCACACTTTCTTCTTCATCATCATCAGCATCTTTGACATCAACTTCTTCTTCACCTTATTCATCTTCTTCATCTTCTACCTATAATTTTTTTTTTTTACATTGTTCATATTCTTTTTATTTAACTATTATTCTTCTTCATATTCAACTTCTTCATCATATTCTTATTTGTGACAGGCATTCCCGTAGTTGTTATCTATAAAAGTTTGAAGATTACACCTTCCGTTCTGCCTGTCACAAAAGAGTTACATTTGTCTGCGTTCAGTTTGGCCTGCAGCATCAGGCTTTATCCAAGGGCACCACGAGGAGGAACGGACTCACCCCCATACACTGCTTAGTCTTCTTCTGCTTATAATTTAGATAATATCTTTTGCTCTGATATTTAGTGTTATGCTTAATGTTCTTCTGCTCTTTGTTCTGCAGCCTCTTGTTCTTCTGCTTCTCGGTCTCCCATGTCGTCGTCGTCTCCAGGGTCATCGTCTCCAGGGTCGTCGTCATCTCAGTGGTTGTCGTCTCTGGTGTCGTCGTCATCTTAGGGGTGGTCTTCCGGGTCGTCGTCTTTAGGGTCTTGAACTTGGAAATGTAGCAGAAGGTACAAGAAGGCTGAGAAAATGCCGAGAAACAGCTGATGGAACTGGAACTCGGATGGCTACCCGAAGGTCCAAGAGCCAATGGAACTACCGAGGACCAGCTGACGTTACTGGAACCCGGTTACTAAGCAGGAGGTACCCGTGCCTGAAAGCACTACCAAGGACCACCTGACGTTGGTGGAACTCGGATACCCAGAGGGAGGCACCTAAGCCAAAGGCTCTGCCCGGAACCAGCTGACGGTACTGGAACCAGGATGGGGAGCAGAAGGTACAAGAGCAAAAGACACTGCCGAGAACCAGCTGACGGTACTGGAACCCGGATGGGTAGCCGAAGGTCCAAGAGCCAATGGAACTACCGAGGACCAGCTGACGTTACTGGAACCCGGTTACTAAGCAGGAGGTACCCGTGCCTGAAAGCACTACCAAGGACCACCTGACGTTGGTGGAACTCGGATACCCAGAGGGAGGCACCTAAGCCAAAGGCTCTGCCCTAAACCAGCTGACGGTGCTGGAACCAGGATGGGGACCTATTCAAGCTTGTCTTCCTAGAGCCCCAACTAGCGGTGTTGGAGCAAAGGGTCAGCAGGGGGAGCAGAGTGTAGGCCGAAGCCTGCACTGGAGGCATTTGTAGGTCTGTTGTGTCTGCGTGGCGTTTGCAGGACACGTTGCCGGCTACACAGCAGGGGAACAGCTGGCGGTGCTGAACCCCATTGACACATTGGCGGGTGTTTTTCTCTTTGCAACCAGCACTTCGGGGCACCAACTGGTGGTGTTAGAGCCCAGGCTCTGCAGGGGGAGCAGAGTGTAGGCCGAAGCCTAATTGAACCAATTTTAAAGGTAATCTTTAACCCCCCCTCAGGTGTTACAAACTAGAAGAGCCACACCTTATGCAGCAGTAGTGCTGCACAAGTCAAAGGTTGCTCTTTTAATTTTGTTCCTTGCACAAGCTGAATGAAACACGTACAACATTTTGGCCCTTATACAGCGCAGCACAGCTGGCAAAAATACCACCTTGGTGCTTGGCGCGGCCTCCTGAGCATCGCATTTTGCTGTACAGGAGTCTGCGTTGTTGCGTTATCCCTTGGCCATGCGCTGCCCGTCTTCTGACATCATTTCATGTCGGCTGGTGCGGTTCGCGATGCCCATGAATCCCAGCCCCGCAGTGCCTTTACAGTGTTTCACACTGCGGGGCTGGGATTCATGGCCTGGCGCAGTACATATGTTCGCCTCTCGCTCGTGTCCTTACACCTGCTACAGAATATGCGGCGTCAGCTGATCCCTTATCGCATGCCACGGCCATGAAGCCGCACAGTCTGAAGAAGGCGGAAGGAGCTGAGTGACAGCCTGGCGAAGATATGCACTGCTCATGCCCGTCAATCACACCCTCGCAGTCAAAATAAATAAGACACCGAGGGGCGTTGTGCCGGGCAGGGCGGCCGCAGAGGCACAGCCAGCCAAACAATGATGTCAGAAGAAGGGCTGTGCTACCAAGGGGGTTGTTGCGTGTCATTACAAAGGAAAGTCACACCTCAGGGACGTTTTAATGGTCTCAGGGGACACATTGTAGACGTGTTCTGTTCCACATGTGCAAGGAGAATAAGTTTATGAGCCACCTTGCACACATGCAGCATTACTGCTGTACAAGGTGGCTGTAAAACACACAAACACCTGGGGGAGGGGGGAAAGGTTCCCTTCAATTTCAGTTTTTGTGTCTGCGTGGCTTTTGCAGGATACGATGCCGGCTACACAGCAGGGGAACAGCTGGCGGTATTGAACCCCACTGACACATTGGCTGGTGTCTTGCTCTGTGCAGCTAGCACTTCGGGGCACCAACTGGCGGTGTTAGACCCAGGGTCAGCAGGAGGAGAGGGAGCAGAGTGTAGGCCGAATCCTGCACTGGCGGCAGCTTTGTGTCTGCGTGGCTTTTGCAGGACACGATGCCGGCTACACAGCAGGGGAACAGCTGGCGGTACTGAACCCCACTGACACATTGGCTGGTGTTTTGCTCGGTGCAGCTAGCACGTCGGGGCACCAACTGGCGGTGTTAGAGCCCAGGGTCAGCAGGAGGAGAGGGAGCAGAGTGTAGGCCGAAGCCTGCACTGGCGGCAGCTTTGTGTCTGCGTGGCTTTTGCAGGACATGTTGCCGGCTACACAGCAGGGGAACAGCTGGCGGTGCTGAACCCCACTGACACATTGGCGGGTGTTTTGCTCTGTGCAGCTAGCACTTCCGGGCGCCAACTGGTGGTGTTAGAGCCCAGGGTCAGCAGGAGGAGCAGAGTGTAGGCCGAAGCCTGCACTGGAGCAAGTTGAAAGGGAACCTTTAACCCCCCCCAAGGCGTTTGTAGCTGAAAGAGCCATCTTGTACAGCACTAATGCTGAAAAAGGTAAACTTAGCTCTTTTAATTATGGTCCTTGCAAATGCTGAACTTGACACTTCTGAAATGTGTCCCCTCACACCGTTAAACCGTCCGGTAGGGGGAACTTTCATTTGTCATGTGACGCAGCACAGCCGTCATTCTTACCCCCTTGGCGCCGTGCGCCGCCTCCTCAGCGTTGTTTGAATCTGTCCCGGAGCCTGCGCTGTTATGTTAGCCGTTGGCCATGCACACATTTTGCGCTGCCCGTCTTCTGACATCATTTGGTGTCAGTCTGGCTGCGCCTGTGCGGCCGCGCTGGCCGAGAGCCCGCCTCGCAGTGTCGTCTAATGTAATCCCACCGCGGGCCTGGGATCCGTGGCCATGCGCAGTGCATATCCTCGCCTCTCACTCCCCTCCCTACGGCTTCTTCAGACTGTGCGGCGTCACGGCCGTGGCTTGCTATTAGGGATCAGCTGACGGCGCACAGTCTGAAGAAGGCATAGGGAGATGAGTGAGAGGCGGAGGTTAAGATATGCACTGCGCATGTCCATGGATCACAGGCCCGCAGTGGGATTAAATCAGAAGACACTACGAGGCGGGATCCCGTCCAGCGCGGCCGCACAGGCGCAGCCAGAATGACACCAAATAATGTCAGAAGACGGGCAGCGCAAAATGTGTACATGGCCAAGGGCTAACATAACAGCGCAGGCTCCGGGACAGATTCAAACAACGCTGAGGAGGCGGCACACGGCGCCAAGGGGGTAGGAATGACGGCTGTGCTGCGTCACATGACAAATGAAAGTTCCACCTACCGGACGGTTTAACGGTGTGAGGGGACACATTTCATAAGTGTTAGGTTCAGCATGTGCAAGGAGCACCACGAAAAGAGGCACTTTTTCCTTTTGCATCATTACTGCTGCACAAGGTGGCTCTTTCAGTAAGAAACGCCTGGGGGGGGACAGGTTCCCTTAAATTTAAGTTGTTGTGCCTGCGTGGCGGTCGCATGACACGTTGCCGTATACACAGCAGGGGAGCAGCAGGCATTACTGAACCCCACTAACACATTGGCGAGGTGTTTGGCTCTGTGCGGACAGCACTTCCGGACAACAACTAGCGGTGTTTTGGTGCCCATGGACAGCAGGAGGAGGAGGTGGAGGAGATAGGAGAGATTGCCACACACACAGCTGGGGAACAGCTGACGTTACTGAACCCCAATAACAGAGGAGCGACTGTTGACTGTGCGGACAGCACTGCCAGGCAACAACTAGCGGTGTTGGAGCCCAGGGACAGCAGGAGGAGGAGGTGGAGGAGATAGGAGGGATTGCCACACACACAGCTGGGGAACAGCTGACGTTACTGAACCCCAATAACATAGGAGCGACTGTTGACTGTGCGGACAGCACTACCAGGCAACAACTAGCGGTGTTGGAGCCCAGGGACAGCAGGAGGAGGAGGTGGAGGAGATAGGAGGGATGGCCACACACACAGCTGGGGAACAGCTGACGTTACTGAACCCCAATAACAGAGGAGCGACTGTTGACTGTGCGGACAGCACTACCAGGCAACAACTAGCGGTGTTGGAGCCCAGGGACAGCAGGAGGAGGAGGTGGAGGAGATAGGAGGGATTGCCACACACACAGCTGGGGAACAGCTGACGTTACTGAACCCCAATAACAGAGGAGCGACTGTTGACTGTGCGGAAAGCACTTCCAGGCAACAACTAGCGGTGTTGGAGCCCAGGGACAGCAGGAGGAGGAGGTGGAGGAGATAGGAGGGATGGCCACACACACAGCCGGGGAACAGCTGACGTTACTGAACCCCAATAACACGGCAGCAAGTGTTGACTGTGCGGACAGCACTTCCAGGCAACAACTAGCGGTGATGAAGCCCAGGGAGGAGGAGCAGAAGAACACAGTGTAGGCCGAAGCCTGATTGGAGAAAGTCGAAAGGGAACCTTTAACCCCCCCAAGGCATTTGTAGCTGAAAGAGCCAGCTTGTGCAGTACAAAGGATGCAAAAGGAAAAGGTGGCTCTTTTCATTATGCTCCTTGCAAACACAGAACTAAACACTTATAAAATGTGTCCCCTGATACCGTGAGACCGTCCCGGAGGTGGGACTTTCCTTCGTAATATGACGCAGCACAGCCGTCATTCCTACCCCCTTGGTGCCGTGCGCCGCCTCCTCAGCGTTGTTTGATTCCGTCCCGGAGCCTGCACTGTTATGTTATCCCTTGGCCAGGCACACTTAGCGCTGCCCATCTTCTGACATCATTTGGTGTCAGTCTGGCTGCGCCTGTGCGGCCGCGCTGGCCGAGAGTCCGCCTCGCAGTGTCGTCTAATGTAATCCCACCGCGGGCCTGGGATCCGTGGCCATGCGCAGTGCATATCCTCGCCTCTCACTCCCCTCCCTCCGGCTTCTTCAGACTGTGCGGTGTCACGGCCGTGGCATGCTATTAGGGATCAGCTGACGGCGCACAGTCTGAAGAAGGCGAAGGGAGATGAGTGAGAGGCGGAGGTTAAGATATGCACTGCGCATGTCCATGGATCCCAGGCCCGCAGTGTGATTAAATCAAAAGTCACTGCGAGGCAGGATCTCGGCCAGCGCGGACGCACAGGCGCAGTCAGCCTGACACCAAATGATGTCAGAAGAGGGGCAGCGCTAAGTGTATCCAGTGGATACTGTAGACAGTCACCTAATTATTTAATCAGGAAGAGGAGTGGTAAATTCCTGCGAGATCCAGGCCTGGTTCATTTTCAGGAAAGTAAGCCAGTCAACGTTATCGGAGGATAGTCGCATGCGACGGTCAGTTAGTACCCCACCTGCAGCACTAAAGACGCGTTCCGATAATACACTAGCCGCAGGGCAAGCCAGCACCTCCAATGCATACTGGCTTAGCTCTGGCCATGTATCCAGCTTTGAGACCCAAAACTTGAAAGGGGAAGAGCCGTCTGGGAGTACAGCAAGAGGGCAAGACATGTAGTCTGACACCATCTGACGGAACCGTTGCCTCCTTCTGACTGGAGCCGTCTGTGATGGTGTAGACTTTTGTGGCGGGCACACAAAACTGTGCCACAGTTGGGCCATACTGGTCTTGCCTTGGGCAGAGGCACTGCTTCTGCTCCCTCTTTGTGCAGAGCCTCCTCCACTGCCTGGACGCACTGAGCTGCTTTGTAATGCACTAGCAGCACTTCTCTCAGTTGGACTGGAGAAGATGATGGAATTCACCAGTGTGTCTTGGTACTCCCGCATTTTTCGCTCCCGGTTCAACGGTGTGATGAGGCTTTCTACGTTGTCCCGGTAGCGAGGATCGAGGAGGGTGAACACCCAATAATCAGACATGTTGAGAATGTGGGCGATGCGGCGGTCGTTTCTCAGGCACTGCAGCATGTAATCCACCATGTGCTGCAGACTGCCAACTGCCCAAGAAACGCTGTCCCCTGCTTGAGGCGTGATCTCTGCCCGCTCGTCATCACCCCACCCTCGCCTGTACACACTGACTACTGGACAATTGTGTAACTCCCTCCTCTGGATGGATGTCTTCCTCCTCCATTGACTCCTCCTCATCCTCCTCACAAAGTGTCCCCTGCCTACGCGTTTGTGAGGAACCACGTGGCGCTGACTGTCCAGAAGATGATGGAAATGGTGAATCCTCATCCTCTACCTCTTCCACAACATCATCCCTTAGCGCTTGCAGTGATTTTTCAAGCAGGCAGATAAGGGGGACAGTCATGCTGACTAGTGCATCATCTGCACTCGCCATCCACGTGGAATAATCGAAGGGACGCAAAACCTGGCAGACGTCCTTCATAGTGGCCCACTCTGTGGTTGTGAAGTCTGAACGGCGCGGAGTGCGACTTCTTTGCGCCTGATGCAGCTGGTACTCCATTACTGCTTGCTGCTGCTCACACAACCGCTCCAACATATGTAACGTGGAATTCCACCTGGTAGGTAGGTCATATATGATGCGATGTTCCGGAAGGCGGAATCGGCGCTGCAGAGCCGCAATGCGCGATTTTGCCGTGCTGGAACGCTGCAAGTGAGCACACTCTAGGCGGACCTTGTGCAGCAGTGCATCAAGATTCGGATAGTCCCTCAAAAAACTCTGCACGACCAAATTGAGCACATGTGCCAGACATGGGATGTGAGTGAGGATGCCGAGGCCCAGAGCTGCCACCAGATTTCAGCCATTATCACACACTACCATGCCTGGCTGGAGATTCGCTGCCACAAACCACACATCGCTCTCCTGCTTGATGGCATTCCAGAGCTCCTGCGCTCTGTGGCTTTGATTCCCCAAAGAAATTAATTTCAAGACGGCCTGTTGACGTTTGTCCACGGCTGTGCTCATGTCGGTCGTAACAGGTAAACGTTAACGGGTCCATGTGGAGGTGGACTGTGACGTCTCCTGCAGCGATGATTCTGAGGAACTTGTGTAAGAGGAGGAGTCAATGCGTACAGACTGGATTCCTGCAATCCTTGGAGTGGGCAGGACACGTCCTGCGCCACTCGCACGATCTGTACCCGGCTCAACAACAATAACCCAATGGGCAGTGAGGGAAAGGTATCGCCCCTGTCCATGTTGACTGGTCCACGCATCGGTGGTGAGGTGGACCTTGCTACTGACGGCGTTCAGTAGCGCGTGTTTTATGTGTCCCTCCACATGCTTGTGCAGGGCAGGGATGGCTTGCCTGCTGAAATAAAAGCGGCTGGGCACATTGTACTGTGGGACTGCCAATGACATCAAGTCACGGAAGCTGTCAGTCTCCACCAGCCTGAATGACAGCATTTCCAGTGACAGAAGTTTGGCAATGCCTGCAGTCAGAGCCTGTGCTCGTGGGTGGTTTGATGAGAAAGGCCGCCTTTTCTCCCATGCTTGTACTACCGATGGCTGTAGACTGGGCTGGGAGTGTGAGGATATCTGGGAACGTGGTGCTGCGGGTGGAATTACAGTGGGTCTCTGGACAACAGGGCCAGAGGTTCTTCCACGGCGATCCTGGGAGGAAGCCGAACCAGCTGCGTGTGAGCTGGAGGAAGAGGCAACACGAGCTGAAGAGGTGGTAGCTGCCGCTGTTGGTTGGCCTAACTCTTCAGTGTGTTTCTGTAACTCCGCCGCGTGCCTGTTCTGCACATGTTTCCACATGTTGGAGGTATTGAGGTATTGCTGATATTTCTCCCTCTTTTGACTTTGTGATGACACACCTTGCATTTGACATAGCAAATGTCATCTGCAACTGTGTCAAAAAAGGACCAGGCACTGCAAGTCTTGGGAGCGCCCTTTTTGGCTTTTGGAAGAGACACGCTCCTGTTGTGAAATTGGATTTTGGGCTCCCCCGGTGGCCACTGGTGGAATTGAACTTGTGTGCATCATCCCCTCTGTTCACCTGTTCCCATCAGGATGTGGGAGTCGCTATTTAACCTTGCTCCTCTGTCACTTCCATGCCGGTCAACATTGTAATCAGAAGCCTTTCTGTGCATGTTCCTGCTACCAGACAACTTCCAGCTAAGTCGGACTTTTGTCCTTGTTTGTTTTTTGCATTTTGTTCCAGTTCACAGCTGCAGTTTCGTTTCTGTGTCTGGAAAGCTCTTGTGATCTGAAATTGCCACTCTGATGTTATGAGTTAATACTAGAGTCTTAAAGTAATTTCAGGATGGTGTATTGATAGGGTTTTCAGCTGACCATGAAAGTACCCTTTCTGTCTTCCTGCTATCTAGTAAGCGGACCTCGATTTTGCTAAACCTATTTTCATACTACGTTTGTCATTTTCATCTTAAATCACCGCCAATATATGTGGGGGCCTCTGTCTGCCTTTCGGGGAAATTTCTCTAGAGGTGAGCCAGGACTATATTTTCCTCTGCCAGGATTAGTTAGTCCTCCGGCCGGCGCTGGGCGTCTAGGGATAAAACGCAGGCTACGCTACCCGGCTACTGTTAGTTGTGCGGCAGGTTTAGTTCATGGTCAGTTTAAGTTTCCATCCTTCCAAGAGCTAGTTCCTATGTATGCTGGGCTATGTTCTCTTGCCATTGAGAACCATAACAGTTTGACCGGCCTCAAAGGGTTAAATTAATTGGCAGAGAAAGGAGAGAAAAAAGAAGTCTGCTGAAAAATTTTTTTTATTTTTTTTCCTTCAGTTCTGAGTGTGCTTTCAATTGAATCACTTGCAAGTCTGCCTATATTGCAGCCTTCCTCTCTCTCTCTCCTTCTAATCCTGGAATGGCTCTGTGTTCACTTGTTTAAAATGGATATTCAGAGTTTAGCTGCAGGTTTGAATAATCTCACCACGAAAGTTCAAAATTTACAAGATTTTGTTGTTCATGTTCCTATATCTGAACCTAGAATTCCTTTGCCTGAATTTTTCTCGGGGAATAGATCTTGCTTTCAAAATTTCAAAAATAATTGCAAGTTGTTTTTGTCCCTGAAATCTCGCTCTGCTGGAGATCCTGCTCAGCAGGTCAGGATTGTGATTTCCTTGCTCCGGGGCGACCCTCAAGATTGGGCTTTTGCATTGGCTCCAGGGGATCCTGCGTTGCTCAATGTGGATGCGTTTTTTCTGGCCTTGGGGTTGCTTTATGAGGAACCTCATTTAGAGCTTCAGGCGGAAAAAGCCTTGATGTCCCTATCTCAGGGGCAAGATGAAGTTGAAATATACTGCCAAAAATTCCGTAAATGGTCTGTGCTTACTCAGTGGAATGAGTGCGCCCTGGCGGCGAATTTCAGAGAGGGTCTCTCTGATGCCGTTAAGGATGTTATGGTGGGGTTCCCTGTGCCTGCGGGTCTGAATGAGTCCATGACAATGGCTATCCAGATCGATAGACGTCTGCGGGAGCGCAAACCTGTGCACCATTTGGCGGTGTCTACTGAGAAGACGCCAGAGAATATGCAATGTGATAGAATTCTGTCCAGAAGCGAACGGCAGAATTTTAGACGAAAAAATGGGTTGTGCTTTTATTGTGGTGATTCAACTCATGTTATATCAGCATGCTCTAAGCGTACTAAGAAGCTTGATAAGTCAGTTTCAATTGGCACTTTTCAGTCTAAGTTTATTCTATCTGTGACCCTGATTTGTTCTTTATCATCTATTACCGCGGATGCCTATGTCGACTCTGGCGCCGCTTTGAGTCTTATGGATTGGTCCTTTGCCAAACGCTGTGGGTATGATTTAGAGCCTCTTGAAACTCCTATACCTCTGAAGGGGATTGACTCCACCCCATTGGCTAGTAATAAACCACAATACTGGACACAAGTAACTATGCGAATTAATCCGGATCATCAGGAGATTATTCGCTTTCTTGTGCTGTATAATCTACATGATGTGTTGGTGCTTGGATTGCCATGGCTGCAATCTCATAACCCAGTCCTCGACTGGAACGCTATGTCTGTGTTAAGCTGGGGATGTAAGGGGATGCATGGGGACGTACCTTTGGTTTCCATTTCGTCATCTATTCCCTCTGAGATTCCTGAATTCTTGTCTGACTATCGTGACGTTTTTGAAGAACCTAAGCTTGGTTCATTACCTCCGCACCGGGAGTGCGATTGTGCCATAGATTTGATTCCGGGTAGTAAATACCCTAAGGGTCGTTTATTTAATCTGTCTGTGCCTGAACATGCTGCTATGCGAGAATATATAAAGGAGTCCTTGGAAAAGGGACATATTCGTCCTTCGTCATCTCCCTTAGGAGCCGGTTTTTTCTTTGTGTCTAAGAAAGATGGCTCTTTGAGGCCGTGTATTGATTATCGGCTTTTGAATAAAATCACGGTTAAATATCAATATCCGTTGCCACTGCTGACTGATTTGTTTGCTCGCATAAAGGGGGCCAAGTGGTTCTCTAAGATAGATCTCCGTGGGGCGTATAATTTGGTGCGAATTAAGCAGGGGGATGAGTGGAAAACCGCATTTAATACGCCCGAGGGCCACTTTGAGTATTTGGTGATGCCTTTTGGCCTTTCAAATGCCCCTTCAGTCTTTCAGTCCTTTATGCATGACATTTTCCGTGATTATTTGGATAAATTTATGATCGTGTATCTGGATGATATTCTGATTTTTTCGGATGACTGGGACTCTCATGTCCAGCAGGTCAGGAGGGTTTTTCAGGTTTTGCGGTCTAATTCCTTGTGTGTGAAGGGTTCTAAGTGCGTTTTTGGGGTTCAAAAGATTTCCTTCTTGGGATACATTTTTTCCCCCTCTTCCATCGAGATGGATCCTGTCAAGGTTCGGGCTATTTGTGATTGGACGCAACCCTCTTCTCTTAAGAGTCTTCAGAAATTTTTGGGCTTTGCTAACTTTTATCGTCGATTTATTGCTGGTTTTTCTGATGTTGTTAAACCATTGACTGATTTGACTAAGAAGGGTGCTGATGTTGCTGATTGGTCCCCTGCTGCTGTGGAGGCCTTTCGGGAGCTTAAGCGCCGCTTTTCTTCCGCCCCTGTGTTGCGTCAGCCTGATGTTGCTCTTCCTTTTCAGGTTGAGGTCGACGCTTCTGAAATCGGAGCTGGGGCGGTTTTGTCGCAAAGAAGTTCCGACTGCTCCGTGATGAAACCTTGTGCTTTTTTTTCTCGTAAATTTTCGCCCGCCGAGCGGAATTATGATATTGGGAATCGGGAGCTTTTGGCCATGAAGTGGGCTTTTGAGGAGTGGCGTCATTGGCTTGAGGGGGCTAGACATCAGGTGGTGGTATTGACCGACCACAAAAATTTAATTTATCTTGAGTCCGCCAGACGCCTGAATCCTAGACAGGCGCGCTGGTCGTTGTTTTTCTCTCGGTTTAATTTTGTGGTGTCATACCTACCGGGTTCTAAGAATGTTAAGGCGGATGCCCTTTCTAGGAGTTTTGAGCCTGACTCCCCTGGTAATTCTGAACCTACAGGTATCCTTAAGGATGGAGTGATATTGTCTGCCGTTTCTCCAGACCTGCGGCGGGCCTTGCAGGATTTTCAGGCGGATAGACCTGATCGTTGCCCACCTGGTAGACTGTTTGTTCCTGATGATTGGACCAGTAAAGTCATTTCTGAGGTTCATTCTTCTGCGTTGGCAGGTCATCCTGGAATCTTTGGTACCAGGGATTTGGTGGCAAGGTCCTTCTGGTGGCCTTCCCTGTCACGAGATGTACGAGGCTTTGTGCAGTCTTGTGACGTTTGTGCTCGGGCCAAGCCTTGTTGTTCTCGGGCTAGTGGATTGTTGTTGCCCTTGCCTATCCCGAAGAGGCCTTGGACGCACATCTCGATGGATTTTATTTCGGATCTTCCTGTTTCTCAGAAGATGTCTGTCATCTGGGTGGTGTGTGACCGTTTCTCTAAGATGGTCCATTTGGTTCCCCTGCCTAAGTTGCCTTCTTCTTCCGAGTTGGTTCCTCTGTTTTTTCAAAATGTGGTTCGTTTGCATGGTATTCCGGAGAATATCGTTTCTGACAGAGGAACCCAATTCGTGTCTAGATTTTGGCGGGCATTCTGTGCTAGGATGGGCATAGATTTGTCTTTCTCGTCTGCTTTCCATCCTCAGACTAATGGCCAGACCGAGCGGACGAATCAGACTTTGGAGACATATTTGAGGTGTTTTGTGTCTGCAGATCAGGATGATTGGGTTGCTTTTTTGCCTTTAGCGGAGTTTGCCCTCAATAATCGGGCCAGCTCTGCCACCTTGGTGTCTCCTTTTTTCTGTAATTCGGGGTTTCATCCTCGATTTTCCTCCGGTCAGGTGGAATCTTCGGATTGTCCTGGAGTGGATGCTGTGGTGGAGAGGTTGCATCAGATTTGGGGGCAGGTGGTGGACAATTTGAAGTTGTCCCAGGAGAAGACTCAGCTTTTTGCCAACCGCCGGCGTCGGGTTGGTCCTCGGCTTTGTGTCGGGGACTTGGTGTGGTTGTCTTCTCGTTTTGTCCCTATGAGGGTTTCTTCTCCTAAGTTTAAGCCTCGGTTCATCGGCCCGTACAAGATATTGGAGATTCTTAACCCTGTGTCCTTCCGTTTGGACCTCCCTGCATCTTTTTCTATTCATAATGTTTTTCATCGGTCATTGTTGCGCAGGTATGAGGTACCGGTTGTGCCTTCCGTTGAGCCTCCTGCTCCGGTGTTGGTTGAGGGCGAGTTGGAGTACGTTGTGGAAAAAATCTTGGACTCCCGTGTTTCCAGACGGAAACTCCAGTATCTGGTCAAATGGAAGGGATACGGTCAGGAGGATAATTCTTGGGTGACTGCCTCTGATGTTCATGCCTCCGATCTGGTCCGTGCCTTTCATAGGGCTCATCCTGATCGCCCTGGTGGTTCTGGTGAGGGTTCGGTGCCCCCTCCTTGAGGGGGGGGTACTGTTGTGAAATTGGATTTTGGGCTCCCCCGGTGGCCACTGGTGGAATTGAACTTGTGTGCATCATCCCCTCTGTTCACCTGTTCCCATCAGGATGTGGGAGTCGCTATTTAACCTTGCTCCTCTGTCACTTCCATGCCGGTCAACATTGTAATCAGAAGCCTTTCTGTGCATGTTCCTGCTACCAGACAACTTCCAGCTAAGTCGGACTTTTGTCCTTGTTTGTTTTTTGCATTTTGTTCCAGTTCACAGCTGCAGTTTCGTTTCTGTGTCTGGAAAGCTCTTGTGATCTGAAATTGCCACTCTGATGTTATGAGTTAATACTAGAGTCTTAAAGTAATTTCAGGATGGTGTATTGATAGGGTTTTCAGCTGACCATGAAAGTACCCTTTCTGTCTTCCTGCTATCTAGTAAGCGGACCTCGATTTTGCTAAACCTATTTTCATACTACGTTTGTCATTTTCATCTTAAATCACCGCCAATATATGTGGGGGCCTCTGTCTGCCTTTCAGGGAAATTTCTCTAGAGGTGAGCCAGGACTATATTTTCCTCTGCCAGGATTAGTTAGTCCTCCGGCCGGCGCTGGGCGTCTAGGGATAAAACGCAGGCTACGCTACCCGGCTACTGTTAGTTGTGCGGCAGGTTTAGTTCATGGTCAGTTTAAGTTTCCATCCTTCCAAGAGCTAGTTCCTATGTATGCTGGGCTATGTTCTCTTGCCATTGAGAACCATAACACTCTCCTAACGGCTGCCAAAGTGGAGGCTACAGGATCCGCAGTCTTCCCCCTCCCTCTCCCTCTTTGTCCCGTTTGGGGAATCTCTTCCTCAGAGCTGCTCCCACCACCTTCCTGTCCCTCACGCCACGATGGGTCAAGGACCTCATCATCTACACTACCCTCTGCCACCAACTGCTCCTCCTGGGTAGTCTCAGCAGCAGAGCACGCACCAGAAAGTGGCACTTGAGTGTCATCAGCGGATGCGTTCTGCGGTGTGGTGACCGGAGGCACTGGCCCACCTGCCTCTACAGACTCAGAGAGAAAAAGCTGTTGGGCATCACTGCACACTGCCTCTTCTTCCATTTCTCCAATGCTACATGGCTGGCCCCCTGTTTCCAAGCCAAGAGATTCAGAGAACAGAAGTAGAGACGGCTCCTGTCCTGGGCTCTCTGTCTGCCTGGGCAATTTGGCAGGTGGTGAAGAGACAGATGGGTGCTCTCCAGTGCTCTGTGTCTGAGAGGATGTGGCACTAATTGAAGTCGATGCGTTAGCTGCCATCCATCTGACAACGGCTTCAATTTGGTCTTCACGCAGCAGCGGTGTACGGCGCTCTCCGACAAAGCTGCGCATGAAGGACTCTTCCCTGCTGAAACTGGGTGATGATGAGTCACCGGTGACCGCAGCAGGCACAGAATCCCCACGTCCTCTCTGCCTTCTTCATCTTGGTTGACTGATAAAGATAAGCAGAAAAGTACTAACGGCTTTGTGTGCTTATTCCTGAACAGCTCCTAACAGGTATAAGAAACAATGATTTTCTAAAGTGTGGACTAGACTTTAATATCAGCTAATGTGGCCTACACAACTGTAAAGTGGTGTGTTTGGTGAACTTTATTATTTATTTATTTTTTGGGGGCTGAACTGACAACAGGGCAAGCTGCAGTCACACGGAGACCGTGCAGACAGCCGTAAACGGCGCTGCAAGGCCCCAAAAACCTCCTCTACGTTATCCTATGTAGTGTTTTTCCACAATTTAGCTGGATACGGGTGGAAAGACACTAATAGGAATTTTTTGAAAAAATGTGCAGCAGCCTGCACTACTTAGAAAAAAGGAAATTGGATTTTACGGTATGACGCAGTGATTTACCCTGAGCTGGATACAACCGGCTATGGCTGCACACAGACTACAGGGCGAGCTGCAGTCACACGGAGACCGTGCAGACAGCCGTAAACGGCGCTGCAAGGCCCAAAAACACTCCTCTACGTTATCCTATCTAGTGTTTTTTCCACAATTTAGCTGGATACGGGTGGAAAGACACTAATAGGAATTATTAGAAAAAATGTGCAGCAGCCTGCACTACTTAGAAAAAAGGAAATTGGATTTTACGGTATGACGCAGTGATTTACCCTGAGCTGGATACAACTGGCTATGGCTGCACACAGACTACAGGGCGAGCTGCAGTCACACGGAGACCGTGCAGACAGCCGTAAACGGCGCTGCAAGGCCCAAAAACACTCCTCTACGTTATCCTATCTAGTGTTTTTTCCACAATTTAGCTGGATACGGGTGGAAAGACACTAATAGGAATTATTAGAAAAAATGTGCAGCAGCCTGCACTACTTAGAAAAAAGGAAATTGGATTTTACGGTATGACGCAGTGATTTACCCTGAGCTGGATACAACTGGCTATGGCTGCACACAGACTACAGGGCGAGCTGCAGTCACACGGAGACCGTGCAGACAGCCGTAAACGGCGCTGCAAGGCCCAAAAACACTCCTCTACGTTATCCTATCTAGTGTTTTTCCACAATTTAGCTGGATACGGGTGGAAAGACACTAATAGGAATTATTAGAAAAAATGTGCAGCAGCCTGCACTACTTGAAAAAGAAAAGAAAAAATAGAACAGTATGAGGCAGTGAACCACCCTCCCTGAACTGAATACAACCAGCTATGGCCTATGGCTGCACACAGACTAGAGAGTGGGCTGCACACACACACACACACACACACACACACACACACACACACAGACCTTGCAGATCGCTGTGAAAACAGCGCTGCAAGGCAAAAGCAAGGTTATTAGTAGGTGAACACAGCGGTTGCTAAATTAGCCTTGGAAAAGAACAATAAAGCAAATTGCTATCTCAACTGGCCCTCAGTCAGCAAACAGCATCCTGTCACTAACTGAATTCACAGCAGATTGAGCGCAAAATGGCGCCAGCGACTTTTAAACTGCAGCATGACATCATTTCAGCAGCCAATCACAGCCTTGCCAGTAGTTTCATGCCCACCATGCTGAACAGGATGTGCCCACACTCAGAATCATTCCTCATTGGCTGAATTCGTGCAGTTTGAATCCTGGGAACTTCCGATTCCGGTATCTGATACGCGGCAAGTATCGGATCTCGGTATCGGAATTCCGATACCGCAAGTATCGGCCGATACCCGATACTTGCGGTATCGGAATGCTCAACACTACTCCCCATCCCTGTCATTATATGCATGGCTTCCCCGTTCCTGTCATTGTATGTATGGCTCCTCTGTCCCTGTCATTGTATGCATGGCTCCCCTGTCCCTGTCATTGTATGCATGGCTCCCCATCCCTGTCCTTGTATGCATGGCTCTCCTGTCCCTGTCATTGTATGCGTGGCTCCCCCATCCCTTTCATTGTATGCATGGTTCTCCCATCCCTGTCATTGTATGCATGGCTCCCCCGATGCTGTCCTGGTATACATGGCTCCTTATCCCCTATCCTTGTATGCATGGCTCCCCCGTCCCTGTCATTGTATGCATGGCTCCCCCATTCCTGTCATTGTATGTATGGCTCCTCCGTCCCTGTCATTGTATGCCTGGCTCCCCCGTCCTGTCCTTGTATGCCTGGCTCCTTATTCCCTATACTTGTATGTATGGATATTTACCCCCTCTCCTTGTATGCATGATTTCTGTTAAAAAAAACAGAAAAACATCCTATTCACCTGCCTGCGCTCCCTTGGTGGCACTGCATCTCATTCGTTCCGGCGCCAGCAGCTCTTCCTTCCGAGCGATCACGTGGCCCCGCTCTTTAAGGTAATGAATATGCACTCTATGCTTATGGGATTGGAGAGGCATGCATATTCATTACCTTAATGAGCGGTGCCACGTGATCGTTCGACCTGAAGAGCTCCTGGCACCAGAATGAACGAGATGCAGTGCCAGCAAGGGACGCGCCGAAAGGTGAGTAGGATATGTACTGGAAGCTGGCGGCTGCGGCTGGCACTGTGCGCAATTACAGCAGCTGCACAGACTTTAGCCACAGTCGCCGGCTCCTGCCACTGTGACCCGCTGCTCTGCCTCTCCCCCTCCCCCGCCAGCCCTCTGGGACAATTGACTTGTGTATAAGGTGGGGCATTTTCAGCACAAAAAAAAGTGCTGAAAAACTCGGCTTATATACAAGTCTATACGCTAAGTATTTGATACACTGCAGATTTTGCAACTGTTCTCACCTACAAAGAATGGAGAGGTCTGTAATTTTTATTATAGGTACACTACAACTTTGAGAGACAGAATCTAAAAATAAAATCACAAAAACCACAGCGTATGATTTTTACATAATTAATTTGCATTTTATTACATGGAATAAGTATTTGATACAATAGAAAAACAGAAATATTTGGTACAGAAATCTTTGTTAGCATTTACAGAGGACAGATATTTCCAGTAGTTCTTGACCAAGTTTGCACACACTGCAGCAGGGATTTTGGTCCACTCCTCCATACAGATCTTCTCCTTTATATATATATATATATATATATATATATATATATATATATATATATATATATATATATATATATATATATATATATATATATATATATATATATATATATAATATATACAGGTCCTTCTCAAAAAATTAGCATATAGTGTTAAATTTCATTATTTACCATAATGTAATGATTACAATTAAACTTTCATATATTATAGATTCATTATCCACCAACTGAAATTTGTCAGGTCTTTTATTGTTTTAATACTGATGATTTTGGCATACAACTCCTGATAACCCAAAAAACCTGTCTCAATAAATTAGCATATCAAGAAAAGGTTCTCTAAACGACCTATTACCCTAATCTTCTGAATCAACTAATTAACTCTAAACACATGCAAAAGATACCTGAGGCTTTTAAAAACTCCCTGCCTGGTTCATTACTCAAAACCCCCATCATGGGTAAGACTAGCGACCTGACAGATGTCAAGAAGGCCATCATTGACACCCTCAAGCAAGAGGGTAAGACCCAGAAAGAAATTTCTCAACAAATAGGCTGTTCCCAGAGTGCTGTATCAAGGCACCTCAATGGTAAGTCTGTTGGAAGGAAACAATGTGGAGAAGGACCGATTCCAGACCTTGGGGAACCTGAGGAAGCAGTGGACTGAGTCTGGTGTGGAAACTGTTATGACCCCAGTGGACAGGGTGTCAGAGGAACGTGTAAGTCTGCGAGATTCAAAAATCCAGCTCATAGGGCTGTGGTAACTGGGTTGACCAAATAGCTACTCCTAACGCCAACACTAGAAGTAGCCGGGGATCATGCCTACGGTGATCGCTAGATGACTCGCGCTAGCCGGAGAATCTAACTACCCCTAGGAGAAGAAAACAAGACCTCTCTTGCCTCCAGAGAAAGGGACCCCAAAGCAAGATACAAGCCCCCCACAAATAATAACGGTGAGGTAAGAGGAAATGACAAACACAGAAATGAACCAGGTTCAGCAAAGAGAGGCCAGCTTACTAATAGCAGAATATAGCAAGATAACTTATCTGGTCAACAAAAACCCTATAAAAATCCACGCTGGAGATTCAAGAACCCCCGAACCGTCTAACGGTCCGGGGGGAGAACACCAGCCCCCTAGAGCTTCCAGCAAAGGTCAGGATACAGATTGGAACAAGCTGGACAAAAATACCAAACAAAACAAAAGCAAAAAGCAAAGAAGAAGACTTAGCTTGAAATACAGGAACCAGGATCATAGGACAAGAGCACAACAGATTAGCTCTGATTTCAACGATGCCAGGCATTGAACTGAAGGTCCAGGGAGCTTATATAGCAACGCCCCTGAACTAACGGCCCAGGTGAGGATATAGGAAAAAAGACAGAAGCTCCAGAGTCAAATCACTAATGACCACTAGAGGGAGCAAAAAGCAAAATCACAACAGTACCCCCCCCTTAGTGAGGGGTCACCAAACCCTCACCACGACCACCAGGGCGATCAGGACGAGCGGCGTGAAAGGCACGAACTAAATCGGCCGCATGAACATCAGAGGCGACCACCCAGAATTATCTTCCTGACCATAGCCCTTCCACTTGACCAGGTACTGAAGCCTCCGCCTGGAGAGACGAGAATCCAAGATCTTCTCCACCACGTACTCCAACTCGCCCTCAACCAACACCGGAGCAGGAGGCTCAGCAGAAGGAACCACAGGCACAACGTACCGCCGCAACAAGGACCTATGAAACACGTTGTGGATAGCAAACGACACAGGAAGATCCAGGCGAAAGGATACAGGATTAAGGATTTCCAATATCTTATAAGGACCAATAAAACGAGGTTTAAATTTGGGAGAGGAAACCTTCATAGGAACAAAGCGGGAAGAAAGCCACACCAAATCCCCAACACGTAGTCGGGGACCCACACCGCGGCGGCGGTTGGCAAAGCGCTGAGCCCTCTCCTGTGACAACTTCAAGTTGTCCACCACAAGATTCCAGATCCGCTGCAACCTATCCACCACAGAATCCACCCCAGGGCAGTCAGAAGGTTCCACATGACCCGAAGAAAAACGAGGGTGGAAACCAGAGTTGCAGAAAAACGGCGAAACCAAGGTGGCGGAACTAGCCCGATTATTAAGGGCAAACTCAGCCAACGGCAAGAAGGTCACCCAATCGTCCTGATCAGCAGAGACAAAACACCTCAAATAAGCCTCCAAAGTCTGATTAGTTCGCTCCGTCTGTCCATTAGTCTGAGGATGGAAAGCAGACGAAAACGACAAGTCAATGCCCATCCTACTACAAAAGGATCGCCAGAATCTGGAAACGAACTGGGATCCTCTGTCTGACACAATATTCTCAGGGATGCCGTGCAAACGAACCACGTTCTGGAAAAACACAGGAACCAGATCGGAAGAGGAAGGCAGCTTAGGCAAAGGAACCAAATGGACCATCTTGGAGAAGCGATCACATATCACCCAGATAACAGACATGCCTTGAGACACCGGAAGATCAGAAATGAAATCCATGGAGATATGTGTCCAAGGTCTCTTAGGGACAGGCAAGGGCAAGAGCAACCCGCTGGCACGAGAACAGCAAGGCTTAGCTCGAGCACAAGTCCCACAGGACTGTACAAATGACCGCACATCCCTAGACAAGGAAGGCCACCAAAAGGATCTGGCCACCAGATCTCTGGTGCCAAAAATTCCTGGGTGACCTGCCAACACCGAGGAATGAACCTCGGAAATGACTCTGCTGGTCCACTTATCAGGCACAAACAGTCTGTCAGGTGGACAAGAATCAGGCCTATCAGCCTGAAATCTCTGCAACACACGTCGCAGATCTGGAGAAATAGCTGACAAGATAATACCATCCTTAAGAATACCAACAGGTTCAGCGACTCCAGGAGCATCAGGCACAAAGCTCCTGGAAAGAGCATTGGCCTTCACATTTTTTGAACCTGGTAAATACGAGACAACAAAGTCAAAACGGGAGAAAAACAATGACCAGCGGGCCTGTCTAGGATTCAGGCGTTTAGCAGACTCGAGATACATCAGATTTTTGTGATCAGTCAAGACCACCACACGATGCTTAGCACCCTCGAGCCAATGACGCCACTCCTCAAATGCCCATTTCATGGCCAACAACTCCCGATTGCCCACATCATAATTTCGCTCCGCAGGCGAAAACTTCCTAGAGAAAAAGGCGCAAGGTCTCATAACAGAGCAACCAGGGCCTCTCTGCGACAAAACGGCCCCTGCTCCAATCTCTGAAGCATCCACCTCAACCTGAAAGGGAAGCGAGACATCAGGCTGGCACAAAACAGGCGCCGAAGTAAACCGACGTTTCAACTCCTGGAAAGCCTCCACGGCAGCAGGAGCCCAATTAACCACATCGGAGCCCTTCTTGGTCATATCCGTCAAAGGTTTCACAATGCTAGAAAAGTTAGCGATAAAACGACGGTAGAAGTTAGCGAAACCCAAGAACTTCTGAAGACTCTTAACTGACGAGGGCTGAGTCCAATCAAGAATAGCTCGGACCTTGACTGGGTCCATCTCCACAGCAGAAGGGGAAAAAATGAACCCCAAAAAGGGAACCTTCTGTACACCAAAAAGACACTTTGAGCCCTTGACAAACAAAGAATTTTCACGCAAAATTTTAAAGACCATCCTGACCTGCTCCACATGCGAGTCCCAATTATCAGAAAAAAACAGAATATCATCCAGATAAACGATCAAAAATTTATCCAGATAGTTCCGGAAAATGTCATGCATAAAGGACTGAAAAACTGAAGGGGCATTAGAGAGCCCAAAAGGCATCACCAAGTACTCAAAATGACCTTCGGGCGTATTGAATGCGGTTTTCCATTCATCCCCTTGCTTAATGCGCACAAGGTTGTACGCACCACGAAGGTCTATCTTGGTAAACCACTTGGCACCTTTAATCCGGGCAAACAAGTCAGACAACAGCGGCAAAGGATACTGAAATTTGACAGTGATCTTATTTAAAAGCCGATAGTCAATACAAGGCCTCAAAGATCCGTCCTTTTTAGCCACAAAAAAGAATCCCGCACCAAGAGGGGAAGAAGACGGACGGATGTGTCCTTTCTCCAGAGACTCCTTGATATATGAACGCATAGCGGTATGTTCAGGTATCGACAGATTAAACAGTCTTCCCTTAGGAAATTTACTGCCTGGAATCAAATCTATTACACAGTCACATTCCCTATGAGGAGGCAATGCACTGGACCTGGACTCGCTAAAGACATCCTGATAATCAGACAAATACTCCGGAACTTCCGAAGGCGTAGAAGAAGCAATAGACACAGGCAGGGAATCCTCATGAATACCACGACAGCCCCAACTAGACACTGACATAGCCTTCCAGTCAAGGACTGGATTATGGGTCTGTAACCATGGCAGCCCCAAAACAACCAAATCATGCATTTTATGTAGAACGAGAAAACGTATCACCTCGCGGTGTTCAGGAGTCATGCACATGGTAACCTGTGTCCAATACTGCGGTTTATTTTCTGCTAATGGCGTAGCATCAATACCCCTAAGAGGGATAGGATTTTCTAATGGTTCAAGAATAAAACCACAGCGCTTAGCAAATGAGAGATCCATAAGACTCAGGGCAGCACCTGAATCTACAAACGCCATGACAGGATAAGATGACAGTGAGCAAATCAAAGTTACAGACAGAATAAACTTAGGATGCAAATTACCAACGGTGACAGGACTAACAACCTTAGATATACGTTTAGAGCATGCTGAGATAACATGTGTAGAATCACCACAGTAGTAGCACAAGCCATTCCGGCGTCTATGAATTTTCCTCTCATTTCTAGTCAGGATTCTATCACATTGCATCAAATCAGGTGTCCGTTCAGACAACACCATGAGGGAATTTGCGGTTTTTCTATCACATTGCATCACATCAGGTGTCTGTTCAGACAACAACATGAGGGAATTTGCGGTTTTGCGCTCCCGCAACCGCCGGTCAATTTGAATAGCCAGGGACATGGTATCATTCAGACCTGTGGGAATGGGAAAACCCACCATAACATTCTTAATGGCCTCAGAAAGGCCATTTCTAAAATTAGCGGCCAGTGCACACTCGTTCCAATGTGTCAGCACGGACCATTTCCGAAATTTTTGGCAATACACCTCAGCCTCGTCCTGGCCCTGAGACATAGCCAGCAAGGCTTTCTCTGCCTGAATCTCAAGATTGGGTTCCTCATAAAGTAAACCGAGCGCCAGAAAAAACGCATCAATATCAGCCAATGCCGGATCTCCTGGCGCCAACGAAAAAGCCCAATCTTGAGGGTCACCCCGTAAGAATGAAATAACAATTTTTACTTGTTGAGCAGAGTCTCCAGACGAACAAGGTTTCAGGGACAAAAACAATTTACAATTATTCCTGAAATTCCTAAACTTAAATCGGTCTCCTGAAAACAGTTCAGGAATCGGAATCTTGGGTTCAGACCTAGGATTTCTGGTAACATAATCTTGTATACCCTGCACACGAGCGGCAAGCTGGTCCACACTTGTAATTAAGGTCTGGACATTCATGTCTGCAGCAAGCTTAAGCCACTCTGAGGTAAAGGGGAAAAGAAAAAAAAAAAAAAAAAATGAGAGAGGGAAAAAAAAACCCTCAAAATTTTCTTTCTTATAATCCCACTTCTGCAATGCATTAAACATTTAATACTGGCCTGGCATACTGTTATGACCCCAGTGGACAGGGTCTCAGAGGAACGTGTAAGTCTGCGAGATTCAAAAATCCAGCTCATAGGGCTGTGGTAACTGGGTTGACCAAATAGCTACTCCTAACGCCAACACTAGAAGTAGCCGGGGATCATGCCTACGGTGATCGCTAGATGACTCGCGCCAGCCGGAGAATCTAACTACCCCTAGGAGAAGAAAACAAGACCTCTCTTGCCTCCAGAGAAAGGGACCCCAAAGCAAGATACAAGCCCCCCACAAATAATAACGGTGAGGTAAGAGGAAATGACAAACACAGAAATGAACCAGGTTCAGCAAAGAGAGGCCAGCTTACTAATAGCAGAATATAGCAAGATAACTTATCTGGTCAACAAAAACCCTATAAAAATCCACGCTGGAGATTCAAGAACCCCCGAACCGTCTAACGGTCCGGGGGGAGAACACCAGCCCCCTAGAGCTTCCAGCAAAGGTCAGGATACAGATTGGAACAAGCTGGACAAAAATACCAAACAAAACAAAAGCAAAAAGCAAAGAAGAAGACTTAGCTTGAAATACAGGAACCAGGATCATAGGACAAGAGCACAACAGATTAGCTCTGATTTCAACGATGCCAGGCATTGAACTGAAGGTCCAGGGAGCTTATATAGCAACGCCCCTGAACTAACGGCCCAGGTGAGGATATAGGAAAAAAGACAGAAGCTCCAGAGTCAAATCACTAATGACCACTAGAGGGAGCAAAAAGCAAAATCACAACAGGAAACATCCAGAGCCACCGTGCACAGGCGTGTGCAGGAAATGGGCTACAGGTGCCGCATTCCCCAGGTAAAGCCACTTTTGAACCATAAACAGCGGCAGAAGCGCCTGACCTGGGCTACAGAGAAGCAGCACTGGACTGTTGCTAAGTGGTCCCAAGTACTTTTTTCTGATGAAAGCAAATTTTGCATGTCATTCGGAAATCAAGGTGCCAGAGTCTGGAGGAAGACTGGGGAGAAGGAAATGCCAAAATGCCTGAAGTCCAGTGTCAAGTACCCACAGTCAGTGATGGTGTGGGGTGCCATGTCAGCTGCTGGTGTTGGTCCACTGTGTTTCATCAAGGGCAGGGTCAATGCAGCTAGCTATCAGGAGATTTTGGAGCACTTCATGCTTCCATCGGCTGAAATGCTTTATGGAGATGAAGATTTCATTTTTCAGCACGACCTGGCATCTGCTCACAGTGCCAAAACCACTGGTAAATTGTTTACTGACCATGGTATTACTGTGCTCAATTGGCCTGCCAACTCTCCTGACCTGAACCCCATAGAGAATCTGTGGGATATTGTGAAGAGAAAGTTGAGAGACGCAAGACCCAACACTCTGGATGAGCTTAAGGCCGCTATTGAAGCATCCTGGGCCTCCATAACATCTCAGCAGTGTCACAGGCTGATTGCCTCCATGCCACGCCGCATTGAAGCAGTCATTTCTGCCAAAGGATTCCCGACCAAGTATTGAGTGCATAACTGAACATTATTATTTGATGTTTTTTTTGTTTGTTATTAAAAAACACTTTTATTTGATTGGACGGGTGAAATATGCTAATTTATTGAGACAGGTTTTTTTGGTTTTCAGGAGTTGTATGCCAAAATCATCAGTATTAAAACAATAAAAGACCTGACAAATTTCAGTTGGTGGATAATGAATCTATAATATATGAAAGTTTAATTGTAATCATTACATTATGGTAAATAATGAAATTTAACACTATATGCTAATTTTTTGAGAAGGACCTGTATATATATATATATATATATATATATATATATATATATATATATATATATATATATATATATATATATATATATATATATATATATATATATATATATATATATTCACAGTTCTGTGCAAAAGTTTTAGGAATGTGTGAAAAAAGTGCAGTAAAGTAAGAATGCTTTTAACAATAGAATGCCCATCTCATCAAAGATACAACCAATGTCATTAAGAATTATGTTTAGTGCAAGAAGAATTCATGTCATCCAGTCTGTCTGGGATTATATGTAGAGACAGATAGATTTGCACAAGTGATGTCCACAGAAGATCTGTGGTTCTTCTCCAAGGTGTTTGGAACAACCTCCCTGTGAGTTTTTTCAGTTTTTCTATTAGTGTACCTAGAAGAACTGATGAAGGCAAAGGTCGGTCACACCAAATACTGATTTAGATTTCTCGTTTGTTAATTCACTTTGCATTTTGTTAATGCATGCAAATAAACTATTAACACTTCTATTTTTGAGAGCATTCTTACTTTTACTCTGCAGCAGTTTCTCCAAACCTGCATAAAACTTTTTCACAGTATTGTATTTCTGCTTTTTTTCCTCCCCACCAAACCACGGCTGCTCTTTCTCATCCTGTATAGCCTTGTCCATTTCAGCTACTTTTTGGCTTTTTAGCCTTCACACATAGGAAACAGAAATGTTGAAAAGAATGGTGCCTCTTGACAAATAGAATGTATTAAGTAAACATGTGCCCAGAGGCTCCATGATCCAGAGCTGGAGACTGCACACCATACTAATCATTCATGTTCCTCCTCAGGTTGAGTGTGATGATGAATGCTCGTGGTATGTGCAACTGTGGCCATCTGGAGAGGAAGAGGAGAGGCCAACAATAAGCCATCAACACGAGCTGCAGGCAACAGAAAGCAAAGGCGGCAAACATTATTTCATTTTCATGTTCATAAGATGCCACAGGCCAGCAGAAAGAAGCTTCACAGCACATGGGGCCCAAGATGAAAATACCAGCTGAAAAATGACATGAAAAGCCATTATTGTAATAATAAACTCTAATTGTGAAGGATTGGGGAGCAGCTGGTCTGTGTCTGGTCATTGGGGTCTTCGGACTCCAACTGTATATGAATTTTGCTGCTATCAATCTGTTGTTTTGCAGACTCTTGTGGCCTCTTTCCTGCATTCTGGGGTCTCTAACCCAGTTATAAAATAAACTCCTCACACCACTGATCATTCTGATAACCTGAGATCTCATCCATTACTATATAATCTGTTCATCTGTCATCATTTTATACTCATTCTATAATTTCTCCCACCGGGGAGAACGTAGACAGAACTAAGCAGAGATAAGGCATAAAGATGAACTTTAAGTTGTAGAAAAACATTATAAATAATCTAAAAGGGAACTTGTCATCAGACCAACCCCATTACAATTAGATAATTATAGTAATTTGCTTCAGCCGGTAATTGTTGATGTTCAAAGGTGGGTCTATTCCAAAAGGCAGGAAATATACTCACCGTAGTATTTGGAGGATCAATAATCCAATTTTCTAATTATTATAGAAGTCTAATACCCTGTATATTAAAACATATATACAGTTAGGTTCAGAAATATTTGGACAGTGACACAGGTATTGGCATTTTATTTATTTAGCAAAACATATTCAAGATACAGTTATATAATCAATATGGGGTTAAAGTGCAGACTCCCCGCTTTAATTTGAGGGTATTTACATCCAAATTGGAGTAAGAGATTAGGAATTACAGCTCTTTAATATCCAACTGCCTCTTTGTAATGGGACCAAAAGTAATGAAAAATGATCTCAAAAGCTCTTTATTGGGCTGCATGAGTTATTCCTCCATTAATTCATCATAAATTATGCAGTTAAAAGGTCTGGAGCTGACTCCAGGTGTAACATTTGCACTTGGAAGTTGTTGTTGTGAACACACAATATGCGGTCAAAGGAGCTCTCAATGGAAGAGAAAAAGACTATCATTAGGATGAAAAATTAGGAGTGGTCAAATCAACAGATTAGCAGCTGCTCTCTTAGGGTATGTGCACACGCTGCGGATTCCATTGCGGAATTTTCCGCAGCGGAATTGATAAATCCGCAGTGCAAAACCGCTGCGTTTTTACTGCGGATTTATCACGGTTTCTAGTGCGGTTTCCGCTACGGGTTTACACCTGCAGTTTTCTATTGGAGCAGGTGTAAACCCGCAGCAGAATCCGCACAAAGAATTGACATGCTGCGGAATATAAACCTGCTGCGTTTCCGCACGTTTTTTTCCGTAGCATGTGCACTGCGGATTTTGTTTCCCATAGGTTTACATTGTACTGTAAACTCATGGGAAACCGCTGCGGACCCGCAGCTGCGGAAACGCTGCGGTTCCACAGCGAAATCCGCAGTGTGTGCACAAGCCCTTAGGCTATGTGCACATGTTGTGGATTTACTGCGGATCTGCAGCATTTTTTCCATGCAGAAACGCTGCAGAACTGCATGTGATTTACAGTACAAAGTAAATGAATGGTAAAATAAAAATGCTGTGCTAATGGAGCGGAAAATTCCTCACGGAATCTGCAGCGGATTAAAAAAAGGACCATGTCAATTCTTTGTGCGTTTCTGCAGCGTTTCTGCACCCATTCCATTATAGGAAAACACAGGGGTAAAAACACATAAAATCCACAGCAATTCTACAGGAAAAATCACAAAATCCGCATAAAAAAGTGCAGATTTTGACCTGCGCTTTCTGTGAAGAGATGCAGAATCCGCATGGAAAATTCCACAGGCATATCCACAACATGTGCACATAGCCTTAACCTGATGAATTTGTCTAGCAGAAATCTTCCATCTGCATGAACCCATCCATCCATGCACTGTATCAGTCGCAAATCTCTTCACAGTATGATGATCACACTTAAATATTCATGAAATATCTAATGTTTTCATATCTTGTCCAAGGCTTTCCACAATTTAATGCTTTTTGGTAGCAGAGATATCATTTTACTTTCCCATATTGCTTGAAACCTGTGGCTGATTAATAATGTGGAACGTCCTTCTTAAGTAGATTTCCTTTCATTGGGCTCTTAGAAATATCAAAGGAAGGGAATGGTGAATGTATAGACACACAAATATCTGAGTCAAATTAATAAGTTACTAATAGACAAAGTGTAAAAAGTATATACGTATATACTGTACAGACCAAAAGTTTGGACACACCTTCTCATTTAAAGATTTATCTGTATTTTCATGACTATGAGAATTGTACATTCACACTGAAGCTCATCAAGAGAATGCCAAGAGTGTGCAAAGCAGTCATCAAAGCAATAGGTGGCTACTTTGAAGAACCTAGAATATAAGACATAATTTCAGTTGTTTCACACTTTTTTGTTAAGTGTATAATTCCACATTTGTTAATTCATAGTTTTGATGCCTTCAGTGAGAATGTACAATTTTCATAGTCATGAAAATACAGAAAAATCTTTAAATGAGAAGGTGTGTCCAAACTTTTGGTCTGTACTGTATGTTCTATAATTAGCATATAAATGCTGAATTGTGAAGCAGAGTAGATCAGTCAGTAAGGAAACACAAAAACAAAAAGCAAAGTAAAAACTGATAATAAAGTTAATAAATGGTTAAATGAAAAAAGTTGTAAACTTTATTAATCAGGCATGATGTTGTGTAGTGGACATACAGTGGGGAAAAAAGTATTTAGTCAGCCACCAATTGTGCAACTTCTCCCACTTAAGAAGATGAGAGAGGCCTGAAATTTACAGCATAGGTAGACCACAACTATGAGAGTCAAAACAGAAAACAAATCCAGAAAATCACCTTGTCTGATTTGCCAAGACTAGTGATGAGCGAACGTGTTCACTCGAACCTGGTGTTCGATCGGACATTAGGGCGTTCGAAGGTGTTCGGTATTCGGCCGAACATCTCGCGGTACTCGAGTGAAATCTCGTTTTTGTTTTTCTCATTTTTGGCGGTTTTTCAAGGAGCCAATCATGTTAGGTGAGCCTTCTAAGCTACTAGCATGACGTAGGGACATGTACAAGACGAGAGCAGTGAGTGGCTGGCCAGATCAGGTGACCTGACCAGCCAATAGACTGCTTTCATTATGTTCGGTGCTTTCAGCCATTTGCAGTGTGAAAGAGCATAGGGACAGACGTGCTGGGGGGACTGGGAATTGATAGGGACTAGAGCAGGGACAAAGACCAGAATTAATCAGGCAGGCAGGGTGCAGAAATCAACAGCCCTTGTCAGGGCTAATCTACGTTTACTACTACTAGTCCTCTCTTGTATTTGCTGGCTAGCTGTGTGGCAGCTGGGACCAGGAGTGCAGCGGCCGCCATCTTAGCTGCGCACTCACTGTCTCAGTGCCAAGTCTCAATCTCAGTCTCCAAGTCAATCTTTATAGGCATTAGGCAGGGATCGTGTGTGCATTAGGCTGGGCTTTATAGTGCGGCGTCCGCCATTTTGGGCGAACGCCGCACTATTAGAATATCGGCTGCTGGATGTTCCTCAGACTCCATTTAGCCTCCAGCACACGCTGTCTGTAACCTCATTTGTGCTGCTGTCTGGGACTTGTAGTGCCTCAGACTCTAGCACACGCTGTAACCTCATTTGTGCTGCTGTCTGGGACTTGTAGTGCCTCAGACTCCAGCACACGCTGTAACCTCATTTGTGCTGCTGTCTGGGACTTGTAGTGCCTCAGACTCCGTAGAGTGGTACAGCACACGCTGTCACCTCATTTAATAATAATAATATTAATTAATAACAATAATTAATAAATTAAAAAAGGAAATATTTGCGGCCTAAAAATAAAACCGCATAAGATATAAAAATGCATTTTTGAGTGATACAGATATACCACACCTGGCCCAAAAATATTTGTTTAGCGTACACATAAGCACAGTGTACAGAATACGCAATTCTGCCACATATATAGTATATATATATATAGTATAGAATACCCTACATTCTAATCCAAGGTTTTGTGTGTCCAAAAAACCGCATTAGATAAAAATTGCATTTTTATAGCACGCCATATCTAATAGTTAAAGAAATAAAGGGTATTTGATGTGAAGAAATACCACAAATATAAACACAGTTTTATATCTGTTACTGGTACCCAAGTTTTGTGGTTCAAAAATACGCTCTGTATTTAGTGACTAGGCCTGTTGCCAGATTTGTGCACGCCATATCTAATAGTTAAAGAAATAAAGGGTATTTGATGTGAAGAAATACCACAAATATAAACACAGTTTTATATCTGTTACTGGTACCCAAGTTTTGTGGTTCAAAAATACGCTCTGTATTTAGTGACTAGGCCTGTTGCCAGATTTGTGCACGCCATATCTAATAGTTAAAGAAATAAAGGGTATTTGATGTGAAGAAATACCACAAATATAAACACAGTTTTATATCTGTTACTGGTACCCAAGTTTTGTGGTTCAAAAATACGCTCTGTATTTAGTGACTAGGCCTGTTGCCAGATTTGTGCACGCCATATCTAATAGTTAAAGAAATAAAGGGTATTTGATGTGAAGAAATACCACAAATATAAACACAGTTTTATATCTGTTACTGGTACCCAAGTTTTGTGGTTCAAAAATACGCTCTGTATTTAGTGACTAGGCCTGTTGCCAGATTTGTGCACGCCATATCTAATAGTTAAAGAAATAAAGGGTATTTGATGTGAAGAAATACCACAAATATAAACACAGTTTTATATCTGTTACTGGTACCCAAGTTTTGTGGTCCAAAAATAAGCTCTGTATTTAGTGACTAGGCCTGTGGCCAGTTTTGTGCACGCCATATCTAATAGTTACATAAAGAAGGGGTATTTGATCTGAAGAAATACCACAAATATAAAACACAGTTTTATATCTGTTACTGATACACATCAGTTTGCTGTAAACCAAGGTTTGGTTGTATAAAATACGCTCTTTACCGAATAGTCCTTTTTGCAACACGCAATATATCCTCTGTTTGGACAAATAGAGTGTATTTCACCTTCATAACTAGCTTTTCTAGCATAACCTTTACAATGGTGAACCCCAGGGGTAAGGGACGAGGACGAGGACGTGGTCGTGGGCGTCAAAGTGAGGTTGCAGGCAGAGGCCGTAGTCCTGGGCAGGGTGACACAGTACCTGCTTCTGATGGAGCACTGGAACGCCGCAGAGTACCCTTTTCTAGCTTCCTGTCCCAATTTACAGTGTCACGTGGCACACCCCTATTGGATCCCCAGCAGTGCGAACAGGTGATCAACTGGATAGCGGATAATGCATCCAGTAGTTTATCCACCGCCCAGTCTTCCACGCAGTCCACCAACGCTAGCCAAGGGAGTGGACCTCAGGATCTTTCAGCTCAACCTCCTCCCGCCCAGCCTGGCCCCTCCTTGGAAATTAGTGATTCAAATCCTGCATACTCCCAGGAACTGTTTTCCCAACCCTTCCTAGATTCACAAAGCACTGCTGAGCAGCAACCTGACCAGTGGGTCTGTCCCGATGCCCAAAATAGAGAGCTTTCCCAGTCTGTGGGTGATGAAAGTGGGGATTTACAAATAGTCTGTGGAGAGGTGTCTGAGGATGAGACACGGGTGTCAGACAGTGAGGTGCTTGTCAGTGCAGTAATTCCCAGGGGGGAGCAGGCTGATGAATGGGAGGAGGAGGAGCCGGTGGATGATGAGGTGACTGACCCCAGCTGGGTTGTTAGGCCTAGTCAAGAGAGTGCTTCGGAGGGGGAGGCAAGTGTAACATCAGAAAACGTTGCAAGAGGTAGACGTGCGACCAGAGGGAGAGGCAGGGCCAGAGTAATTTCATCAGACAGAGGTTCAACAAGTGAACCAGTTTGGTCGAGGCCTCGGTGTTCTAAAGTCTGGAGCTTCTTTAAAGAAAGTGAGGAGGACCGACGGACTGTGTTGTGCAACCTGTGCCACACCAAGCTCAGTAGGGGAGCCACCACTAGCAACCTAAGCACTACCAGCATGCGCAGGCATATGAGTGCTAAACACCCAACTCATTGGAATCAAGGCCGTTCACCTCCTTCTGGTCGCACCGCTGCTCCTTCCCCTGTGTCACATGCTGGCTCTGCCAGTAACTCCCCAGCCCAGGAGCCCGGCACCAGCGACTCCCGCCATGCAACCACCCCTGCACCTTCACCATCCCCCCCACAATCCACCAATGTGTCCCAGCGCAGTGTTCAGCTGTCTTTGCATGAAACATTTGAGCGCAAGCGCAAATATGCCTCCACCCACCCACATGCACAGGCCTTAAATGTCCACGTCTCCAAACTCCTGAGTTTGGAGATGCTGCCCTACAGGCTGGTGGAGACGGAGGCATTCCGCAACCTGATGGCGGTGGCTGCCCCTCGCTACTCCGTCCCAAGCCGCCACTATTTTTCTCGATGTGCCGTCCCAGCACTACACCAGCACGTGTCTCAGAACATCAACCGTGCCCTGACCAACGCGGTTACAGAAAAGGTCCACTTAACCACGGACACGTGGACCAGTGCTGGGGGGCAGGGACACTATATCTCCCTGACGGCACATTGGATTAATTTGGTTGAGGCTGGGACAGAGTCTGAACCGGGGTCAGCTCATGTGTTGCCCACACCCAGGATTGCGGGGCCTACCTCGGTGACTGTTTCCCAGGATTACTATACTTCTCCCCCCTCCTCCTCCTCCTCCTCCTCCTCCTCCACAAACACCACTTGTAAATTTCCATCCGTGGACACGCCACCTTCAGTCGGCAGCTGCAGTCGCAGCAGGACCGCAGTGGGCAAGCGCCAGCAGGCGGTGCTAAAACTGCTGAGCTTAGGTGACAAGAGGCACACTGCCCAGGAGCTGTTACAGGGCATGACGGCTCAGACGGATCTTTGGCTGGCGCCGCTGAACCTGAAAGCAGGCATGGTCGTGTGTGACAACGGGCGTAATCTGGTGGCGGCTCTGCAACTGGGCAGACTCACACACGTTCCATGCCTTGCCCACGTGTTCAATCTGGTGGTTCAGCGGTTCCTCAAGACCTACCCCAATCTGTCAGATTTGCTCACCAAGGTGAGACGCATCTGTGCCCATTTCCGCAAATCCACCACTGATGCTGCCACCCTGAGGGCAGTGCAACGGCGCTTACAACTGCCAGCTCACCGACTGTTGTGCGACGTGCCAACGAGATGGAATTCCACCCTACACATGTTAAACAGGGTTTACCAGCAGCGCAGAGCCATTGTAGACTGTCAGATGACCACTTCCACCAGAACCGGTAGTCAAGTTAGTCAGCTTCCTCAAATCTACAATGAGGAGTGGACGTGGATGTCTGATATATGTAAGGTGTTAAGCCACTTTGACGAGTCAACACTGATGGTCAGCGGGGATGACGCCATAATCAGCGTCACCATCCCGCTGCTTTGTCTGCTGAAAAAATCATTGCTCAGCATGAAGTCTGAGGCGCATCGATTGTCACAGGAGATGGGGGAAGAAGAGTTGACTGAGAGCCAGAACACCAGCCAGTCTGTTTCTCAGAGTGTAACTGAGGAGGGGGAGGAGGAAGATGAGGATGAAGAGGAGGAGACTGTGGGCGAGACTGAAGACGGTACCCATTCCCTCTTCTCAGTTCAGCGTGTTTGGGCTGAGGAGGAGGAGTTGGAGGAGGAGGAGGAGGAGGAAATGGAGAGTCGGCCTGTTGCGGAGGGGGAATTCTTACGTGTTGGGACTCTGGCGCACATGGCTGACTTCATGTTAGGCTGCCTTTCCCGTGACCCTCGCGTGAGAAAAATATTTTCCACCAGCGATTACTGGGTGTTCACCCTCTTGGACCCCCGGTACAAGCACAACTTTTCCACTCTAATTCCTATAGAGGAAAGGAGTATGAGACTGCATCAATACCAACTGGCCCTGGTGCACAAGCTGAAAATAGCCTTCCCATCTGACACCGCTAGCGGCAGAGGACGTGGTTCTGAGGGCCAACAAGCGAGGGAGAGGAGGGGAGCAGGCAGCTTGTCAAGCGCTGGCAGAGGATCAATCTCCAAGGCCTTTGCCAGTTTTATGTCACCCATGCAAGAGTATGCCACCAATCCACAGTCTAGACAGAGTAGAGGCGAGATTTACAGAAAGATGGTGAAGGACTACCTAGGTGACCATACCAACGTCCTGCATGATCACTCTGCTCCATACAACTACTGGGTTTCAAAGCTGGACACGTGGCCAGAACTGGCACTGTACGCCTTGGAGGTGCTGGCTTGCCCTGCCGCTAGCGTGTTGTCAGAGCGGGTCTTCAGTGCAGCTGGTGGCATCATCACCGATAAGCGTACACGCCTGTCAACTGACAGCGCTGACAGGCTGACGCTTATCAAGATGAATAAAGCATGGATTTCTACAGATTTCCACTCGCCACCGTGTTAAAGCAGCTCAAACTGAAGTCTGTCATGTCACCGTGCCACTCTCCGTGCTGACGCTGCTGACGCCTCCACATGCTGGGTCTTCGCTACCTCCAAACTATGTAATTGTGCCACTCTGTGGCCTCAATGTGTAAGGAATGATGCTGCTGCCGCCTCCTCAAGGGTCCGTCACCGTGCCACTCTCCGTGCTGACGCCTCCACATGCTGGGTCTTCGCTACCTCCAAACTATGTAAATGTGCCACTCTGTGGCCTCAATGTGAAAGGAATGATGCTGCTGCCGCCTCCTCAAGGGTCCGTCACCGTGCCACTCTCCGTGCTGACGCCTCCACATGCTGGGTCTTCGCTACCTCCAAACTATGTAATTGTGCCACTCTGTGGCCTCAATGTGTAAGGATTAAGGAATGATGCTGCTGCCGCCTCCTCAAGGGTCCGTCACCGTGCCACTCTCCGTGCTGACGCCTCCACATGCTGGGTCTTCGCTACCTCCAAACTATGTAATTGTGCCACTCTGTGGCCTCAATGTGTAAGGAATGATGCTGCTGCCGCCTCCTCAAGGGTCCGTCACTGTGCCGCTCTCCGGCCTGATGCTGCCTCCGCATGCCGTGCCCATAGCTGCCATGCTGTGTCAGGCTCAATTTCGGTGTGTTTCACCTGCTACCTCATCAAAGTGGGTCACTCTGTCACCACAAAGCTGTTGGCCATAATTTGGCGTAATGGTGCATTTGGGCAGCCTCAGAGGCAACTATGCATGCTGCCCCTGCTGTTTCCTGTCCATTCCAGTGTTGTTTCCATCATTTTCTGAGCTTCCCAGGTTTTTAGGCGACCTTCCCTGTGCAGAGCTTTGGTCCCGCTGAAAAATGTTCGAGTCTCCCATTGACTACAATGGGGTTCGTTATTCGAAACGAACACTCGAACATCGGGAGATGTTCGACTCGAACAACGAGCACCCGAACATTTTAGTGTTCGCTCATCACTAGCCAAGACTTATTTTGCAAATATTGGTGGAAAATAAGTATTTGGTCACATAAAAACATGCAAGATTTCTGGCTCTCATAGACCTGTAACTTCTTCTTTAAGATGCTCCTCTGTCCTCCACTCATTACCTGTAGTAATGGCACCTGTTTGAACTTGTTGGCAGTAAAAAAGACACCTGTCCACAACCTCAAACAGTCACACTCCAAACTCCACTATGGTGAAGACCAAAGAGCTGTAAAAGGACACCAGAAACATAATTGTAGCCCTGCACCAGGCTGGAAAGACAGATTATGCAATAGGCAACAACTTGCTGTGATGAAATCAACTGTGGGAGCAATAATAAGAAAATGGAAGACATACAAGGTCCACTGATAATCTCCCTTGATCTGGGGCTCCAAGCAAGATCTCACCCCATGGGGTCAAAATGATCACAAGAACAGTGAGTAAAAATCCCAGAACCACACGGGAGGACCTAGTGAATGACCAGCATAGAGCTGGGACCACCTTAACAAAGGCTACCATCAGTAACACACTACGCCACCAGGGACTCAGATCCTGCAGTGCCAGACATGTCCCCCTGCTTAAGCCAGTACATGTCTGGGTCCGTCTGACATTTGCTAGAGAGCATTTGGATTATCCAGAAGAGTATTGGGAGAATGTCATATGGTCTGATGAAATCAAAGTAAAACTGTTTGGTAGAAACAAAATTTGCCATGTTTGGAGGAGACAGAATGCTGAGTTGCATCTAAAGAACACCATACCTACTGTGACGCACGGGGATGGCAGCATCATGCTTTGGGGCTGGTTCTCTGCAAAGGGACCAGGACGACTGATCTGTGTACATGAAAGAATGAATGGGGCCATGTATCATGAGATTTTGAGTGCAAACCTCCTTCCATAAGCAAGGGCATTGAAGATGAAATGTGGATGGGTCTTTCAGCATGATAATGATGCCAAGCACACTGCGAGGGCAATGAAGGAGTGGCTTTGTAAGAAGCATATGGAGGTCCTGGAGTGGCCTAGCCAGTCTCCAGATCTCCACCCCATAGAAAACCTTTGGAGAGAGTTGAAAGTCCGTGCTGCCCAGCGACAGGCCCAAAACATCACTGTTCTAGAGGAGATCTGCATGGATGAACGGGCCAACATACCACCAACAGCGTGTGCCAACCTTGTGAAGACTTACAGAAAATGTTTGACCCCTGTCATTGCCATTTGCCAACAAAGGATATATAACAAAATATTGAGATGAACTTTTGTTAATGACCAAATACTTATTTTCCACCATAATTTGCAAAATAAATCTTGTCAAATCAGACAAGGTGATTTTCTGGATTTGTTTTCTCATTTTGACTCTCATAGTTTTGGTCTACCTGTGATGTCAATTACAGGCCTCTCTCATCTTTTTAAGTGGGAGAACTTGCACAATTGGTCGCTGACTAAATACTTTTTTTCCCCACTGTATATATCATGCATGAAACAGGTAACTGCATTCTCTTCAACATATTTATTAACGATCTGGTAGACGGTAAAATATTGATATTTGCAGATGATACAAAATTATGTAAATCAGTCAATACAAGAGAAGATAGTATTCTGCTACAGATGGATCTGGATAATTTGGAAACTTGGGCCAAGAAGTGGCAGATGCGGTTTAACAATGATAAATGTAAGGTTATACACATGGGAAGAGGGAAACAATGTCACCATTACACACTGAAGGTTTTGCTTCAGGTTTTGCACCAAATCTGCATTGTGTGCACGAAGCCTAACATTTTTAACAAGTTATTTGAGACTAATATAGCAATGAACTGAACCCAAGAAGATGTAATACCCTACGGATGAGCAACATAATACCGATAAATTTTGAACAAGTTTCTTGAGGGTTATATACCAATGAAATGTACTCCAGACCATGGAGTAGTCTATAGGTGAGCAAAATAATACCGATATATTTTTTAACAAGTTGTTTTAGGCTTATATAGCAACTAAATCTAACCAAGAATATGTAAAAGTCTATGGATGAGCAATATATTATACCAATCAATTTTTTAACAAGTTTTGAGGGTTACATACCAAAGAAATGTACACAAGAACACGTATTACTGTATGGATGGGTAATATAATACCGATACATTTTTGAATTTTTTTTAGAAGTTTAGATAGCAAAGAAATGCACCCAAGAAGACATAATACCCTATGGGTGAGCAATATAATACCGAATGTACCCAAGAAAACGTAATACTGTATGGCTTAGAAATGTAACATACCAAAATTGTGAAACTTTTTTTTGAGTGTTATATATCACAAAAATGTACAGCAGAACACGGAATAGTGTATGGGTAAGAAATGTAAACAAGCTAAGTTTTAAAAATGTGACAGAAAGCAGATAATACTCTATGGATGAGTAATCTAATCCAGAAATATATTTTTACACTTAATGTAAGTTTTACATACCACCATAATGTAACAAGAACCATGTTAAACTGTATAGATGAGTCACTAATTCCATTAAAAAAGTTTGAAAGTAAATGTTTTGAAAGTCTACTATAAGTACTTATACACTTATAAAGGCTTTGTAGAAAGTGCAAAGGTAGAGAAAAATAATAAGGAGGGTCATACATAGACCTCTGAAAGGAAACAACTGGAAGGACTCATTCAAAAATGTTATCCCCTTAATAACCAGAGTTATTTTTGGTTTTGCGTTTTCATTTTTTGCCCCCTTCTTCCCAGAGCCATAACTTTTCTATTTAATTGCCATGTGAGGGCTTGTTTTTTGCTAGACGAGTTGTACTTTTGAACAAAACCATTGGTTTTAACATATCGTATACTGGAAAACGGGAAAAATTCCAAGTGCGGTGAAATAGCAAAAAAAGTGCAATCCCACAGTTGTTTTTTGTTTTGTTTTTTACCATGTTCACTAAATGCTAAAACTGACCTGCCATTATGATTCTCCAGGTAATTATGAGTCCATAAACATGCATAGGTTCTTTTTTAGTTAAGTGGTGAAAAAAATTCCAAAGTTTGTTAAAAAAAAGACAGAAATAAAAGTGCCATTTTCCAATACCCGTAGCGTCTCTATTTTTTGTGATCTCAGGTTGGGTGAGGGCTTATTTTTTGCATGCCAACTGTTTTTAATGATGCCATTTTGGTGCAGATACAATCTTTTGATGCATTTTAATGCAATATTGCCGTGACCAAAAAAGGTAGTTCTGAAGTTTTGACTTTTTTTCTCTTTACGCCATTTAGCGATCGGATTAATTATTTTTTATATTGATAGATCGGGTGATTCTGAATGCGGCGATACCAAATATGTATATGTTTGATTTTATTGTTTTATTTTGAATGGGGTGAAAGGGGGGTGATTTGAACTTTTAGATTTTTTAAATTTTTTAAATATTTTTAAAAACATTTTTTTTAATTTTTGGCATGATTCAATACTCTACATGGGAGACTAGAAGCTGCCATAGCCCATCGCCTCTGCTACATACAGGCGATTATATTATCAGATCGCTTGTATGTAGCAGAATTGCTCACTTGCTATGAGTGCCGACCACCGATAGGCGCTCATAGCAATCCGGCAATTAAGACAATAGAGGTCTGCTGGAGACCTCTACTTGTCATGCCAACCAATCGGTGACCTGTGATCACGTGATGGGTCAGCCGGGCAGAATTTCTGGCTTGTCGGAAGCGTGCGATAAATGCTGCTGTCAGAGTTTGACAGCGGCATTTAACTAGTTAAGCGTTGCAGGTGGATCGCGATTAGAGGCACATGTCAACTGTTCAAAACAGCTGACATGTTCCGGGAAACATGTGGGCTTAGAGCTGGAGCCCACATCAAAGGGAGGGAGTCTGATATTGGCGTACATTTACGCCCAATGTTGGAAAGGTTTTAAAAGTGTGCGTGTTGTACTCCTACACTCATAAAGGCTTTGCACAAAGTACAAAGCCAGGAAACAATTATAAGCAAGGTAATACATTAATCCTCTTCAAGTGTCCGCTTCTTCTTCTCCTTCTTTTTGAGGCTGGGGGGACTGCCTCCACCTGCTTTCTGGAGCTCAATTTCAAGGAGCCTGAGCTGAAAGTGAGCCAACCTCAGGTAGTGCTGGAGCCCCCAACATATAGAAATTAGCAACAGTCCCCTGTGTCACTTTCACCTGAGAAATGTAGTGCAGCCAATTTTTTTTAAGGCTGTTTTGTAGTGTTCAAAAATATCACAGAAACTTACTCCAGACCACGCAATAGCGTATGAGAAATGTAATGCAGGTAACCTTTTAACTCTTTTTTGGAGTCTTAGATATCACAGAAATGTATCACAGAGCACGTGAAACTGTATGGCTAAGAAATTTAAGACTGCAACATTTTTTAATGCTTTTTTCAGTTTTATAGATCACAGGACATGTACCACAGGCCACAGAATACTGTATGGATGAGAACTGTAATCCAGCCAATTTTTTTAATGCTTTTTTGTAGTGTTAGATAATATCACAGATATTTACCCCAGATTATGGAATAGTGTATGGGTGAAAAATGTAATGCAGGTATTTTTTTAAATGCTTTTTGGAGTGTTAGATATGTACCACAGAACACATGACCTGTGATCACTACTCATAGGAGGGTGGATAAGGTACTCAAAACAGAGTGAGTGCAGGGCGCAGGTGCGAGATTATGGCACCACAATAGCACGTCACAGGGTAGTATGACTTATATGGGCAGTGGGTGGTATTATAGTGAACACCAGAGGCAGAGATGTCTTCCAGGAACTGCACGTCTCAGAGCCTGGAAGAAATCATTAACATAAAACATGAAAATTTTATTTCTCTACAAAATTAGACCGCAGCTATGAGGCATACAGGTTGGATTATTTTAACTTTCTATCACAATGCCCATAGTAATTGCTTAAAAGTGTCCAGGGGATGACAAATTCCCTTTAATTGGGCTCACATGGCAAACTAATTATCACAGGTGTTTGAAGCCGATTTCAGTGATCCAGTGAACCCTGAGACAGCCCCATCCATGAGTTTAATTGAAAAACAAAAAAATTACATTTTTATGACAGTTAAATCCAGTTTGTATAATAATTTGGAACTCGGTGTATAGTCATTTTTTTATCCTTAAATTGAAGCTAAAAAAATTCTCATATCCTCCCAACTCAGGAAGGGTAGGCACCCTGGGTTGGCACCCAGATACAAAAGCTAAAGACTATAACAACTTATCTTGAAACGATAAACCCTTACATGAAAACATAACTTTTAATTAGGTATACATATAAAATCTTAATACTAACCAGCAGAGATACGCAAATACATGTAAAGGGAACCTATCACTAGGTTTGGCCAATACGAGTTACGGCCATTGCCTTTCAGTGCTTATATACAGCATTCTATAATGCTGTATATAAGCCCCCGATACAACCTGTAAGAGAAGAAAAATAACTTTTATTATGCTCACCAGCAGGGCGGTCTTGTCCGATGTGTGTTGCTCTTCTTGGTCCTGCGCCTCCCATCTTCTAACGATCCCCGTCCTCCTGCTTGCTTCATGTGGATGACGTGTCCCTGCGTCATCCTCACAGGCTCCCTGGAATCACATTCCTGTGCAGACGTACTTATCTGCTCTGTTGAGGGAAGAGCAAAGTCAAGCAGTGCGCAGGCGCTGGGCCTCTCTGACCTTTCCTGGCGCCTGCACACTGCAGTACTTTGTCGTCCTGGTTTCACGTTCCACCAAGGACGACAGCTGCAAGGAGTTTGTATGTTCTCCCCGTGTTTGCGTGGGTTTCCTCCAGGTTCTCCATCTTCCTCCCACACTTCAAAGACTTACTAATAGGGAATTTAGATTGTGAGCCCCAATGGGGACAGTGAAGATAATGTCTGTAAACTGCTGGGGAAATTAACAGCGCTACTTAAGTGATTTAAATAAATAAAGATTAGAGAATAGTTTACTTGACATATGGATCACTTGATGGTCCCATGTCTTTCCTCAACTTATATAGCTATGTAACTGCTAAGAAGACAAATGTTTATTATTCGCTCACAGAAGGACGGATGTACATAGCACATCTCCAGGAGTGGAAATGAATACTGCTGAATAAAGCATAAGCCAGCGAATGATATATTCATGTAATAATGTGAGAATACAGACCCCCCTTCTATTGCTCCACCTACGCTGAGGAATACAGTTTTTCGCTCTCTTTTGCGGGATTGCCACAATGTTACCTTTCTGTTTCAATTGAATGACAAAACTGTACAATGGAATAAATGTTTCTACCATCTGCTCTGTCTTACATATCATCAATGGGCATTTGGACTTTGTAAATCACTTGACCTTTACAGGTCAGATAAATCACAAAAGGGAATTCTAGCTTTTGTCATTGGATTACCAGAATATTCAAGATATTTACGATAGATTTGTAAAGGGGTATCACTTGTGTTTCTCATTTCGTCTTCATTTTATACTATTTGATCACTGTTTTTTCTCTTTTTATGCCTGGTGAAATTGCAGAAGTCTTTACAGCAGCTACCTGGCGTTCAGTGCTGCTTTGTTTAATCAATATAATAAATAAGTTTCTTGTTCTGTTATCCCCATTTGTAATCTAGTTATTTTAGACTATTACTATAACCTTGGTGAATTATTTCTCAGAATTTCAATTTCGGTGTGCGGTTTATGAGTACAGGCAACAGCTCGCTGAGGTCTTTCAGTAATGCTATTATGAGGAAAGTGTTAGTGCATTGAGCTCTGAAGGTGTCAACTCGAATTCTGACATTACTGAGGCCTGAATAAACAGGGAAAGGTTGAGCAGAGCAGCCTTGTTCAGAGAGATATAAACCAGACAGGTTAACTGTGCACAATCTACAGTTATATGAAAAAGTTTGGGCACCCCTATTAATCTTAAGCTTAATGTTTTATAAAAATAGTTTTTTTTGCAACAGCTATTTCAGTTTCATATATCTAATAACTGTTGGACACAGCAATGTTTCTGCCTTGAAATGAGGTTTATTGTACTAACAGAAAATGTGCAATCTGCATTCAAACAAAATTTGACAGGTGCATAAGTATGGGCACCCTTATCATTTTCTTGTTTTAAATACTCCTACCTACTTTTTACTGACTTACTAAAGCACTTTTTTTGGTTTTGTAACCTCATTGAGCTTTGAACTTCATAGCTAGGTGCATGCAATCATGAGAAAAGCTACTTAAAGTGGCCACTTGCAAGTTGTTCTCCTGTTTGAATCTCCTCTGAGGAGTGGCATCATGGGCTCCTCAAAACAACTGTCAAATGATCTGAAAACAAAGATTATTCAACATAGTTGTTCAGGGGAAGGATACAAAAAGCTGTCCTAGAGATTTAACCTGTCAATTTCCACTGTGAGGAACATAGTAAGGAAATGGAAGAACACAGGTACAGTTCTTGTTAAGGCCAGAAGTGGCAGGCCAAGAAAAACATCAGAAAGGCAGAGAAGAAGAATGGTGAGATCAGTCAAGGACAATCCTCAGACCATCTCCAGAGAGCTGCAGCATCAACTTGCTGCAGATGGTGTCACTGTGCATCGGTCAACTATACAACGCACTTTGCACAAGGAGAAGCTGTATGGGAGAGTGATGCGAAAGAAGCCGCTTCTGCAAGCACGCCACAAACAGAGTCGGCTGAGGTATGCAAAAGCACATTTGGAGAGCCAATTTATTTTTGGAAGAAGGTCCTGTGGACTGATGAAACTAATATTGAGTTGTTTGGTCATACAAAAAGGCGTTATGCATGGCAGCAAAAAAACACAGTGCGTTGTATAGTTGACCGATGCACAGTGACACCATCTGCAGCAAGTTGATGCTGCAGCTCTCTGGAGATGGTCTGAGGATTGTCCTTGACTGATCTCACCATTCTTCTTCTCTGCCTTTCTGATGTTTTTCTTGGCCTGCCACTTCTGGCCTTAACAAGAACTGTATCTGTGTTCTTCCATTTCCTTACTATGTTCCTCACAGTGGAAATTGACAGGTTAAATCTCTGAGACAGGTTTTTGTATCCTTCCCCTGAACAACTATGTTGAATAATCTTTGTTTTCAGATCATTTGACAGTTGTTTTGAAGAGACCATGATGCCACTCTTCAGAGGAGATTCAAACAGGAGAACAACTTGCAAATGGCCACTTTAAGTAGCTTTTCTCATGATTGCATACACCTAGCTATGAAGTTCAAAGCTCTATGAGGTTACAAAACCAAAAAAAGTGCTTTAGTAAGTCAGTAAAAAGTAGCTAGGAGTATTTAAAACAAGAAAATGATAAGGGTGCCCATACTTATGCACCTGTCAAATTTTGTTTGAATGCAGATTACACATTTTCTGTTAGTACAATAAACCTCATTTCAAGGCAGAAACATTACTGTGTCCAACAGTTATTAGATATCTGAAACTGAAATAGCTGTTGCAAAAAAAAACAATTTTTATAAAACATTAAGCTTAAGATTAATAGGGGTGCCCAAACTTTTTCATATGACTGTACATGTCGGACCAGTCAGTCTTCCCCAGGGAGTGAATATGTGTAACACCCCAGGTAACCGGTTGTTACAGTGATGTTGCCCTCCTTTCGGGGAGGGCGATATCATGCTTGGAGGCAAGGAGGATTCCCTTTACCAGGTAATGCACCCGCATTCAACACATTCTGAATCCAGGCCACAAGGGGGAGCTCAGGACCCGTATTCAGGGGAGCTTCCCCAGCTTTAAGTGTTCTGGTCTGAAGGAGGAGTTCGAATAGTTGGTGAGAGAGAGAGTGGACAGAGAAGGAAGTCTGGAACAGAGAGCAGACAACGGAGCTGTGCAGCCAGGACTGAGCTGCAGCTCCTGGGAAGGAAGAGAACTCGGGTTGAGAATTTTGGAGCTATTGAGGAAAGGAGCACAGTGGGGAAAGCAAGGAGCTCAGAGGGGAACTGTGACCGGGCACCCTCAGAGCCGAAGCGCAGGTACCGGGCACCGGGAGCCCGAGGTTGTGTTGTACTCTAGGACACATAGCAGAACTGAAGGGCATAGGACTGTATGTGATTTGCCCACAGCACGCCTGGAGGAGAAGCAGCACCTGAAGAGCCTGAGTTGTGATAGAGACGCAATAAAATGGCTCAAGCTGCCCACCATACAGGTACCTGTCTCAGGACAAGAGGGAGAGGACTTTGCCAGCAAGCTACAGGCAGCAGGGACCACACATACTAGCACGAGTAGGAAGGCTTACGGACCTCACCTGGGAGAGGGATCTACTATTGCCTCCAGGCCGACTGGACCACATCACCACCTGTGCTTGGTACCCTAGACTGTGGACTGCTACCACCAGTAAACCAGGTAAAGACTTTACAACTCTGTGTCCTCCATTTATTTGCCGACACATACCATCCTTGCCATACACCTTGGGAGCCCTGGAGACCCCGCTTCACCTGTGGGAAGCATCACCATCTTGCTGCAACAACATCACCCCAGAAGACCCCTTGGGTTGGCGTCATGAATAGACTTTATTACCAAATTCCCTTTAAAGACTTTTCCCCCTTTTATTGAGTGCCCAGGGCCACGGACCGGGTCGCAGCCACCGTGACATCCCCTTTAACCCCTTCATGACCCAGCCTATTTTGGACTTAATGACCTTGCCATTTTTTGCAATTCTGACCAGTGTCCCTTTATGAGGTAATAACTCAGGAACGCTTCAACGGATCCTTGCGGTTCTGAGATTGTTTTTCCGTGACATATTGGGCTTCATGTTAGTGGTAAATTTAGGTCGATAATTTCTGAGTTTATTTGTGAAAAAAACTGAAATTTGGCAAAAATTTTGAAAATTTTGCAATTTTCACATTTTGAATTTTTATTCTGTTAAACCAGAGAGTTATGTAACACAAAATAGTTAATAAATAACATTTCCCACATGTCTACTTTACATCAGCACAATTTTGGAAAGAAATTTTTTTTTGCTAGGAAGTTATAAGGGTTAAAATTTGACCAGTGATTTCTAATTTTTACAACAAAATTTACAAAACCATTTTTTTTAGGGACCACCTCACATTTGAAGTCAGTTTGAGGGTTCTATATGGCTGAAAATACCCAAAAGTGACACCATTCTAAAAACTGCACCCCTCAAGGTGCTCAAAACCACATTCAAGAAGTTTATTAACCCTTCAGGTGTTTCACAGCAGCAGAAGCAACAAGGAGGGGAAAAATTAACATTTAACTTTTTAGTCACAAAAATGATCTTTTCGCAACAATTTTTTTATTTTCCCAAGGGTAAAAGGAGAAACTGGACCACGAATGTTGTTGTCCAATTTGTCCTGAGTACGTTAATGCCTCATATGTGGGGGTAAACCACTGTTTGGGCGCACGGCAGGGCTCGGAAGGGAAGGAGCGCCATTTGACCTTTTGAATGAAAAATTGTCTCCAATCTTTAGCGGACACCATGTCGCGTTTGGAGAGCCCCCGTGTGCCTAAACATTGGAGCTCCCCCACAATTGACCCCATTTTGGAAACTAGACCCCCCAAGGAACTTATCTAGAAGCATAGTGAGCACTTTAAACCCCTAGGTGCTTCACAAATTAATCCGTAAAAATGAAAAAGTACTTTTTTTTCACACAAATTTTCTTTTAGCCTCAATTTTTTCATTTTCACACAGGCAACAGAATAAAATGGATCCTAAAATTTGTTGGGCAATTTCTCCTGAGTACGCCAATACCTCATATGTGGGGGTAAACTACTGTTTGGGCACATGGTAAGGCTCGGAAGGGAAGGAGCGCCATTTGACTTTTTGAATGAAAAATTGGCTCCAATCTTTAGCGGACACCATGTCAGGTTTGGAGAGCCCCTGTGTGCCTAGACATTGGAGCTCCCCCACAAGTGACCCCATTTTGGAAACTAGACCCCCCAAGGAACTTATCTAGATGCATAGTGAGCACTTTAAACCCTCAGGTGCTTCACAAATTGATCCGTAAAAATGAAAAAGTACTTTTTTTTCACACAAAATTTCTTTTAGCCTCAATTTTTTCATTTTCACATGGGCAACAGGATAAAATGGATCTTAAAATTTGTTGGGCAATTTCTCCTGAGTACGCCAATACCTCATATGTGGGGGTAAACCACTGTTTGGGTGCACGGCAAGGCTTGGAAGGGAAGGCGCGCCATTTGACTTTTTGAATGGAAAATTAGCTCCAATCGTTAGTGGACACCATGTTGCGTTCGGAGAGCCCCTGTGTGCCTAAACATTGAAGCTCCCCTACAAGTGACCCCATTTTGGAAACTAGACCCCCCAAGGAACTAATCTAGATGTATAGTGAGCACTTAAAACCCCCAGGTGCTTCACAGAAGTTTATAACGCAGAGCCATGAAAATAAAAAAATATTTTTCTTTCCTCAAAAATGATTTTTAGCCCGGAGTTTTTTATTTTCCCAAGGATAATAGGAGAAATTGGACCCCAAATGTTGTTGTCCAGTTTGTCCTGAGTACGATGATACCCCATATGTGGGGGTAAACCACTGTTTGGGCGCACGGCAGGGCTCGGAAGGGAAGGCACGCCATTTGGCTTTTTGAATGGAAAATTAGCTTCAATCATTAGCGGACACCATGTCACGTTTGGAGAGCCCCTGTGTGCCTAAACATTGGAGCTCCCGCACAAGTGACCCCATTTTGGAAACTAGACCCCCCAAGGAACTAACCTAGATGTGTGGTGAGCACTTTGAACCCTCAAGTGCTTCACAGAAGTTTATAACGCAGAGCCATGAAAATAAAAAATTATTTTTCTTTCCTCAAAAATGATTTTTTAACCCACAATTTTTTATTTTCCCAAGGGTAACAGGAGAAATTGGACCCCAAAAGTTGTTGTGCAGTTTCTCCTGAGTACGCTGATACCCCATATGTGGGGGTAAACCACTGTTTTGGTACACGTCGGGGAGCGGAAGGGAAGTAGTGACGTTTTGAAATGCAGACTTTAATGGAATGCTCTGCGGGCGTCAGGTTGCGTTTGCAGAGCCCCTGATGTGCCTAAACAGTAGGAACTCCCCACAATTGACCCCACTTTGGAAACTAGACCCCCAAGGGAACTTATCTAGATGTGTGGTGAGCACTTTGAACTCCCAAGTGCTTCACAGAAGTTTATAACGCAGAGCCTTGAAAATAAAAAATGTGTTTTCTTTCCTCAAAAATATTTTTTTAGCCCAGAATTTTTTAATTTTCCCAAGAATAACAGGAAAAATTTGACCCCAAAAGTTGTTGTCCAGTTTCTCCTGAGTACGCTGATACCCCATATGTGGGGGTAAACCACTGTTTGGGCACATGGCGGGGCTCGGAAGGGAAGTAGTGACGATTTGCAATGCAGACTTTGATGGAATGGTCTGCGGGAATCATGTTACGTTTGCAGAGCCCCTGATGTGCCTAAACAGTAGAAACCCCCCACAAGTGACCCCATTTTGGAAACTAGACCCCCCAAGGAACTTATCTAGATGTGTGGTGAGCACGTTCAACCCCCAATTGCTTCACAGAAGTTTACAACGCAGAGCCGTGAAAATAAAAAATAATTTTCTTTCCTCAAAAAAGATGTTTTAGCAAGCAATTGTTTATTTTCACAAGGGTAACAGGAGAAATTGGACCCCAATATTTGTTGCCCAGTTTGTTGTGAGTACGCTGATACCCCATATGTGGGGGTAAACCACTGTTTGGGCGCACGTCAGGGCTCGGAAGGGAAGTAGTGACATTTGAAATGCAGACTTTGATGGAATGGTCTGCGGGCGTCACGTTGCATTTGCAGAGCCCCTGATGTGCCTAAACAGTAGAAACACCCCACAAGTGACCCCATTTTGGAAACTACACCCCAAAAGGATCTTATCTAGATGTGTGGTGAGCACTTTCAACCCCCAAGTGTTTCACATAAGTTTATAACGTAGAGCCGTGAAAATAAAAAATAATTGTTCTTTCCTCAAAATTATGTTTTAGCAAGTAATTTTTTATTTTTGCAAGGGTAACAGGAGAAATTGGACCCCAATAGTTGTTGCCCAGTTTGTCCTGAGTACGCTGGTATCCCATATGTGGGGGTAAACCACTGTTTGGGCGCACGTCGGGGCTTGGAAGGGAGGGCGCACCATTTGACTTTTTGAACGCAAGATTGGCTGGAATCAATGGTGGCGCCATGTTGCGTTTGGAGGCCCCTGATGTGCCTAAACAGTGGAAACCCCTCAATTCTAACTTCAACACTAACCCCAACACACCCCTTACCCTAATCCCAACTGTAGCCATAACCCTAATCACAACCCTAACCCCAACACACCCCTAACCACAACCCCAACCCCAACACACCCGTAACCCTAAATCCAACCCTAATCCTAACCCTAATCCCAACCCTACCCACAACTGTAACCCCAACACAACCCTAACCCTATCCTTAACCCTAACCACAAGCCTAATCTTAACCCTATTTCCAACCCTAGCCCTAATTCCAACCCTAATGGTACCGTCTCACATAACGATTTACCAACGATCACGAACAGCGATACGACCTGGCCGTGATCGTTGGAAAGTCATTGTGTGGTCGCTGGGGAGCTGTCACACAGACCGCTCTCCAGCGACCAACGATGCCAAGGTCCCGGGTAACCAGGGTAAACATCGGGTTACTAAGCGCAGGGCCGCGCTTAGTAACCCGATGTTTACCGTGGTTACCAGTGTAAAAGTAAAAAAAAAAAAACGTACATACTCACATTTCGGTGTCCTTCAGGTCCCTTGCCGTCTGCTTCCCGCTCTGACTGAGTGCCGCCGTACAGTGAGAGCAGAGCGCAGCGATGATGTCACTGCTGTGCTGTGCTCTCACTTTCCGGCCGGCAGACAGTCAGAGCGGGAAGCAGACGGCAAGGGACCTGAAGGACACCGAAATGTGAGTATGTACGGTTTTTGTTTTTTTTTACTTTTACGCTGGTAACCACGGTAAACATCGGGTTACTAAGCGCGGCCCTGCGCTTAGTAACCCGATGTTTACCCTGGTTACAAGTGAACGCATCGCTGGATAGCTGTCACACACAACGATCCAGCGATGACAGCGGGAGATCCAGCGACGAAAGAAAGTTCCAAACGATCTGCTACGACGTACGATTCTCAGCAGGGTCCCTGATCGCTGCTGCGTGTCAGACACAGCGATATCGTATGGATATCGCTGGAACGTCACGGATCGTACCATCGTAGCGATCAAAGTGCCACTGTGAGACGGTACCCTAACTCTAATTCCAACGCTAACCCTAAGGCTATGTGCCCACTTTGCGGATTCGTGTGAGATTTTTCCGCACCATTTTTGAAAAATCCGCAGGTAAAAGGCACTGCGTTTTACCTACAGATTTACAGCGGATTTCCAGTGTTTTTTTGTGCGGATTTCACCTGCGGATTCCTATTGAGGAACAGGTGTAAAACGTGCGGAATCCGCACAAAATTGACATGCTGCGGAAAATACAACACAGCGTTTCCGCACGGTATTTTCCACACCATGGGCACAGCGGATTTGGTTTTCCATAGGTGTACATGGTACTGTAAACCTGATGGAAAACTGCTACGAATTCGCAGCGGCCGATCCGCTGCGGATCCGCTGCGGATCCGCGGCCAATCCGCTGCGGATCCGCAGCAATCCGCTGCGGATTCGCAGCCAAATCCGCACTGTGTGCACATGCCCTAACCCTACCCCTAACCCTAACCCTACCCCTAATTCTAACCCTAATTCTAACCCTAGTTCTAACCCTAACCCTAGCAGAAAAAAAAATATATATATTTTATTTATTTTTATTATTGTCCCTATGGGGGTGATAAAGGGGGGTCATTTACTATTTTTTTTATTTTGATCACTGTGATAGGCTATATCGCAGTGATCAAACTACATCTGAAACGAATCTGCCAGCTGGCAGATTCGGCGGGCGCAGTGCGCATGCGCCTGCCATATTGGAAGATGGCGGCGCCCATGGAGAAGCCAGACGGACACCGGGAGGCCCGGTAAGTATGTAGGGGGGTGATCGGATCACGGGGATGGGGAACCGGAGCACAGGGAGGGGGCACCGGAGCACGGGGGGAGCGGACAGGAGGACGGAGGAGCGGACAGGACGACTTAGGGGGGCGGACCACGTAACGGAGCACTGGGGGGGCGATCGGTGGGGTGGGGTCAGATTAGGTTTTCCAGCCATGGCCGATGATATTGCAGCATCGGCCATGGCTGGATTGTAATATTTCACCGTTTTTTTGGGTGAAATATTACAAATCGCTCTGATTGGCAGTTTCACTTTCAACAGCCAATCAGAGCGATCGTAGCCATGAGGGGGTGAAGCCACCCCCCCTGGGCTGAAGTACCACTCCCCCTGTTCCTGCAGATCGGGTGAAATTGGAGTTAACCCTTTCACCCGATCTGCAGGAGCGCGATCCCTCCATGACGCATACGCTGCGTCACAGGTCGGATTGGCACCGACTTTCATGACGCCGCGTATGCGTCAAAGGTCGGGAAGGGGTTAAGAACGACCGGACCTGGCACCGAGTATCCCCATTGCCCTGGTGGGCGACTCATATGTGATACTTGGTGTGGTATGTTTGAACTGGCAGCAAAGAAAAAGCCGCCATGTGGTGTCCTTGGGCTCACCGTGGCTCATACTTCTAGTCGATTTTGTGGAGATTGATATGTCTTATTCATCACTGTGCAAAGCTCACAAAATTGTCATTTCTTCATAAAAGCAGTAATTAAAGGCAACCTGTCATGTCACTAACATTACTAACCTGCAGATATAGGGTTAATCTGTGGGTTAATAGCGCTACAATGCTGCCCATAAGGGCTCACGCAGACGAGAGTATTAATCAGGCGTGTATTGTCTGTTCGGTTAGCACTCGGACAGCATCCTGACCCAAGTTCTTCAACAGGTGAATGATTTTTCTATCGGTCCGACTGTTCAAAAGAAAAAAATTGCAGCATGATCTCTTGTGTTGCAAATATCACATGAAACTCAGCCTTTCAACTCCAAAAAATCAGACCCCAGGCAAAACATCTGTGTGGCATCTGATTTTTATGGACGCATTTCTATTATAGGCCTAGGAAATTGTATTGATCACATTCATTTTTTAATGGAGATGTATGAAAATGGATTGCACACGGATGTCACAGGGTCATCACAAGAATGTTACACAGATGAAAAAATGAACATATGGATAGATGTATGAAAATCGGATGACAAATTAGAAAAAATAGTCCAAGTTTTCTGGATGAAACTTGGATAATTTCTAATTCGCTCCTCTACAGGGGTCCTTAGACCAAATACAGACGAGAATATGATACAGAAAAACTCAGATGATTTTCATCTAATTTTTCTCTGTGCGCCATCTGTGTTTTTATATGAGCCATATTACAAAATGTACATGATCAAATACAGTTTTCTAGGTCAAGAATAGAAATGCATCTGTGTAAATCAGATGTCTCCCAGATGTTCAGTATGGCATACAATATTTTTTACACAACCATAGACTTGAATGGGTTTCATCTGAATATTAGTGCATGCTGTGATTTTTTTTCTCATGGACATTTGGACCCCCAAAAAGTTGTTCAACTGAACACCCCTATTGAATAATATGGGCCAGTGTGCTTGTCTGTGTGCGATCTGGTCAGAAATCAGACAGCACACATCCGATTTATTCACTCGTCTGCACAAGCCCTTAAAGTTATCACTTGGCCTCTAAACTCCCAAGATCTCAATCTATGCTGGAAAAACAAGTTCCATCCATGGAGACTTCATCTCACAATTTACAGGATCTGCTGCTGATGTCTTGGTGCCAGATACCACTGAGCACCTTTATAGGTTTCTGCCCTATAAACTAATGTTAAGACAAGACGATGGAGGCTTATAGTATCAAGTATTGCATTTCAACAAGACTATATTAAATGTTCATGTCCAAGTACATATGGCAGTACAGACTGAGTTAAGTATTTTATCGTGCGGATGGAATCATCATGGGACAAGAATCAGTTTTTCTTCTTGCTGGAGACAGTAGGGGCAAAGAAAAGCTATCTGCAAATAAGTTTGATTTGCAGCCTGGTTGCCTCTGAGCTCTATAGGTAAATTATTAATTCTAGCAGCCAGTGCAAATTTGTTCTTTGCTCCTCTCTCTGTTGTCTTGTGAACTGAGGGGGACAAAGTGCACTTATAAAGAGCCAAAAGGCAGGTTCTTATGGATGGGTTGAAAATAATGACAGGGTTAAAGATACAAATTGCAGCAACCAAAATCATTACTGCTCTCATACAGCTCTGGCAAAAATTAAGAGATCACCACATCAAAACACTGTCATGGGCAGCCCAATCTCCAGACCTGAACCCCATTGAAAACCTCTGGAATGTAATCAAGAGGATGATGGATCACAAGCCATCAAACAAAGAAGAACTGCTTACATTTTTTGCGCCAGAAGAAGTGTCAAAGACTGGTGGAAAGCATGCCAACATGCCACAAAATATTGATTTCTGAACACTTCCTGAGTTAAAACATTAGTATTGTTGTTTCTAAATGATTATGAACTTGTTTTCTTTGCATTATTTGAGGTCTGAAAGCACTGTTTTTTTAAAATTTTGACCATTTCTCCTTTACAGAAAAAAAAATACAAAATGTATTGCTTGGAAATTTGGAGACATGTTGTCAGAAGTTTATAGACTAAAAGAACAATTTACGTTTTACTTTTACTTTAAATCTACTATATAATTGTCTAAGGGGTACTTCCGTCTGTCTGTCTGTCTGTCTGTCCCGGAAATCCCGCGTCGCTGATTGGTCTCGCCAGCTGCCTGTCCTGGCTGCCGCGACCAATCAGCGATGGGCACAGTCCGATTAGTCACTCCCTACTTCAGTCCAGTCAGTGCCCGGCGCCCGCTCTATACTCCCCCCCAGTCAGCGCTCACACAGGGTTAATGCCAGCGTTAACGGACCGCGTTATGCCACGGGTAACGTACTCTGTTAACGCTGCTATTAACCCTGTGTGTCCCCAACTTTTTACTATTTATGCTGCCTATGCAGCATCAATAGTAAAAAGATGTAATGTTAAAAATAATTAAAAAAACGAAAAACCTGCTATTCTCACCTTCCGTAGTCCGCCGAGGCGCGCATGGCTGCCGCCATCTTCCGTTTCCAGATATGCATTGCGAAATTACCCAGAAGACTTAGCGGTCTTGCGAGACTGCTAAGTCATCTGGGTAATTTCGCAATGCATCCTGGGAACGGAAGATGGCGGCAGCTGCGCGCGCATCAGCACAGCTTGAGGCCCAAGCGCACTTTAAAACTTTTTTCCTTTTGGTCTATTGGGGGTTAATGTTAGTTTCATTCCCCCTGCTGGCAATCTGATGTTACTTCAGTGTTGCTGGGTCAGCTGATGCAGGTGGTGACCACTCCCACCATATTTTAACAGGTCACCTGATGCATCAGCTGACTGTTGGTGATACAGTTTCTTTCTGGATCCCAGCCAAGCAAGAGCAGCTCTCTGGGGTCAAGCATGGCTGGTGATTGGAGTCCAGTTGCTGTTGTTATCTGTGATGTGGAGCTTAACAGCGGTGTTCATAAGCTAAAAGTGTGTGGGTTTTTTACCGTGTCCCTTTGGTGTTTGTCACTTCCCCCTGTGTGTATCATTTGTAGAGGTGAGGCTAGTGCTCCTTGCTGGCCAGTGCACTAGCCAGGGCAGTAATAGGTGACTACTAGGGGTGAAGTATCCTTCGGCGGTGGGGGGGAAGGACCCGCATAGGGCATTAGGTGAGTGCAGGGACAGGCTCAGGTTTGAGCTCAGGTGGTGACCATTCCCCATTCTCTCTGGATAGGGCCTTCCTCTCACCTTTTCCATCCCATTGTTTGTAAGTTGTGCCGTCCGTTGACCGACCACCCATTGGGTCGGGTCACACCGTGACAAGAAGTTAGTTAGCGTATGTATTTTTAATGCATCTGGAGCGGCCCCCTAAGTGCAGGGCAGCGGGGTACTCAGTACCGGGTCTCTCTCGGTTCTGGGGATGTCACGGTGGCCTGACCTGGTCCGTGGCCCTGCTAAGGGGCGCCCAATTAAAGATGTAGGTGACGGTGTAGGTCGCAGTAAATAACGAGGACACAGGGTTGCAGTCTCTTTACTGAAGGCTTCAGCATCCGCAATCCAGAGCACTGTTAACAGGGTTGGCTGAGACCGGCCGGTCTGAAGGCACATCCAGAGTTCCCTTTGCAGGTGGAAATCAGTAGCCTACCTACTAGCGCCTGGGTGTTGTAGTACTTCCCTGCTGAGCACCACGGGATAGTCCTTACAACTGTCATGTTTGTTTCTGTTCTTTCTCTCTCCGTCCCCAAGATGATATGGATAGGACGCACCCGGCCGCCGGCTACGCGCCTCAGTAGGATGTTGCCGATCTCGGGCACGACTCCTACTGGTTCTATTGCCTTTGTGCTGTGATCTCGTTTCTCACTTCTCCACAATATACTTCGCTTCGTGTCCTTTCTTAAGATGCCGCAGCAATGAGGTGCAGGCACGGCTCCGTAACGATCTGTCCTTTTGCTAGGCCTCTGTCAGGATCCCACCCATGACAGGGACCCCCCTGAATCTTCCCAAGCAACCTCTTCTCTCACTAGGTTTTGCCTGGGCAAAACCCAGTCAGCTTCTCCCTAACTTCCTATCCAACCCCCAGTTTTACCAGAGTGTGAGGAGTGGCCTAATACATAGAACCTTTTGCTCCCCCTGGGGGCCAGAGTGTGAAGTGTAATGTGTGACTGTGATACCTGGTCAGGTGAGCTCCATTAGTGCCAACAGACGTACCATCACTCCCCTTAGCGGCAGAGCGACGTTACTGCAATGACCAGGTCTCTGGGGCGCTGCACTCCCCCCCCCCCCCCCCGTTAAATCCAGTACTCCCGGACTGGGAAAGAAGAACAATAATACATGTTAGTAAAAGACATACAAAATTTTGAAAATGCTATGAACAAGTAAATTTTAACAGTGCTTTCCTTTATGGGAGGTGAGGACACTTGAACGTTACAAACAGAAACATATTTACATTGTGCTTAAGATTTTAAATAATACTTATTAAATAACTGACTATAAATAACTATCATTACCCAGCCGGGCATTCTATCTACTAAGTGCAAACTTTTCTCGAACAATAATTTAAATTTTCCTTTAAGGGCGTAAGGGCAGGTACCCACTAAAGGCATGCTACAAGACTAAACGTGCAAATCAACATTTTCCTGAGCTCTCTTTCTCATATGCAGGACTCTCTTGTCTACCCCCCATGGGCCTACTGCATCTTTCCTTGGCTCTCTATCATTAGTTCGGATAATCACTTTAACTTCAATTTTATTCACATATCTGTTATGATCCGGTGACCTTGGAGCCGCATGAGACTTTCTCAGGAGTAGGTGGAACCTGTACTGACCGCAAACCCTAAACTGTCACTGCAACTAGAAGTAGCCGTGGGGTGTACCTAACACATCCTAGACACCTCGACACAGCCGGAGGACTAAATACCCCTATAGATGGAAATGGGAATTCTATCTTGCCTCAGAGCAGAACCCCAAAGGATAGGCAGCCCCCCACAAATATTGACTGTGAGTATTAGAGGAAAGACACACGCAGGCAGAGATCAGGATTTAGCAAAAGAGGCCACGCTAGCTAAATAGGAAAGGATAGGACAGAATACTAAGCGGTCAGTATTAAAACCCTAAAAATATCCACAGCAGATAATACAAAAATTCCACCATCTAACTAAAGACATGGAATGTATATCTGCATCTCCTGAGAATCCAACTTGACTGAAATATCCAAACACAGTCTAAGCTGGACAAGAAAAAACATTAAATAGTACTGAATTGTAAAGCACACAGCATGTGTGCTGTAGAAACAAAACCAGACACTTATCTTTGCTGATTTGGCAGCAGGGCTGGAGGAACCAGACAGAGATGCAAAACCTCCAAGAACAATGGACAACTGGCAAGGGCTAATGAATCCTGCACACCTAAATATCCCAGTCAGAGCTGCAATCAGCAGGGACCCCTGCCCAGGATTGCAACCCAGGGACAACTGCATTACTACCAACAACCACCGGAGGGAACCCAAGAGCAGAATTCACAACACATATCATTATCAACATTTCTATTTCTTATCACTATCTTTCTATGTACATACTACTACTATGTAAAACATTATTACCATTTAACTTTCTTAAGGCAACATTATATTTCGGCTTATTGCAACAATGAACATCCCCTTCAAGAGGGACATCTCAAGTCTCCTTGAGGTAGTGCAAACTACCAATTTACAAGTCTGCGGTAAACAAGAACTTCTGCGCTGTATCCAGGAACAGTCTCTTCAAAAAGCTCTTTTCTTTGTAAAACCAGTAGGGGGCACCTTTAAGAAGGTGCCATATACAGCAACAGTTTGTGAATCATTCACCATCCATGATTTGGCAGTCTTTGATAAAAGTAGACAACTTGTGCAAAAACAAACATAAAACAATAGGGATCCCGGGTAAACGAAGGGGTCCCTTTAAGAACTAACCCTGGTCGGGTTTTAGCAGCAAAAATAGGAAAAACAGTTTGAAAGAACTATATACAGTTGTTCCGGTTCTCCCAGGTTTACTTTCGTGGCTGTAGTGGTTTTACCCTGCACACCATCCCCTTCAGCCGGGAAAGGGTGAGACCCAGGGTCACATCCTGGGCCCGTGCCGTTTGCTCCTGGGCAGCGGGAGCCGCCACCTCCGTTCCTGCAACGGACTCAGCTCCTGGGTCCTCCGGCGCCGCCAGGAGAGCTGCACATCGCCGGACGTCCCATGCCCACCAGCCTTTTCCTCGCTGCCACCGGGTATAGGTGACGGCATCCTCAGGTTGCAGGTCGCGATCAGCATCAACATCCCCGGGCAGGGCTCCACCTCGTCCCGAGCAACAAGCACCGTCACCGGCTGTTATGGTTTCCAATGGCAAGGAAACATCAGAAGCACAGAATAAATGGACAAGCTCTCGGGTGATGGAAACTAGAGCTGACCGCGATGCTAAACCTACACACCACACTAGAAGTAGCCAGGGGGCATTCCTGCGTTGTCTCTAGATGCCGCGCGCCAGCCGGAGAACTAACTACCCCTGGTAGAAGAAAACACAGTCCTGGCTTGCCTCCAGAGAATGTCCCCACAGGAGATAGCAGCCCCCCACATATAATAACGGTGAGAGCAGATGAAAAGACACACATAGTATGAAAGCAGATTTAGCACAGAGAGGCCCGCTAACTAAATAGCAGAAAGTTACAACAGAGGACTTCGCGGTCAGCTGCAAAACCCTTCAAAACACCATCCTGAAATTACCTTAACTCATGTGACAACTCATGCCACTGGAGTGGTAATTTCAGCCCAACAAGAGCTTCCAGCTGCAGAGATTCACATAAGTGCAAAATGGACAAAACATACAAAAATAGACTTAAGGACTAAAGTGTCCAACTTAGCTGAGCAGAAAACTGGGAGCAGGAACATGCAACAGAATCACTCTGGATACATTGATGGCCAGCATTAGAATGACTGAGGAGCAAGGTTAAATAGGATACTCCCACATCCTGATAGGAACAGGTGAACTGAGAAGGCAAAGCTTGCAGGACACCAGTACCACAAGAGACCACCGGGGGAGCCCACGAACCGAATCACAACAGTACCCCCCCCCTTAAGGAGGGGGCACCAAACCCTCACAAGAACCACCAGGGCGATCTGGATGAGCCCTATGAAAGGCACGGACCAAATCAGAAGCATGAACATCAGAAGCTGTAACCCAAGAATTATCCTCTTGACCGTAGCCCTTCCATTTCACCAGATATTGAAGTCTCCGTCTGGAAACACGGGAGTCCAAGATTTTCTCCACCACGTACTCCAATTCACCCTCAACCAGCACAGGAGCAGGAGGCTCAACAGAAGGCACAAGTGGTACCTCATACCTCCGCAATAATGACCGATGGAAGACATTATGGATAGCAAAGGATGCTGGGAGGTCCAAATGAAAAGACACAGGGTTAAGAATTTCCAAAATCTTATAAGGACCGATGAACCGAGGCTTAAACTTAGGAGAAGAGACCCTCATAGGGACAAAACGGGAGGACAACCACACCAAGTCCCCAACACGAAGACGAGGACCAACACGACGATGGCGATTAGCAAAACATTGAGTCCTCTCCTGGGACAACTCCAAATTGTCCACTGTTGTGGATTCTGTTTGTGGGCTCCCTCTGGTGGTTACTGCTGGTACTGGGTGACTTTGGTGGGTTGCGGCCTTTGGTTTCCACCTGTCCATCAGAGGCTGGGTGTTTCCTATTTTACCTGGCCTTTCTGTCATTTCCTTGCCGGCTATCAATGTATTCAGATGTGCTCTGTTTGGTTCCTGCCTACCTGCTCCCAGATCTTTCAGGATAAGCTAAGTGCTGATTTTCAGTTGTTTGGTTTTTTGTCCAGCTTGCTTATTATGTCTCTATGCTAGCTGGTAGCTCTAGTGGACTGAGGTTCTCCCCATGTGCCATGAGTTGGCACATGGGTTCTTGTAATCTCAGGATGGTTTTTTGATTAGGGTTTTTTGCTGACCGCTCAGTCCCCTTTTGTATCGTTCTGCTTTCTAGTTTACAGCGGGCCTCAATTTGCTAAATCTATATATATCATCTCTATGTGTGTGCCTTCCTCTCATTTCACCGTCAATACATGTGAGGGGGCAACTATATCTTTTGGGGTTCATTCCTCTGGAGGCAAGTGAGGTCTTTATTTTCTCTGCAGTACTAGTTAGCTCTTAGGCTGGTGCGTGGCGTCTAGAACCAACGTAGGCACGCTCCCTGGCTATCTCTAGTTGCGTTTGTCAGGCGTAGGGCAGCGGTCAGCCCAGGTTCCATCACCCTAGAGCTCGTCCGTTATTTATTTGTACTTTGCTTGTTCTGTGCTATCCATAGCCATTGGGGATTCATGACAGTATAGCCGGCCACAAAGTGTTAATTGTTTGGGCTGAAGCAGGAGAAATAGAAGTGTTTAAGAGAAATTTTTTTTTTTTTTCCCTTCAGAGTTTTGCTGCCTAGCCCTTAATTGCTGTCTAGCTGCTTCTAGCTGCTTCTTACCTCCTCTTAACCCTTGAATGGCTCTGATCTTAGCTGTTTAACATGGATGTCCAGAGTTTGGCTTCCAGCCTGAGTAATCTCGTGGCAAAAGTTCAAAACATACAGGATTTTGTTGTTCACACTCCCATGTCTGAACCTAGAATTCCTATTCCAGAGTTCTTCTCTGGAGATAGATCCTGAATTTCAGGAACAATTGTAAATTGTTTCTTTCTTTAAAATCTCGCTCCTCTGGAGACCCTGCTCAACAGGTCAGGATTGTAATATCTTTCCTGCGGGGCGACCCTCAGAATTGGGCATTTGCATTGGCACCAGGGGATCCTGCATTGCTCAGTGTGGATGCGTTTTTTCTGGCATTGGGATTGCTCTATGAGGAACCCAACCTGGAGATTCAGGCTGAAAAGGCTTTATTGGCCCTCTCTCAGGGGCATGATGAAGCGGAAATATATTGTCAAAAATTTCGGAAATGGTCGGTGCTTACTCAGTGGAATGAGTGCGCCCTGGCTGCAAACTTCAGAAATGGTCTTTCTGAGGCCATTAAGGATATTATGGTGGGGTTCCCTACGCCTACAGGTCTGAATGAGTCTATGGCTATGGCCATTCAGATTGATCGGCGTTTGCGGGAGCGCAAACCCGTGCACCAGTTGGCGGTGTCTTATGAACAGGCACCTGAGACTATGCAATGTGATAGAATTCAGTCCAGAAGTGAACGGCAAAATTATAGGCGGAAAAATGGATTGTGTTTTTATTGTGGTGATTCAGCTCATGTTATATCAGCATGCTCTAAACGCACAAAAAAGCTTGATAAATCTTTTGCCATTGGTACTCTGCAGCCTAAGTTCATTTTGTCTGTGACTGATTTTTTCACTGTCTTCCATTTCCGTTGATGCCTTTGTGGATTCGGGCGCTGCCCTGAGTCTTATGGATTGGTCATTTGCTAAACGCTGCGGTTTTAGTCTGGAGCCTCTGGAAGTCCCTATTCCTCTGAAGGGAATTGACTCTACACCATTGGCTATGAATAAACCGCAGTATTGGACACAAGTGACCATGCGCATGACTCCCGTTCATCAGGAGGTGATTCGCTTCCTTGTACTGTATAATTTACATGATGTACTAGTGCTGGGTCTGCCATGGTTACAAACTCATAATCCTGTCCTGGACTGGAAAACAATGTCTGTGTTAAGCTGGGGATGTCAGGGGGTTCATGATGATGCACCTCCGATTTCTATCGCTTCATCTACTCCTTCTGAGATCCCTGAGTTTTTGTCTGACTATAGGGATGTTTTTGAGGAGCCTAAGCTCAATTCGCTCCCTCCTCATAGAGAGTGTGACTGTGCTATAGAATTGATTCCTGGCAGTAAGTTCCCTAAGGGTCGTTTATTTAATCTGTCACTGCCAGAGCATACTGCTATGCGGAATTATATTAAGGAGTCCTTGGAAAAGGGACATATTCGTCCATCTTCGTCCCCTCTGGGAGCAGGTTTTTTTTTCGTGGCAAAAAAAGATGGCTCCCTGAGGCCTTGTATAGATTATCGCCTTCTGAATAAGATTACAGTCAAATATCAGTATCCATTGCCATTATTGACTGACTTGTTTGCTCGCATTAAGGGGGCTAGGTGGTTCACTAAGATAGATCTTCGCGGTGCATATAATCTGGTGCGGATAAAACAAGGTGATGAGTGGAAAACTGCATTTAATACGCCTGAGGGCCATTTTGAGTATTTGGTAATGCCTTTTGGACTCTCCAATGCTCCGTCAGTCTTTCAGTCCTTTATGCACAATATTTTCCGTGAATATCTGGATAAGTTTATGATTGTGTATTTGGATGATATTTTGGTGTTTTCTGATGACTGGGAGTCTCATGTTCTACAGGTCAGGAAGGTGTTTCAGGTTCTGCGGGCCAATTCTCTGTTTGTGAAGGGCTCAAAGTGTCTCTTCGGAGTCCAGAAGATTTCTTTTTTGGGGTACATTTTTTCTCCTTCTACTATTGAGATGGATCCCGTTAAGGTTCAGGCAATTTGTGACTGGACACAACCTACATCTGTTAAGAGCCTACAGAAGTTCTTGGGGTTTGCTAATTTTTATCGTCGGTTCATTGCAAATTTTTCCAGTATTGTTAAACCTTTGACTGATTTAACTAAAAAGGGTGCTGATGTTGCTAATTGGTCTCCTGCGGCTGTGGGGGCCTTTCAGGAACTTAAGCGCCGGTTTTCTTCTGCTCCTGTGTTGTGTCAACCAGATGTTTCACTTCCTTTTCAGGTTGAGGTTGATGCTTCCGAGATTGGAGCGGGGGCGGTTTTGTCACAGAGAAGTTCTGATGGCTCGGTGATGAAGCCATGTGCATTCTTCTCTAGAAAATTCTCGCCCGCCGAGCGCAATTATGATGTGGGTAATCGGGAGCTTTTGGCCATGAAGTGGGCATTTGAGGAGTGGCGTCATTGGCTTGAGGGTGCTAAACATCGTGTGGTGGTCTTGACTGATCACAAGAATCTCATTTACCTTGAGTCTGCCAGGCGTTTGAATCCTACACAGGCTCGTTGGTCGTTGTTTTTTTCTCGTTTCAATTTCGTGGTTTCATACCTGCCAGGTTCAAAGAATGTGAAGGCAGATGCTCTTTCCAGGAGTTTTGTGCCTGACTCTCCTGGAGACTCTGGGCCTACTGGTATCCTTAGGGATGGGGTAATATTGTCCGCCGTATCCCCAGACTTGCGACGTGCATTGCAGGAGTTTCAGGTGGATAAACCGGATCGTTGTCCACCAGAAAGACTGTTTGTTCCGGATGATTGGACCAGTAGAGTCATCTCCGAGGTCCATTCTTCTGTGTTGGCTGGTCATCCTGGAATATTTGGTACTAGAGACTTGGTGGCCAGGTCTTTTTGGTGGCCTTCCTTGTCTAGGGATGTGCGTACCTTTGTGCAGTCTTGTGAAGTGTGTGCTCGAGCTAAGCCTTGCTGTTCTCGGGCCAGTGGGTTGTTGTTATCCTTGCCCATCCCGAAGAGGCCTTGGATGCACATTTCCATGGATTTTATTTCTGATCTCCCGGTTTCACAGAAAATGTCCGTTATCTGGGTTGTGTGTGACCGCTTTTCTAAGATGGTTCATTTGGTGCCCTTGCCTAAGTTGCCTTCCTCCTCTGAGTTGGTCCCTTTATTTTTTCAGAACATGGTTCGTTTGCATGGGATTCCGGAGAATATCGTTTCTGACAGGGGATCCCAGTTTGTGTCTAGATTTTGGCGGACGTTTTGTGCCAAGATGGGCATTGATTTGTCTTTCTCGTCTGCATTCCATCCTCAGACGAATGGCCAGACGGAGCGAACTAATCAGACCTTGGAAACTTATTTGAGGTGTTTTGTTTCTGCTGACCAAGATGACTGGGTTGCTTTTTTGCCACTGGCCGAATTTGCTCTTAATAATCGGGCTAGTTCTGCCACGTTGGTCTCTCCTTTTTTTTGTAATTCGGGGTTTCATCCTCGTTTTTCCTCTGGTCAGGTGGAGTCTTCGGATTGTCCTGGAGTGGACATGGTGGTGGACAGGCTACATCAGATTTGGAATCAGGTGGTGGACAATTTGAAGTTATCTCAGGAGAAGACTCAGCAGTTTGCTAATCGCCGTCGCCGCGTGGGTCCCCGACTTCTTGTTGGGGATTTGGTGTGGTTGTCTTCTCGTTTTGTCCCTATGAAGGTCTCTTCTCCTAAGTTCAAGCCTCGGTTCATCGGTCCTTATAGGATCTCGGAGATTCTTAACCCTGTATCTTTTCGTTTGGATCTCCCAGCATCGTTTGCTATTCATAATGTGTTCCATCGGTCGTTGTTGCGGAGGTATGAGGTGCCCGTTGTTCCTTCGGTTGAGCCTCCTGCTCCGGTGCTGGTGGAGGGAGAATTGGAGTATGTTGTTGAGAAGATCTTGGATTCTCGTGTTTCCAGACGCAAACTCCAGTATTTGGTTAAGTGGAAGGGTTATGGTCAGGAGGATAATTCCTGGGTGATCGCCTCCGATGTTCATGCGACTGATTTGGTTCGCGCCTTCCATAGAGCTCACCCTGATCGCCCTGGGGGTTCTCGTGAGGGTTCGGTGACCCCTCCTCAAGGGGGGGGTACTGTTGTGGATTCTGTTTGTGGGCTCCCTCTGGTGGTTACTGCTGGTACTGGGTGACTTTGGTGGGTTGGGGCCTTTGGTTTCCACCTGTCCATCAGAGGCTGGGTGTTTCCTATTTTACCTGGCCTTTCTGTCATTTCCTTGCCGGCTATCAATGTATTCAGATGTGCTCTGTTTGGTTCCTGCCTACCTGCTCCCAGATCTTTCAGGATAAGCTAAGTGCTGATTTTCAGTTGTTTGGTTTTTTGTCCAGCTTGCTTATTATGTCTCTATGCTAGCTGGTAGCTCTAGTGGACTGAGGTTCTCCCCATGTGCCATGAGTTGGCACATGGGTTCTTGTAATCTCAGGATGGTTTTTTGATTAGGGTTTTTTGCTGACCGCTCAGTCCCCTTTTGTATCGTTCTGCTTTCTAGTTTACAGCGGGCCTCAATTTGCTAAATCTATATATATCATCTCTATGTGTGTGCCTTCCTCTCATTTCACCGTCAATACATGTGAGGAGGCAACTATATCTTTTGGGGTTCATTCCTCTGGAGGCAAGTGAGGTCTTTATTTTCTCTGCAGTACTAGTTAGTTCTTAGGCTGGTGCGTGGCGTCTAGAACCAACGTAGGCACGCTCCCTGGCTATCTCTAGTTGCGTTTGTCAGGCGTAGGGCAGCGGTCAGCCCAGGTTCCATCACCCTAGAGCTCGTCCGTTATTTATTTGTACTTTGCTTGTCCTGTGCTATCCCTAGCCATTGGGGATTCATGACAGTCCACCACCTGCCCCCAAATACGATGCAACCTATCCACCATGGTATCCACTCCAGGACAATCCGAAGACTCCACCTGACCAGATGAAAAACGAGGATGGCACCCTGAATTGCAAAAGAAAGGGGAGACCAAAGTGGCAGAACTGGCCCGATTATTAAGGGCAAACTCAGCCAACGGCAAAAAGGAGACCCAGTCATCCTGATCAGCAGACACGAAACACCTCAAATAAGTCTCCAAGGTCTGATTAGTACGTTCCGTCTGGCCATTTGTCTGGGGATGAAATGCAGACGAAAAAGACAAATCAATGCCCATCCTGGCACAAAACGCCCGCCAAAATCTGGACACAAACTGGGATCCCCTGTCGGAAACGATATTCTCCGGAATACCATGCAGCCGAACCACATTCTGAAAAAACAGGGGCACCAACTCAGATGAGGAAGGCAGCTTGGGCAAGGGCACCAAATGAACCATCTTAGAAAAGCGGTCACACACCACCCAAATGACGGACATCTTCTGAGAAACAGGGAGATCAGAAATAAAATCCATAGAGATGTGTGTCCAAGGCCTCTTAGGAACAGGCAAGGGCAACAACAACCCACTAGCCCGAGAACAACAAGGCTTGGCCCGAGCACAAACATCGCAAGACTGCACAAAAGTACGCACGTCCCGAGACAGGGAAGGCCACCAGAAGGACCTAGCCACCAAATCTCTGGTACCAAAAATTCCCGGATGACCTGCCAACGCAGAAGAATGAACCTCCGAGATGACTCTATTGGTCCACTCATCCGGCACAAACAATCTACCAGGCGGACAACGATCAGGCCGATCCGCCTGAAACTCTTGTAAAGCACGTCGCAGGTCTGGGAAGACAGCAGACAATATCACCCCATCCTTAAGTATACCCGTAGGTTTAGAATCACCAGGGGAATCAGTTTCAAAACTCCTAGAAAGGGCATCCGCCTTCACATTCTTAGTACCTGGCAGATACGAAACCACAAAATTAAACCGGGAGAAAAACAACGACCAGCGCGCCTGTCTAGGATTCAGACGTCTGGCCGACTCAAGATAAATCAAATTTTTGTGATCAGTCAAGACCACCACCTGATGTTTAGCACCCTCAAGCCAATGACGCCACTCCTCGAATGCCCACTTCATCGCCAAAAGCTCCCGATTACCGACGTCATAATTTCGCTCGGCGGGCGAAAATTTTCGAGAAAAGAACGCACAAGGTCTCATCACTGAACAATCTGAACTTTTCTGCGACAAAACCGCCCCCGCTCCGATCTCGGAAGCATCAACTTCCACCTGAAAAGGAAGAGAAACATCAGGCTGGCACAACACCGGAGCAGAAGAAAAACGGCGCTTAAGCTCCCGAAAGGCCTCCACAGCAGCAGGAGACCAATCTGCAACATCAGCACCCTTTTTAGTCAAATCAGTCAAAGGCCTGACAACGCTAGAAAAACCAGTTATGAATCGACGATAAAAGTTAGCAAAGCCCAAAAATTTCTGAAGGCCCTTAAGAGAAGTCGGTTGCGTCCAGTCACAAATAGCCCGAACCTTCACAGGATCCATCTCAATAGAAGAGGGGGAAAAAATGTACCCCAAAAAAGAAATTTTCTGAACCCCAAAAACACACTTTGAACCTTTAACAAACAGAGAATTGGTCCGCAAAACCTGAAAAACCCTCCTAACTTGTTGAACATGAGATTCCCAGTCATCCGAAAAAATCAAGATATCGTCCAAATACACAATCATAAATTTATCCAGATATTCACGGAAAATATTGTGCATAAAAGACTGAAAGACCGAAGGGGCATTTGACAGACCAAAAGGCATCACCAAATACTCAAAATGGCCCTCGGGCGTATTAAATGCGGTTTTCCACTCATCCCCCTGCTTAATTCGCACCAAATTATACGCACCGCGAAGATCAATCTTAGAGAACCACTTCGCCCCCTCAATGCGAGCAAATAAATCTGTCAGCAATGGCAAAGGATACTGATACTTGACTGTGATCTTATTCAAGAGTCTATAATCAATACAAGGTCTCAAAGAACCTTCGCTTTTAGCTACGAAAAAGAACCCCGCTCCAAGAGGAGACGAAGAAGGACGAATATGTCCCTTTTCCAAGGACTCCCTAATATACTCTCGCATGGCAGCATGTTCAGGTACAGACAGATTGAATAGATGACCCTTAGGAAATTTACTGCCAGGGATCAAATCTATGGCGCAATCGCAATCTCTGTGAGGAGGAAGAGAATTAAGAGTAGATTCCTCAAAAACCTCACGATAATCAGACAAAAACTCAGGAATTTCAGAGGGAATAGATGAAGCAATGGAGACCAAAGATGTGTCCCCATGATTTCCCTGACATCCCCAGCTTAGTACAGACATTGTTTTCCAGTCAAGGACTGGGTTATGAGTTTGCAACCATGGCAAACCCAGCACCAACACATCATGTAGATTATACAGTACAAGGAAGCGAATCACCTCTTGATGGTCTGGAGTCATACGCATAGTCACTTGTGTCCAGTATTGTGGTTTATTACTAGCCAATGGTGTAGAATCAATACCCTTTAAAGGTATAGGAACTTCCAGAGGCTCTAGATCAAACCCACAGCGCCTGGCAAAGGACCAATCCATAAGACTCAAAGCGGCGCCAGAATCCACATACGCATCCGCAACAATAGAAGATAACGAACAAATTAGAGTTACAGACAAAATAAACTTGGACTGCAAAGTGCCAATAGCAGAGGATTTATCAACTTTCTTTGTTCGTTTAGAGCATGCTGATATAACATGAGTAGAATTTCCACAATAGAAGCACAAATGATTTTTGCGCCTATAAATCTGTCGTTCGCTTCTGGACAGAAAGCTATCACATTGCATACTCTGTGGTGCCTCTTCAGAAGACACCGCCAACTGGTGCACAGGTTTGCGTTCCCGTAAACGCCGATCAATCTGAATTGCCATTGTCATGGACTCATTCAGACCAGTAGGCGCAGGAAACCCCACCATGACGTCTTTTACAGCATCAGAGAGACCTTCTCTGAAAATTGCCGCCAGAGCGCACTCATTCCACTGAGTAAGCACAGACCATTTTCAAAATTTTTGGCAATATATTTCGGCTTCATCTTGCCCCTGAGAGAGGGCTATTAGGGCTTTCTCAGCCTGAATCTCCAAATTTGGTTCCTCATAAAGCAACCCCAAAGCCAGAAAAAACGCATCCACATTGAGCAACGCAGGATCCCCTGGTGCCAATGAAAATGCCCAATTTTGGGGGTCACCCCGCAGTAAAGAAATAACAATTTTTACTTGCTGGGCAGGATCTCCAGCAGAATGAGATCTCAGCAAAAGAAACAATTTACAATTGTATTTAAAATTTAGAAAACAAGATCGATCTCCAGAAAAAAACTCCGGTATAGGAATTTTAGGTTCAGACCGAGGAGCATGTAACAAAAAATCTTGTATATTCTGAACTTTAGAGGCAAGATTATACAAATTGGTAGCCAGACTCTGGGGATCCATATTTCAACAGATAAAGTCTGAGCCATTCAGGGGTTAAGAGGAGAGGAAAACAGGAGACTGCAATTAGAGCTGGAGTGCAACTTCAGAGGAAAAAAAAAAAAAAAAAAAGGTTTCACAGTTCCTTTTCTCTCCTGCTTCAGCCTATAGATTAAACATTCAGGCTGGCCATACTGTTATGGTTTCCAATGGCAAGGAAACATCAGAAGCACAGAATAAACGGACAAGCTCTCGGGTGATGGAAACTAGAGCTGACCGCGATGCTAAACCTACACACCACACTAGAAGTAGCCAGGGGGCATTCCTGCGTTGTCTCTAGATGCCGCGCGCCAGCCGGAGAACTAACTACCCCTGGTAGAAGAAAACACAGTCCTGGCTTGCCTCCAGAGAATGTCCCCACAGGAGATAGCAGCCCCCCACATATAATAACGGTGAGAGCAGATGAAAAGACACACATAGTATGAAAGCAGATTTAGCACAGAGAGGTCCGCTAACTAAATAGCAGAAAGTTACAACAGAGGACTTCGCGGTCAGCTGCAAAACCCTTCAAAACACCATCCTGAAATTACCTTAACTCATGTGACAACTCATGCCACTGGAGTGGTAATTTCAGCCCAACAAGAGCTTCCAGCTGCAGAGATTCACATAAGTGCAAACTGGACAAAACATACAAAAATAGACTTAAGGACTAAAGTGTCCAACTTAGCTGAGCAGAAAACTGGGAGCAGGAACATGCAACAGAATCACTCTGGATACATTGATGGCCAGCATTAGAATGACTGAGGAGCAAGGTTAAATAGGATACTCCCACATCCTGATAGGAACAGGTGAACTGAGAAGGCAAAGCTTGCAGGACACCAGTACCACAAGAGACCACCGGGGGAGCCCACGAACCGAATCACAACACCGGCGACCCGATCTCCTGGATCATCCCCCGTCCCTCCTGGGGTTGAAAGGCCATGACGACACCCCATTTCGGTGGAGAGTCGTCCCGCAGGTTGATCGAAATCCCGCATCAAGCCTCCTTTCGCTCCATCCTCCAGTGCCGCCAATACTCCGTCCACGGGAGAACCCTGAGGCCCGTTTCCCACGACCCATGGCCGGGCAACACAGCAGCCGGGTCCTCCGCAGCAGACGACGGGGCAGACGCAGGGGTCAGCCGGATCTCCGTGGCACGACCAGGTCCAGGATCCGTCCAGGAGCCAGCTTCACCTCTGTCGGTCCACTTTGCAGGTGTGAACGCCGCTGCCTGCAACGATGTGGGCTGAGTCTCCCTCTGAGCACGTCTCCAGGAGGACACCAGCCGATGGGCCTCAGCCAAACCCAGCCAGTCATCCCGTGGCTGGTCGTCGGGCCCCCTCGCGTGGGGCTCCGGTGAGGTCACTCCCCTCAGCGGTTGTGGGTCAGAATCTTCTTTCCCCGTCGGGGACTGGTGCTGGACCGAAGCGCTCCCACGTGGATGCCTGGGGGTCGCCATGTTGTTATCTGGTTCCTCCTCTCGATCTCCTTCCCACGCTCTCTTTCGTGGGCGGCCCCGTCTCCATGGTCTCCACCCTCCATAGAAAATGAGAAGGCGGACCTCAGGTGCTGACGGACATGTCCTCAGGATACAGCAATACTTAGACTGGGTGGCCATTGTTCTTCGCGCTCTTCAGTTTGTCCATGCCCAGAAATCCACGCCCTTCTTCTCCTGCGCTCCTCGTGGCGCTGTAATGGCGGTGGTTTTGGTGGGAATTTTTGGCGGCAAATAGCAATACACAGTCTTTGCAATAAATCACGATTCAAGCACAATTCAGTCACAGTTCCAAGGCACACATGACCTGATTCTTCAGGCTTAAGTAGATCCTGTTCGTGACGCCAAGTTTGGAGCGGCCCCCAAGCGCAGGGCAGCGGGGTACTCGGTACCGGGTCTCTCTCGGTTCTGGAGATGTCACCGTGGCCTGACCCGGTCCGTGGCCCTGCTAAGGGGCGCCCAATTAAAGATGTAGGTGACGGTGTAGGTCGCAGTAAATAACGAGTACACAGGGTTGCAGTCTCTTTACCTCTTTACTGAAGGCTTCAGCATCCGCAATCCAGAGCACTGTTAACAGGGCTGGCTGAGACCGGCACATCCAGAGTTCCCTTTGCAGGTGGAAATCAGTAGCCTACCTACTAGCGCCTGGGTGTTGTAGTACTTCCCTGCTGAGCACCACGGGATAGTCCTCACAACTGTCATGTTTGTTTCTGTTCTTTCTCTCTCCGTCCCCCAGATGATATGGATAGGACGCACCCGTATGACGGGGTAGGCCTGGAGTTATTTTATAGGGACCCTAGAGACGCCCCTCTCTCACAATTGCCTCTGTTGTCTTCATTAGGTGAAAAAGGTGAGACAGCCAACCTAAAGTTAACTGCCCTGCCATTGGTTCAAAGTAATGCGTAGAGTCTATTACTTCCTTGGCGTTCCGGCCGCCGGCTATGCGCCTCAGTAGGATGTTGTCGATCTCGGGGCACGACTCCTACTGGTTCTATCGCCTTTGTGCTGTGATCTCGTTTCTCACTTCTCCACAATATCCTTCACTTTGTGTCCTTTCTTAAGATGCCGCCGCAATGAGGTGCAGGCACGGCTCCGTAACGATCTGTCCTTTTGCTAGGCCACTGTCAGGATCCCACCCCTGACAGGGACCCCTCTGAATCTTCCCAAGCAACCTCTTCTCTCACTAGATGTTACCTGGGCAAAACCCAGTCAGCTTCTCCCTAACTTCCTATCCAACCCCCAGTTTTACCAGAGTGTGAGGAGTGGCCTAATACATAGAACCTTTTGCTCCCCCTGGTGGCCGGAGTGTGAAGTGTAATATGTGACTGTGATACCTGGTCAGGTGAGCTCCTTTAGTGCCAACAGACGTACCATTACTCCCCTTAGCGGTAGAGCGACGTTACTGCAACGACCAGGTCTCTGGGGCGCTGCACATCACCTCCGAGAAAACTATTCTAGGACACCTTTAGAGGAAAAGCATGAATATGATACTGCTTATAAAACTTTCAATTCCCACCAAATTTGTTTTGGTGTTGATTGAAATTGTGGAGATGCAGCATGCTCTTGTCCTACATGATCAATTTCATGGTCCTGTCTCATTTATTAATACACTAGCTGTACTACCCGGCTTCGCCCGGGGTAATAACTGCTGTTAGCAAAATAGAATGTGTTAACAAAAATTTATTCTGCACAAAAAACCCACAAAACAAATAGATAGAAATGTAATTATTAAAAGGCAAAAACTAAGCTAATAGAAGCATTTTACAACATATATTTCAACACCAGAGATATTCCACACAGATTTAACTAAATTGGCCAAGTAATGTGAAGAAATCTTCTACTACTTATTCGAGAGCCTTTTGATAAACGACATTCTTAGTTTTTCCTTCAGGTGCAAAGACAAACAGATTTTTGGCTGTTCCAACTCTTGAACAGGCCACATAAAGTTGACCATGAGAAAAGCATGGAGATTGTAAATCTAAGCTAGCTGAAGAGCCCGGCGTTGCCTGGGCATAGTAAATATCTGTGGTTAGTTATAGCACCTCACTTCTCTTATTTTCCCATCACGCCTCTCATTTTCCCCATCACATCTTTCATTTTCCCCCTCACATCTCTCATTTTCTCCCTCACACCTCTCATTTTCCCCCTCACTCCTCTTATTTCCCCCTCACTCCTCTCATTCCCCCCTAACACTTGTCATTTCGACCTCACATCTGTCATTTTCCGATCACTCCACTATTTTCCCTTACTCCTCTCATTTTGCACTCACACCTTTTCATTTTCACCTCACACCTCTCATTTTCACCTCAGTATATACATGTTTGTCATCTCCCTTATATATAGTATACACCTGTATGTCATCTCCTGTATATAGTATATACCTGTATGTCATCTCCCCTGTATATAGTATATACCTGCTGTGTGTCATCTCCCCTGTATATAGTATATACCTGTATGTCATCTCCTCCTATATATAGTATATACCTGTGTGTCATCTCCCCTGTATATAGTATATACCTGCTGTGTGTCATCTCCCCTGTATATAGTATATACCTGTATGTAATCTCCTCCTGTATATAGTATATACCTGTGTGTCATCTCACCTATATATAGTATATATCTGTGTGTCATCTCCTCCTGTATATAGTATATACCTGTATGTCATCTCCTCCTATACATAGCATATACCTGTATGTCATCTCCTCCTGTATATACTATATACCTGTAGGTAATCTGCTCCTGTATATAGTATATACCTGTGTGTCATCTCCTTCTGTATATAGTATATACCTGTATGTCATCTCCTGCTGTATGTAGTATGTACCTGTATGTCATCTCCTCCTCTATATAGTATATACCTGTGTGTCATCTCTCCTGTATATAGTATATATCTGTGTGTCATCTCCTCCTGCATAAAGTATATACCTGTGTCATCTCCCCTGTAAATAGTATATACCTGTGTGTCATCTCCTCCTGTATATAGTATATATCTGTATGTCATCTCCTCCTGTATTAGACCTCGTTCACACGTTATTTGGTCAGTATTTTTACCTCAGTATTTGTAAGCTAAATTGGCAGCCTGATAAATCCCCAGCCAACAGTAAGCCCACCCCCTGGCAGTATATATTAGCTCACACATACACATAATAGACTGGTCATGTGACTGACAGCTGCCGGATTCCTATATGGTACATTTGTTGCTCTTGTAGTTTGTCAGCTTATTAATCAGATTTTTATTTTTGAAGGATAATACCAGACTTGTGTGTGTTTTAGGGCGAGTTTCGTGTGTCAAGTTGTGTGTGTTGAGCTGCGTGTGGCGACATGCATGTAGCGACTTTTGTGAGATGAGTTTTGTGTGGCGACATGCGTGTAGCAACTTTTTGTGTGTCGAGTTGCATGTGACAGGTTAGTGTAGCAAGTTGTGTGCAGCAAGTTTTGCGCATGGCGAGTTTTGCGCGTGGCGAGTTTTATGTGTGGTGCCTTTTGAGTATGTGCAAGTTTTGTGTGAGGCAACTTTTGCATGTGTTGCAACTTTTGTGCATGTGGCAATTTTTCCGCGTGTGCAAGTTTTGCGTGTGGTGAGTTTTCCATGAGGTGAGTTTTGCACGTGTGGCGAGTTTTGCATGTGGAGAGTTTTGCGCGTGGCGAGTTTTGAGCAGCGACTTTTGTGTTTCAACTTTTATGTGGCGAGGTTGGTGTATGTGTGGTGAAATGTGCGCTGAGGGTGGTATATGTGTTCGAGCACGTGGTAGTGTGTGGCGCATTTTGTGTGTGTGTTCATATCCCCGTGGTGGTGTGGTGATTATCCCATGTCGGGGCCCCACCTTAGCAACTGTACAGTATATACTCTTTGGCGCCATCGCTCTCATTCTTTAAGTCCCCCTTGTTCACATCTGGCAGCTGTTAATTTGCCTCCAACACTTTTCCTTTCATTTTTTCCCCATTATGTAGATAGGGGCAAAATTGTTTGGTGAATTGGAAAGCGCGGGGTTAAAATTTCACCTCACAACATAGCTTTGACGCTGTCAGGGTCCAGACGTGTGACTGTGCAAAATTTTGTGCCTGTAGCTGCGACGCCTCCAACACTTTTCCTTTCACTTTTTCCCCATTATGTAGATAGGGACAAAATTGTTTGGTGAATTGGAAAGCGCGGGGTTAAAATTTCACCTCACAACATAGCTTTGACGCTCTCGGGGTCCAGACGTGTGACTGTGCAAAATTTTGTGCCTGTAGCTGCGACGCCTCCAACACTTTTCCTTTCACTTTTTCCCCATTATGTAGATAGGGGCAAAATTGTTTGGTGAATTGGAAAGCGCGGGGTTAAAATTTCACCTCACAATATAGCCTATGACGCGCTCGGGGTCCAGACGTGTGACTGTGCAAAATTTTGTGGCTGTAGCTGCAACGGTTCAGATGCCAATCCCGGACATACAAACACACATACATACATACACACATTCAGCTTTATATATTAGATGAATAAATCTAGATATGGAAAACAAAGCACACAATTGTGTCATGTCCTATGCAGGGAGAGTGGGTAAGTGCAGGATACACTCACTTGGGTGAGTTGTAACAGGCACAACTACTATGCAGTTATGAAGAAAAACAACTACTGCTGCCCTGTGTTTGGTGGATAGATCCTTCAGGAAATATTAGATCCAGTTGGATAAAACATATAGGGTGGGCTGCACTACTGAAGGAAACAGATTATTCAACAATGATGATCATAAAAAGTTTCTTCATTCACAATGCATTTCAAGATTGAAATTGAAGATTGAAATTGTGGGGGTGTCACATACTCTTGTCCTAAACAATGTATTCTACAGTTCTGTCTCTTTATGAGTATGTAATAGAGTGCAGGGTAGAGTATGTCACCATGGAACAGACAGACCAACTGTTGAGGGAGGTTTATTAACAGGGGCAATATTCTCGCAGGGAGAAAATAGTAGAATATAAACTGATAAAATAATGGTGCAAAATATATGGGAAGCAGTATAAGTTCCCAGACAGTCAAACAGTATAACAGTAGTAAACGGAATCTCTTGGGAAAACACTTATCAGTTTGATGAGGACTTGCTTGTAGGCTCCGTAGGTGCCGAGAAACGGCGGCACTTGTCATCCCTCTGTTATCCGTGGACTGTGTAGCCTCTAGAAACCCACAGCCTGGGGTTTAAGGGGTTACTGTGGTGAGCAGAGGGGATGCTAGGCAAACAGGGTCCCCTGTGCTCTGAGTCTTTTGCTTCAACAGTGCAGCCTATCCCGGGAGAACGATGCTCAGTATATTATTGGGTCTCCCAACAGGAATCAGGGGCTCTGCACTAATACCGTGGGTACTAGGGTACTAGGTACTAGGGGCCACTGTCTCTGCACGGGTCACTGTCTCTGCACGGGCGTCAGGGTGCACCTCTCCAGTCACAGCAGAGTCCGTTTTCATGTACTCACAAGATGCAGTCTTTCTGGACAATCTCCCTGTCTCAGTCCTCCGACCGGGAGCTCTCTCTCTATGTTCCCTGGAGCGCAGCTGCATGCTGTTCTGTCCGCTGTATCCACTGCTCTCTCTCCAAAACATGCTGCTCTAGCCCTGGAACGTGAGCCTTTTTCCTCTCTCAGACTGGCTTCCTTCCTGTCCAGGTCTCTAAGTCTGCCCCCAGGGAAACCTGCTGCACAGCTAAGCGGTTCCAGGCATGGAGCAGAGAAGGTAACCCCCTTACAAGTGCATGACATATGGCTACAGGATAAGAAAATATCACCTTTTAGCTCTCTGAGTATGTGATGTGCATACAGTATACTGGCCCCACAGAGATGAACACCTGCCCATTGTACAGATCTGCTCCCACATCAGTAACAACAGCTTGATATCCTCTCTAAAGTGAGACGTCTCACATTGTTCTTGTGTGTGGTTTCTTTCACTCTTGACTGAAGTTGATTTTTTCTCTGTCACGGACACAGGAAAGTACTTGTAAAATGAAGCATAAACCACCCCAGATAAATAAAGCCATCATGCCAGCAGAATTGTATTAGACGTTCCTTGCGCTTGACATATTTCCAAAGCCTCCGCTCTGTGTGTCTTAATGATTGAGGTTCAAAGCTAGATGTCCCTTCAGCATCAATGCCTCCTGTATATGTGAGATTGGTTTCAGATAAAACTCTGCTTTACTGCTCCGAGGTGCCAGATTCCAATTAGGTGAATCACTTGCTGCTATATAACAGTACCAAGAATCCAGAGCCACACACACGGTGATCCTCAGACTAAATGCAATTATAAGCTTCTGGTTGATTTACATGACAACCATGCAGCCATGCACAATGTCAACTTCTCTGCTATGGCACTCAAGTCTGGAATATTTCAAATGAACTGACACATGGGTCAGCAGAGCTTTCTTTCAGGCCACAAGGAAAGATTTAGGTTACAACGAAGTGTCTTTCATATTGACCGCAAATACTGATTATCAGTTTATAAAAGGATCACAGGGTTGTTTGCACAAAGTTGTTGCCATTGTAGCACCTAGGTGCCAATACAGTAATATGAGGCCCAAGCGCAAGTGTATAGACAACCTCTACTAAGAGATATCCACAGACCTATAAACTCTAGAGACAACCTATGGAGCTATCAAGCATCCACTGGACCTGATTAGATCAGTAGGCTGCTACCAGTCATTTCCATCCTTACATTTTATAACTGTAATCAATTTTTATGTAATAAATCACCATATTCACCACGGTGAAGCAAACATCTCCGCAGGTGCAGACCCTCTGATCGTCAAGCAGCGTCTCTGTCTCCATACTTGTGTCACGATTCCTCTGCTCAGAGTATCTGGGACTCAGTGATGGACAGCTATGTCATCCTATCCTGTGTTTGGCGTACTGAGCTGTCAGTGCTTTGATTGAGAGCTCGGTTGACCTATCTGAGACTGTGAGGTGAAAGATTTTCACAGGTGCTCCCTGTTCTTGGTTTTTGCTCTGCTATTTGGGTAAGCTGTCTGTCCCAGATCACTGCCAGTCAAAAGCTTGTTCTAAGTTTGTGCTCACTGGTGTGTGTTCCCCTGATCTCTGTGCTGTAAGTTCTGATCTTCTGCTGCTGTCCTTTGGACTGTGTTCTGACTACACGTTTGTTATTGCCCCTTTGCATCTGATATTCTGCTGCTGACTTTTGGACCCTGTTCTGACTAATCATTTGTTATTGCCCCTTTACTTATCTGCTATTTCTCTGGTATTCTGACCCTGGAATGTGACCTGACTTATGACTTTGTATTTTCCCTTGGTTTACTACATGCTCTTTTGGTATTGACCCTGGAACATCTCACTTCGCTGTCTCACAGCCTGTCCATGGGTTGTGACTAGCATCACATTATGACTGGCCACAAAAGCACTTTTTTTCTCCACCATTGGATCCGATTCGTTCACTCTGTGATCAGGTGGTGAATCTAACTCAGAAGGTTCAGGATCTGGCAAGGAACACCAAAAACTAGGATTTTCACAGTCTCAGCTGTAGGGTCAGTTTTCTAGAACTATGGATGCTTCCCAAAGCTCTCCACAGCAATAACATGCAAGTTGATATTCACTGAACCTCCAGTGCCACTAACTGACAAATTTGCAGGGGAGAAGAATCAGTTTAGGGTGTTAAAGGAGAGCTACAATCTATTTTTTACCTTAGGACCCCAGTCTTCAGGGGATGAGTCCCAGCGGATGGGAGTAATCATGTCCCTATTACAAAGGGTCCTCAGACTTGGGCATTCTCTTTGTTCCCACTAGTCACAGAGCGGTCTTCCATTGATGCCTTTTTTGACACCTTAGGGATGATATATGATGAACCTGACAGGGGCCAGGTCGCAGAGGCTATGATCATGAACTTCACACAGGTGGGCCACACCGCAGAGGACTTTAGCTCTGAGTTCCGGGAAATGGTCATCTGAGTTTTTGTGGAATGATACTGCTCTCAGGTGTCAGTTTTACCATGGTCTTTCGGATACTCTAAAGGATGCTCTGACTTTGTATACTCCTCCCTTTTCCCTGGGGGAGGCCGTGAACCAGGCCATTTGAATGGATCGCCAAATTCGTGAGAGACGTAGTGAATGACAGGAGGTTTCAGTCATCTTTCCAAGTCTGTTCACTTGCCAGAGACAGAACCAATGGAGGTTGAAGCAGCCCGCACTTGGGTCGTGGAGAGGAGACGTCGGCGTGATCTTGGATTTATTGTGGTCATGCTGGACATTTTCTCAAAGACTACTCTATACGCCCTCAAGCCAGCATGCCGTTGGGAAATGTCTAAGTCTGGGTGATATTCGATAAGGTCACCCAGCCAGGTACCCTTTTACTCCTCAGATAAAGTATTGCTGAAAGTGGAACTTTGCTTTCAGAACCTTTGGCTATCTGCTCTTGCTTTCATTGACTGTGGATCCGCTGCCAATTTTATTGATTCTGGACTGGTTCTTAAATTAGGATTAGGGACAGCTAGATTGAGTAGTCCCATTCAAACTGTTGCCATTAACGGGATATCGTTTCTTCAGAACTTTGTCCAGCTGGTAACTGTGGAATTCATGCTTAGAGTGGGAACTCATCACTCTGAGTCCATCTACTGTTATGTGTTGGATAAGTTACCTGCTGGGTTGGCGTTGGGATTTCCATGGCTGCATATCCATAATCCTGTTATTGATTTGGGTCAGAAGGATATTGTTAAATGAAGTTCCTACTGTCATAAAAAATGCCTTAGCTCTGTACAAATTTGCTCTGCTAGTTTGGAGGGTCTGCCGGCTTACCAGCAAGACTTCGGAGATGCATTCTTGGAGAAAGAGGCTGAGATACTACCCCACTATTGTCCTTATGATTGTGCTATAAATCTTTTTCCTAATGCCAAATTGCCTATAGCTCGCCTGTATAATTTGTCGGGACCTGAACGAACCGCTATAGAAAGAATATGTAAATGAAAGTTAAGGGAAGGGTCATATCCATCCTTCCTCCTCACCTATAGCTGCGGGGTTCTTTTTTGTGAAAAAGAAAGATGGTGGCCTCTGTCCTTGCTTCCATTTCCGTGAACTAAACAAAATTTCAGTTAAGAATACTTACCCGCTTCCACTTATCCCCAACCTATATAATCAGCTAACGGGATAAATCGTTTGCTGACAAAGGCAGTGTGCCGAAACGCGCATTGGGGAGGATGCCATCCGGGTGCCAGGGATTCTTATTGTCATTGTAAGTCACCCTCCACTTGGTATTTACTCATGCATTGTTATTATTATCCTTATGTGCATCTATACACTTTACCTTGTGTTACAATAGAAACACGGTTTATACATATTTAAAGCTGGTGCTTTGAATCTATCTACACGTTCCTGTGTATACCATACACTGACTAAAAAATTTTTAACCCCTTTTTTGCACAAGCACTTTATTTATTTATACTTTGTTTATTTTGTGTATATAATTGGTTTTTACACTTTTTATCAATACTTGGTCCTTGCATATTACCTTGCCATTTTTTACCCAGTTTTTCTGGTTTTTACTCTCCTGGGTGTGCGTCCTAGTTCATAAGTAATTTTACTTCATTAATATCATTGATATTTCTTCTGTTATTGTACCTGTTTATATAATGAATTATACATTTTTTCATCATAATATATGGCACTATATGGTCGGCTTTCTTCTGTGGTTCTTTTTTAGTTACTCTAACATGTGTCAGTTTTATTTTTTGATTCATGTTTTTTATAGTGTGTGTTAATTTGTAATAAAGTGTACACTTTATTTTAATATTATATAACTCTTCTTCTGCACTGTGGTGAATATGCTGATTTATTACCTATGAGTTGATTATACTTATAAAATGTAAGGATGGAAATATAAGCTATTTTCTGGATAAAGAAATATAAAAAAGATCCTGATGTGTTATATGCTATTTTTGTGATGTATGGCAGTGTCAAAATATTAAATATGTTCACACTGAGTTTTTGGCCCCCACATTGGAAAATGAGTTAATCAATACATGAGCTCTTTAAATCTATGAACAACTATTGTAAGAACAAAATCATTTGTTTTTTTCTTGTCTTTCTTTTTCACTTGAAGGAAAACACTAAAAAAATAAATCTATCATTAAATAAAAGTCCAGAGCAAGAAGCCATTCAGGTAAGGTCATACAAAAGTATAAGGCATTTAATAGCAGAGAGAGGGAATTACAGCATTTTCCAGACCCTGGCAAGAACAGAACATTTACAGAACATTTACAGAGATATTGAAATGCTACAAAAGACGCCACAAAGAGATGTTTGCTTGTGGAGCGGCAGATGCAATTACACAAGGGCGCTGCCACTCTTCCATTGTGGCTGTTTTTACATTTTTATCTCTTCTGTTGCATGTTGTGATTCTTTCTTCCCGAGAGCCGTGATTACTACAGTGTTATTTCTTTGTTTCCTCCTTGTAGTCACATGAGTTTTCTGCATAAATGCAGTTAAAATGTAAATCTGTTTTTGGTGATGAATAGCGCCCGGGATATGCCAGTATTTATGGAGCGAGCGTTTATATTTCTGCATCACAAAAAACCAAAGTCAATGCAATTTCTCGGAGGCTTACCAGTATATATTTTTTTGTGGATTTTTAGGACCTGATCCCATTGTACTGGTAACTGCTGGAGATCCTCGGAGCTTCTCTTTACCTCTCACATTATACATATGTGTTCCCAGATGTCTATTTCTAGAAGCTGAGGCTGATAAGGCGTCATGTGTATCTACAGTTATCAGTCTTACTGTTATTATTTTTGTCTTGGTTGCAGATGGTGCCGGAAATGAATGAATGCTATCCTGATATATGAGGGAATATGGCAGTAATATAAGCAAGAATGTCAATAAGTGAAGGATGTGATTTTCATATAGAAAAGTTGCTTTCCAAGAGACTTATTTCCAGCTGGGGGAGCACATAGGGTGCGTCACTGGCTTTATATTAATCCCCTCGCCCAGAAGCCTGTTTTCACCCTCCTGACCAGGCCAATTTTTGCAATTCTGACCACTGTCACTTTATGAGGTCATAACTCTGGAACGCTTCAATGGATCACTCTGATTCTGAGACTGCTTTTTCAGGACATTTTGTACTTCATGATAGTTGTAAAATTTCTTTGATGTAACTTGCGTTTATTTGTGAAAAAAAACGGAAATTTGGCTAACATTTTGAAAATTTAGCAATTTTCAAACTTTGAATTTTTATGCCCTTAAATCAGACAGTTATATCACACAAAATAGTTCATAAATAACATTTCCCACGTCTTCTTTAGATCAGAACAATTTTGGAACCAAAATTATTTTTTGTTAGGAAGTTATAAGGGTTAAAATTTACAAAACCATATTTTTTAAGGACCACATCATATTTGAAGTTACTTTGAGGGGTCTACATGACAGAAAATACCCAAAAGTGACACCATTTTAAAAACTACACCCCTCAACGTGCTCAAACTACATTCAGGTGCTTCACAGGAGCTGGAGCAATGTGGGAAAAAAATGAACATTTAACTTTTTAGTCACAAAAATGATCTTCCAGCTCCGATATTTTTTTTACATTTTAGCAAGGGTAACAGGAAAAAATGGACCACAAGGGTTGTTGTGCAATTTCTCCTGAGTACGCCGATACCCTATATGCGTGGTAAAACCATTGTTTGGGCACATGGCAGGGTTCGGAAGGGAAGGATCACCTTTTGATTTTTGTAACGCAAGATTGTCTGGAATTGAGAGCTGGGTGCCATGTCACGTTTGAATGGCCCCTGATGTGCCTAAAAAGTGGAAAATCCGCACAAGTGACCCCTTTTGGAAAACGAAACCCTTATCAACTTATCAAGCTGTGTGGTGAGCACTTTGAACCCCCAGGTGCTTCACAGAAGTTTATAACGTAGAGCCGTGAAAATAAAAAATCAAATTGTTTCCGCAAAAATGATATTTTAGCCTTAGTTTTTTTATTTTCCCAAGGGTAACAGAAGAAAATGGACTGAAAAAGTTGTTGTGCAATTTCTCCTGAGTACGCTGATACCCCATATGTGGAGGAAAATCACTGTTTGGGTGCATGGCAGGGCTCGGAAGGGAAGGGGTGATGTTTTGGATTGCAGACTTTGATGGAATGGTCTGCGGGCGTCACCCCTTATGTGCGTCATGTATTGAGGCTTATGCTATGTACCAGGGATGGTAACAGTTGTGTGTTAATTTTAATTATGTTTTAATTGTGTGTCAATAAAGTGGATTTTTTCATATTATTATTATTGTGGTGGTGTGCATATTACAGTAGTGTCTTGTTTCTTGTTCCTTCGTACCACAAACAGTGGTCACGATCTATGGTAGTCAAGATAAGACATCCCTTTTGTCCTTTGTCCCGAGGTAGGCAGCCTCCTTCCGAGGCGCGTAGCCGGTGGCTGAAACACCGAGGGAATACTGACTCTACGCATTACTCCAAACAACAGCAGGACAGTTAATTCCAAGTTGGCTGCCCGACCTAAATACCTAAGAAGACACGGAGGCAATTGTGTGAGAGGGGTGTCTCTAGGGTCCCTATAAATTAACTCCAGGCCTACCCCGTCATACGGGTTGTCCTATCCATATCATCTGGGGGACAGAGAGAGAGAACATCAGAAATATCTACCAAGGTTGTGAGGACTTTCCCATGGTGCTCAGCAGGGAGGTACTACAACACACAGGCGCTAGTAGGAAGGCTACTGATTTCCTCCTGGCTAAGGGAACTCTGGATGTGCCTTCGGACCAGCCGGACTCAGCCAGCCTTGTGAGCGGTACTCTGGACTGTGGACGCTGAAGCCTTCAGTAAAAGGTAAAGAGACTGCAACCTTTGTGTCCTCGTCGTTATTCATCGCGCCTTACAACGACAACTATCATCATCCACACACTTCGGGAAGCCCTGGGGACATACTTCACCTGTGGGAAGGTATACCATCTAGCTGCCATTCCATCACCCCAGCGGACCCCCAGCAGCGTCGGTCACCCTGACCGAATACCACAGGTGGCATCACGAACACCGTACAAACTTACACCTTTAATTGGGCGCCCCTCAGCAGGGCCACGGACCGGGTCGGGCCACCGTGACATCCCCCAGAACCGAGACCGAGGGACCCGGTGCCAGGTACCCCATTGCCCTGCGCCTGGGGGCGATCCACTACCTCTAAATCTATGCTATACTAACTACTATTATTTTCTTTCTAGAAAAACAATTCAACGTCGCTTACACTGTAATGTCTGCTACGCTAACTAAAAAAAGAAAAAGTCTGTGGTACTGGAGCGCCCGCTAGGACTGTGGGGTACTCGGTACCGGGCCGGTTCTGTTCTTAAAGGGGTGGTCAAGGTGGCAGTGACCCGGTCCGTGGCTCTGGGCGTCCAGTAAAAGGGGGTTAATGAAAATGGGAATAAAGTCTAGAGTGGTATATTCGTGTGCCACCTGTGGTACTCGGCCAGGGATGGCCGACACTGCTTAAAGGGGTTTTCTGGGGTTGATGGTATTGCAGCAGAGGTGGTATAGCTCCCCACAGGTGGAGCTTAGTCCCCAAGGCTCCCGCTGTGGTTGGTCTGGATGATAGATGGTGAAGTGCAGGAAAGAATTAAAGGACACAGGTTTACAGTTTCTTTACCTTTTACTGATGACGTTCATGTACGTTTTACAGGTGATCCTTGGAATCCGGGCAGCCTGGAAGCGATTCAGAATTCCCCTAGCCGGGTGGGGTTGGAATCCTTCTTTTCTGCGCTGTGTTCTAAGTACCTTGCTGCCCTAGGCTTCATACAAGGTCCTCTCTTACTCTGTCCTCTTAGGTGGACACTACCGGCATGGCAGGCAACTTGAGCCTTTTTACAGGTGTCCCTTCTTGTGGTGACTCTGGGCTATAATCTGCTGCTGTGCCTTCGGGTGTAATTGTGGCCAGGAGACTTTGAATCTCCTGCCCGGAGGTTTCTGCTGAGGGGCATACAATTCCCCCCACAACCTCGGAATTCCGGCCTCCAGTTTTTTGCACTTAATCCTGAAGGGAGCCCACTCGCAGCTCCACTCCAGTTTCTCTCTCCTCCTGTGCTCCTTCTCCCCTCACTGTCTCCTACAGCATTTCCCCTTAACTGAAATCTCAACTCTGAATCTTCCTCTTGTGTGAAGTCTTTTTTTTTAAAATTTTATTCAAATATTCTCTCTCTTAGAACTCGCTCACACCAGCGTATACATTGGAAGAGTGATATCTGATTTTTTTATCTGATAGCAGTCAGACCAATGTTATTCAATGGCGCACAATTTTTTCACTGACAGAATCTGTTAGTGAAAAAAACCATATCATGTGGCAATTTTACTTTGAAATCGGATGCTGCTTACCCATTCAAGTCTATGGGTGCATGGAAAACATTGGACTGCACTTAGATGTCATCTTAGTGCAATCTGGTTTCTGCAGACTTACAGAATGGAGAAGATGGAGACATTTTTTTCTCCATCTTCTCCTCATGAGAGAGAATTGGATCACACTATTCTGGCACTCGGAACAAACTGTGATCAGAGTTTGATCAGAGTGTTATTTGTTTCATTGTCTTTATTCTCTTGGATGAGAGAATCTACAGCTGTTTGACTGTAGCCTTACAAGTAGTACAATCCATGCTTTATTCTGGTCCATAAATGCATTTATTTTACACCATCATATTCCATAGTGCTTTACAGACATCCTTATCATCACTGTCCCCATTGGGGCTCACAATCTAAATTCCCTACGAGTATATCTTGGAGCAAATTACATTGTAGAATGCCTGCTGCCGCTATGCACCTTCCTCTGGCCGCAGACATTCAGCACACTCACAGGGAACACTGTCAGTCAGTAACACTGCTCACCCCTTTCTCTACCTGCGCCTCTCTGGCTGCCTAGGGAAGGAGGCAGGACAAAGGAGAAGGGACAGAGTGAAGAGGTGGAGAGGAGGGACACAGAAAAAGGAGGGACAGAGCAAAAGAGGGGACGGCGCAAAGGGAGGGAAAGAGCAAATGGGGGGACAGAACAAATGGGGTGAGAGAATGAAAGGTGTGACAGAGCAAAGGGGGGACAGAGTGAGGGAGGGAAAGAGGAGGGGAAAGAATGAAGTGGGGTACAGTACAAAGAGGGGAAAAGCGAGAGGACACATCGAAGGGGGGAAGAAAGAAGGGGGGACAGCGAGGGGACAGAGCGAATGGATAAAGTGGGAGTACAAAGTGAGGGGGGAACAAAGCGGGGGAGACCAGAGTAAGGGGACAGATCTGTGGGACAGAACAAAGGAGGAGAGAACGAGGGGGCAGAGCAATAGAGGACCAAACGAGCAAAGAAGGGACAGAACAAGGGAGACAAAGTGAGGGGGTGGCAGAGCAAGAGGGGCCAAAATGATGAGGGCTAGAGCGAGGATAACAAAGTGAGAAGGAGAATTGAGCGAGGAGGACAGAGCAAGGAGCAGGGGGGACAAAGCAAGGAGGAGGGAGAAGAAACGAGGAGGGATACAGCGAGGGGGACAGAGCATGGAAGAAGACTGAGCAAGGCAGAGGACAGATCGAGGAGAAAGAGGAGGACAGAGCAATGAGGAAAAGAAGGAGGACAGAGCGAGGAGGACAAGAAGAACAACAGGGGGGACTGAGCAAAGTGGGGACTGAGCAAAAGCGGGATAGAGTGAAAGAGGGGACAGAGAAGGACAACGTGAGGAGATGGAGGATAGAGTGAGGAGGAGGAGGAGGATAGACTGAGGAAGTGTAAGGCACATCTAGGAAAAGGAGGACACAGTGATGAGGAGGAGGACACAGTGAACAGGAGGAGGAGGACAGAGCAAAGAGGAGGAGCTGGAAACAGTGAGGAAGAGGAGAACAGAGCAAGGAGGAGGACAGAGCAGAGAGAAGGATGGCACAGCAAGGAGGAGTAGGAGGAGAGCGCCAAGAGGAGGAAGAGAGCAGAAGAGGGGGCAGAATGAAGGAGGACAGAGCGAAGGAGGGCACAAAATGGGGGGGGGGAAAGCAGTAGGGACAGATTGATGGGAGTCAGAGGAGGAGGACAGAGTGAGAAGGAGGAGGAGGACAGAGCAAGGGAGAAGTGGACAGAGTGAGGACAAAGAGGACAGAGTGAGAATGAGGTGAACAGAGTGAGTAGGAGGAAGACAGAGAGAGGAGGAGGATGCCAGAGTGAGGAGGAGGAGGACATAGAGAGGAGAAAACATCAAGGAGGAGGCCAGCACAGTGAGGTTGAGTACAGAGCGAAGTGAAAGAACAAGGAGGAGGGGAACAGGGCAAAGAGGAGGAAGAGGACAGAGAAAAGTGGAGTGGGAGGAGAGAGCAAGGAGGAGGAAGATGATGGGGGAAAAGGCATAAGAGGGGACAGAAAGAAGATGGATAGAGAGAAGAGGAAAAAGAATGAAAGGGGAAAGCGATGGGGACAGAGCGAGGGGGATAGAGTGATGGGAGACAGAGGAGGAGAAGGAGGACAGACCAAAGAGGAGGTCAGAGTGAGGAAGAAGTGGACAGAGCAAGGACGAGGACAGAGCGAGGATGAGAAGAGCAGAGCGATGAGAAGGAAGACAGAGAGAGGAGGACAGTGAGGAGGAGGATTGCAGATTGAGGAGAAGGAGGACACAGAGGAGGAGGAGAACACGGCAAGGATGAGGCAGAGACACAGGAGAGAGCAAGAAGAAGGAGGAGGTCACAGCAAGGAAGAGTTTTAGGAGAGAACGAGGAGAAGGAAGAGAACGGGGGGATAGAGCATAAGAGGGACAGAATGATGTAGGAAAAGAGCAAAGGGGGGACAGAGCAAAAGGGGGAAATAGCAAGGAGGAGGAAAACAGAGTAAGGTGGAGGATACAGCAATAAAGAGAATACATCGAAGAGGAAACAGGAAGGAGGAGTGGGAGGAGAGAGCGAGGAGGAAGAGGATGGGGAAAGAGCATAAGAGGAGACAGAATAAAGGGGGACAAAGCAAAGGAGAGTACAGAGTAAAAGGGGGGAAATAGCGAGGAAGAATAACACGAAATGAAAAGTAGGAGAAGGATACAGAGATGAGGAGGACACAGTAAGGAGGAGGAGGATACAGTGAGGACAGAACAAGGAGGGAAGAGCAATGAGGAGAAAGACAGGGGGACACAGAAAAGGGGGACAGAACAAACGGGGGGATAGAATGAAGGGGGGACAGAACCAGGGTGCAAAAGAAAGAATGTGGATTGAATGAAAGAAGGACAGAATCAGGAGCAGAACGAAGAGGGGATACAGCGAAGGGGAACAGAGCAAAGAGCAGGACAGAACAAGGGGGGATACAAGAGGGGGGAAAAATGAGTGGGGGCAGAGTGAACGGGCAGAATAAAGAAGGGACAGAACAAGGGGGACACAGCAAAGGGAGAACAGAACAAATGGTTAGAGAAAGTGAGGGAACACGATGGGGACAAAGCAAGGGGGGACATTACAAAGGGGGGACAAAACAATGGTGGAACACAGCAAGGAGGGCAGAATGAAGGGGGAACAAAATGAGGGGGGGCACAGCAAGGGGAGGTCAGAACAAATGGTGATTCAGTGAGAGGGAGAAAGTGCGAAAGAGAACAGAGCAAGGGGCTACAGAGCAAAGGGTGTACAGAGCAAAGGTGGGGACAGAGCAAAGGGGGATACAGAGCAAAGGGGCACAGAATGAAAGTGGGGACTCAGCAAGGGGGATACAGTGATGGGGACACAAGCAGCTGAGGTGGTAACGCAAATCCCACCGCTGTCGTCAGTTTTTCAGGGGAATGAAACTCTGCTGCCTCCAATCATCAGGATAATTATGCAATTGACTGACGAATGATGGATGGCCGGTTATTGAGGAACTCACAGTGAGTGCATGGTATATACACCCCGGATTCCAACTCACGGAATTTATCTATGTATATGCTGAAAAAGAGAATGGACAGCGCCTCCAAAAAAAAATTATATATATATATATATATATATATATATATATATATATATATATATATGCAGCGCCCCAGAGTCCTGGTCGTTGCAGTACTGTGGATCCGCCACTATGGGGAGCCATGGTGCGTTCGATGGCACTGAAGGAGTTCCTCTGAGCAGGTATCACAGACACCAATATGTTTCACAGCTGGGCCTCCGGGGGGAGCTAAGGGTTCTATTCATTAGGCCACTCCCCACCATAGTGGGTAAACTGGGGGTCAGGCAGGAAGTTAGAGAAGAAAGCTGACTGGATTGAACGAAGCAACACCTTGTGGCAGAGGGTGTTGTGGAGGAAGAGACAGTAGGGCCTCTGTCAGGGGTGGGATCCTGACAGAGGCTTGGCATTGGAAAGAACGTAACGGGACCGTGCCTGCTCAGCATAGCGGCGGTGCCCTAAGAAAGGACTAGAAGCGAGATAGATTGTGCTGAGTGAGAAACGAGATCAAGCGAAAGGAGAATACCAGTAGGGGTCATGCTGTAAGACCGGAGCAACATCCTACTGAGGCGCACTACCGGTGGCCGGAACGCCGAGGGAGTGGAATAGCATACAGCTTCAAGCCATACTCCAAACAGCGGCAGGGCAGTCAGTTTAAGGTGGGCTGTCTAACACATATCACCTATGAAGTCTTGGGGGGCAATTGCGGGAGAGGGGCGTCTCTAGGGTCCCGGAAGAACTCCAGGCCTACCTGACAAACGGGTGCCGTTCCAACCTGAATAACAGGGCGGGATGGAATACGAGAAGAACATCAAGTAATCGAGTTGTGAGGGAACTTAAGAAACAGACACAACCGTTGTGGGGTACTTTCCGTGAGCACAGCAGGGAAGGACTACAACACACAGCGCTAGAGGGAGGGCACTGATTTCCACCTGTGAGGAGAACTCTGGAGGTGCCATTGGACCGGTCGGACTTGCGCAGCCTGGTGAACCGTATTCTGGACTGAGGACTCAGAGATCTCCAGTAAAGAGGTAAAGAGACTGCAACCTGGTGTCCTCGTTATTCGCCGCGACCTGCACCGCTACACCACCATTAACCCCACTTATTGCATCGGACGTCCCCCACTGACAGACAGGGCCACGGACCGGGCCTAGCCACCGTGACAACCCCAGGACTGAGACTCAGAGGCCCGGCTCCGGGTACCCCTCGGCCCTGCGGCGGTGTGGGGGCGCTCCACATATATATATACACTCACCGGCCACTTTATTAGGTACACCATGCTAGTAACGGGTTGGACCCCCTTTTGCCTTCAGAACTGCCTCAATTCTTCATGGCATAGATTCAACAAGGTGCTGGAAGCATTCCTCAGAGATTTTGGTCCATATTGACATGATGGCATCACACAGTTGCCGCAGATTTGTCGGCTGCACATCCCAAAGATGCTCCATACAAGGCAGGATGGATCCATGCTTTCATGTTGTTTACGCCAAATTCTGACCCTACCATCCGAATGTCGCAGCAGAAATCGAGACTCATCAGACCAAGCAACGTTTTTCCAATCTTCTACTGTCCAATTTCGATGAGCTTGTACAAATTGTAGCCTCAGTTTCCTGTTCTTAGCTGAAAGGAGTGGTACCCGGTGTGGTCTTTTGCTGCTGTAGCCCATCTGCCTCAAAGTTCGACGCACTGTGCGTTCAGAGATGCTCTTAGGCCTACCTTGGTTGTAACGGGTGGCGATTTGAGTCACTGTTGCCTTTCTATCAGCTCGAACCAGTCTGCCCATTCTCCTCTGACCTCTGGCATCAACAAGGCATTTCCGCCCACAGAACTGCCGCTCACTGGATTTTTTTTCTTTTTCGGACCATTCTCTGTAAACCCTAGAGATGGTTGTGCGTGAAAATCCCAGTAGATCAGCAGTTTCTGAAATACTCAGACCAGCCCTTCTGGCACCAACAACCATGCCACGTTCAAAGGCACTCAAATCACCTTTCTTCCCCATACTGATGCTCGGTTTGAACTGCAGGAGATTGTCTTGACCATGTCTACATGCCTAAATGCACTGAGTTGCCGCCATGTGATTGGCTGATTAGAAATTAAGTGTTAACAAGAAGTTGGACAGCTGTACCTAATAAAGTGGCCAGTGAGTGTATATATATATATATATATATATATATATATACACATATATTTATATAGTTAAACCCTGGTACGGTCACTGCCAACTTCACAGTAACAAAAGAACTACTAGCTGCCACCACCAATCGTTTATACAGGCCAATTGCACACCTGTTGTAGGTAGCATATGTCTTCAGGGGTGCAGCTTACAGAGCAAGAGGAACAGAGATATTACATTTCATATATTTAATGCAGAAAGGTAGGCAGTGTTGATAAAAAAAATATACAAAGATGATACAAAATGAGAACAATACAATACGGTATATACAATTACATAAAATAAAAAGAACAAAAGAAAAGTACTAAACCTTATGTTGCAGGAATGCCTCTTACCTTTAAGGAGGGAAGTGCAATCGTTAGGAAAATGGAACTCAAAGTGTACTATGTATTCCAGAATGAACAATGACAGACACCCAAACTCTCATTTTTATTACGCCCACATACTTCCCCTTGGTGAGCTCATATTGGGACTGGTTGTTGGATGTGCTAGGTCTTTTAGCAGATTAATGAGATTCCCAACTCACGGCATATCTATGCCCCTGGAGGTCCTAGGCGGTAAATATTTTTGTCCTTGTTTCGTATTGAAATTTTACCTTTCTATACAGGCAAAACATTGTGTTTATAGCATCATCCATCAAACTGATATTAAGTGGGAGGGGTTAAAATGGCCTTGTGGTGTGAGAGAATGCGTTTTGTTCGTTCCTTTGCTACGACACTGAAAATATATCTCCCATATATATCAGATTAATGCAAACCCCAATATTCATCACTGACCACTAGCTCCAAAAAGTCTCAGAGCAGTGCTTTGATCAGAGGAAGTTCTTGCCTTGGAAGTGCACTTCTCTGCCTCTGCCTCCCATGCTTAGTGTCTGGCTCTCAGAATAGATCTTTTGTAATTACCTTGTCACTGCAGGAGGTCCCTATTTCAATGGAGGTTGAAGTGTCATCTCTCTTTAACTATCCCAGTTATAATTAGTTCATCTCTTCCCCAGTTATAATTAGTCCCATATGTTCAATGTGAAGTCCTACTTCAATAGAGGGTGAAGTGTAAGTTCTTTCTCACTTTTCAGTTATAATTAATCCCATATATTTAATGTGAGGGTGAAATGTCCCATCTCCGCAGATTTCTTTATGGTTTTAATTTTTCTCTATGACGGAGGAGTGGCGGGTGGGGCAGAACAAAGAGGGGCCATAATAAAGAGGGCAGACACAGCAAAGGGGGACACATCGTGTGTGTGGGGGGTACACAGCAAAGGTCACACACAGAGCCAACAGGGTGTAGAACAATCTAAGAGGGAACAGAACAAAGGGGGCACAGCAAGCGGGGACAGGACAAAGAGGGGGATAAAGCAAGGGGAGAACAAGGGGAGAATGAAGCAGGGGAAACAGAGAAAGGAAGAGGAAAAGGACAGAGCAAGGAGGATAAAGCGAGGAGGACAGAGCGAGGAAGAGGGAGAGCGAGGGGGACAGAGCGAGGAGAGTATAGTGAGGGCGAGGACAGAGCAAAATGAGTGACAGAATGAAGGGAGGAGTGCCGCATTTCTTTTTCTGATACAAATGGACATAATCATGGCTGCATAATGCTGAGCACCAACTCCCCGTAGCAGTTACCAACCATTACTATTGGATCCGTAAGAATTGGATCCTATACTGCTTGTTTTTGCATAAACACCTGGTGCCATTCAGGGAGGGACAAAGCGAGGGGCTGCAGATTGAGAACAAACAGTGCAAAAGAGGGGACAGAGTGAGATGGGGACTGAATAAAGGTTGAGACACAGCGAGGGGGCACAGCAAAGAGGAGTACGGGAGCGACAGAGCGTTGCGGGGACAGCGTGAGTAAGGGGGACAGTGCAAAGAGGAGAAGGGGAGGGACAGAGCTAGGGGGATGAGCGAGGTCAGGCAGTGTGAGGGGGACAGTGTGAGGAGGGCAGGGCAAGGATGAGGAGCGCAGGGCGAGGAGAAGGAGGACAGGGCAATGAAGAGAAGGACAGAGCAAGGAGAAGAAGCAAGCATGGAGGACAGATTGAGGAGGACCGGATGAGGAGGAGGAGGACAAAACAAGGAAGAGAAGCAGGAGGACAGAGCAAGCAGGAGTAGAACAGAGGGAGGGGGACAGAGTGAGAGTCAGGAGCATATGGCGAGAATGAGTAGGTGGAGGACAGTGTGAGGAGGAGGGTGAGCAGAGGGAGAGGAGGACAGGGTGAAGAGAATAGAATAAGGAAGACAAGGAGAGGAGGAGGAGGACAGAGCAAGGAGGAGGAGAGAGTGAGGAGCAGGATACAGCGAGTAGGAAGAATACAGAGGGAGTTGTATTTGTGTCTGTCAGATGTAAATACAATTGATATGAGCTGTGCTGAAGCAGGAGGGGACGAGTTGTAATCAGCCCCCTTCTCCTCCAGGAACTCCATCAGATTGCAAACCACTTCCAGTCTTCGATCTGTTGGAGATAGCGCATGAAAAGGATGTTGGATTTTGCAATGCAATGATATCATCGCACTGTCCAACGCCCACTGCTGTGCTTCACAGAAGAGGAGATGGCGAGCGCAGTGTACAGGGAGCGTGGATTAGGTGAGTATAAGCTTTTTCTTTATATTATTTGGCTATTAAATGGGGATCATTACAAAAGGGGCTGTAGGGGACCTGATATGAGGAGCTGTATGGGACATAATGTGAGGGACTGTGGGGGAACCTGATATGAGGAGCTGTGGGTACATGCATGAAATAAGGGACTGAAGGGGGACATGATATGAGGGGCCGTGGGGAGGGGACATTACATGAGGCCTGTGAGGAACCTGAAATGAGGAGCTGCAAGGGGACATGACATAAGGGGCCGGCTGGGAACATAATATGAGGGGACTTGATAATAGGGACTGTGTGGGGACATGATATAAGAAGCTGGTGGGAACCTGATATGAAGGATGGTGGGGAACCTGATATGAGGGGCTGTGTGTGGACATGATATGGAGGGCTGCGGGGGGATATGATATGAGGGACTGCAGGGGGACCATGATATGAGCGACTGCAGGGGACCATGATATAAGAGGCTGCGGGGGGAATTGATATGAGGGGCTGCAGAAAAATGATTTGCTCCTGTGAACAAGCTCTAAAACTAAATGATTCTCCAGCACACAGCAAGAAATGTCCCACATCTGTGCTGGCATTAGAAACTACATATAAAACCTTGTGTCTCTTACATGTTCTTTCTACTACTTTCCCATAGAAGCACAATAAAGTAATGTTTATTAAGTGGCTGAACTTTATCTTTTACCAGTTATGCAATGATATGTCATGATATTATCTAAATCAAAAACTTTAATAAAAAAAAGTTTAAAAAAAAACAAAAACATTTCAGCTAGAAAAGTGACTTTTCCTGCATGTCACCTTTTCATATCCTGGAGACTGTTGTGTAATCAAATATTAAAGTGCCATTTATTTTCCTATTTGATTTTATTACATAACCACACTGTACAAAATTCTGAATGTGATAATAGAAGTGTCAATCAGCAGCTGTAAATGTGGCCGCTTCCTAGAACAATCACTTTGCATTTCACATAACATAGAGGAGACAGAAGTGCCTGCAGCTACAGACTGTATCCTAGTACACGCATACAGCAGTCACTAGAGATGTGAGTATTGATCTACGGAGAATCATGTTCTAGTTCAATTTCCTGAAATTCACCATTCCTCCTTAAGTCAAACACATTCGATTCCCCCCCAAAAATACTCAGCCACCATTTTGCAAACCATTTAATTCCCACAAATGATTAAAAAAAAACTTACACTCACCTCACAGCTCACCTCTCTGGCTGGTCAACTGCCCTCTGTCTGGTCCTCTTGCAAACATCTACTTTTTCTTCCTGCAGCATCCACTTCTTTGGCACAAAATATGTAAGAGTATGGAAAGAGAAGAATCACCCTCGTGGAGACCTTATAATGCAGCAATATAATGGAAAATGCAGCAATATAACACATATCTTTATGTTAGATGGAATTGTTTAAAGCACCACTCCAGTTTTATTATTTACTTTACCGTTGGAGTGGTGCCACTATTCTAAGTTCCCTGCCCCTAATATCATACCAGCTGCTTTCTACATCTGTTATTAGTGCACTCTGGTCATCTTCTGTAGTTGGTAAACTGCCGGACACTCCAGTGTTTTCTGGGCGAGTCGAAAGTCACTCAACTCAATGTAAGTCTATGAGACCAGAATGAAGCCCTCATAGACTTACATAGATATGTTGCGACCATTACCTCTGACTTCTGGTCAGTTAGAAGTTGTTGTCACAAGATGGAGTAGTGCCAGAAAAAGCTGAAGAGGGCAGCTGGTAAGTATAATATTAGGGAAAAGGACCCTATGTTTGTAGCACCACTCTAGTGCTTAAATAAAAAGGAAAATGTTGGAGTGGTGATTTAATGTATAATTGCCAACTATTGCAAATGTGTTAGAAAAGTGAAAGTATCATTGCAGGCACAAGGTAAAGAGTTAAGGTACCGTCACACTAAACGACATCGCTAGCGATCCGTGACGTTGCAGCGTCCTGGCTAGCGATATCGTTTAGTTTGACACGCAGCAGCGATCAGGATCCTGCTGTGATGTCGCTGGTCGCTGAATAAAGTTCAGAACTTTATTTGGTCGTCCGATCGCCGTGTATCGTTGTGTTTGACAGCAAAAGCAACGATACCAGCGATATTTTACACTGGTAACCAGGGTAAACATCGGGTTACTAAGCGCAGGGCCGCGCTTAGTAACCCGATGTTTACCCTGGTTACCAGCGTAAAAGTAAAAAAAAACAAACAGTACATGCTCACATGCGTCCCCCGGCGTCCGCTTCCCACACTGACTGAGCGCCACAAAGTGAAATTGAAAGCACAGCACAGCGGTGATGTCACCGCTGTGCCCTGCTACTGCCGGCGCTCAGTCATTGCAGGAAGTGAACGCCGGGGGACGCATGTAAGTATGTACTGTTTGTTTTTTTTACATTTTACGCTGGTAACCAGGGTAAACATCGGGTTACTAAGCGCGGCCCTGCGCTTAGCAACCCAATGTTTACCCTGGTTACCCGGGGACCTCGGCATCGTTGGTCGCTGGAGAGCGGTCTGTGTGACAGCTCCCCAGCGATCAAACAGCGACGCTGCAGCGATCGGCATCGTTGTCGCTATCGCTGCAGCGTCGCTTAGTGTGACGGTACCTTTATAGTTAGCCAGCCCTCTGAGGAGATTTTGGGAGTAAGAAGAGAGTTACTTCCTGTTTAGAGGCGTCCCAGTGAGTAGTCAAGTAAAGAGAAGGAATCCAGTCACGGGTATGGCGACAGACTAGGTCACATACCTGGTGGGTGTTCAAGGAAGAGATTGTCTGAGGTAGCAATCAATGTAACTAGACTGGATAAAGTTGCAGTGTGGATCTTGATAGGGATAAAACGTCCTGGATCCTGTGAAGTGGAAAAGACAGAAGTTGAGCTTTGCTGTGGTGGGTACAGCCAGCAGCCGATGGAGACATAGCTGTGACAGCACAGTCAAAGTGGGCCTGAAGAGGCAACGTACAAGCCGGACCCAGGGGTCATAGAAAAGAAATACTGGACTTTCCGCTGAAAGTTGGCTGTGGTTAGTGAAATGGAGTATTTAAGTCACCTATGTGAAAACCATATTTTGTTTAATGCTACCTACTATATATATGTTTCACTAGGTCCAATGATAAAGTTCGCTTTATTTTGATAGACTGAATCCTTCCTTGGTAATGCTTTACATCTGGGGTTCCTGTGTCAACTGAGGGTCTGCGGCCTGAGCAAAAAAAATCAGATGGGAAAAACATCACACACATCCAGAGGAACCCATAAAAGTGATTCCTAGAGTTTCCTGTGCGACCTTTACAAATACTTCAGCAAAAACTGGAGTGGGGCTTTTTAGATGAAATATGGTGTGAAACCACTCTAAAAAGTGCAGTAGAAATATGCAGCCACCAGCAGGTTATGGATAAGCTCATTTCCTTTCTCCTGCGCATTATTTGGCTCTGGCCAGTGCAGTAGAATGAAGTAATTATGGCAGCGGAATGGCTTTTCTTATTGCTATGATTTTTGTACCCGGGGTGTTGTGTGTTTCAATGTTGCTCTTTGTATTGATTGCTCAGTGTATAAAGCAGATGACTTTTAAGATTCTCGATTGCCCATGTTGTTTTTACCATTTGTCTAAAAATAGCAAAAGGATTTTAGTAAAATCTTGACCTTTTAGCACTGCTCGCTTCGTACATTAGCAGCTCTTCAGCTTTGTGACAAGTGGCTGAGAGTAAGTTAAGGAGACTCAGTCAGACTTGGGGAGAATCAGCCAATGGTTTTAATTGGGAGACTGTAAAAAATTGTGAGAACAAAACCAGTATCCATGACAGCTCCAATAATTAGGCTATAGCAAAAGACGTCTACAAATTGGAACAAAGAAAGCAAAGAGCAAAGCTTATTATTATAATAAGAACATGGTTTTAGGACACAAACTTATTCCTGGGGCATCTTGTACCTCTGATGAGCAAATGGAATAAAACACAGATGAATGCGACTATAATATGACCTGCATTGTCCTTGACTTTTCCTTGTAGATTATGCTGCATAATTGAAGCAAAGTTCAAAGTTGGAAGTGATGGAGGTGACAAAAATAGGAGAAAACTTACAATAAACATACAATTAGTATGATGATCAAGACATACCTGTCAAACAGAATCAATGTTCTGTATATTTCTATGTCATCATTGGTGAAAACTCTTGGTGAAGAGATGAACGCTTCTTAAGTCTTCGCTTACTCTTAGCAGCCAGTCCAAATAATGATTTAACGTAATTGATTTCTCTAGATTTTTCAGATTGATCCACTATGAAGAAGCAAAGCCAAAATATTTTGCATGTGATAGTATTTGGGTATGTACACTTGACATACTTTTCAGGTGGATTCTTCTGTGTAAACAGCCTGAAAAAGCACTCCAAAGAATGAACATCAGCATTTCTAATTAAAAATGACTTGTCATTCATATGTTCACGCTTTTGAGCATCTTTTAAGAATTTCAGGTTTGCAAAGACTTCCGTTAAAAGAAGTGACCTGACCATTCTTTAGGCATTTTCTGCTCCAAAGATACTCTACTTTATAAGATATGTCAATAGGAAGATGTAAAAGATGCTAGGGAGAAATCAAGCTCTTTATCTGAATTTTTGCTTCAAAAATTATTAGCAGCCTTTCATTGTGGCATGGAGTTAAAAAAAAAGACCAAAAACACCAGTACACATACCCTTAGGGTAAAAGCTTAATGCCTCTAAATGGACTCTAGTTTGATAAAACCATTATTCTGTCCAGACGCATCAGAATAATGATTCAATCAATAAACAAGCTGGTAAATTAAAGTAAAACCTAGTTATAGGTGAGTCACCTCGTTCCGTAATTACAACTCCAGAATAGTTGTACGGAGCAGATATGACTATTTTGGGGACCACTGCAGTTGGAGGTTGCAACTTCTATTTGGAAAAGGATTCCTCTCTTTAAGGACACAGAAATTGAGGCATGCGAGTACTGTAGGTGGTCAATGGTCAGTAAGAATGATCTCCCAGTTGGGTAGAGATATGATCGAAAACCACTCTCTTTTATGCCTTTTGAACTCCAAATAATAGGATTCGTTTTACAAGAGCCCGGCAAATCAGACAGCGCAACCTTGTATGGTGTACTAAGAAAAATGTATGTTTTATTAGCAAAGGCAAGCACTTAAGTAGTGTCACAGACAAAGAAACTGCCTCCGAAATATGTAACCAGTAGGAACTTTAGAGGCTTGAATAGAAATGTGAAACTTCTCTGCCCAGCAGTGTTATTAGATCACTATGACATAAGAGTTAAGTTGGATAATACAGACACAAAATGGAATCTGTTCTGTCACAGAAATGTTGTGGTGTGAATCAGCAACAAAAAAAGGACATTTTGGTATTGCCGCTGAGCACCCTCTTCTTGTACAATCCTATAGCACTGTATTCATTTATTTTATCTCTACATTAAAGTTTTATATAAAAAATGAAAATGGTGTAGTCCCAAGATGGACACTTACTGTATATATCCAGAGAGTGAAACTGTTTTTTATAAAATAATGTTAATTGGTGTTGGGGAAGAAGAATCTGTAACAGCAATAATTGTCCTCCGTGAAAGTTACAGGGTTCTAAATATATCAAATATCTGTCATATTCATTGGCTGCCCACAGCAGACATTAATTGTCACATTTATTATCTTACCCGCTCCTTCATGCATACCTATATTTAGGTCGGACACCTTCTTCACTCTATGTGAACATTGTTCCTCTCAGATTTTCAGTAGTTCTCCGATTGCTGCAGTTTGAACATTGCATTGCTTTGCCTGGTGATGGACCTGCATGGACACCAAGCAATTCCAATTTAATTAGAATTAATCTACCAAAGAGATTTTAATTCTGACACTCGTACACCGTGTCTTAGTCTGATGAAGGTCAGGTTTACTGCCTGAAATTCACACAGAGAGAACGCCATAGCACTTGCTGTGCCTCAGTGAGTAAGGGAATGAGATTTCTGAAACCCAGGAGGGTGTCGGGCTGGGTCTAACATTCACATATCATATTCTGTAATATTTCTAGCTATAAACAAATTGTTACTTTACACTAATCTATGTAACCCTATCAGTCTAAGCTAGTTAGAAGTATTGTTTCAAGGACAATTGTTGTGCACTTATCACAGGTATCCAGGCTCGGCTTCCTTTCCCTGGGTCCGCTGCCCTCTGATGTGTTCCATGTTGGTTTTTACATGTTGCCCAGGGTGGTTCAATGATATAATCTCCCTATGCATATTTACTATCCACTAAGACACACCCGTGTCTTGGGATTGAGACTTTAGGGTCTTATTTTTGGAGTGCTCCAAAAATCTGCGTAGTTTGTGCTGCAACTTGCCTTCAACAATGCATCTGTACCACTGCTCCTGTGACTTCTGATTGTCCAGGTACTGACAATCCCACATAAACTCAAGGAAGCTGCACCAAACCCCGAAGTCTATGTGCCCACCTGGACCTGAGGCTTAGTGGATCCACCTCACCAAGTGAACTTCACAAAATTACTGAGCCTTGCCATCCACTGATAAGGATTACCCCACTGTACAATATATCATGATTAGTAATGATCGAACATGCTCAGATATTGTGTTATGCTCGGGTGTTATCCGAGTATCTTGGACGTGCTCGAGTAACAGATTCGAGCCCCTGTGGCTGGATGATTCGTTGCTATTAGACAGCAACAACACATGCTGGGATTGTCTGTTTATTAGGCGATTCCCGCATATGTAGCAGCTGTCTAACAGCTGCGATTCATGCAGTTCCAGGGACTCAAACATATTACTTGAGCATGCCTGAGATACTCGGATAACACGACATCCGGTCATGTTTGATCATCACTAATCAGGATTCAACATATTAAGCCACTATATACAGTGGGGGAAATATGTATTTGATCCCTTGCTGATTTTACTAGTTTGCTCATTGACAAAGACAGGAACAGTCTACAATTTTAAGTGTAGATTAGTTTTAACATTGAGAGATAGAGTATCAAAAATAAAATCCAGAAAATCACATTGCATAAATTATATAAATTTATTTGCATTTTGCAGTGAGAAATAAGTATTTGATCCTCTACCAACCATTAAGAGGTCTGGCTCCTACAAACCAGTTAGGCGCTCCTAATGAACTCGTTACCTGCATTAAAGACAGCTGTCTTACATAGTCACCTTTATAAAAGACTCCTGTCCACAGTCTCAATTAATCAGTCAGACTCTAACCTCTACAACATAGGCAAGACCAAAAAGCTTTATAAGGCTAAGTGCACACGTAGCAGAATTGCCACAGAAATTTACGCGGCAATTCTGCAACTCCTGCCGCGGGTATAGCGCATGCGTAATTGGCATGCATATTCCTGCTAAAAACTAGCGTTTGGCAAGCATAATTAGCTTGCAGAATGCTAGCGTTTTCCAAGCGATCTGTAGCATCCCTTGGAAACTGATTGACAGGTTGGTCACACTTGTCAAACATAGTGTTTGACAAGTGTGACCAACTTTTTACTATTGATGCTGCCTATGCAGCATCAATAGTAAAAGATAGAATGTTAAAAATAATAAACAAAATTAAAAAAATGGTTATTCTCACCTTCTGATGGCCCCGGATCTCCTCATCGGCTTCCGTTCCTATAGATGCTTTGTGTGCAGGACCTTCGATGACATCGCGGTCACGTGACCGCGATGTCATTGCGGTCACGTGACCGCGACGTCATCGCAGGTCCTTCACACAAAACATCTATAGGAATGGAAGCGGCCGCGTGCACCGCTGAGAGGCGGGAAGACTCCGGGGCCATCAGAAGGTGAGTATATCACTATTTTTTATTTGAATTCTTTTTTTTAACAATTATATGGTTCCCAGTCTGTGGAGGAGAGTCTCCTCTCCTCCACCCTGGGTACCAACCGCATATGATCTGCTTACTTCCCGCATGGTGGGCATAGCCCCATGCGGGAAGTAAGCAGATCAATGCATTCCTAGGTGTGCGGAATTCCCGCGATTCCGCAAATTTAATGAACATGCTGTGTTTTTTTCTGGAATGTGATTCCGCTCAGGAAAACAACGCAGCATGTGCACAAAAAATGCGGATTGCATTCTACTAAATAGGATGCTTAATGTGAGCGTTTTTTTCGTGGTTTTATAGCGTTTTATAGCGAAAAACCGCGAAAAAAACACAAAAAATCTGCTACGTGTGCACACAGCCTAAGAATGTCAGGGACAAGATCATAGACGTGCACAAAGCTGGAATGGGCTACACAACCATAATTAAGATGCTAGGTGAGAAGGAGACAACTGTTGGTGCAATAGTAAGAAAATGGAAGAAATACAAAATGACTGTCAATCGACATTGATCTGGGGCACCATGCAAAATCTCACCTCGTGGGGTATCTTTGATCATGAGGAAGGTGAGAGATCAGCCTAAAACTACACAGGGGGAACTTGTTAATGAAGTCAAGGCAGCTGGGACCACAGTCACGAAGAAAACCATTGGTAACACATTACGCCATAAAGGATTAAAATCCTGCAGTGCCCGCAAGGTCTCCCTGCTCAAGAAGGCACATGTACAGGCCGATCTGAAGTCTGCCAGAGAACACCTGGAAGATTCTGTGAGTGACTGGGAGAATGTGCTGTGGTCAGATGAGACAAAAAATGAACTCTTTGGCATTAACTCAACTCGCCATGTTTGAAGGAAGAGAAATGTTGCCTATGACCCAAAGAACAGTGTCCCCACTGTCAAGCATGGAGATGGAAACATTATATTTTGGGGGTGCTTTTCTGCTAAGGGCACAGGACTACTTCACTGCATCAATGGGAGAATGGATGGAGCTATGCACCGTAAAATTCTGAGTGACAACCTCCTTCCCGCCTCCAGGACATTTAAAATGGGTCATGGCTAGGTCTTCCAGCAAGACAATCCCTCAAAACATGCAGCCAAGGCAACAAAGGAGTGGCTAAAAAAGAAGCACATTAAGGTCATGGAGTGGCCTAGCCATACTCCAGACCTTAATCCCATAGAAAACTTATGCAGGGAGTTGAAGCTCCGAGTTGCCAAGTGTCAGCCTCAAAATCTTCATGATTTAGAGATGATCTGCAAAGAGGAGTGGCCCAAAATACCACCTGATATGTGCGCAAACCTCATCATCAACTACAAAAAACGTCTGACTGATGTGCTTGCCAACAAGGGTTTTGACACCAATTATTAAGTCTTGTTTGCCAGACGGATCAAATACTTATTTCTCACTGCAAAATGCTAATAAATGTAAAACATTTATACAATGTGATTTTATGGATTTTATTTTTGATATTCTATCTCTCAATGTTAAAATTAACCTACCCTTAAAATTATAGACTGGTCACATCTTTGTCAGTGGGCAAACTTACAAAATCAGTACGGGATCAAATACTTATTTATCCCACTGTACATGTCAGCCAACAGCTATCTCCTCTAAGGGTACCGTTACACTAAAAGACTTACCAACGATCACGACCAGCGATACGACCTGGCCGTGATCGTTGGTAAGTCGTTGTGTGGTCGCTGGGGAGCTGTCACACAGACAGCTCTCTCCAGCGACCAACGATCAGGGGAACGACTTCGGCATCGTTGAAACTGTCTTCAACGATGCCGAAGTCCCCCTGCAGCACCCGGGTAACCAGGGTAAACATCGGGTTACTAAGTGCAGGGCCGCGCTTAGTAACCCGATATTTACCCTGGTTACCATTGTAAAAGTAAAAAAAAAAAAACACTACATACTCACCTTCTGATGTCTGTCACATCCCCCGGCGTCCACAGGGTTATGCGCTGCTGCCGAGAGCTTCCTGCACTGACGTCACCGCTGTGCTCTGCTTTACGGCCGGCGCTGACACAGTCAGTGCAGGAAGTTCTCGGCAGCAGCGCGTAACCCTGTGGACGCCGGGGGACGTGACAGACATCAGAAGGTGAGTATGTAGTGTTTTTTCTTTTAACTTTTGCAATGGTAACCAGGGTAAATATCGGGTTACTAAGCGCGGCCCTGCGCTTAGTAACCCAATATTTACCCTGGTTACAAGTGAACACATCGCTGGATCGGCGTCACACACGACGATCCAGCGATGACAGCGGGTGATCTGACGACAAAAGAAAGTTTCAAACGATCTGCTACGACGTACGATTCTCAGCGGGGTCCCTGATCGCAGTAGCGTGTCAGACACAGCGAGATCGTAAGTATATCGCTGGAAGAAGGGGAAGAATAAACAAAAATGCAAATACAAAAATTGGTTGATGCAGGAAGGCTTTAAAGTAGTGTACAACCCCATTATGGGCACCAATGAATAGCATAGTTCTGCTGTTTATCTGTGAGCGACATGTAATATGCAATAATAAGAGGAGTTTTGTACCATTCCATGGTAACAATGTATCAATGACACTTTACGGTTACATAGTTGGGTGGTCATTATTAGCAGCTTCTACTCACTGGATTAATTTAAATGGGGCTGATAGGCACCAGATAACAGAGCTGATGCTGTCAATCTTCAACAACAAGGTCACGGGTCAGATAGTAAAGCAGTATAGTATTGATCCCCCGAGTTGTTTTGATCTTCCATAGATTAGAGCAGCTTTTCATGAGTTCAGTTGGAGTGAACTGTGTACTCTGATATCACCCTGGAACTAAGCCAATTAGACCCATCTTTCTGATGTATTTCCTAATTGGACCCGGAATTGAGCAGACTAAAGAGCAAGAGCAGAAAAAGATCTAAATAAAAGAGGAAAATCCATGCTGATGTTTGCAAGGTGGTGCAACTATTTTCCTTTCAGGACAAATTGAGTTAACAGAGGGAAATCAGGATCCCCCAATATTTGCAATAAAAAGAAGCTCCTACTGTGGACAAGCCGGTGCATAGATGCCCTTAGATTTCAGTGCTTGCTTCACTTTTAGTTCCCTGTACCAAAGTCCCATCACAGAATCTAGCACCCATAATCTATAATATTATATTTTTTTCAGAAGGGCGTCCATGTCCCTCTTAATTTCACTAGTGAATCAACCAATTCAACATGTGGCAGAGTTCCATAGTCTCACCGCTCTTACAGCACAGAATCTGCATCTGTGATTATGATTAAACCTTCTTTCCTTTAGACGTAGAGGATGACCCTTTGTCCCTGTTGCAGGGTTAGGTGTAAAAATATCGTTAGAAAGATCTCTGTACTGTCTTCTCATATATTTATACATTGTTCTCACCTGTCTGTCTCCTGATTTAGCATAGCCAAGGGCAGAGTAAACACAAAAGATGCTTATTAAAAGCTATATAACTTTATTGTACAGACTATAGACTATAGATATATAGATGATCTCCCGGAGTGCCATCAAGTCCATTATCATCAAATGGAAATGCAGCGCCCCAGAGTCCTGGTCGTTGCAGTAATGTCGCTCTTCCACCAGGGGGAGTGATGTTACGTCTGATGGTACTAAAGGAGTTCACCTGACCAGGTATCACAGTCACACACTACACTTCACACTTCAGTCCACCAGGGGGAGCAAAGGTTCTATTTACTAGGCCACTCCTCACACACGGGTAAAACTGGTGGGTTGGATAGGAAGTCAGTCAGAAGCTGCCTGGGTTAGACCCAGAGAGGACCAGTCAGGCAGACAGGGGGAGAAGGCGGAACATCTGAGCTGCAGACAGAGGGTCCCTGTCAGGGGTGGGATCCTGACAGAGGCCAAGCACGAGATAGAACGTTACGGAGCTGCGCCTGCACTTCATTGCGGCAGCATCCTAAGAAAGGACACAAAGCGAAGTATATTGTGGAGAGTGAGAAATGAAGTCACTGCACAAGGAGATAATACCGATAGGAGTCCTGCCCCAAGATCGTCAGCCTCCTTCTGAGGCGCGTAGCCGGTGGCCGGAACACCGAGGGAGTAATAGGCTCTACGCATTACTTCAGAGACTGTTGTGAATTCCGCTCTTGGGCTCCCTCCGGTGGTTGTAAGTAGCACTTTTGTGAGTTCTGCTCTTGGGCTCCCTCCGGTGGTTTTGAGTGGTATGGCTGCTTCTTGGATTTAGCATCAGCAGCTGCTTCCACTGATCGTCTTTCCGGCTCGGCTATTTTAGTCTGGCCTTATCCCTCAATCAATACCAGTTGTCAATTGTTCCTGCTTGGAGTCACGGCTCTTTTGGATTTCCCTGACACTCTGACCTGTTCAGCAAAGATAAGTCCTTGCTTGTCCTTTTGCAGTCCTCTTGTTGTGGACTTTATTGTTTAGCACATTCTATGTTTTGCTCATTTGTCCAGCTTATCAGTATGGATCTATTCAGCTAAGCTGGAAGCTCTGGGCAGCAGATTTTTCCCTCCACACCTTTAGTCAGGTGTGGAGATTTTTGCATTTCTCTGCGGTGGACTTTTTCTAGTTTTTATTACTGACCGCAAGCCATGTTCTGTCCTGTACTATCTATCTAGCTAGTAGTGGCCTCCTTTGCTAAATCTTGTTTCATTCTACGTATGTAATTTCCTTCTCCACTCACAGTCATTATTTGTGGGGGGCTGTCTTTCCTTTGGGGATTTTCTCTGAGGCAAGATAGCTTTCCTGTTTCTACCTTTAGGGGTAGCTAGTTCTCCGGCTGTGACGAGGTGTCCAGGGAGTGACAGGAACATCCCACGGCTACTGCTAGTGTTGTGTTAAGATCAGGAACTGCGGTCAGTATAGTTACCACCTGCTCAGAGCTAGTCGCATGTCGCTCCTAAATCACCAGTCCATAACAGTACAACTGGCCAAAAATGAGTTGAATGCATCTCAAAAGAAGGAAAAGAAAAAGAGTTCTGAGCCATTTTTTTTTTCTTTAGTCTGTTTTGTCTTTTTCCTTCCTCTTAATCTCTGGGTGGTTCAGGATTTGGGCGCGGGCATGGATGTTCAGGGTTTGCTTTCTCGTGTGGATCAGCTTGCTGCAAGAGTACAGAGTATCCAAGATTATGTTGTTCAGACTCCAGCTTTAGAGCCTAGAATTCCTACTCCAGATTTGTTTTATGGGGATAGATCCAAGTTTTTGAACTTTAAAAATAACTGCAAATTGTTTTTTGCTTTTAAACCCCGTTCCTCTGGTGATCCCATTCAGCAAGTTAAAATAGTTATTTCTTTGCTGCGTGGTGACCCTCAGGACTGGGCATTCTCCCTTGAGTCAGGGGATCCGGCATTGCTTAATGTAGATGCATTTTTTCAATCGCTCGGATTATTGTATGGCGAACCTAACTCTGTGGATCATGCGGAAAAAACCTTGTTGGCCCTGTGTCAGGGTCAGGAAGCGGCAGAATTATACTGCCAGAAATTTAGAAAATGGTCTGTGCTCACTAAATGGAATGAGGACGCTCTGGCAGCATTTTTCAGAAAGGGTCTTTCTGAAGCCCTTAAAGATGTTATGGTGGGCTTCCACACGCCTGTTGGTTTGAGCGAATCTATGTCTCTAGCCATTCAGATTGATCGGCGCCTGCGCGAGCGCAAAGTGGTGCATCATATGGCAGCGTCCTCTGAACAGAGTCCTGAGCCTATGCAATGTGATAGGATTTTGACTAGAGCAGAACAGAGGGGATATAGACGTCAGAATGGGCTGTGTTTTTACTGTGGTGATTCTGCTCATGCTATTTCTGAGGGTAAGCTAGATCTGTTACCATCAGTACTGTACAGCCTAAATTTCTCCTGTCTGTGACCCAGATTTGCTCATTGTCATCCTTTTCTGTCATGGCATTTGTGGATTCAGGCGCTGCCCTGAACTTAATGGACTTAGAATTCGCCAGGCGCTGTGGTTTTTCTTTGCAGCCTTTGCAGAGCCCTATTCCTTTGAGGGGTATTGATTCTACACCGTTGGCCAAGAATAAACCTCAGTATTGGACTCAGCTGACTATGTGCATGGCTCCAGCACATCAGGAAGATTGCCGTTTTCTGGTGTTGCATAATTTACATGATGTTGTTGTACTGGGTTTTCCATGGTTACAAGTACACAATCCAGTGCTGGATTGGAAATCTATGTCTGTGACTAGTTGGGGTTGTCAAGGGGTACATATTGACGTTCCTTTGATGTCAATTTCCTCTTCCCCCTCTTCTGATGTTCCTGAATTTTTGTCAGATTTCCAGGATGTATTCGATGAGCCCAAGTCCAGTTCCCTTCCTCCACATAGGGACTGTGATTGTGCTATTGACTTGATTCCTGGCTGTAAGTTCCCTAAGGGCCGACTTTTCAATCTATCTGTGCCAGAGCATGCCGCCATGCGGAGCTATGTTAGGGAGTCTTTGGAGAAGGGGCATATTCGGCCGTCTTCGTCACCATTGGGAGCGGGATTCTTTTTTGTTGCCAAGAAGGATGGCTCCTTGAGACCCTGTATTGATTATCGCCTTCTTAATAAGATCACGGTCAAATTCCAATACCCTTTACCTTTGCTTTCAGATTTGTTTGCTCGGATTAAGGGGGCTAGTTGGTTTACCAAGATTGACCTTCGAGGGGCATATAATCTTGTTCGTATTAAACAGGGTGACGAATGGAAAACTGCATTTAATATGCCCGAAGGCCATTTTGAATACCTTGTGATGCCTTTCGGGCTTTCTAATGCTCCTTCTGTATTTCAGTCCTTCATGCATGATATTTTCCGCAATTATCTTGATAAATTCTTGATTGTGTATTTGGATGATATTTTGATTTTTTCCGATGATTGGGAGTCTCATGTGAAGCAGGTCAGGATGGTATTCCAGATCCTTCGTGATAATGCCCTATTTGTGAAGGGGTCTAAGTGCCTATTTGGAGTTCAGAAGGTCTCTTTTTTGGGGTTTATTTTTTCTCCTTCGTCTATAGAAATGGATCCTGTTAAGGTCCAAGCCATTAATGACTGGATTCAGCCCACATCTGTGAAGAGCCTTCAGAAATTTTTGGGCTTTGCTAATTTTTATCGCCGTTTCATTGCCAACTTCTCCAGTGTGGTTAAGCCCCTGACCGATTTGACGAAGAAAGGCGCTAATGTGACGAATTGGTCCTCTGCGGCTGTTGAGGAGCTTAAACGCCAATTTACTTCTGCCCCTGTGTTGCGTCAGCCGGATGTTTCTCTTCCTTTTCAGGTTGAGGTTGACGCTTCTGAGATTGGGGCAGGGGCCGTTTTGTCACAGAGGAATTCTGATGGTTCCTTGATGAAACCATGTGCCTTCTTTTCCCGAAAGTTTTCGCCTGCGGAACGCAATTATGATGTCGGCAATCGGGAATTGTTGACTATGAAGTGGGCATTTGAGGAGTGGCGACATTGGCTTGAGGGAGCCAGGCACCGCGTTGTGGTCTTGACTGATCATAAGAATCTGATTTACCTCGAGTCGGCCAAGCGGCTGAACCCTAGACAGGCTCGACGGTCCCTGTTTTTCTCCCATTTCGATTTTGTGGTCTCATATCTTCCGGGATCTAAGAATGTTAAAGCGGATGCCCTCTCTAGGAGTTTTTTGCCTGATTCTCCTGGAGTTCTTGAGCCGGTTGGCATTCTTAGGGAAGGGGTGGTTCTTTCTGCCATCTCCCCTGATTTACGGCGGGTGCTTCAGGAATTTCAGGCTGATAAACCTGACCGCTGTCCTATGGGGAAGCTGTTTGTTCCTGATAGATGGACAAGTAAGGTAATTTCTGAGGTCCATTGTTCGGTGTTGGCCGGTCATCCTGGGATTTTTGGTACTAGAGATTTGGTTGCTAGGTCCTTTTGGTGGCCTTCCTTGTCGCGGGATGTGCGTTCTTTTGTGCAGTCCTGTGGGACTTGTGCCCAGGCTAAGCCTTGCTGTTCCCGCGCTAGTGGGTTGCTTTTGCCTTTGCCTGTTCCTGAGAGGCCCTGGACGCTTATTTCCATGGATTTTATTTCGGATCTTCCTGTGTCCCAGAGGATGTCTGTTATCTGGGTGGTTTGTGACCGGTTCTCTAAAATGGTCCATTTGGTACCTTTGTTTAAATTGCCTTCCTCCTCTGATTTGGTTCCATTGTTTTTTCAGCATGGGGTTCGTTTGCATGGCATTCCGGAAAGTATTGTGTCTGACAGAGGTTCCCAGTTTGTTTCCAGGTTTTGGCGGGCCTTTTGTGCTAGGATGGGCATTAATTTGTCTTTTTCTTCGGCGTTCCATCCTCAGACAAATGGCCAAACTGAGCGAACTAATCAAACCTTGGAAACCTATTTGAGATGCTTTGTGTCTGCTGATCAGGATGATTGGGTGGCTTTCTTGCCGTTGGCCAAGTTTGCCCTTAATAATCGGGCCAGTTCGGCAACTTTGGTTTCGCCTTTTTTTGTAATTTTGGTTTCCATCCTCGTTTTTCTTCAGGGCAGGTTGAGCCTTCTGATTGTCCTGGTGTAGATTCTGTGATGGACAGGTTACAGCAGATTTGGACTCATGTGGTAGACAATTTGACGTTGTCTCAGGAAAAGGCTCAGCGTTTTGCTAACCGCCGTCGGTGTGTTGGTCCTCGGCTTCGGGTGGGGGATTTAGTCTGGTTATCTTCTCGTCATGTTCCTATGAAGGTTTCTTCCCCTAAGTTCAAGCCTCGGTTTATTGGTCCTTATAAGATTTCTGAGATTTTCAATCCAGTGTCTTTTCGTTTGGCCCTTCCAGCCTCTTTTGCCATCCACAATGTTTTCCATAGATCTTTGTTGCGGAGATATGTGGTACCCGTTGTTCCCTCTGTTGATCCTCCTGCCCCGGTGTTGGTTGAGGGGGAGTTGGAATATGTGGTTGAGAAAATATTGGATTCTCGTTTTTCGAGGCGGAGGCTTCAGTATCTTGTCAAGTGGAAGGGTTATGGCCAGGAGGATAATTCTTGGGTGGTTGCCTCCGATGTTTATGCCGCCGATTTGGTTCGTGCTTTTCACTTGGCTCGTCCTGATCGGCCTGGGGGCTCTGGTGACATTTCGGTGACCCCTCCTCAAGGGGGGGTACTGTTGTGAATTCCGCTCTTGGGCTCCATCCGGTGGTTGTAAGTAGCACTTTTGTGAGTTCTGCTCTTGGGCTCCCTCCGGTGGTTTTGAGTGGTATGGCTGCTTCTTGGATTTAGCATCAGCAGCTTCTTCCACTGATCGTCTTTCCGGCTCGGCTATTTTAGTCTGGCCTTATCCCTCAATCAATGCCAGTTGTCAATTGTTCCTGCTTGGAGTCACAGCTCTTTTGGATTTCCCTGACACTCTGACCTGTTCAGCAAAGATAAGTCCTTGCTTGTCCTTTTGCAGTCCTCTTGTTGTGGACTTTATTGTTTAGCACATTCTATGTTTTGCTCATTTGTCCAGCTTATCAGTATGGATCTATTCAGCTAAGCTGGAAGCTCTGGGCAGCAGATTTTGCCCTCCACACCTTTAGTCAGGTGTGGAGATTTTTGCATTTCTCTGCGGTGGACTTTTTCTAGTTTTTATTACTGACTGCACAGTGTTCTGTCCTGTACTATCTATCTAGCTAGTAGTGGCCTCCTTTGCTAAATCTTGTTTCATTCTATGTATGTCATTTCCTTCTCCACTCACAGTCATTATTTGTGGGGGGCTGTCTTTCCTTTGGGGATTTTCTCTGAGGCAAGATAGCTTTCCTGTTTCTACCTTTAGGGGTAGCTAGTTCTCCGGCTGTGACGAGGTGTCCAGGGAGTGACAGGAACATCCCACGGCTACTGCTAGTGTTGTGTTAAGATCAGGAACTGCGGTCAGTATAGTTACCACCTGCTCAGAGCTATTCGCATGTCGCTCCTAAATCACCAGTCCATAACAAGAGACTGGCAGGACAGTCGATTCCAAGTTGGCTGCCCGACCTTAATACCTATGAAGACACGGAGGCAAATTGTGGGAGAGGGGCATCTCTAGGGTCCCTATAAAATAGCTCCAGGCCTACACCGTCATACGGGTTGTCCTATCCATATCATCTGGGGGACAGCGAGAGAGAGAACATCAGAAACATCCACGAAAGTTGAGAGGACTATCCCGTGGTGCTCAGCAGGGAGGTACTACAGCACACAGGCGCTAGTAGGAAGGCTACTGATTTCCACCTAGATAAGGGAACTCTGGATGTGCCTTCGGACCGGCCAGACTCAGCCTGCCCTGTGAACAGTACTCTGGACTGTGGACTCTGAAGTCTTCAGTAAAAGGTAAAGAGACTGCAACCTTTGTGTCCTCGTTATTCACCGCGCCTTACGACGTCCACCATCACCACTTACACATCTGGGAAGCCCTGGGGACATACTTTACCGTGGGAAGGTACACCATCTAGCTGCCATTCCATCACCCCAGTGGACCCCTAGCAGCATCGGTCACCCTGACCGAATACCACAGGTGGCGTCACGAACACCGTACAACAAACTTCACCTTTAATTGGACGCCCCTCAGAAGGGCCACGGACCGGTTTGGGCCACCGTGACATCCCCAGAACCGAGAGAGATAGACCCGGTACTGTGTACCCCATTGCCCTACACATGGGGGCGCTCCAGAAAGAACATGGTACCACAACAAACCAGCCAACACAGGGCCACCCACAAAAACTCTCAGCCCGAGCATTAATCAGAAAGGCGGGATAGAGACCAAAGATAACCCTGAAGGAGCTGCAGCGTTTCCAAACACAGACTGGACTATCTGTCCATATGACCTCAATAAGCTGTACACTCTATAGAGGTGGCCTTTATGAAAGAGTGGGCAGAAAAAAAGCCTTTACATACACATAAAAATGTAAGGCTCATTTTGAGTTTGCCAAAAGACATGTAGGAGACTCCCCAAATGTATGGAGGTAGGTGCTGTGGTCATATGAGACCAACATTAAACTTTTTGGATACAAAGGTAAACGTTATGTTTGGCGCCAAACCAGCACACCTTATCACCCCAAGAGCACCATCCCCACATTGAAACATGATGGTGGCAGCTTCATGCTGTGAGAAGGTTTTTCAGTAGCAGGGACAGGGAAAATGGTCCTAGGCAAGGGGAAGATGAATGGTGAAAACTAGTGTTGAGCGATACCGTCCGATACTTGAAAGTATCGGTATCGGAAAGTATCGGCCGATACCGGCAAAGTATCGGATCCAATCCGATACCGATACCCGATACCAATACAAGTCAATGGGACTCAGGTATCGGACGGTATTCCTGATGGTTCCCAGGGTCTGAAGGAGAGGAAACTCTCCTTCAGGCCCTGGGAACCATATTAATGTGTAAAAGAAAGAATTAAAATAAAAAATATTGCTATACTCACCTGTCCGACGCAGCCGGGACCTCAGCGAGGGAACCGGCAGCGTTGTTTGTTTAAAATTCGCGCTTTTACTTGGTTACGTGAGGTCCCGGCTTGTGATTGGTCAGGGCGGCCATGTTGCCGGGACGCGGACCAATCACAGCAAGCCGTGACGAAATTACGTCACGGCTTGCTGTGATTGGTCCGCGTCCCGGCAACATGGCCGCCATTAACCAATCACAAGCCGTGACGTCACGGGAGGCTGGACATGCGCGTATTTTGAAAAGCGCGTGTGTCCAGCCTCCAGTGACGTCCCGGCTTATGATTGGTCACGGCGCCATGTTGCCGGGACGCGGACCAATCACAGCAAGCCGTGACGAAATTACGTCACGGCTTACTGTGATTGGTCCGCGTCCCGGCAACATGGCCGCCATTAACCAATCACAAGCCGTGACATCACGGGAGGCTGGACACGCGCGCTTTTCAAAATACGCGCATGTCCAGCCTCCCGTGACGTCACGGCTTGTGATTGGTTAATGGCGGCCATGTTGCCGGGACGCGGACCAATCACAGCAAGCCGTGACGTAATTTCGTCACGGCTTGCTGTGATTGGTCCGCGTCCCGGCAACATGGCCGCCATTAACCAATCACAAGCCGTGACGTCACGGGAGGCTGGACACGCGCGCTTTTCAAAATACGCGCATGTCCAGCCTCCCGTGACGTCCCGGCTTGTGATTGGTTAATGGCGGCCATGTTGCCGGGACGTCACTGGAGGCTGGACACGCGCGCTTTTCAAAATACGCGCATGTCCAGCCTCCCGTGACGTCACGGCTTGTGATTGGTTAATGGCGGCCATGTTGCCGGGACGCGGACCAATCACAGCAAGCCGTGACGTAATTTCGTCACGGCTTGCTGTGATTGGTCCGCGTCCCGGCAACATGGCCGCCCTGACCAATCACAAGCCGGGACTTCACGTAACCAAGTAAAAGCGCGAAATTTAAACAAACAACGCTGCCGGTTCCCTCGCTGAGATCCCGGCTGCGTCGGACAGGTGAGTATAGCGATATTTTTTATTTTAATTCTCTTTTTTACACATTATTACATTAATGTTGTTGCGATACCCGATACCCGATACCACAAAAGTATCGGATCTCGGTATCGGAAATTCCGATACAGCAAGTATCGGCCGATACCCGATACTTGCAGTATCGGAATGCTCAACACTAGTGAAAACGTGTAAATGTTTTGGAGTGGCCGAGACGACCTTAATCCAATTGAGAATTTGTTGTCAGAATTGAAGATTGATGTTCATCAGAGGAAACCATCTAACTTGAAGGAGCTGAAGCAGTTTTGCCTGGAGCAATGGACACAAATCCCAGTGGAAAGCTCATAGAGACTTATCCAGAGCAACTTGCAGATGTAATTGCTGCTAATGGAGGCTCTACAAAGTACTGACTTTACGAGGATAAATAGTTATCCACACTGATATTTTCAGTTATTTTGTCCTATTTGTTGTTTGCTTCACTCAAAAAATAAAACCAAATGTTCATTGTTGTGGGCAGGATTTTTAACTCTCCAAACCCTCCAAAAAACAGTTTAATTCCAGGTTGCGAAGTATCAAAACATGTCAAATGCCAAGGGGTCAATACATTCGCAAGCCACTGTATGATGCATTCTACAAAAGTCACTGGAAGGACTCGATAATGTTAATTCTATAATTATTTTTTTATCTCGTGCCTTTTCATAAAGTCTAACTTCAATGCTTGTGCTGCACTAGTTTTTAGAAATGCTCTTTACATATTTTAAAATGCTGGTTAAACCTAATAGTCATTTCTGTTTAAAGAATTCTTCAGAGGAAGTTATAAAATTACCTAGATAGCTACTGTACATACTAATAACTATGCTACAACTACTTTTATAAAACTTATTACAAGTTTTATGTAGTTCTTTGCTAATTTGCATTTCCATGTGTGCTTGTAACACTGTCCTACAGTTCCCTGTAACTTCCACTAGCAGAATTATTAGCCTACAGATCCTGTTATTTTTCCCACTGGACCAATAAATCTTCAGAAACCTGGCTATTTTCACTGAGGTTTATTAACTCTATCAGTTTGGTTTCATTTTGTCTTTACTGCACTGCGATGTAAATCCTATAAAGACTATACATAGTGTAATGTGAAAATACAGAGGTGGTGTGGGCTGGGAGAAAGCAAGATCCTGAATCAGCTCATCATGTAGGTCACTATTAGTGTTGAGCGATACCGTCCGATACTTGAAAGTATTGGTATCGGAAAGTATCGGCCGATACCGGCAAAGTATCGGATCCAATCCGATACCGATACCCGATACCAATACAAGTCAATGGGACTCAAGTATCGGACGGTATTCCTGATGGTTCCCAGGGTCTGAAGGAGAGGAAACTCTCCTTCAGGCCCTGGGAACCATATTAATGTGGAAAAGAAAGAATTAAAATAAAAAATATTGCTATACTCACCTCTCCGAGGGAACCGGCAGCGTTGTTTGCTTAAAATTCGCGCTTTTCTTTCCTTACGTGAAGTCCCGGCTTTGTGATTGGTTGCGTCGCAGTCACATGGGCGACGCAACCAATCACAGCAAGCCGTGACGTAATTTCAGGTCCTTAAGGATTTTAAAATTACGTCCCGGCTTTGTGATTGGTTGCGTCGCAGTCACATGGGCGACGCAACCAATCACAGCAAGCCGTGACGTAATTTCAGGCCCTTAAGGATTTTAAAATTACGTCCCGGCTTTGTGATTGGTTGCATCGCAGTCACATGGGCGACGCAACCAATCACAAGCCGTGACGTCACGGGAGGCTGGACAAGCGCGCATTTTAAAATGCGCACGTGTCCAGCCTCCCGGCTTGTGATTGGTTGACCGCGACGCAACCAATCACAAGCCGGGACGTCACGGGAGGCTGGACAAGCGCGCATTTTAAAATGCGCGCTTGTCCAGCCTCCCGTGACGTCACGGCTTGTGATTGGTTGCGTCGCCCATGTGACTGCGACGCAACCAATCACAAAGCCGGGACGTAATTTTAAAATCCTTAAGGACCTGAAATTACGTCACGGCTTGCTGTGATTGGTTGCGTCGCCCATGTGACTGCGACGCAACCAATCACAAGCCGGGACTTCACGTAAAGGAAAGAAAAGCGCGAATTTTAAACAAAGAACGCTGCCGCTTCCCTCGGTAAGGTGCAGGCTGCGTCGGAGAGGTGAGTATAGCAATATTTTTTATTTTAATTCTCTCTTTTACACATTTTTATATTAATGTTGTTTCGATACCGATACCCGATACCACAAAAGTATCGGATCTCGGTATCGGAATTCCGATACCCGCAAGTATCGGCCGATACCCGATACTTGCGGTATCGGAATGCTCAACACTAGTCACTATAGATGTGCTTTAGAGGTACTGGAAATAAAAAAGTTGCACCTCTTTTTGTAGATTTGCTCTCTTTCCATGCCTGCCTATTGAATCGGCTGTTAAAGCACCACTCCAGTGTTTTTTTATTTTGCTACTGGAGTTGTAGCACTAAACCATGCAATCCTTCCTATTAATATAGATGAAGACCGAAGCGGCGCCTATAATGGAAGAAGATGTCGACTGGTGAGTATATAACTAGGGACAGGGAAGATGCATTATTGATGCCACTTTGTGGGGGTGAAATGAAAGAAAAATGCTGGAGTGGTGCTTTAATACCCTGTGTATTATAATAGCCATGTTGTGCATGCTGAGCTAATCAGATATCCCCTTCCTGCTGCTCCTTCCTTTTCCCATCATGCATTACACTTCAACTTTAAGAGAATAGCATAAAGGGAACAGCATAATGTATTGACTAATGTATCACTTACTGGGCTGCTTTCTGTAATTTTGATAAAATCACAGTTTTATCAGCAGGAGATTATCATTACAGGACTAGTAAACCTGCCATGAAGCCTTCCATATTTATGAGTTCTGTATAGCCACTTCCACCACTGATTGGTAGATTTCTGCCTATGCACAGTGTACACAGAAAGCAGCCAATTAGTGGTGTGGGTGGGGTTACACAGGGCTCAGCATTCAGAGAAGTGGTAAATCTGAAGCAGATGTAACAGATTTTATCAAAACTAAAGCAAGCTGCCCAGTAAGTGACACATCACTAAAATTGGTATCTACCCTTACTTTATTCTGCTCTTAGATCGAGTAGCAAAAACCTGGTGACAGATTCATTTTAAGGAAGATAATCTGCTATACCCTCCCTCATCCTTGTTTTCTATTCAATGTATGGATTTTAGGTGACTTTGGGAGATTTGTGAGTTTTCCCAGGGATCTTGCAGGCAGGGGAATACAAACTACAGGTTGCTGAATGAGAAGGATGACACATAATTCTAACATAATTTCAAGTACAGGGGAGGTATGCAAAAAAAGAAACAGTTGCACTGGCAAGATATTTCTGATTTCACCCTGGTGAATAATAACTACGTGTCTCAATTCTATAGATAGTACCTGGGATCAGTCATCATCACCCATCTGGCATACTCCTATATAATGGATGCTGTGTGTATTTTTTGTAACAAAGCTAGAAAAATAGAGAATGATTTTGCTCTGAAATGATCATTTGCAGCAATATTAGGAGCCTACATAAGTGATAGACTAGATGTTTTTGTCTTGGGTACTGGGTCTGGGCACCCTCAGCTGTACAATATGAGTCTCTGAATGGGAGTGAAGTGCTGATTATTCATAATATATAGAAAATTCTAAATGTCTTATTTTGAAAAGGAATTTAAATAGACTTTGGCTTGTTTCGTAGATTGGACCAATTGGTTCTTATGTGCTGTCAAATTGAGCCTCTGACTCCCCTGTTGACTCACTTTAAATTGGAGGCTGACGTGAGCAGATCAAAATAGTCTAAAGTGACAAGCAAATATGCGTATCTGGTAGGGTCTGAGGAAGTGCTGTTACTTAGCAACTTTCCTTCACCCCTCTCTATCATAAGAGATTGTGTCATATTTTTTTCCAGGACCTTTAAACAGCAAAGCAATTGGCTTTTCATGTAGTGGCTTAAGCATACAAACATAGAGCTGTGCCACTCTAGTGTGTGCCAAGGAAAGAGAAATGTGCCCGTTAATGAATGGAAGAAATTATTCAGTTCTGACTTTTCTGAGATTAACTGACAGATTTGTATTTTACAGAAGCTGTAGTGCATAAAGCTGGTTATATATGTATTATAGAAGAATGGGGACCTCAGCAATCCACAAGGAATCATGCTTGGCAAGGAGGCGTAGATGAAGAGTATTGGAGAGCAGCTGTGAGCTGGCACAAATAACATGAAAAATGTCTTTATTTTGTGCCTTTCAATATGTTTGCTACATTATGCCATAATAAGCAAAGAATATAGACTTTACATTACACAAACGAGCCACAAAACAGAACACACAAATGATAGGCAACACAAAGGATCAGCATTCTGTACTTACTGCGATGCTAGTTATTACTCAAGCCGTGACGTAGGCCAAGGTAGACAAAAGGTCTGGAGTCAGATATCAAGAGAGGTTATCATAAACTAAGGGGAAAGACAGAGGCGTAGTCAGGTCATAGTCCTAGGTCAGAATTCCAGAAAGGTAGCGGATCAAGACAAAGGGGCTAGGCAAACGGTTGGTCAAAGACAAATCAAAGGTCGGGCAACAAAGATCAGAATGTAAGGACTCAGGACAAGGAGCAAACACATACCATTTGAGTTAAAATACACCTGGCAGTAATTGGAGGCTGAGAGCCAGCTAAATAGCCATGTAATCAGTATGAACAGGATACACATGAAGGAAACCCTGCACGCCCTGGCCCATGGGTCACACGGGTAACTTACAAACCAGGTAAAAAAATACCTGAATCTGACAGATCCTTGTTCAGACTAGGAAAAATCCTTCTCTTACACGAATGGCAACAGCAAGTTCTCAAAGTCACCTTCGGGAGTATTTAAGGCAGTCTTCCACTCATCACCTTGGGAAACACATACAGTTATATGAAAAAGTTTGGGCACCCCTATTAATCTTAAGCTTAATGTTTTATAAAAATTGTTTTTTTTGCAACAGCTATTTCAGTTTCATATATCTAATAACTATTGGACACAGTAATGTTTCTGCCTTGAAATGAGGTTTATTGTACTAACAGAAAATGTGCAATCTGCATTCAAACAAAGTTTGACAGGTGCATAAGTATGGGCACCTCACCAGAAAAGTGACATTACTATTTAGTAGATCCTCCTTTTGCAAAAATAACAGCCTCTAGTCGCTTCCTGTAGCTTTTAATGAGTTCCTGGATCCTGGATGAAGTTATTTTTAACCATTCCTCTTTACAAAACAATTCCAGTTCGGTTAAGTTTGATGGACGCTGAGCATGGACAGCCCTCTTCAAATGATCCCACAGATGTTTAATGATATTCAGGTCTGGGGACTGGGATGGCCATTCCAGAACAGTGTAATTGTTCCTCTGCATGAATGCCTGAGTAGATTTGGAGCGGTGCTTTGGATCATTGTCTTGCTGAAAGATCCATCCCCTGCGTAACTTCAACTTTGTCACTGATTCATGAACATTATTGTCAAGAATCTGCTGATACTGAGAGGAATCCATGCATCCCTCAACTTTAACAAGATTCCCGGTGCCGGCATTGACCACACAGCCCCAAAGCATGATGGAACCTCCACTAAATTTTACTGTGGGTAGCAAGTGTTTTTCTTGGAATGCTGTGTTTTTTGGCCGCCATGCATAACGCCTTTTTGTATGACCAAACAACTCAATCTTGGTTTCATCAGTCCACAGGACCTTCTTCCAAAAAGAAATTGGCATCTCCAAATGTGCTTTTGCATACCTCAGTCGACTCTGTTTGTGGCGTGCTTGTAGAAACGGCTTCTTTCGCATCACTCTCCCATACAGCTTCTCCTTGTGCAAAGTACATTGTATAGTTGACCGATGCACAGTGACACCATCTGCAGCAAGTTGATGCTGCAGCTCTCTGGAGGTGGTCTGAGGATTGTCCTTGACTGATCTCACCATTCTTCTTCTCTGCCTTTCTGATGTTTTGTCTTGGCCTGCCACTTCTAGCCTTAACAAGAACTGTACCTGTGTTCTTCCATTTCCTTACTATGTTCCTCACAGTGGAAATTGACAGGTTAAATCTCTGAGACAGCTTTTTGTATCCTTCCCCTGAACAACTATGTTGAATAATCTTTGTTTTCAGATCATTTGACAGTTGTTTTGAGGAGCCCATGATGCCACTCTTCAGAGGAGATTCAAACATGAGAACAACTTGCAAGTGGCCACTTTAAGTAGCTTTTCTCATGATTGCATACACCTGGCTATGAAGTTCAAAGCTCAATGAGGTTACAAAACCAAAAAAAAGTGCTTTAGTAAGTCAGTAAAAAGTAGGTAGGAGTATTTAAAACAAGAAAATGATAAGGGTGCCCATACTTATGCACCTGTCAAATTTTGTTTGAATGCAGATTGCACATTTTCTGTTAGTACAATAAACCTCATGTCAAGGCAGAAACATTACTGTGCCCAACAGTTATTAGATATATGAAACTGAAATAGCTGTTGCAAAAAAAACAATTTTTATAAAACATTAAGCTTAAGATTAATAGGGGTGCCCAAACTTTTTCATATAACTGTATAAGCTTATATACCCCTCTCAGATCCAGTTTAGAGTACAACTCATTTGGTCCCCGCTAGTAGATTAAACAGATCAGGAATAAGAGGTAACAGGTATGGGTGACATACAGAAATAATAATCTTTCTAAAATCCAAACAAGGAGTAAAACCTTCATTTTTTTTTACTTAAAGAAAAATCCCACTGTGACTGGTGAAGTGGAAGGCTTTATGTGACCTTTGAAGAGACTCTTTTGAATGAGTGCAGGGCCCCAGGGTCCTGGTAGTTGTAGTAATATCATTCTCCTCTAGGGGGAAGTGATGTTACGTTTGGAGGCAATAAAGGAGATCTCTTTAACAGGTATCACAAACATACAACACATTTTCATACTCCAGTCCATCAGGGGAAGCTATGCTCCTATTTATTAGGGTACTCTTCACACTTAGGTAAAACTGGTGGCCTAGAGAGGAAGTTAGGCAGTTGCTGGCTGAGCTTCAGCTCAGGTAGTTGGTCCCTGACAGGGGTGGGATCCTGTCAGAGGCCTAGACAGAAGGTCACGGAGCTGCGCCTGCCCCACGTGCGGCAGTTCCTAAGAACGGACATGAAAGAGAACTGTATTGTAGAGAGGGTGAGCAAAGAAGTCATAGCAAAAGGAGTGGAAACCAGAAAGAGTTCTGCCCTGCACAGTCTGCTTCCTTCTGAGGCGCAGGATCCCGGTAGCTGGAACACCGAGGGAGCAACCGCCTTTATGCCTTGCTTCAGAGACTGGCAGGACAGCTAATTTCACGTTACTGATCCGCCCCATACCCAGGAGGCAAGGTGGCACCCACGAGAGGCTGGGGCATGATAGAGTCCCTGTAAAAAGCCTCAGGCCACCGGTCATATGGGTTGTCCTATCCATCTGGGGGACAGAGAGAGAGACATAACATCTAGAACATCTACAACAGTTGTGAGGACCTTATGAGAGGCTCAGCAATAAGGCACTACAACACCCAGGCGCTAGAGGAAGGCTACTGATTTCCACTTGGATAAGGGTACTCTGGATTTGCCTCCAAACCGGCCGGACTCTACCTGCCCTGTGATCTGGTGCTCTGGACTGTGGATGCTGAAGCCTTCAGTAAAAAGGTAAAGAGACTGCAACCTTGTGTCCTCGTTCTTCACTGCGCCTCACACCATCCACCATCTACACACTGTGAAGCCCTGTGGACATACTTCACCTGTGGGAAGGTATGCCATCTAGCTGCCGTAACATCACCCCAGCGGACCCCTTTAAAGCAGCATCGGTCACCCTGACCGAATACCACAGGTGGCGTCACGAACATTTCCCCTTTAAAGACTTTTCCCCCTTTTACACGGACCTCCCGAGGGCCACGGACCGGGTCAGCCACCGTGACATCCCCCTTGAGAACCGAAGGACCCGGTACCGAGTACCCCTAGCCCTTGGGGGCGCTCCGTGTACTCTTTCATGTCCTCTCTCTCCAGAAGAGAGAGGTTAAACAGGTGAGATTTAGACAATTTGGCCCCTGGGTTAAATATGATAGCACAATCATATGACCTAAGCATATGACCATGTATGGGGGAAGAACTTTACATTCAGTCTTAGAAAAACATCCTCAAAATCCTGAATACAATCTGGAAGAAGAGATCTCATAGATGCCAGGGATTTAGACAAACAATTGGAAAAGCACAAAATTCCCCCAAAACTTAAACTCGTGACTCTTCCAATTGATGGAAGAATTATGTTTTACAAAACGTTGCATACCTGTAATGGTCGTGGAAGCTCATGGATTGCTTCCAGACCCCCAAGAGTTAAACGTGTTTATTTACTTGTATGTGGTACAGGTAGAATACCCCATCGGGCTGCAATTAGCTGGAACAGGATTAACTGTAGTGGCCAACCCAGATGGGAGGGGGGAATTGAGTGCTATAGGCAGAGGCAGGAAGTGACAGTTCGGTTAATGTGAAGGCAGGAGCGCATATGGAGCAGGAATAGTAGGCTGCTAAGGACAACGCAAGCTCAATATTCGGGACAGCAGATTGCCATTAATACCTTCCGTGTGATTCCATCTGATGGCCAAGGGCAACCTTGAGATTGGAGTTGGGGGCCAAGGGCACACACAGTTTTTGAAATAAGATAGAAAGATGGACTCAGACTACATGGGGGAAGGTATCACAATCCACAAATGCTGCTAGAGGTGAGGAAAATCTCCAAGGGCCAGGAAATCCAGAAAAGGGGATATGCCACCTATCCCAAGAACCAGGGCTGAAATTGAATCCGGTATCTGTGGGAAAGATGTCAACTCATTGGGTCTTATCCTTTAAACCTGCTTGTAAATATTGTACAAACTGCTATTCTCTCAGTAAAAGTTTTTTTTTATGAACCATGTGTCCCCTGCACTGTTTGCTGTCCTGGTCCCAGAAGAAGAGTTCCTGGACTCAGAAAAGGCCCTCTGGCCAGAAGTAAGTGGAGAGCACCACATACACAGCAGCACACCAGGACTGAGACACCCCTCATCTGTAGGATGCCAGATCGAATAGGGACCAGAGCTCGGTCATGGCTAACTCGCTTGGGCATCTTACATACCCAACACAACTTTAGCTGGCAATGAAGGAAAGACCATGAAATGCAGAATTAACTATAACTCCAAATTTGGTAACCAAAGATTCTTGTAAAAACAACCAGTAGTATACATGAGAGATAACTTCAAACTATTAGGATCAGTGTCCTTACATCTTAATGTTTTTTTTCTTTTTAATACGCTTTACCTTTAAGAAATTCATTGTTGAATTTGAAACACTGAATCATTACCTAACCAGTTTGACCTCAGTATAAACAGAAACGAGCAGGAGCTTCAAATACAACTCCCTCCTTGGACTCTGTGCAGGCCCCAATTTGCATGGGTTCATCTGCATCAATAGGATTAAGCCCCCGTCACACTAAGCGAGGTCGCTAGCGAGATCGCTGCTGAGTCACAAGTTTTGTGACGCAACAGCGACCTCAGTAGCGATCTCGCTATGTTTGACACGTAGCAGCGACAAGGCCCCTGCTGTGAGATCGCTGGTCGTGTCGGAATGGCCTGGACCTTTTTTTGATCGTTGAGGTCCCGCTGACATCGCTGAATCGGTGTGTGTGACACGGATTCAGCGATGTCTTCACTGGTAACCAGGGTAAACATCGGGTTACTAAGCGCAGGGCCGCGCTTAGTAACCCGATGTTTACCCTGGTTACCATCGTAAATGTAAAAAAAACCAAACACTACATACTCACATTCCGGTGTCCGTCAGGTCCCTTGCCGTCTGCTTCCCGCTCTGACTGACTGCCGGCCGTAAAGTGAAAGCAGAGCACAGCGGTGACGTCACTGCTCTGCTGTTAGGGCCGGCGCTCAGTCAGTGCAGGAAGCGGATGCCGGGGGACGCGAAGGTGAGTATGTAGTGTTTGTTTTTTTACATTTTACACTGGTAACCAGGGTAAACATCGGGTTACTAAGCGCGGCCCTGCGCTTAGCAACCCGATGTTTACCCTGGTTACCCGGGGACCTCGGCATCGTTGGTCGCTGGAGAGCTGTCTGTGTGACAGCTCCCCAGCGACCACACAGCGACTAAACAGCGACGCCGCAGCGATCGGCATCGTTGTCTGTATCGCTGCAGCGTCGCTAAGTGTGACGGGGTGCTGCAGCGTCGCTAAGTGTGACGGGGCCTTTCTTAGATGGAATAATCACAGAAACATTAGATGGAATAATCACAGAAACAGTCTCAAATGTGTCCTTATCCCTAAAACATCGGTCCTGGCGAACCGCCAGAGATATGGCCTCATCCAGGGACAACGGAGCGGCACTATAAACCATCATATCACGTATTTCACTAGTGAGACCCTGGCAGAATTGACTGTGGAGAACTAGGAGGTTTACACTGCTTAGAGTCTGCTCTGATAGCACCAACCTACGGATCATTGATTCAAAAACTGCAACTTTATCTGGGTTGCTATAAATAAGCCCCAGAGCAGAGGAAAAAGATTGAACAGAGGAAAACACTGGAGAATCCTCAGGCAAAGAAAATGCCCAAATCTGAGGATTTCCACAAAGCAATGACAAAAAAATACCCACACATTGACGCTCTCCAACGGGTGAGGTAGGAAGGTAGACAGAAATACAATTTACATGAAGCAAAAAAGATGAAAAACTTACAGTCTGGTAATTTTACCTTAGACTCAGATGACTGATTAGGGTCAAGTAGAACCTGCGGAGTGGCAGAAAATGCAAGCTGTTGTTGCTGCTTGATGTCTGTCACTTTCAAAGACAAAAACTGCAATTGCGCGGTCAGAGCATCCATGATAATATTATTTTCTTGGTTTCTAAATTGACTGTGGTCAAGGAACGCTGTGAGTGACAGTCCAGTTATCAAATCGTATACTGGAGCTTGCTGAGTTGTCAACAGTTAACACTAGAACTACTGATGGAGTCATTTTGACTCCTTTCGTTTTTTATTTCTCTTCTGTGACTACATTTTTCAGAATTCCGGCTTGAAACTCGGTGACTTTTCCTCAAATATGATGTAAAAAAAGATTTTGTGAGAATAAATAATTTTGGTAAAAAATTTGCGCGTTTTTTTCAAAATTTACCAAGAACTACTGAAGGGAGTCATTTTGACTCCCTACTATATTTTGAGGTTCTTTTGTCACTAAATGTTGCTATAAAGTTTTGTGCATAATTTTTTCACTCTGTCTTATTTACCCTGATGTTCATATAGATGTAGTTCAATTTACATGTCAACTTTTCACATTTTCCTTGTGCTTTACCTGCTTGTATTACTGTGTAATGCTGAACAAAATAGCTTGTTTACTCTAGGCTCTTATCTTATGCTAATGAAGGGTGGTGTTTTTCTAAGGTCCTAGCAGGAGACAGTATTCTGGATAGTAACTTTACTTTCAGTTCAGCTGAAGAGACAAAGAGAACAGACGCAGACATACGAGCTCTGAAGACTCATACAGGTATGAATTGTTATGAAATAGTTTAGCTGTCTGTCAACTGATTCAGCCCACCTACTTTTGAAGGTGGCAGAACAGTTATTATTTCTTTTAGTTTTCATTTCATTTCTATTTTTCAGCAGGGAACTAAATAGAATTATGGAATTTGTGAGGAATATGGAGAGAAGACGTTTGATAAAGCCTCAGGATATTCTGGCTACTTTGCAATCCATACCGGAGGATGAATCGGAATCCGAATTGCAGGAACATGTATTTGATTCTGACAGTGATGAAGATTTCATTCCTCAGAACATATCAAGTGAATATGAAGACTCAGAAGGAACAAATCCAGAAGGTAAGTAGTTATGTGTATTTATTTGTTCTTCCACACACTGAGTTAGGGCCTGTGCACAGTAGCAGAATTCTGGCTGAATAGCCATCTGGATATTCTTGCCGCAATACAGGCCGTACCTGCCCGCTCATGCCTGAAGCTCCGCTCCGAACCCCGGGCTGGAGCCGCTGTCAGGGACAGAGCAGCGCTTGCTTACGCGTGAGCACGGCTCCGTCCCAGACAGCGGCTCCAGCCCGGGGTTCGGAGCGGAGCTTCAGGTATGAAACTCCGCTCTGTACCTGAGCGGGCAGGTACGGGCCGGATTGTGGTGAGAATATCCGGTCGGATATTCCGCCGCTAATCCAGCCAGTGTGCACGGACCCTTACAAAACAAAAATTCTAAATATTCATCAACTTTTTTCCAGATATTCCAAGCACATCAACTGGGGATCGGGCTCATGCAGTTATGTTGCCTCGTGACCATCCTCCTGGTCATGGACAGAAAAAATCAGCAAAACGTCCCAGAAATGAAAGAACAACAGATAACGATGGCGGCGAAGGTAATGCAACAACAAACACCAGAGAAGGCGAATCTGAAGGAATACTAGTTTCAGCAGATGGTATTCAATGGAAACCTGTTGAAATTGGACAACACTTGCCTGGTAGGCGTGACAGCCAAAATATTCTTCGAGAAGCACCTGGCCCTACAGGATACGCCAGAAGAAATATCATTATCGATAGTCCTTTGAGCGCATGGCGTTTATTTTTTGATTCATATATATTGACACATATAAAGAACTGTACGCTTGCAGAAGCATGCAGGAACAATAATTTACAGTTTACTCTATCTGATGAGGAGCTAGATGCATTCATTGCGATATTCTATGCTCGTGGAATATCTGGCACGAACCGTCACTCGATTAGCAGTATTTGGTGTAATGACTGGGGAATACCGTTTTGCAAAGCGACAATGTCTAGGGACCGCTTTGTTGAAATTATGAGGTTTCTCAGATTTGATGAGAAATCTACTCGATCGGAGAGACTGCAAACGGACAAGTTTGCTCTATTTTCTACTGTGTGGGACAGGTTTATTGCAAATTGTGTTACAAACCTGGCCCATACATAACGGTGGATGAGCAACTTTTCCCAAGCAAAACTAGGTGTCCATTCACGCAGTACATGCCTTCCAAACCAGATAAATATGGCCACAAATATTGGCTAGCTGTTGATAAGGAGAGCAAATATCTGGCAAATGGCTTCCCTTATCTAGGCAAAGATGACACACGCCGTGCTGAGGACCGTTTAGCTGACCATGTGGTAATGAAGTTATTGGACCCGTTTTTGAAAAAAGGTCGCAATGTTACAACCGATAATTATTTTACTTCAGTAAAATTAGCTAAACAGCTAAAAAGCAAAGGAACAACCATCGTGGGAACACTGAATAAGATAAGGCGAGAAGTGCCTAAAGAAATAAAATCCATGAAAGAGGAATTGTACAACACTAAAGTGTTTAGAAATGAAGACAATTTTACACTTACAGTATATCAAAGAAAGCCCAACAAAAATGTTGTCATTTTGAGTTCCGTCCATCCAGATGTTGTTGTTGCGTCTGATTCCGCTAAAAAAACTCCAGAAACGGTAAAGTTTTACAATGAAACAAAATATGGAGTAGATGTAGTGGATCAGATGGCACGAAAATATACCACACGAACATCCACAAGGAGATGGCCTGTTCATGCATTTGAAAATGCCTTAGACTTTGCGGGTATAAATGCATGTATAATATTCAAGGAGATTACCCACCAAAAAATGTCACGCAAGGCATTTTTGCAAACGCTTGTGAGAGAGTTGAGTGGTCCTTATGTCATAGATAGGGAAAAGGGTTCCACGTCCCAAGTTTCTACATGTTCAGAAGTGATGGTTCAAACAAAATTTTGCCAGATCAAAGAAAAGTGCAAGAAAAATAGATCTGTCGGCAATTGTAAGACTTGTGGTAAGTCTTTGTGTGGGCAATGTACTGCCATAAATCAAAGGCAATGCCTAAAATGCGAAACACCAAATGTTTAGAAGGTGAATTCTGCGTTGTTTATATGTGTGCACTTGAATAAAAAAAAAGTTTGAAAAACGTCTATTATAATTATTGTTATTTTCTGTAGAAAAATAAGAAAAGCAGAAAAAAAGCAATCAAACGCATTACTGTTGGATCTCACAATAATAATACATTACAAAAAATATAATTATTAATAAATAACCACAAATGAAACTCTAAAAATAAACGAAAACAAGCAAGGAGTCAAAATGACTCCTTTCAGTAGTTCTAGGCGGGGTCACGAGTCCAGTAGTCCTAGTGTTAAATTGACAGCCTTGCTGCTCAATCTGGTTTAGTCTGCGGATGTTTCCTCAGGTGCTTCCCATCCCTAATCATTTGCAAGTTATCTAGCTGGCTAGCTGCTACTGGTCTGTGTCAGTTGTTGTTTTGCTTTAAGTAGGTGTGTTTGCTTGCTTTGTGTCCGAGTCTGATCTTGCTGATGACACTGGATTTTGTTGTGACTACTCTTTTGGATTTCCCATTCTGCTTTTGACGTACCCTCCTGGCATTGGACCACGGACTGTTACCTCACCACACTATTGTATCACCTCTCTGTACTATGAGCATTCCTGGTATTTGACCCCGGACTGTTACTTGACCATGCTTTTGTATCTGCCCCTCTGTACTGTGAGCCCTCTTGGTATCTGACCTCAGACCCCCTGACCACCCTGTCTCATGGCTTGCCCGTGAATAGTGACTAAGTGCCACATTTATGACTGCAAAAGCACATTCACATGGGTAATGTACAAACCAGGGAAAAAACTACCTAAGTCTTACAGGTCCATGTTCAGGCTAGGAAAAGCCCTTCTCTGACTCTGGCCTGTCTCTGCCTGACTGTGGAAGTTGGCAACCCAAGATAACACAATGGCACCCCCACTCAGTGGTGGCTTTCCCTGAATGTCTTTAGCAGCTCCTAGGAACACTAGCACAGCAGTTCCCTAAGGAGTAGAGGAATCACACACAAAGCAACTGCAACCAACACAAACTATAGCAAAGTGAATGAATCCAACATAATCTATCCCAGCAGGAAACACCAGAAGGGGAAGATATTTAAAGCTGCACTCAAAAGGTGACAGGACAGACAGAGTAAATTAAAACAACTGTTACCAAAAATTGACAGAAATAAAGATAACAGAACTAAAACACCCAAAGAAAAGGTGTATTTGTTGTGGCTGAGTGGAAATAGATGCTGCCTACAGAACACAGAATTAAAGGTTTGAATCCAGAAGTATGGCAGATTGTCACTCATGGACAGCTCAGCAAATCCCAGCCTCCAATTGGACGGCTGAACTGTCGATCACCAAACTAATGGCTCAGCACACCCCAGCCCTTGATTGAACCACTCCTAATGGTCACTTACTGCATCCAGACACACCCATATAAAAATATTTAAAACTTGCCTTATTTAGGGGTTACAAACCTGTATATGATACATTGATATAAATGTTTTCATATTTAAATATTGGTTGGAAGAGTATAAAAAGATTTATTTGAAATAATTGAAGAGATGTTAAAATAACTCTAAACTTGGAAATAGAAACAAAAAATTACAAAAACATCTCAGTTTACTTAGTATGGAGTATGAGCGCCATGTGCAGAAATCCCGGGGTGCCCCTGCAGGGCGGCTAACACTGAGGACAATCTGGCCTGTTTATCCGGCCCTGAAGCTTCTGGGGGCCCCTGGCCAGATTGCCCTCATGTGGGGCTGGCAGGGAGCGATGCCTGCAATTCTGCTGCCTACGGGAGAAAATGGCAGCAGAGCTGATGGGATATGTCCTGCTTCATGCCCGGCGATTCCTGTCTGATACAGCAGTGCAGCTGGATGATGTCAGTATTCAGCGTGCGGCTGTGCCAGAGAGGAAGCTGCCGGTGCCGAAGATGGTGCTGGGGAACGTGTGTGTGTATCTCAGTGGGGGAACATGCAGAGAAGTGTGTGTGTAGATGGTGGAGAGGGCAATGATGGTGGTGATGGAAACGATGATGGGGATGGTGGGTGAGGAGGCAATGATGGATGTGGTGGGGAGAAAACAATGATAAAGGTGGTGGAAAGGGCAATGATGGGGTGGTGGGGGAGAAGGCAATGATGGGGGTGGTGGGGGAGAAGGCAATGATGGAGGAGATGGAGAGGGCAATGATGGGACTGGTGGGGGAGAAGGCAATGATGGGGCGGTGGAAAGGACGATGGGGTGGTGGGGGGAAGGCAATCATGTTTGTGGTGGAAAGGACAATGATGGTAGTCGTGGTAAGGAGGCAATGATAGAAGTGGTGGAATAGACAATGATGGGGGCGATAGCACTGATAGAGGTGGTGGAAAGGCAATGATGGGGTAGTGGGGGAGAAGGCAGTGATGTAGGTGGTAGAAAGGGCAATGATGGGGGTAGTGGGGGAGAAGGCAATGGATGAGGTGGTGGAAAGGGCAAAGATGGGGTGGTGGGTGAGAAGGCAATTATGGAGGTGGTGATGAGGACAATGATGGAGGTGGTTGAGAGGGTAATGAGGGGGGTTACATTATATTCTATGAGGGTTGCATTATACTCTATGAGGGTTGCATTATACTCTATGAGGGGGCTACCCCAGCCCCTGCTACATAATTAAGACGTGTACTACCTTATATTATACCTTGATGTTAGCATGTTTTACCACACAATCGGTGATCTTGTATTTATTTCTATGTAGCTACATAGTGGGCCCCAAGAATGATTTTCTCAGGTGGGCCCTAGGTGCTCCAGTCCAACACTGCAAACAGGTGCCATTACTACAGGTAATGAGTGGAGGACAGAGAAGCCTCTTAAAGAAGAAGTTACAGGTCTGTGAGAGCCAGAAATCTTGCATGTTTTTACTTGACCAAATACTTATTTTCCACCATGATTTGCAAAATAAATCTTGCCAAATCAGACAAGGTGATTTTCTGTATTTGTCTTCTCATTTTGATTCTCATAGTTGTGGTCTACCTATGATGTCAATTACAGGCCTCTCTATTCTTTTTAAGTGGGAGAACTTGCACAATTGGTGACTGACTGGAAATTATAGGCCAGTAAGTTTGACCTCTATTGTGGGTAAAATATTTGAAAGGTTTCTGGGGGATGTTATTCTGGATTATCTTATTGAGAATAACTGTCTAACTCCATATCAGTATGGGTTTATGAAGAATTGCTCCTGTCAAACCAATCTAATCAGTTTTTATGAAGAGGTAAGCTATAGACTGGACCAAGGTGAGTCCTGGTCGTTGCAGTATTGTCGCTCTTCCACTAGGGGGAGTGATGGTACGTCTGATGGTACTAAAGGAGTTCACCTGACCAGGTATCACAGTCACACACTACACTTCACACTCCGGCCACCAGGGGGAGCAAAAGGTTCTATCTATTAGGCCACTCCTCACACTCGGGTAAAACTGGGAGTTGGATAGGAAGTTAGTGAGAGAAGCTACCTGGGTTCGACCCAGAGAAGACCTGTCAGGCAGACAGAGGGAGAAGGAGGAACATCTGAGCTGTAGACAGAGGTCCCTGTAAGGGGTGGGATCCTGACAGAGACACAGCAAGAGATAGAACGTTACGAAGCTGCCCCTGCAGCTCATTGCGGCAGCATCCTAAGAAAGGACAAGAAGGGAAGTATATTGTGGAGAAGTGAGAAACGAGATCACAGCACAAGGAGATAATACCAGGAGGAGTCCTGCCTTAAGATCGGCAACATCCTTCTGAGGCGCGTAGCCGGTGGCCGGAACACCGAGGGAGTAATAGGCTCTACGCATTACTTCAAACGGCAGGACAGTTAATTCCAAGTTGGCTGCCCAACCTTTAACCTAATGAAGACAACGGAGGCAAATTGTGGGAGAGGGGCGTCACTAGGGTCCCTATAAAATAGCTCCAGGCCTACCCCGTCATACGGGTCGTCCTATCCATACCATCTGGGGGACGGAGAGAAAGAACATCAGAAATATACACGACAGTTGTGAGGACTATCCCGTGGTGCTCAGCAGGGAGGTACTACAACACACAGGCGCTAGTAGGAAGGCTACTGATTTCCACCTGCAAAAGGAACTCTGGATGTGCCTTCGGACCGGCCGGACTCAGCCAGCCCTTTGAACAGTGCTCTGGACTGTGGACGCTGAAGTCTTCAGTAAAAGGTAAAGAGACTGCAACCTTTGTGTCCTCGTTATTCATCGCGCCTTATAACATCCACCATTACCACCTACTCTTCAAGGGAAGCCCTGGGGACATACTTCACCTGTGGGAAGGTATAACATCTAGCTGCCATTCCATCACCCCAGCGGACCCCTAGCAGCGTCGGTCACCCTGACCGAACACCACAGGTGGCGTCACGAACACTTGACAAACTACACCTTTAATTGGGCGCCCCTTAGCAGGGCCACGGACCGGGTCAGGCCACCGTGACATCCCCAGAACTGAGACAGAGGGACCCGGTACCGAGTACCCCACTGCCCTGCGCCTGGGGGCGATCCAGTGGTATATCTTGATTTTTCAGAAGCGTTTGATACCGTGCCACACGAGGTTGGTACACAAAATGAGAATGCTGGGTCTGGGGGAAAATGTGTGTAAATGGGTAACTGGCTTAGTGATAGAAAGCAGAGGGTGGTTATAAATGGTATATTCTCTAACTGGGTTGCTGTGACCAGTGAGGTACCACAGGGGTCGGTGTTGGGACCTGTTCTCTTCAACATATTTATTAACGATCTGGCAGAAGGTTTACGCAGTAAAATATCGATATGTGCAGATGATACAAAACTATGTAAAGCAGTCAATACAAGAGAAGATAGTATTCTGTTACAGATGGATCTGGATAAGTTGGAAACTTGGGCCAAAAGGTGGCAGATGCAGTTTAACAATGATAAATGTAAGGTTGTACACATGGGAAGAAGGAATAAATATCACCATTACACACTGAATGGGAAACCACTGGGTAAATCTGTTATGGAGAAAGACTTGGGGATCCTTGTTAATGATAAACTTACCTAGAGCAGCCAGTGGCAGGCCACGACTGTCAAGGCAAACAGGATCATGGGATGCATTAAAAGAGGTCTGGATACACATGATGAGAGCATTATACTGCCTCTGTACAAATCTCTGGTTAGACTGTACATGGAGTACTATGTACAGTTTTGGGCATCGGTGCTCAGGAAGGATATAATGGAACTAGAGCGAGTACAAATGAGGGCAACAAAATTAATAAAGGGGATGGGGGGACTACAATACCCAGAGACATTAGCAAAATAAGGATTATTTAGTTTAGAAAAAAGACGACTGAGGGGCGATCTGTCATGAATCCCCAATGGCTAGGGATAGCACAGGACAAGCAAGGTACAAATAAATAACGGACGAGCTCTAGGGTGATGGAACCTGGGCTGACCGCTGCCCTACGCCTGACAAACGCAACTAGAGATAGCCAGGGAGCGTGCCTACGTTGGTTCTAGACGCCACGCACCAGCCTAAGAGCTAACTAGTACTGCAGAGAAAACAAAGACCTCACTTGCCTCCAGAGGGATGAACCCCAAAAGGTATAGTTGCCCCCCACATGTATTGACGGTGAAATGAGAGGAAGGCACACACATAGAGATGATATATATAGGTTTAGCAAATTGAGGCCCGCTGTAAACTAGAAAGCAGAACGATACAAAAGGGGTCTGAGCGGTCAGCAAAAAACCCTAATCAAAAAACCATCCTGAGATTACAAGAACCCATGTGCCAACTCATGGCACATGGGGAGAACCTCAGTCCACTAGAGCTACCAGCTAGCATAGAGACATAATAAGCAAGCTGGACAAAAAAAAACCAAACAACTGAAAATCAGCACTTAGCTTATCCTGAAAGATCTGGGAGCAGGTAGGCAGGAACCAAACAGAGCACATCTGAAAACATTGATAGCCGGCAAGGGAATGACAGAAAGGCCAGGTAAAATAGGAAACACCCAGCCTCTGATGGACAGGTGGAAACCAAAGGCCGCAACCCACCAAAGTCACCCAGTACCAGCAGTAACCACCAGAGGGAGCCCACAAACAGAATCCACAACAGTACCCTCCCCTTGAGGAGGGGTCACCGAACCCTCACGAGAACCCCCAGGGCGATCAGGGTGAGCTCTATGGAAGGCGCGGACCAAATCAGTCGCATGAACATCGGAGGCGACCACCCAGGAATTATCCTCCTGACCATAACCCTTCCACTTAACCAAATACTGGAGTTTGCGTCTGGAAACACGAGAATCCAAGATCTTCTCAACAACATACTCCAATTCTCCCTCCACCAGCACCGGAGCAGGAGGCTCAACCGAAGGAACAACGGTCACCTCATACCTCCGCAACAACGACCGATGGAACACATTATGAATAGCAAACGATGCTGGGAGATCCAAACGAAAAGATACAGGGTTAAGAATCTCCGAGATCCTATAAGGACCGATGAACCGAGGCTTGAACTTAGGAGAAGAGACCTTCATAGGGACAAAACGAGAAGACAACCACACCAAATCCCCAACAAGAAGTCGGGGACCCACGCGGCGACGGCGATTAGCAAACTGCTGAGTCTTCTCCTGAGATAACTTCAAATTGTCCACCACCTGATTCCAAATCTGATGTAGCCTGTACACCACCACGTCCACTCCAGGACAATCCGAAGACTCCACCTGACCAGAGGAAAAACGAGGATGAAACCCCGAATTACAAAAAAAAGGAGAGACCAACGTGGCAGAACTAGCCCGATTATTAAGAGCAAATTCGGCCAGTGGCAAAAAAGCAACCCAGTCATCTTGATCAGCAGAAACAAAACACCTCAAATAAGTTTCCAAGGTCTGATTAGTTCGCTCCGTCTGGCCATTCGTCTGAGGATGGAATGCAGACGAGAAAGACAAATCAATGCCCATCTTGGCACAAAACGTCCGCCAAAATCTAGACACAAACTGGGATCCCATGTCAGAAACGATATTCTCCGGAATCCCATGCAAACGAACCACGTTCTGAAAAAATAAAGGGACCAACTCAGAGGAGGAAGGCAACTTAGGCAAGGGCACCAAATGAACCATCTTAGAAAAGCGGTCACACACAACCCAGATAACGGACATTTTCTGTGAAACCGGGAGATCAGAAATAAAATCCATGGAAATGTGCGTCCAAGGCCTCTTCGGGATGGGCAAGGATAACAACAACCCACTGGCCCGAGAACAGCAAGGCTTAGCTCGAGCACATACTTCACAAGACTGCACAAAGGTACGCACATCCCTAGACAAGGAAGGCCACCAAAAAGACCTGGCCACCAAGTCTCTAGTACCAAATATTCCAGGATGACCAGCCAACACAGAAGAATGGACCTCGGAGATGACTCTACTGGTCCAATCATCCGGAACAAACAGTCTTTCTGGTGGACAACAATCCGGTTTATCCACCTGAAACTCCTGCAATGCACGTCGCAAGTCTGGGGATACGGCGGACAATATTACCCCATCCCTAAGGATACCAGTAGGCCCAGAGTCTCCAGGAGAGTCAGGCACAAAACTCCTGGAAAGAGCATCTGCCTTCACATTCTTTGAACCTGGCAGGTATGAAACCACGAAATTGAAACGAGAAAAAAACAACGACCAACGAGCCTGTCTAGGATTCAAACGCCTGGCAGACTCAAGGTAAATTAGATTCTTGTGATCAGTCAAGACCACCACACGATGTTTAGCACCCTCAAGCCAATGACGCCACTCCTCAAATGCCCACTTCATGGCCAAAAGCTCCCGATTACCCACATCATAATTGCGCTCGGCGGGCGAGAATTTTCTAGAGAAGAATGCACATGGCTTCATCACCGAGCCATTAGAACTTCTCTGTGACAAAACCGCCCCCGCTCCAATCTCGGAAGCATCAACCTCAACCTGGAAAGGAAGTGAAACATCTGGTTGACACAACACAGGAGCAGAAGAAAACCGGCGCTTAAGTTCCTGAAAGGCCCCCACGGCCGCAGGAGACCAATCAGCAACATCAGCACCCTTTTTAGTCAAATCAGTCAAAGGTTTAACAATACTGGAAAAATTAGCAATGAACCGACGATAAAAATTAGCAAACCCCAAGAACTTCTGTAGGCTCTTAACAGATGTAGGTTGTGTCCAGTCACAAATTGCCTGAGCCTTGACGGGATCCATCTCAATAGTAGAAGGAGAAAAAATGTACCCCAAAAAAGAAATCTTCTGGACTCCGAAGAGACACTTTGAGCCCTTCACAAACAGAGAATTGGCCCGCAGAACCTGAAACACCTTCCTGACCTGTAGAACATGAGACTCCCAGTCATCAGAAAACACCAAAATATCATCCAAATACACAATCATAAACTTATCCAGATATTCACGGAAAATATTGTGCATAAAGGACTGAAAGACTGACGGAGCATTGGAGAGTCCAAAAGGCATTACCAAATACTCAAAATGGCCCTCAGGCGTATTAAATGCGGTTTTCCACTCATCACCCTGTTTTATCCGCACCAGATTATACGCACCGCGAAGATCTATCTTAGTGAACCACCTAGCCCCCTTAATGCGAGCAAACAAATCAGTCAATAATGGCAATGGATACTGATATTTGACTGTAATCTTATTCAGAAGGCGATAATCTATACAAGGCCTCAGGGAACCATCTTTTTTTGCCACGAAAAAAAAACCTGCTCCCAGAGGGGACGAAGATGGACGAATATGTCCCTTTTCCAAGGACTCCTTAATATAATTCCGCATAGCAGTATGCTCTGGCAGTGACAGATTAAATAAACGACCCTTAGGGAACTTACTGCCAGGAATCAATTCTATAGCACAGTCACAATCTCTATGAGGAGGGAGCGAATTGAGCTTAGGCTCCTCAAAAACATCCCTATAGTCAGACAAAAACTCAGGGATCTCAGAAGGAGTAGATGAAGCGATTGAAATCGGAGGTGCATCATCATGAACCCCCTGACATCCCCAGCTTAACACAGACATTGTTTTCCAGTCCAGGACAGGATTATGAGTTTGTAACCATGGCAGACCCAGCACTAGTACATCATGTAAATTATACAGTACAAGGAAGCGAATCACCTCCTGATGAACGGGAGTCATGCGCATGGTCACTTGTGTCCAATACTGCGGTTTATTCATAGCCAATGGTGTAGAGTCAATTCCCTTCAGAGGAATAGGAACTTCCAGAGGCTCCAGACTAAAACCGCAGCGTTTAGCAAATGACCAATCCATAAGACTCAGGGCAGCGCCCGAATCCACATAGGCATCAACGGAAATGGAAGACAGTGAAAAAATCAGAGTCACAGACAAAATGAACTTAGGCTGCAGAGTACCAATGGCAAAAGATTTATCAAGCTTTTTTGTGCGTTCAGAGCATGCTGATATAACATGAGCCGAATCACCACAATAAAAACACAATCCATTTTTCCGCCTATAATTTTGCCGTTCACTTCTGGACTGAATTCTATCACATTGCATAGTCTCAGGTGCCTGTTCAGAAGACACCGCCAACTGGTGCACGGGTTTGCGCTCCCGTAAACGCCGATCAATCTGAATGGCCATAGCCATAGACTCATTCAGACCTGTAGGCGTAGGGAACCCCACCATAATATCCTTAATGGCCTCAGAAAGACCATTTCTGAAGTTTGCAGCCAGGGCGCACTCATTCCACTGAGTAAGCACCGACCATTTCCGAAATTTTTGACAATATATTTCCGCTTCATCATGCCCCTGAGAGAGGGCTAACAAAGCCTTTTCAGCCTGAATCTCCAGGTTGGGTTCCTCATAGAGCAATCCCAATGCCAGAAAAAACGCATCCACACTGAGCAATGCAGGATCCCCTGGTGCCAATGCAAATGCCCAATTCTGAGGGTCACCCCGCAGGAAAGATATTACAATCCTGACCTGTTGAGCAGGGTCTCCAGAGGAGCGAGATTTTAAAGAAAGAAACAATTTACAATTGTTCCTGAAATTCAGGAAGGTAGATCTATCTCCAGAGAAGAACTCTGGAATAGGAATTCTAGGTTCAGACATGGGAGTGTGAACAACAAAATCCTGTATGTTTTGAACTTTTGCCGCGAGATTACTCAGGCTGGAAGCCAAACTCTGGACATCCATGCTAAACAGCTAAGATCAGAGCCATTCAAGGGTTAAGAGGAGGTAAGAAGCAGCTAGACAGCAATTAAGGGCTAGGCAGCAAAACTCAGAAGGGAAAAAAAAAAAAAAAAAAATTTCCCTTAAACACTTCTTTTTCTCCTGCTTCAGCCCAAACAATTAACACTTTGTGGGCCGGCTATACTGTCATGAATCCCCAATGGCTAGGGATAGCACAGGACAAGCAAGGTACAAATAAATAACGGATGAGCTCTAGGGTGATGGAACCTGGGCTGACCGCTGCCCTACGCCTGACAAACGCAACTAGAGATAGCCAGGGAGCGTGCCTACGTTGGTTCTAGACGCCACGCACCAGCCTAAGAGCTAACTAGTGGAGCGCCCCCACACCGCCGCAGGGCCGAGGGGTACCCGGAGCCGGGCCTCTAGGTCTCAGTCCTGGGGTTGTCACGGTGCTAGACCCGGTCCGTGGCCCTGTCTGTCAGTGGGGGACGTCCGGTGCAATAAGTGATGTTGTAGCGGTGCAGTTGTGGGGTGCAGGTCGCGGTAAATAACGAGGACACCAGGTTGCAGTCTCTTTACCTCTTTACTGAAGCTCTCTGGGTCCTCAGTCCGGAATACGGCTCACCAGGCTGCGCAAGTCCGGCCGGTCCAATGGCACTTCCAGAGCTCTCCTTGCAGGTGGAAATCGGTGCCTTCCTTCTAGCGCTATGTGTTGCAGTCCTTCCCTGCTGTGCTTACGGAAAGTACCCCACAACTGTTGTGTCTGTTTCTCGTGTTCCCTCACAACAACTTAATTCGCAATGATCTTCCTCGTCCCTCCAGATACTATGGTAGGAACGCACCCGTATGACGGGGAGGCTCGGAGATCTTCCGGGACTCTATCTGCGCCCCTCTCCTGTTGGTACCCCCCTTTGCCTTCCTGGGTGATGCGTGAGACAGTCCGCCTCAAGCTAACTGCCCTGCCGTAGGTCTGAGGTATGGCTTGAAACTCTTTACCTCCTCGGCGTTCCGGCCACCGGTAGTGCGCCTCAGTAAGGTGCTGCCTCTTTCAGCACAACCCTCACTGGTATCTCCTTTCGCTTGATTTCGTTTCTCACTCAGCACAATCTATCTCGCTTCTTAGTCCTTCCTTGGGCACCGCCGCTATGCTGAGCAGGCACGGTCCCTTTACGTTCTTTCCATGCCAAGCCTCTGCCAGGATCCCACCCCTGGCAGAGACCCTACAGTCTCTCCCTTCACAACACCCCCTGCCACAGGGTGTTGCTCCGTTCAATCCCGTCAGCGTTCTCTCTAACTTCCTGCCTGACCCCCAGTTTACCCACTATGGTGGGGAGTGGCCTAATGAATAGCACCCTTAGCTCCCCCCGGAGGCCCAGCTGTGAAATGTCTTGGTGACTGTGATACCTGCTCAGAGAACTCCTTCCGTGCCATCGAACGCAGCATGGCCCCCCTTAGTGGCTGAACCATGCTACTGCAACGACCAGGACTCTGGGGCGCTGCACTCCCCCCTGGTTAAACACAGTACTCCGGGACTGGGAAGAAAAACAACAATACAGGTTAGCAAAAAGACATACAATTTTGTTGAGTGCAAATAACAATAAGTATACTTAAGTAGGCTTCCCTTTATGGGAGGTGAGGACACTTGTAACGTTACAAACATAATTAACCTTATAATTTACAGAGTATAAATAACTTCTGTTACCCAACCGGGTATTCTATTTAGTGCAATTTTTTAAATAATAACTTAACATTGCCTTTAAGAAACTCACACTCTTAGTCTATCAAAGGCCTTCCTATAATCACATTATAAGGCATTTCAACTTTACATTCTCCTTCTTGTGAACCTGCAGGACCGCCTGTCCCTACGGCACCAGACCTACTGCCTCTCCTTTCTTCTACAGGACCGCCCTGTTCAGCCAGGGCCTACTGCCTTTCGCTACTATACACAGTATAGACATAACATTCCTTTCGGTTGAAGAACTCTGAGCCAGCTCTACTCGGCCCCTTTAAGGACTCACTCTCTAACCCCTATGGGTTCACTCTCTGTCCTTAGTAACAAAGTAACTTTTCAATGGGGACGCAGGGTTTACCTTCTATCCTCACCCTCATTATTACTTCTCTTACTTTCAACTATGCAGACCTCCACTTCTACCCCTACGGGCTCTCTGCAGCCTTCCTGTCTTCAAAACATTATTCAAATTTCACATTTTAACAAATTCAACACATATAACTCGGCATGTAAAACAGTTACATTTCTTTTCAAGGCATCATTATGGCATTACTGTTCTGCAACAGTATCTCTCTCAAGTTCAGTTTCTCACATCCCCTTTAAGAGGAGACCAAGTCTTTCTAATTTAGCTCGTCTTCTCAGCCTACCGGCCCATGCAAAGGTTCCGGCATGGTATCTTCGCAAAGTGTCTTTAACTAGAACCGGTAGAAAAGGTATCTTCACAAAGTGTCTTTGGCTCAAACAAATAGGGCAAACATCTTCGCAAAGTGTCTTTGGCTAAAACCAGTAGGGAGCACCTTTAAGAAAGTGCAAACTATTTACACGGGAAAGTTTGAATCATGCGCAGTTCATGATTTCTGCAGTTCTCTTTTTTTTTTTTTTTTTTAAAACTGTATAAACTTCAGGAAAACAACAGTGACCCCGGGTCAACAAAGGGGTCACCTTTAACCCTAGACGGGTTTAGCAGCAAACAGGAACAGTTAAAGGAATGAACAGTTAACTATTTACATTTTCATGGTATCGAGGTTTATTCTTCTTCTGGTGGCTTGGGTTCCTGAACCCCGGCCACTGTAGCACGGACACCAGCGGCAAGCTCCGCAGGGACCACCTGGTCGCCTGCTGTCTGAATTTGAAGCCTAACTCTGTCGGCAAGTTCAGGAGCTGCTACAAAGCGTACAGTAGAAACAGTAACAAGGTCTGGCAGCCCTGGATTGACCACAGTTGGGGCCACAGGTGCCATTCTCTCAAACTCGTATCGCTGAACTTTCCGGGCACGCCATCCTTGTGTGTTCCAGTGACGGATATACGTCACCTGATCCCCCTCCCGGAGTGGTTCACCTTCTCGATCACAGCAGGGAGTCTCCACATCGTAGCCGGCAACGAAGATGCCAGTAGGTAGACCCGACTCCCAAATGGAACCCCACCCCTTCTTTGGGTGGAATGCCGCCACCGTCCCTCGCCTGACAGCATCCGTCCCATCATAGATCATTTTTTTGCCCTGCAGTTCCCGTTTTTCAACTTCAGTGCGCTGCCCCCAATGCTGGAGCACGCATTGTTTGTATTGGTCCCAGGTAAGTATCGCAATAGTGAGACCTTCCATTGGAATCCCATCCTGCTCGACCCAGGGAACATCCCATCGGAACATCACCCCTCCTGGGTCCATTTCTATGGGCTCTCCCCACCTGGTTGGCAATGGTGGTAACAACTTCCCCAACGCGCCGGGGGTGAGAACCGCCCGGTCGATTGTAAACGCGGGGTTACTGTTGTGGGGAGGATCGGTCGGGAGAGCAGAACCGTCCAGGGGAGTAGGGGCGCCGCCCATACCTGCGCCTGATGTGGTTCCACCGACGTCGCTCTGGTCCGTTAACGAGGACGCTGGAGTCTGCTGCAGCCCGGACCGGGGCTCCTCCAATGGGATGCTCGGACTCCGCTCCGCTTGCTGTGGTTCCTCCTCCTCTAACTCCGAGGTCGGGATTGGTGGACGTAGCTTCGCTGTCGGATCCGCAGGCTTCCGGTCCATCTCCGGTGAAGAAAGGCAGGCCTGAACCGCTTCTTCCTCGCTCAGGCACTCGCCGTTCATCATCGCCACCTGATAGTCGCTGGCAGTGCATGCACCTAACTCCGCCATTTCTCTGAGGTCGGGCTTCTCCGTCACCAGCCTCTCGCCGTTGCATATCAAGGGGTGTTTCTCTTCTGCTTTGGGGCAGGTCATTCCTCTGCAGCCAGAAGTGCAGGGGGCGGTAGCCATTTCTCGCGCCACACTGGGAGTCTCCGCCCATAACACGCCCCTCTTCTCTTCCTGCGCTTTCCTCAGCGCTGCAATGGCGGCGAATTTTGGCGGCAAATGGCACAGCACACAGTCTTGCAATAAAGTACAGTCCAAGCACAGTAAATCACAGTCTCTAGGCACACATGACCTGATTCTTCAGGCTTAAGTAGATCCTGTTCGTGACGCCAAGTTGGAGCGCCCCCACACCGCCGCAGGGCCGAGGGGTACCCGGAGCCGGGCCTCTAGGTCTCAGTCCTGGGGTTGTCACGGTGCTAGACCCGGTCCGTGGCCCTGTCTGTCAGTGGGGGACGTCCGGTGCAATAAGTGATGTTGTAGCGGTGCAGTTGTGGGGTGCAGGTCGCGGTAAATAACGAGGACACCAGGTTGCAGTCTCTTTACCTCTTTACTGAAGCTCTCTGGGTCCTCAGTCCGGAATACGGCTCACCAGGCTGCGCAAGTCCGGCCGGTCCAATGGCACTTCCAGAGCTCTCCTTGCAGGTGGAAATCGGTGCCTTCCTTCTAGCGCTATGTGTTGCAGTCCTTCCCTGCTGTGCTTACGGAAAGTACCCCACAACTGTTGTGTCTGTTTCTCGTGTTCCCTCACAACAACTTAATTCGCAATGATCTTCCTCGTCCCTCCAGATACTATGGTAGGAACGCACCCGTATGACGGGGAGGCTCGGAGATCTTCCGGGACTCTATCTGCGCCCCTCTCCTGTTGGTACCCCCCTTTGCCTTCCTGGGTGATGCGTGAGACAGTCCGCCTCAAGCTAACTGCCCTGCCGTAGGTCTGAGGTATGGCTTGAAACTCTTTACCTCCTCGGCGTTCCGGCCACCGGTAGTGCGCCTCAGTAAGGTGCTGCCTCTTTCAGCACAACCCTCACTGGTATCTCCTTTCGCTTGATTTCGTTTCTCACTCAGCACAATCTATCTCGCTTCTTAGTCCTTCCTTGGGCACCGCCGCTATGCTGAGCAGGCACGGTCCCTTTACGTTCTTTCCATGCCAAGCCTCTGCCAGGATCCCACCCCTGGCAGAGACCCTACAGTCTCTCCCTTCACAACACCCCCTGCCACAGGGTGTTGCTCCGTTCAATCCCGTCAGCGTTCTCTCTAACTTCCTGCCTGACCCCCAGTTTACCCACTATGGTGGGGAGTGGCCTAATGAATAGCACCCTTAGCTCCCCCCGGAGGCCCAGCTGTGAAATGTCTTGGTGACTGTGATACCTGCTCAGAGAACTCCTTCCGTGCCATCGAACGCAGCATGGCCCCCCTTAGTGGCTGAACCATGCTACTGCAACGACCAGGACTCTGGGGCGCTGCACTAGTACTGCAGAGAAAACAAAGACCTCACTTGCCTCCAGAGGGATGAACCCCAAAAGGTATAGTTGCCCCCCACATGTATTGACAGTGAAATGAGAGGAAGGCACACACATAGAGATGATATATATAGGTTTAGCAAATTGAGGCCCGCTGTAAACTAGAAAGCAGAATGATACAAAAGGGGTCTGAGCGGTCAGCAAAAAACCCTAATCAAAAAAACATCCTGAGATTACAAGAACCCATGTGCCAACTCATGGCACATGGGGAGAACCTCAGTCCACTAGAGCTACCAGCTAGCATAGAGACATAATAAGCAAGCTGGACAAAAAAAACCCAAACAACTGAAAATCAGCACTTAGCTTATCCTGAAAGATCTGGGAGCAGGTAGGCAGGAACCAAACAGAGCACATCTGAAAACATTGATAGCCGGCAAGGGAATGACAGAAAGGCCAGGTAAAATAGGAAACACCCAGCCTCTGATGGACAGGTGGAAACCAAAGGCCGCAACCCACCAAAGTCACCCAGTACCAGCAGTAACCACCAGAGGGAGCCCACAAACAGAATCCACAACAGCGATCTAATAGCCATGTAAAAGTATATAAGGGGACAATACAAATATCTCTCAGAGGATCTGTTTGTACCAAGGAAGGTGACGGTCACAAGGGGGCATTCTCTGCGTCTGGAGGAGAGAAGGTTTTTCCACCAACATAGAAGGGGATTCTTTACTGTTAGGGCAATGAGAATCTGGAATTCCTTGTCTGAGGAGGTGGTGATGGCGAACTCAGTTGAGGGGTTCAAGAGAGGCCTGGATGTCTTCCTGTAGGGTAACAATATTGTATCTTACAGTTATTAGGTTCTTTAGAAGGACGTAGATCTGGGGATTTATTCTGACGGATTATAGGCTGACTGGATGGACAAATGTCTTTTTTTGGCCTTGACAACTATGTCACTATGTTACATTTCTTCCCCACTGTATTTTCAGGGCACGCTTAAAACTGTGAACACATTAATTAAATTGATTGGGGTAGCATATCAGCAGAATAGGGTGTCAGGGAAAGTAAGGTTGGCTATACAAATTACACGGTTGTTGGCCATCTCAGCTGACTCTGCCATACTTAGGAGTGCTTGTTCTCCAAGCGTGTGAAAGGTTACAGCATCATGAAGTAATGTGTTTGTGCATGCGCAGAACCCTCCCTGGCCTCATGAAAACCAGAAGTCCTGGCCTAGCATGAGGCACCCAGGGATTTAACAGCGAGCAACGCCTATCCGCAGATGTACATTTCGATGTCCTTTTACGATTCAGAAAAATAGTGGCTATGCAGAAGCAAATACACAAAAATATCTCCATTTGGAGAATACGGATGTTTGTAAAATTCAAGTAGAATTCAATTGCACTCAAATTTATTCTCTCATCTCTATTTATGATCATGCCATGCTCTCATTAGCATGAATCTCTGTAAAGTATCATCTAGTAATGGAAGCGGGAGCAAAATATTACTAATCTAAATGGGATTTCTGTGCGGACAAACTGATGGTTCAGCCGGTACTAGCATCAGCACATCCCACGGGAAGGTGAAATCCAATGTTCATCTCGTCAAGTTTCAAGTGTAAAATCCATCGTATTGGAACAGAAAAACACAATTAATTATTGAAGGAATCAATGCATTAAATGACACCTTCAAAAAGATCCCGCAACCACCTCCTTCTTTCTTCTTTGCTAAACTAAGTCATGTTGTTATTTTATTACCAGTTTTAATACTTTACCTCTAATTTTATCATTTAAACTCACTTATTGCATTACTAACTTGTCTTCGAGGCATTGATTGGCTCATTATGAATGATCATTAAAAACCAGTCAACATTATGTTTCATTCAGACGAGCACACATGTCCGTGTGCTGTACTTATCCAAAAGGGGTAGCATAGGAAAAGCACATGGACTAAATCAAGTCAATGTTCTAGTTTACAGAAATATTTAAAAAATGGGTGTCATGCAGATACCTTCCATGTAGCATCAGTTTTTACAGACCCATTACAGAAACTGCATTCGGCCTTTAATTTTATGTTAAATCTATCTATATAATCGTCTAAGGACTTCCGTCTGTTTGTCTGTCTGTCTGTCTGTAACGGAAATCCCGCATCGCTGATTGGTCGTGGCTGGCAGGCCGTGACCAATCAGTGACAGGCTTAGTCCGGCCGCAAATAGGCCCCTCCCTACTCCCCTCCAGTCAGCGCCAGTGTGTCGCCCCTTCCCGGACCAACTTTTTACTATTGATGCTGCCTATGCAGCATCAAAAGTAAAAAGATACAATGTTAAAAATAATTTTAAAAAAAATTGTGCTATTCTCACCTTCCGATGTCCACCGATGCGAGCGATGCTGCCGCCAGCTTCCGTTCCCAGATATGCATTGCGAAATTACCCAGATGACTCAGCGGTCATCGCGCGCGTCGGGACAGCTTCGGTGGAGAACGGAGGGTGAGTATATAACTATTTTTTATTTTCATTCTTTTTTTTAACAGGAATATGGTGCCCACACTGCTATATACTACGTTGGCTGTGTTATATACTGTGTGGGCTGTGTTATATACTGCGAGGGCTGTGTTATATACTACGTGGGCTGTGTTATATACTATGTGGGCTGTGTTTTATACTACGTGGGCTGTGTTATATACTGCATGGGCTGTGTTATATACTACATGGGCTATGCTATATATTACGTGGGCTGTGCTATATACTATGTGGCTGCTATATACTATGTGGCTGCTATATACTATGTGGCTGTGCTATATACTATGTGGCTGTGCTATATACTACGTGGCTGTGGTATATACTACGTGGCTGTGTAATATACTACGTGGTTGTGTTATATACTACGTGGCTGTGCTATGTACTGGGTGGCTGTGCTAAGCGCGATGTACATACATACATACATATTCTAGAATACCTGATGAGTTAGAATCGGGCCACCATCTAGCATATATATAAAACTCAAAATCTGTAGTAGCCCGCTCTATACAAATCCAGTTCTCACCCGATTTGGGTGAAATTTGGCATGCCCCTTCTCCACCCACAGAAGCAGAATACTGCACATGTTACATCTTGCTAGCGTCCCCCCATCAAGAGATTGGGGCCCCCGAATTTAGGCCCTATACATATAATGGAGAAATGTGAAGGTGAAAGTAAAAGTGCTGAGGGGAAAACAACAGTTGTGACTGACAGGGATGGATTATAGTGACGGCGCCAAAGAGTCACTGCTAAAAGGGCCGCACCACCACACACAAACATTTCACAAACACCATACAAGCATCACACAGACAGCACACATACAGCAACCCACAAGCACAGAACCACACAAATGCCACAACGCAACACACAAACACCAGACCACTCTAGACACATACAACACAAACACCACCCCACAAATACTACACCACCACCCCATAAATACCACATGCACACACCACACACACACACACCCACACATGCAAGGACCACACAAGCATGCAAACACACTCAGATGGATGCACCCTACGCACATGGACGAACCTTACTGAGCAGCAATATTGGTCAGGTGAAAAATGACTCATAGTAAGATTGTCATTATTGATTACTATACAGGGAGCTTTTATCACTGAAGCTGCTGAGGTAAAGTGAAAGCTAAGCTCTGATTGGTTGCTATAGGCAACTGGACAAGTCTCCCTGTGAGGTGGTTTTCATTACTGAGATGTGAGCTCCTTCAGGTCATGGTAATACTGTGGGAGGGCTGCTCTGTATTTACTATTCATCCTATTATATCTCTTATCAGTGTCAGGTGAATACTAAAGGGTCATAAATAGGACTGTTTTTTTAAAATGCCGCCCAAAAAACGACCATCTAGTGGGCAAGTTCAACCAAAAGCTAAGAAAGCAAAATTGTGTCAAAGAGCTGAGACAAGCGAACAACGTGACTTGTGGCTTGAAAAGAAACGGATGAGACAGGCTAAATGTAAGGCAGCTGAGACATCAGAGCAACGGGAATGTCGTCTTCACAAGAATCGGATAAGGCAGACTGAAGCAAGGAATATAGACACATCTGAACAAAAGGATGAACGTTGTGAAAATGACCGCATATGACATATGCAACATGCGCAAAGATGAAGGCAGGCTGATTTGAGTTTGGAAGCATTTCACTACAACCCAATTCAAGACTATAGGTGTTAGGGCTAGCGGAACGCACCGAGTAAATATAGATGTTTATTATTATTGATGCATTCGCAGCCCGGGGTCCACCGTGCAGGGGAACCTGCTGCTAGTAAATGGTGGCAGTATTTGGCGGTATAGACTAGCTCTGTTACTTCACAGTGTAGCCGTGAAAGGAAAGCACTGCGCCCTCTTAGACTTCACAGGAGCACAGGCTAACTGCCCAACAGAGAGCAGTCAGTGGTCATTCATGCACACAATCTCCTCACCGGAGGTGCCGGTATTCTAAGGGCTTATTTCAGCCGGGACCCTGAATACACTCAAACACACAATCTCCTCACGGGAGGTGCCGGTATTCTAAGGGCTTATTTCAGCCTGGTCCCTGAATACACTCAAACACACAATCTCCTCACGGGAGGTGCCGGTATTCTAAGGGCTTATTTCAGCCGGGTCCCTGAATACAATCTCACATGACCACACTGGCGCAAAGCACATAACTCAGAAAGATACTAGCGCATGGTCGTGCGGACATGCGCACCTTTTATAGCTGCAGCAACTACAGGACCTTCCTAAAAAGGACCAATGGGAAGCTGCCACAGAACTTGAGCAACTTCAGGACCTTCCTAGAGTACCAATGGGAATAGCTGCAGTACCTGAGTATGTGACCCTTGATCTCCAATGAGAGATCTTACCCTGGGCATGCTCAGAAGGGGAAAAGTAGGACTTAGTCCCAAAGACGTCTGCTCGCCACTGACCAGTACTGGCTACAATGGCAGAAGCTGGAAAGGCAGCAGTAACCCTTCGCACAGTGTAAGACTGAGCATGACGCTGGGACCGAAGCCTCTACTGCGGCAGGAGAAGAATGGGAGACCGCAGCGGAGATGGCTCGAGATTCCCCCTGTGCAGAGGCAGGAACTCGACCCCTAACATTACCCCCCCTCCTAGGCCCCCCCTCCCTGGACCTCACCACGCTCGAAGGTAGCAATGAGCTGCGGAGCCTGAATATTCTCAGGCTCCAAGTACCTGTCCTCTGGACCATAACCCTTCCAGTCCACCAAATAAAATTTTTTGCCACGTACCACCTTGCACCCCAAAATAGCATTCACCTCATAATCATCCGTAGACGAACCCGATGTCCCGGCAGATGACTCGGAAAACTGGGACATGTATACGGGCTTCAAGAGGGACACATGAAAGGTGTCGGTGATACCCAGACGTGGCGGAAGGGCCAGACGGTAGAACACTGGGTTAACCTTTTCGAGGACCTTGAAGGGGCCCAAGTAGTGAGGAGCAAACTTAGTGGACTCAACTCGCAGCCTGATGTTACGGGCGGAGAGCCACACTAAGTCGCCAGGAGCAAAGGTCGGAGCGGGGCGCCGATGTGCATCGGCGGAGGACCTCATTCTCTCCTTGGAGGCCCGAATGGCATCCTGAGTGCAGTCCCAAATGTCCTGCGCCTCCACAGCCCAGTCTGCCACCCTGGAGTCGGCGGAAGACACAGGCATAGGCACAGGTACCCGCGGATGCTGACCATAGTTTAGGAGGAATGGGGTCTGTCTGGTGGAGTCGGCTACGGCGTTATTCAGCGCAAACTCCGCCCACGATAGCAAGGATGCCCAGTCATCCTGCCTAGCTGAGACAAAATGTCGCAGATATGTGACCGAGGTCTGGTTGGCCCTCTCTACCAACCCATTCGTCTCGGGATGATAAGCTGAGGAGAGATTCAACTCAATGCTGAGTAGACGACAAAGCTCTCTCCAGAATCGAGACGCAAACTGGGCACCCCGGTCACTGACAATTTTGTCCGGCATACCATGTAGGCGAAATATGTGTTTGATAAACAACACCGCCAGAGCCCGTGCAGAAGGTAGCCGTGGAAGAGGCACCAAGTGCACCATTTTGGAACAATGGTCGATGATAACCCAAATAATGGTGCAGCTACGAGACTTGGGTAAGCCCACCACAAAATCCATCCCGTTCATCTCCCAGGGTCTGTCTGCCACCGGCAGAAGATGAAGCAACCCAGCTGGCCGTTGACGAGGAGACTTGTTCCTGGCGCAGGAGACACATGCCTGAACATAGTCTGCGACATCACGGGCCATATGCGGCCACCAATATGTCCTCGCCAGTAGCTCAGATGTCCTTTTGGTCCCAAAATGTCCACCCACCCTAGACAAATGAGCCCAAGAGAGAACCTCCGGATGCAAACTGGATGGTACAAAAGTCTTGCCCGGAGGCACCGACTCTAGCGAAACTGGGGCCACAGTTCTCAGGCTCTCGGAAGGGACAATAAGCTGAGGCTCCTCTTCCTCCTCCTCAGATGATACAACGGAGCGAGAGAGAGCATCGGCACGAATGTTCTTCTCCCCGGAAAGAAAATGGAGGGTGAAATGGAACCGCGAGAAGAACAAGGGCCATCTGGCCTGGCGAGAATTTAGCCGCTGGGCCGTCTGTAAATAAACCAAATTCTTGTGGTCTGTGAATACTTGGAAGGGAAAACGAGCCCCCTCCAAGAGATGTCTCCACTCTGAGAAAGCCAACTTCATTGCTTGCAACTCCCTGTCCCTGATGGAATAATTCCTCTCCGCTGGTGTGAAGGTTTTGGAAAGGAAGAAGCAAGGATGCTTCCGACATTGAGCATCCTTTTGGAAGAGGACTGCTCCAGCACCAATGGAAGAGGCATCCACCTCCATTATAAATGGCTTATCTACATTGGGGCGATGTAGAATGGGAGCGCTAGCAAAATGAGATTTAATAGAAGTGAAAGCCCGTGAGACCTCCACAGACCACAATTTGGGATTTGCTCCCTTCTTGGTGAGGGCTACCAAGGAAGCTACCAAAGTTGAGAAATGAGGAATGAACTGGCGATAATAGTTAATGAACCCCATAAAGAGATGCGCCGCTTTAAGGGAATGGGGTTCTTGCCAGTCCATCACAGCCTGTAGTTTGGCAGGATCCATAGCCAATCCTTGGGTGGAGATTATATAGCCCAGGAAAGGTAAAGACTCCTGCTCAAACACACATTTTTCCAACTTGGTGTAGAGGGAGTTAGTTCGTAAGAGGTCAAAGACTCTGCAAACATCTCTCCGGTGGGAGTCAATATCTGGAGAGTAGATGAGAATATCATCCAGATAGACTATGACCGAGGTGGAGAGCATATCCCGGAAGATAACATTTACAAAGTCTTGGAAAACGGCTGGGGCATTAGAGAGCCTAAAGGGCATCACTAGATATTCATAGTGCCCATCCCTGGTGTTAAAAGCCATCTTCCATTCGTCCCCCTCACGGATGCGAATCAGGTTGTAAGCACCCCGCAGATCTAGTTTAGTAAACACCCTTGCTCCCCAAAGCCTATCAAAAAACTCAGATATCAGGGGCAGAGGATATTTATTCTTAAAGGTGATGGCGTTACGACCCCTGTAGTCTATGCATGGACGTAGTTCTCCACTCTTCTTCTGCACGAAGAAGAACCCAGCCCCTGCAGGTGACACTGACTTTCTAATGAATCCTCTTGCCAGATTTTCATGGATGTACTGAGACATTGCCTCCATCTCCGGGAGAGATAATGGATAGACTCGACCCCGGGGAGGCTCAGCACCAGGCAAGAGGTCAACAGGACAGTCATAGGGGCGGTGAGGCGGAAGGGTCTCCGCAGCCCTTTTGGAGAACACGTCAGCATAGGGCCAATACTGCTTGGGCAGAGAGGAAAGATCTGTGGGTACCTCTGTTGTAGCAACCTGAACGCTCTCCCTCTGACATCTACCCCCACAAGATTCACCCCATCCCAAAATTCTGCCTGTGGACCACTCGATATGAGGAGAGTCGTACCGTAGCCAAGGCATCCCTAAGGCTAGGTTCACACTGCGTTAGCAGCAGCCCGTTCAGCACATACACTAACGGACTTCTGTAACGCAAGTGCCGACGTTTGCAGCGTGCTAGCGCAGATAGAGCATCTGCTAGCTCTATCTGTGCTAGCAGTGACGGACCTGGAAACGCTGCAGCCCGCGTCTCAGGGTCCGTCACTCAATGACGGCACATCCCTAGTGCATGCCCATTGTGGGTGTGCGCTAGCGATGCGTCCGACATTGCTTTCAATGGCGACAATAACGGACTACGTTACACCGCGTTATGCCGCAGAGTAATGTAGTCCGTTTAACGGAGTCACTGAACGCAATGTGAACCCAGCCTAACAGGACCTCATCAATTCCTTCAGGAATGACGAGTAGTGTTGAGCGATACCGTCCGATACTTGAAAGTATCGGTATCGGAAAGTATCGGCCGATACCGGCAAAATATCGGATCCAATCCGATACCGATACCCGATACCAATACAAGTCAATGGGACTCATGTATCGGACGGTATTCCTGATGGTTCCCAGGGTCTGAAGGAGAGGAAACTCTCCTTCAGGCCCTGGGAACCATATAAATGTGTAAAAGAAAGAATTAAAATAAAAAATATCGCTATACTCACCTCTCCGACGCAGCCGGGACTTCAGCGAGGGAACCGGCAGCGTTGTTTGTTTAAAATTCGCGCTATTACTTGGTTACGTGAATTCCCGGCTTGTGATTGGTCAGGGCGGCCATGTTGCCGGGACGCGGACCAATCACAGCAAGCCGTGACGAAATTACGTCACGGCTTGCTGTGATTGGTCCGCGTCCCGGCAATATGGCCGCCCTGACCAATCACAAGCCGTGACGTCACGGGAGGCTGGACACGCGCTCATTTTAAAATGGGCGCGTGTCCAGCCTCCCGTGACGTCACGGCTTGTGATTGGTTGCGCCGCGGTCAACCAATCACAAGCCGGGAGGCTGGACGCGCTCATTTTAAAATGGGCGCGTGTCCAGCCTCCCGTGACGTCACGGCTTGTGATTGGTTGCGCCGCGGTCAACCAATCACAAGCCGGGAGGCTGGACGCGCTCATTTTAAAATGGGCGCGTGTCCAGCCTCCCGTGACGTCACGGCTTGTGATTGGTCAGGGCGGCCATATTGCCGGGATCATCTAGTAATGGAAGCGGGAGCAAAATATTACTAATCTAAATGGGATTTCTGTGCGGACAAACTGATGGTTCAGCCGGTACTAGCATCAGCACATCCCACGGGAAGGTGAAATCCAATGTTCATCTCGTCAAGTTTCAAGTGTAAAATCCATCGTATTGGAACAGAAAAACACAATTAATTATTGAAGGAATCAATGCATTAAATGACACCTTCAAAAAGATCCCGCAACCACCTCCTTCTTTCTTCTTTGCTAAACTAAGTCATGTTGTTATTTTATTACCAGTTTTAATACTTTACCTCTAATTTTATCATTTAAACTCACTTATTGCATTACTAACTTGTCTTCGAGGCATTGATTGGCTCATTATGAATGATCATTAAAAACCAGTCAACATTATGTTTCATTCAGACGAGCACACATGTCCGTGTGCTGTACTTATCCAAAAGGGGTAGCATAGGAAAAGCACATGGACTAAATCAAGTCAATGTTCTAGTTTACAGAAATATTTAAAAAATGGGTGTCATGCAGATACCTTCCATGTAGCATCAGTTTTTACAGACCCATTACAGAAACTGCATTCGGCCTTTAATTTTATGTTAAATCTATCTATATAATCGTCTAAGGACTTCCGTCTGTTTGTCTGTCTGTCTGTCTGTAACGGAAATCCCGCATCGCTGATTGGTCGTGGCTGGCAGGCCGTGACCAATCAGTGACAGGCTTAGTCCGGCCGCAAATAGGCCCCTCCCTACTCCCCTCCAGTCAGCGCCAGTGTGTCGCCCCTTCCCGGACCAACTTTTTACTATTGATGCTGCCTATGCAGCATCAAAAGTAAAAAGATACAATGTTAAAAATAATTTAAAAAAAAATTGTGCTATTCTCACCTTCCGATGTCCACCGATGCGAGCGATGCTGCCGCCAGCTTCCGTTCCCAGATATGCATTGCGAAATTACCCAGATGACTCAGCGGTCATCGCGCGCGTCGGGACAGCTTCGGTGGAGAACGGAGGGTGAGTATATAACTATTTTTTATTTTCATTCTTTTTTTTAACAGGAATATGGTGCCCACACTGCTATATACTACGTTGGCTGTGTTATATACTGTGTGGGCTGTGTTATATACTGCGAGGGCTGTATTATATACTACGTGGGCTGTGTTATATACTATGTGGGCTGTGTTTTATACTACGTGGGCTGTGTTATATACTGCATGGGCTGTGTTATATACTACATGGGCTATGCTATATATTACGTGGGCTGTGCTATATACTATGTGGCTGCTATATACTATGTGGCTGCTATATACTATGTGGCTGTGCTATATACTATGTGGCTGTGCTATATACTACGTGGCTGTGGTATATACTACGTGGCTGTGTAATATACTACGTGGTTGTGTTATATACTACGTGGCTGTGCTATGTACTGGGTGGCTGTGCTAAGCGCGATGTACATACATACATACATATTCTAGAATACCTGATGAGTTAGAATCGGGCCACCATCTAGCATATATATAAAACTCAAAATCTGTAGTAGCCCGCTCTATACAAATCCAGTTCTCACCCGATTTGGGTGAAATTTGGCATGCCCCTTCTCCACCCACAGAAGCAGAATACTGCACATGTTACATCTTGCTAGCGTCCCCCCATCAAGAGATTGGGGCCCCCGAATTTAGGCCCTATACATATAATGGAGAAATGTGAAGGTGAAAGTAAAAGTGCTGAGGGGAAAACAACAGTTGTGACTGACAGGGATGGATTATAGTGACGGCGCCAAAGAGTCACTGCTAAAAGGGCCGCACCACCACACACAAACATTTCACAAACACCATACAAGCATCACACAGACAGCACACATACAGCAACCCACAAGCACAGAACCACACAAATGCCACAACGCAACACACAAACACCAGACCACTCTAGACACATACAACACAAACACCACCCCACAAATACTACACCACCACCCCATAAATACCACATGCACACACCACACACACACACACCCACACATGCAAGGACCACACACGCATGCAAACACACTCAGATGGATGCACCCTACGCACATGGACGAACCTTACTGAGCAGCAATATTGGTCAGGTGAAAAATGACTCATAGTAAGATTGTCATTATTGATTACTATACAGGGAGCTTTCATCACTGAAGCTGCTGAGGTAAAGTGAAAGCTAAGCTCTGATTGGTTGCTATAGGCAACTGGACAAGTCTCCCTGTGAGGTGGTTTTCATTACTGAGATGTGAGCTCCTTCAGGTCATGGTAATACTGTGGGAGGGCTGCTCTGTATTTACTATTCATCCTATTATATCTCTTATCAGTGTCAGGTGAATACTAAAGGGTCATAAATAGGACTGTTTTTTTAAAATGCCGCCCAAAAAACGACCATCTAGTGGGCAAGTTCAACCAAAAGCTAAGAAAGCAAAATTGTGTCAAAGAGCTGAGACAAGCGAACAACGTGACTTGTGGCTTGAAAAGAAACGGATGAGACAGGCTAAATGTAAGGCAGCTGAGACATCAGAGCAACGGGAATGTCGTCTTCACAAGAATCGGATAAGGCAGACTGAAGCAAGGAATATAGACACATCTGAACAAAAGGATGAACGTTGTGAAAATGACCGCATATGACATATGCAACATGCGCAAAGATGAAGGCAGGCTGATTTGAGTTTGGAAGCATTTCACTACAACCCAATTCAAGACTATAGGTGTTAGGGCTAGCGGAACGCACCGAGTAAATATAGATGTTTATTATTATTGATGCATTCGCAGCCCGGGGTCCACCGTGCAGGGGAACCTGCTGCTAGTAAATGGTGGCAGTATTTGGCGGTATAGACTAGCTCTGTTACTTCACAGTGTAGCCGTGAAAGGAAAGCACTGCGCCCTCTTAGACTTCACAGGAGCACAGGCTAACTGCCCAACAGAGAGCAGTCAGTGGTCATTCATGCACACAATCTCCTCACCGGAGGTGCCGGTATTCTAAGGGCTTATTTCAGCCGGGACCCTGAATACACTCAAACACACAATCTCCTCACGGGAGGTGCTGGTATTCTAAGGGCTTATTTCAGCCTGGTCCCTGAATACACTCAAACACACAATCTCCTCACGGGAGGTGCCGGTATTCTAAGGGCTTATTTCAGCCGGGTCCCTGAATACAATCTCACATGACCACACTGGCGCAAAGCACATAACTCAGAAAGATACTAGCGCATGGTCGTGCGGACATGCGCACCTTTTATAGCTGCAGCAACTACAGGACCTTCCTAAAAAGGACCAATGGGAAGCTGCCACAGAACTTGAGCAACTTCAGGACCTTCCTAGAGTACCAATGGGAATAGCTGCAGTACCTGAGTATGTGACCCTTGATCTCCAATGAGAGATCTTACCCTGGGCATGCTCAGAAGGGGAAAAGTAGGACTTAGTCCCAAAGACGTCTGCTCGCCACTGACCAGTACTGGCTACAATGGCAGAAGCTGGAAAGGCAGCAGTAACCCTTCGCACAGTGTAAGACTGAGCATGACGCTGGGACCGAAGCCTCTACTGCGGCAGGAGAAGAATGGGAGACCGCAGCGGAGATGGCTCGAGATTCCCCCTGTGCAGAGGCAGGAACTCGACCCCTAACATTACCCCCCCTCCTAGGCCCCCCCTCCCTGGACCTCACCACGCTCGAAGGTAGCAATGAGCTGCGGAGCCTGAATATTCTCAGGCTCCAAGTACCTGTCCTCTGGACCATAACCCTTCCAGTCCACCAAATAAAATTTTTTGCCACGTACCACCTTGCACCCCAAAATAGCATTCACCTCATAATCATCCGTAGACGAACCCGATGTCCCGGCAGATGACTCGGAAAACTGGGACATGTATACGGGCTTCAAGAGGGACACATGAAAGGTGTCGGTGATACCCAGACGTGGCGGAAGGGCCAGACGGTAGAACACTGGGTTAACCTTTTCGAGGACCTTGAAGGGGCCCAAGTAGTGAGGAGCAAACTTAGTGGACTCAACTCGCAGCCTGATGTTACGGGCGGAGAGCCACACTAAGTCGCCAGGAGCAAAGGTCGGAGCGGGGCGCCGATGTGCATCGGCGGAGGACCTCATTCTCTCCTTGGAGGCCCGAATGGCATCCTGAGTGCAGTCCCAAATGTCCTGCGCCTCCACAGCCCAGTCTGCCACCCTGGAGTCGGCGGAAGACACAGGCATAGGCACAGGTACCCGCGGATGCTGACCATAGTTTAGGAGGAATGGGGTCTGTCTGGTGGAGTCGGCTACGGCGTTATTCAGCGCAAACTCCGCCCACGATAGCAAGGATGCCCAGTCATCCTGCCTAGCTGAGACAAAATGTCGCAGATATGTGACCGAGGTCTGGTTGGCCCTCTCTACCAACCCATTCGTCTCGGGATGATAAGCTGAGGAGAGATTCAACTCAATGCTGAGTAGACGACAAAGCTCTCTCCAGAATCGAGACGCAAACTGGGCACCCCGGTCACTGACAATTTTGTCCGGCATACCATGTAGGCGAAATATGTGTTTGATAAACAACACCGCCAGAGCCCGTGCAGAAGGTAGCCGTGGAAGAGGCACCAAGTGCACCATTTTGGAACAATGGTCGATGATAACCCAAATAATGGTGCAGCTACGAGACTTGGGTAAGCCCACCACAAAATCCATCCCGTTCATCTCCCAGGGTCTGTCTGCCACCGGCAGAAGATGAAGCAACCCAGCTGGCCGTTGACGAGGAGACTTGTTCCTGGCGCAGGAGACACATGCCTGAACATAGTCTGCGACATCACGGGCCATATGCGGCCACCAATATGTCCTCGCCAGTAGCTCAGATGTCCTTTTGGTCCCAAAATGTCCACCCACCCTAGACAAATGAGCCCAAGAGAGAACCTCCGGATGCAAACTGGATGGTACAAAAGTCTTGCCCGGAGGCACCGACTCTAGCGAAACTGGGGCCACAGTTCTCAGGCTCTCGGAAGGGACAATAAGCTGAGGCTCCTCTTCCTCCTCCTCAGATGATACAACGGAGCGAGAGAGAGCATCGGCACGAATGTTCTTCTCCCCGGAAAGAAAATGGAGGGTGAAATGGAACCGCGAGAAGAACAAGGGCCATCTGGCCTGGCGAGAATTTAGCCGCTGGGCCGTCTGTAAATAAACCAAATTCTTGTGGTCTGTGAATACTTGGAAGGGAAAACGAGCCCCCTCCAAGAGATGTCTCCACTCTGAGAAAGCCAACTTCATTGCTTGCAACTCCCTGTCCCTGATGGAATAATTCCTCTCCGCTGGTGTGAAGGTTTTGGAAAGGAAGAAGCAAGGATGCTTCCGACATTGAGCATCCTTTTGGAAGAGGACTGCTCCAGCACCAATGGAAGAGGCATCCACCTCCATTATAAATGGCTTATCTACATTGGGGCGATGTAGAATGGGAGCGCTAGCAAAATGAGATTTAATAGAAGTGAAAGCCCGTGAGACCTCCACAGACCACAATTTGGGATTTGCTCCCTTCTTGGTGAGGGCTACCAAGGAAGCTACCAAAGTTGAGAAATGAGGAATGAACTGGCGATAATAGTTAATGAACCCCATAAAGAGATGCGCCGCTTTAAGGGAATGGGGTTCTTGCCAGTCCATCACAGCCTGTAGTTTGGCAGGATCCATAGCCAATCCTTGGGTGGAGATTATATAGCCCAGGAAAGGTAAAGACTCCTGCTCAAACACACATTTTTCCAACTTGGTGTAGAGGGAGTTAGTTCGTAAGAGGTCAAAGACTCTGCAAACATCTCTCCGGTGGGAGTCAATATCTGGAGAGTAGATGAGAATATCATCCAGATAGACTATGACCGAGGTGGAGAGCATATCCCGGAAGATATCATTTACAAAGTCTTGGAAAACGGCTGGGGCATTAGAGAGCCTAAAGGGCATCACTAGATATTCATAGTGCCCATCCCTGGTGTTAAAAGCCATCTTCCATTCGTCCCCCTCACGGATGCGAATCAGGTTGTAAGCACCCCGCAGATCTAGTTTAGTAAACACCCTTGCTCCCCAAAGCCTATCAAAAAACTCAGATATCAGGGGCAGAGGATATTTATTCTTAAAGGTGATGGCGTTACGACCCCTGTAGTCTATGCATGGACGTAGTTCTCCACTCTTCTTCTGCACGAAGAAGAACCCAGCCCCTGCAGGTGACACTGACTTTCTAATGAATCCTCTTGCCAGATTTTCATGGATGTACTGAGACATTGCCTCCATCTCCGGGAGAGATAATGGATAGACTCGACCCCGGGGAGGCTCAGCACCAGGCAAGAGGTCAACAGGACAGTCATAGGGGCGGTGAGGCGGAAGGGTCTCCGCAGCCCTTTTGGAGAACACGTCAGCATAGGGCCAATACTGCTTGGGCAGAGAGGAAAGATCTGTGGGTACCTCTGTTGTAGCAACCTGAACGCTCTCCCTCTGACATCTACCCCCACAAGATTCACCCCATCCCAAAATTCTGCCTGTGGACCACTCGATATGAGGAGAGTCGTACCGTAGCCAAGGCATCCCTAAGGCTAGGTTCACACTGCGTTAGCAGCAGCCCGTTCAGCACATACGCTAACGGACTTCTGTAACGCAAGTGCCGACGTTTGCAGCGTGCTAGCGCAGATAGAGCATCTGCTAGCTCTATCTGTGCTAGCAGTGACGGACCTGGAAACGCTGCAGCCCGCGTCTCAGGGTCCGTCACTCAATGACGGCACATCCCTAGTGCATGCCCATTGTGGGCGTGCGCTAGCGATGCGTCCGACATTGCTTTCAATGGCGACAATAACGGACTACGTTACACCGCGTTATGCCGCAGAGTAATGTAGTCCGTTTAACGGAGTCACTGAACGCAATGTGAACCCAGCCTAACAGGACCTCATCAATTCCTTCAGGAATGACGAGTAGTGTTGAGCGAAACCGTCCGATACTTGAAAGTATCGGTATCGGAAAGTATCGGCCGATACCGGCAAAATATCGGATCCAATCCGATACCGATACCCGATACCAATACAAGTCAATGGGACTCATGTATCGGACGGTATTCCTGATGGTTCCCAGGGTCTGAAGGAGAGGAAACTCTCCTTCAGGCCCTGGGAACCATATAAATGTGTAAAAGAAAGAATTAAAATAAAAAATATCGCTATACTCACCTCTCCGACGCAGCCGGGACTTCAGCGAGGGAACCGGCAGCGTTGTTTGTTTAAAATTCGCGCTATTACTTGGTTACGTGAATTCCCGGCTTGTGATTGGTCAGGGCGGCCATGTTGCCGGGACGCGGACCAATCACAGCAAGCCGTGACGAAATTACGTCACGGCTTGCTGTGATTGGTCCGCGTCCCGGCAATATGGCCGCCCTGACCAATCACAAGCCGTGACGTCACGGGAGGCTGGACACGCGCTCATTTTAAAATGGGCGCGTGTCCAGCCTCCCGTGACGTCACGGCTTGTGATTGGTTGCGCCGCGGTCAACCAATCACAAGCCGGGAGGCTGGACGCGCTCATTTTAAAATGGGCGCGTGTCCAGCCTCCCGTGACGTCACGGCTTGTGATTGGTCAGGGCGGCCATGTTGCCGGGACGCGGACCAATCACAGCAAGCCGTGACGAAATTTCGTCACGGCTTGCTGTGATTGGTCCGCGTCCCGGCAACGTGGCCGACCTGACCAATCACAAGCCGGGAATTCACGTAACCAAGTAATAGCGCGAATTTTAAACAAACAACGCTGCCGGTTCCCTCGCTGAAGTCCCGGCTGCGTCGGAGAGGTGAGTATAGCGATATTTTTTATTTTAATTCTCTCTTTTACACATTTTAACATTAATGTTGTTGCGATACCCGATACCCGATACCACAAGAGTATCGGAATCCCGGTATCGGAATTCCGATACAGCAAGTATCGGCCGATACCCGATACTTGCAGCATCGGAATGCTCAACACTAATGACGAGCAGAGATATAATCTCCTGATGAGATGGCGACAAGGACAGAGTGAAAGGGATGGTCTGGTGTGTAATCTGTGAGGGCAGTGTCGACCTATTCACCACTTGTACAGTTACTGGTTGAGCTAGCATTACCAGGGGTATTGCATGACGTTGGGTGAAGGCTAGTGTTGAGCGATACCGTCCGATACTTGAAAGTATCGGTATCGGAAAGTATCGGCCGATACCGGCAAAGTATCGGATCTAATCCGATACCGATACCCGATACCAATACAAGTCAATGGGACTCAAGTATCGGACGGTATCCCTGATGGTTCCCAGGGTCTGAAGGAGAGGAAACTCTCCTTCAGGCCCTGGGATCCATATTAATGTGTAAAAGAAAGAATTAAAATAAAAAATATTGCTATACTCACCTCTCCGACGCAGCCTGGACCTCACCGAGGGAACCGGCAGCGTTCTTTGCTTAAAATGCGCACGTTTACTTCCTTCCGTGACGTCACGGCTTGTGATTGGTCGCGTGCCGCCCATGTGGCCGCAACGCGACCAATCACAGCAAGCCGTGACGTAATTTTCAGGTCCTCAATGCCTAATTCTAGGCATTCAGGATTTTAAAATTACGATCCGGCTTGTGATTGGTCGCGTCGCGGTCACATGGGCGACGCGACCAATCACAAGCCGTGACGTCACGGGAGGCAGGGAACGCGCGCATTTTAAAATTACGTCACAGCTTGTGATTGGTTGCGTGCCGCCCATGTGACCGCGACGCGACCAATCACAGCAAGCCGTGACGTAATTTCAGGTCCTGTATGCCTAATTCTGCATTCAGGACCTGAAATTACGTCACGGCTTGCTGTGATTGGTCGCGTCGCGGTCACATGGGCGGCACGCAACCAATCACAAGCCGTGATGTAATTTTAAAATGCGCGCGTTCCCTGCCTCCCTTGACGTCACGGCTTGTGATTGGTCGCGTCGCCCATGTGACCGTGACGCGACCAATCACAAGCCGGATCGTAATTTTAAAATCCTGAATGCCTAGAATTAGGCATTGTTGACCTGAAAATTACGTCACGGCTTGCTATGATTGGTCGCGTCGCGGCCACATGGGCGGCACGCGACCAATCACAAGCCGTGACGTCACGGAAGGAAGTAAATGCGCGCATTTTAAGCAAAGAACGCTGCCGGTTCCCTCGGTGAGGTCCAGGCTGCGTCGGAGAGGTGAGTATAGCAATATTTTTTATTTTAATTCTTTCTTTTACACATTAATGTTGTTTCGATACCGATACCCGATACCACAAAAGTATCGGATCTCGGTATCGGAATTCCGATACCCGCAAGTATCGGCCGATACCCGATACTTGCGGTATCGGAATGCTCAACACTAGTGAAGGCAGAAGACATAAAATTGCCCTCCACCCCAGAATCCACGCAGAGCTCTACTGAGTGAGTGAATGAGCCTATTGTAATTGTCCCCTTAAAGAACAATTTGGAGGCAAACGTCGCCGTGCCTAGTGTACCTCCACCTACTACCACTAGACGCTGACGTTTCCTCGACCGCTGTGAACATCTGGTGGCAAGATGTCCTGATTGCTGGCAAACATGGCAGACCTTGAGTGCCTGAGCGGTCCGGGACTTAGATCCCGCTCGTGACACTTCCTTGGCCTCATGTGACTCAGGAACCAGGACCGGAGATTCCAAAGGTTTGGCGAAGGTGGGAGCCAGCCGAAGCCTCTGCCTACACTGGGCCCGCTCTAACCTCCGCTCGTGAAAACAGAGGTCAATACGGGTAGACACAGCTATTAACTCCTCCAGTGTGGCGGGAACCTCCCTTGTGGCCAGAGCGTCCTTCACATGGTCAGCCAGCCCCCTCCAAAATATAGGGATAAGGGCTTTATCCGACCACTCCAGCTCAGATGCTAGGGTGCGGAAGTGGATGGCAAAATGGCTGACCAAGGACGAGCCCTGAGTCAATGCCAACAGTTGGAGCGCCGTATCATGGGTGACTCTAGGCCCTAAAAAGACCTGTTTCAGAGTGCTCAAGAACAGCGGAGCACTCTGCACCACATGATCGCCACACTCCCACAGCGGCATTGCCCACTCCAATGCCCTGTCCGACAGGAGAGACACAATAAATCCCACCTTTGCCCGCTCTGTGGGGAAACGTGCGGCCAGAAGCTCGAAATGTATAGAGCACTGGCTCACGAAACCCCTACAAGATTTACTATCTCCAGAAAATTTCTCTGGCAGCGGGAGGCGAGATAGAGTCGGAGCAGGGGTGGCAGTGTACAAGGTAGCTGCAGCCACGCTAGCAGCCTGAACAGCAACTGTGGTAACATCCACAGCTGATGTTGAGCGCTCGAGAGCCGCCAACCTACCCTCCAGCTGCTGGATGTACAGCCAGGATTGCTGTTTATCCGCCGTTTACTAGCCAGACCCTGGCGCTAGTATTCTGTTAGGGCTAGCGGAATGCACCGAGTAAATATAGATGTTTATTATTATTGATGCGTTCGCAGCTCGCGGTCCACCGTGCAGGGGAACCTGCTGCTAGTAAATGGTGGCACTATTTGGCGGTATAGACTAGCTCTGTTACTTCACAGAGTAGCCGTGAAAGGAAAGCACTGCGCCCTGTTAGACTTCACAGGAGCACAGGCTAACTGCCCAACAGAGAGCAGTCAGTGGTCATGCATGCACACAATCTCCTCACCGGAGGTGCCGGTATTCTAAGGGCTTATTTCAGCCGGGACCCTGAATACAATCTCACATGACCACACTGGCGCAAAGCACATAACTCAGAAAGATACTAGCGCATGGCCGTGCGGACATGCGCACCTTTTATAGCTGCAGCAACTACAGGACCTTCCAAAAAAGGACCAATGGGAAGCTGCCACAGAACTTGAGCAACTTCAGGACCTTCCTAGAGTACCAATGAGAATAGCTGCAGTACCTGAGTATGTGACCCTTGATCTCAAATGAGTAGTGTTGAGCATTCCGATACCGCAAGTATCGGGTATCGGCCGATATTTGCTGTATCGGAATTCCGATACCGAGATCCGATACTTTTGTGGTATCGGGTATCGGTATCGAAACAACATTAATGTAAAAATGTGTAAAAGAGAGAATTAAAATAAAAAATATTGCTATACTCACCTCTCCGACGCAGCCTGCACCTTACCGAGGGAAGCGGCAGCGTTCTTTGTTTAAAATTCGCGCTTTTCTTTCCTTACGTGAAGTCCCGGCTTTGTGATTGGTTGCGTCGCAGTCACATGGGCGACGCAACCAATCACAGCAAGCCGTGACGTAATTTCAGGTCCTTAAGGATTTTAAAATTACGTCCCGGCTTTGTGATTGGTTGCGTCGCAGTCACATGGGCGACGCAACCAATCACAAGCCGTGACGTCACGGGAGGCTGGACACGCGCGCATTTTAAAATGCGCGCTTGTCCAGCCTCCCGTGACGTCCCGGCTTGTGATTGGTTGCTTCGCGGTCAACCAATCACAAGCCGGGAGGTTGGACAAGCGCGCATTTTAAAATGCGCGCGTGTCCAGCCTCCCGGCTTGTGATTGGTTGACCGCGAAGCAACCAATCACAAGCCGGGACGTCACGGGAGGTTGGACAAGCGCGCATTTTAAAATGCGCGCGTGTCCAGCCTCCCGGCTTGTGATTGGTTGATCGCGACACAACCAATCACAAGCCGGGACGTCACGGGAGGCTGGACAAGCGCGCATTTTAAAATGCGCGCGTGTCCAGCCTCCCGTGACGTCACGGCTTGTGATTGGTTGCGTCGCCCATGTGACTGCGACGCAACCAATCACAAAGCCGGGACGTAATTTTAAAATCCTTAAGGACCTGAAATTACGTCACGGCTTGCTGTGATTGGTTGCGTCGCCCATGTGACTGCGACGCAACCAATCACAAAGCCGGGACTTCACGTAAGGAAAGAAAAGCGCGAATTTTAAACAAAGAACGCTGCCGCTTCCCTCGGTAAGGTGCAGGCTGCGTCGGAGAGGTGAGTATAGCAATATTTTTTATTTTAATTCTCTCTTTTACACATTAATATGGATCCCAGGGCCTGAAGGAGAGTTTCCTCTCCTTCAGACCCTGAGAACCATCAGGAATACCGTCCGATACTTGAGTCCCATTGACTTGTATTGGTATCGGGTATCGGTATCGGATTGGATCCGATACTTTGCCAGTATCGGCCGATACTTTCCGATACCGATACTTTCAAGTATCGGACGGTATCGCTCAACACTACCAATGAGAGATCTTACCCTGGGCATGCTCAGAAGGGGAAAAGTAGGTCTTAGTCCCAAAGACGTCTGCTTGCCGCTGACCAGTACTGGCACCAATGGCAGAAGCTGGAAAGGCAGCAGTAACCCTTCGCACAGTGTCAGACTGAGCATGACGCTGGGACCGACACCTCCGCTGAGCAGGCTCCACTGTGGTAGGAGAAGAATGGGAGACCGCAGTGGAGATGGCTCGAGATTCCCCCTGTGCAGAGGCAGGAACTTGACCCCTAACAATAGGTCGCATCAGAAAGTCATAATTGGCAAAATGGACATAATATACAAACATTGTCAAGCAAAGAAGTTTAACTTGGAATCGCCTGGTATGTGAGGCTTAAATGGCAAAGTCAGTTTGCCACCCTTAGATTTACCTCCTGAACCACTTCTTTCATACATGTCAGGAACATCTCCCGAGTCCAAGCATTTTCTGCAAAATATTAGGAGATACAATTCATCTTTCCAGATGACATCAATTGGTAAGACAACTGTACTCCAGGAAGCAGGATTTATGCCAACTTTAAAAGTCCAGGGCCAAATATATCACAAAATCGGTTCAATGCTTCATGTAGCAAATGAAGATTAAAGTTTTTACATATGTATTTTTTGGGAGACAAACAAATTCAAGCTGATAGACGTTGTGAAGCTACACTTGAGACAAAAAAAGAGATTGTGTTGAATTTGTAAAGATTTTCCAACAGCACAAATCAGTTGGTAAACCTTTTCAAAGTAGCCTTAGAAAGAATGCCAAGTGATGAATATCAAGTTGTAATAAGAGCAGACAAGACACCGGTTGGCGAGCATGAAAGGCGATTTAATTCTCCCACTATTAACGAAGTAGCTATTGTAATGGACTTTCAAAGCCGAGATATAATTATTCAGCGACAAAGCGACAATCTTCAACGTTTTGCAGAAACACATAGATCATATGACGTTCTGCAATATCCGATAATATTTTGGAATGGCCAAGATGGCTATCAGTTTAATCTAACGCAGACTGTTCCCAAGACTGCTAGGCCAACCAATAAAAAAAATCTTCTATGGACTTTTATGCCTACCAAATAATGATCAGACATGGGTCTTCTAACCATATTTTACAATGTAGGCAACTTTTTCATCAGTTTATAGTTGATATGTATGCCAAGGTGGAAAGTGAGCGTCTTTTGTACATACGATTGAACCAACAAAACATAGAGTGAATGAATACATTAATTTAAGGGATGCTGTTGCTAATGATGGCAACGTGGCTGACATTGGGCGTATGTTTATATTACCAGCTACATTTACTGGAAGTCCCAGACATATGCATGGCCATGACATATGTTCGGATACATGGTTGTCCTGATTTGTTTATTACAGTTACATGTAATCCAACTTGGCCAGAGATAAGGGAAGAGCTTCTGAATGGTCAGGGCTCCTCTGATCGACATGATTTAACAGCAAGGGTTTTTAAACAAAAACTGATCAAGCTCATGGGCGTAATTACAAAGTGTTAAATTTTGGTGAACGTCAGTGTTGGATGTATTCAATTGAGTGGCCAAAAAGAGGTCTTCCACATGCTCATTTACTGATATGGCTAAATGATAAGATACGCCCTGATCAAAATGACAGTGTTATTTCTGCTGAGCTTCCAAATCCAGAAGATGACCCTGTACTTTTTGAAACTATTTTTAAAAATATGATCCATGGCTCTTAACCCAAGATCGCCATGTTAGAAGGAAGGAAAATGTACTTTAAAGTATCCTCGCAACTTGACTGTAGAAACACAAACAGGAGATGATGGTTATCCTCTTTACAGAAGACTGAAACCTGAGCAGGGAGGATATACTGCAACAATCAGATTAAAAAGGGTTAAACAAACACAAATATTGAAATAGATATTTGATGGGTTGTACCTTACTCTCCATTGCTTTCAAAAGTGTTTGATGTGCACATTAATGTAGAATATTGTAACACTGTTAAGTCAATTAAATACATTTGCAAATATGTAAACAAGGGCAGTAATATGGCAGTTTTCCAGCTAGAGAATCCAAAATGCGCATCTGATGAGATTATGCTGTATAATAATCTTTATTTTTATATAGCGCTAACATATTCCGCAGCGCTTTACAGACGGTATCAGAAGGGAAGGTATATAAGTAGTAATGAAGCCGTGTGGCGATTACTACATTTTCCCATCCATGAAAGACATCCGACTGTAGTCTATCTCAGTGTCCATCTTGAAAATGGACAACAGGTTTATTTTACTCCCAATAATGCAGAGGAAAGTGTTGCTCGACCACCCAATACAACATTGACAGCCTTCTTTCTCCTATGTCAAGCAGATCCAATTGCAAGGACTTTATTATATTCAGATATTCCAAAATATTATATATGGAATAAATCGAGAAAAGTATTTTGCAAGAAGAAACAAGGTGCAAGGGTCCAAGAATGGGACGGACGTTCCAGTGATGCTCTTATTCGTGTGTATACAGTGCATCCAAACAACGCAGAGTCTTGCTACCTCCAATTACTGTTTCGCACTGTCTGTGGGCCAACATCTTTCGCAGATTTGAAAATAGTTGATGGAGAGCTGTGTCAAACTTACAGGGAAGCATGCCAAAAGCGTGGTCTGATCAAAGACGATCAACACTGAGACATGACATTGCAGGAAGCATCTCTCACTCGCTTTCCACCTCAACTAAGAGACCTATTGGCTATAATAATTACAACCTGTGCACCTTCCAATCCCTGTGCACTTTGGGACAAATACAAAGAATATTTTAGTGAAGATTTTTGTAGAGTGCAAAGGAGACTTAATCCAGAGTTAGACTTAAATTTCACTGCTAACATATTCAACAAAGCCCTCTTGATGTTAGAAGAAAGGTGCATATCTATCAATAGTAAAACTGTAATAGAATAAGGTTTACCAGTACCAAATCGACCAGACTTTGATATTATGAACAGAAATATTCTATGATTTGGAAAAATATAAAGAATTTGTCATATATTAAATAAGCCTTTTTTGGTTGTTGTCCAATGATCGGCCTATATGGCAATTATGGCTCAGATTTCCAGTGGAAATGGGGGACTATATTTCCTAGATGCATCAGGAGGTACTGGTAAAACATTTTTAATTAATTTGCTACTTGCAGAAATTTGCTCAAACAATGACATTGCTTTTGTTGTTGCATGATCTGGCGGCCACTTTTTTAGATGAAGGGCGCACAGCTCATTCAGCATTAGGATTGCCCTTTAATCTAGCACTGTCAGAAACTCCTGTCTGTAATATCACTAAGGGCTCTGGGAAAGATAAGGTATTACAAACTTGCAAAGTAATTGTTTGGGATGAATGTACCACGGCGCACAAGAAAGCTGTTGAGGCCCTTGATCGCACCTTCAAAGATCTGCGGGGAACTGATCGTTTAATGGGGAGAATTGTTGTAATTTTTGCAGGTGACTTCTGCCAGACATTACCTGTTCTTAAGGGAGCAACACCAGTGGAAGAGCTGAATGCCTGTCTAAAATCTTCTTATCTGTGCTTACATGTTCAGAAGCAAATTCTTACTACTAGTGTTGAGCGATACCGTCCGATACTTGAAAGTATCGGTATCGGAAAGTATCGGCCGATACCGGCAAAGTATCGGATCCAATCCGATACCGATACCCGATACCAATACAAGTCAATGGGACTCAAGTATCGGACGGTATTCCTGATGGTTCCCAGGGTCTGAAGGAGAGGAAACTCTCCTTCAGGCCCTGGGAACCATATAAATGTGTAAAAGAAAGAATTAAAATAAAAAATATCGCTATACTCACCTGTCCGACGCAGCCGGGACCTCAGCGAGGGAACCGGCAGCGTTGTTTGTTTAAAATTCGCGCTTTTACTTGGTTACGTGAATTCCCGGCTTGTGATTGGTCAGGGCGGCCATGTTGCCGGGACGCGGACCAATCACAGCAAGCCGTGACGAAATTACGTCACGGCTTGCTGTGATTGGTCCGCGTCCCGGCAACATGGCCGCCATTAACCAATCACAAGCCGTGACGTCACGGGAGGCTGGACTTGCGCACTTTTTAAAAAACGCGCGTGTCCAGCCTCCCGTGACGTCACGGCTTGTGATTGGTTAATGGCGTCCATGTTGCCGGGACGCGGACCAATCACAGCAAGCCGTGACGTAATTTCGTCACGGCTTGCTGTGATTGGTCCGCGTCCCGGCAACATGGCCGCCCTGACCAATCACAAGCCGGGACGTCACTGGAGGCTGGACACGCGCGTTTTTTAAAAAGTGCGCAAGTCCAGCCTCCCGTGACGTCACGGCTTGTGATTGGTTAATGGCGGCCATGTTGCCGGGACGCGGACCAATCACAGCAAGCCGTGACGTAATTTCGTCACGGCTTGCTGTGATTGGTCCGCGTCCCGGCAACATGGCCGCCCTGACCAATCACAAGCCGGGACGTCACTGGAGGCTGGACACGCGCGTTTTTTAAAAAGTGCGCAAGTCCAGCCTCCCGTGACGTCACGGCTTGTGATTGGTTAATGGCGTCCATGTTGCCGGGGCGCGGACCAATCACAGCAAGCCGTGACGTAATTTCGTCACGGCTTGCTGTGATTGGTCCGCGTCCCGGCAACATGGCCGCCCTGACCAATCACAAGCCGGGAATTCACGTAACCAAGTAAAAGCGCGAATTTTAAACAAACAACGCTGCCGGTTCCTTCGCTGAGGTCCAGGCTGCGTCGGACAGGTGAGTATAGCGATATTTTTTATTTTAATTCTTTCTTTTACACATTTTTACATTAATGTTGTTTCGATACCGATACCCGATATCACAAAAATATCGGATCTCGGTATCGGAAATTCCGATACAGCAAGTATCGGCCGATACCCGATACTTGCAGCATCGGAATGCTCAACACTACTTACTACCAATATGCGGGTTCATTTGATGGGAAATATAACTGAAAATTAACTGTTTTGCAGATGACGAGGGCATTGGGGGAATGGGCGAGGTCATAATTATGGTTTAATTTAGATTATTAAAGGAGTCTGTGTCATTCTTGCAATTAAAGGACTTTATTAAGGGTGTCTGTGTTTTCATACAATGTGACTATGGGGTTAGTAATGGAGCATCTTATTGATGCCTCTCCATTACTAACCTTGGTGCTTGATGTCATATGACAATACAAAGGTGACACCAGCCCCCCCAACTATTACCCCACTTGCCACCGCTGCAGGGCAAGTGGGAAGAGCGAGGCTAAATTCCAGAATTGGCGCATCTTAGAGATGCGCCATTTCTGGGGCATCTGAAAGCCAATGTTTTCAGCCTGGGGGGCCAGTATCCATGGCCCCTTCCTAGGCTATCAATATCAGTCTGCAGCTGTCTGCATATCCTTTGCTGGTTATTATAGTGGGACCCCACATCATTTTTTGGGGGGGTCCCCCATTTTAATAGACAGTAAAGGCTAATTATACAGCAGTGAGCTGATATTAATAGCCTGGGAAGCTCCAAGGATATTACCCCCTTCCCAGGCTATAAACATCTGCCCCCAGCAGTCGTCTTTCCTTCTGCTGGTTAACAAAACCACCACAGCCAAAGCAGATCTCACACTTTGCACTGACGAGGGGCAGTACCCCGAAACACAGTGTCTGCAAATTGAGATTCTGGTTTGGCTTTTATCCTAAGTCATGTGACAAGGCTCGTTAAAGGGTCGACATTGACTGTTAGGATTGCTACTTCCAATAGGTGGCACTAGAGTCCTAGTCCTCTTCCTCTCTGAAGAGACTATTTTCATTATACCATAAAAAAGTTGTATGTTCATACACCCCTGGAAATCTGTAAAGATTTTGTGCTCAGTTTTCAAATGCCAACAAAAATTATTTTTGACAGCAAGCAGAGATCTTGAAACAAAAAAAAGAATTATAAATGGAAAAGCTCATTATAAACCATATCAGAAATGTTTTATTGTCCCTGTCACTTAAAGGGAATCTGCTGGGACAATTTTACTACAGAAACTAATGCTATGGCGTTACAAGGTCCTTGCACAACACTAAAAATCATGCCTATTTTGTACAAATCCAATGTGCCAGAGCTGAGAAATCGAGCAGTCACATACAAATTAGCCTGGAAGGAAAATGGGAGCTTGTCAATACTCTCTGAGTGCATCGAAGAAAAAAAACAACGCACTTCCAGCCTAACTTGCACTTGGCTTCAAAGCTCAATTTCTGTAGTAAAATGATTCAGACAGATTCTCTTTAATCTGGATGCAGCAATATGCAAACAACTGAACATTTTACAGAGAGAATAATAATAAGAAAATGTCTAAACTGGTGTTGAAATATGAGGGCCAAGAGTGCAGGGAATTGTAGTCCTGTAATTAATGTTATTTCTACCTAGAAATCTCCTGTTACAGTGCCTGCAAATAATGGAGTGTACAGCCCTGACAGAGGGGCTGATTTATCAGTTTGTTTTCATCAGAATCCTGGCATAAAACATTTTGAAATGTTGCAAAAGTTTTGTGCAAAGTGATGATCTGCAATATTTTTCAACTTTTGTTTTTTGTATCGTAATGCCAACTAGCAACACCAAAGTGTGTGGAGCTGGGATGAGACAAGGCATGGCAGAGCGCGCCCAGAAAATGTATAATTCACACCACTGGAGCTGCCAGAAATGTATGCTAGACTCTGGATGGAGAAACATTTCTAACAGAGGTGCATGGCAGTTGTAAGAATTAATTAAGACTGGAGTACACAACACCACTATTAAAAGAAATCCGTCAGCAGGTTTCTGCTATTTAATCTGAGAGCAGCATAATGTAAGGGAAGAGAGCCTGATTCCAGACAGAGTCGGCATTGGGAGGGGGTGTCAATTTCGGCAATTGCCTGGGGCCCCTCACCTCCTCAGGGGCCCTCAGCGTATACAACAGAAATTACATTGATAATAACAGTCCTGCATTATCAGTCTAGGTTCTGATGTTGATACAGCTTCTGGACCTGTGGTGACATCACGGTCATGTGACCATGATGTCACTGTAGAGGAGAAGACTGGGCTGTGGGTGCTAACAGGGCACCGGGTCCGGAACTGCTGGGGCTGAGCCCACTGTTGCAGGGGGAAGGAGATTGAGAACAGTGGAGGCCCTTGATCTAGGTAGAGGGTGTGTGGTGAGCCAGGAGAGGATAAGAGGGCTTGCGCAGGAAGAGAGGGGGTTCCTGCCAGACAGAAGAGACAGTGAGGACCGACGCAGCGACGCGAGTAAGGATAGGCCATGCAGCAGCATTAAAGGTCGGGTGCAGTAAGGAACCTAAGACGACATTGGGTGTGGGGAGCAGTGCACATCGAGTAGGAGACTGCCATAGAATACTCTTGGCTGCAGAGCAGCATAACGGACTAGGGGCTCAGCAGGGCAGACCGGTGACCACCCACTGCCACCAGAAGTGAGACCGACTTGTTAGGTGGGGAAGCTGGAAGAACCCAGCACCAGCCTCAGACGGCAGCCAGCATTCCACCCAGAAGAGACAGGCACCCGAGTCACGCTAAGTGAAATTGACTTATACATAAACTGCCACTTTAACTTGCTCCTTCCCTGTGTAATCCCTAGCATTAATCTGATTTATTCCCTGTTGCACCCTGCAAGGAGCTTTACCTCTGTTAGGCTACGTTCACATTAGCGTTCTGCGCCACAGCGTCGCGCGCTGCAGCGTCGCCGCATGCATCATGCGCCCCTATATTTAACATGGCGGCGCATGGACATGCGTTGCACTTGCGTTTTGTGACACATGCCTCACTGTGGTGCATGCGTCAGGGCGCAGAGGACGCAGCAAGTTGCAGTTTTTTCTGCGCCGGCCCCAAAACCATGTAAAAATGGACGCATGCGTCACAAAACGCTGCGTTGTGCATGCGTTTACATTTGCGTTGTGCGTTGCGTCGCCGATGCGTCGCCGACGCAACACACAACAACGCAAATGTGAACGTAGCCTAACGAATAAATCAAAAGATTGCTTTCCCCTGTTAACCCTTGCTCTGTGCCTCTGTGTCGCTGCATTCAACTACCAGTGTTACATTCATCACAGGTCCTGTACCATGGGGGAGTCTAGAAGAACTGAAGAAGAGACAGAATGATAATTATTCTATAGTGTGTGTGTAAGTCAGTAATTCATTGAGTGTGTTATGCATTATGTGTGTCATGCATTGTGTGTGTCACATACTGTATGTAGTATATCCACATTTATAAATACCAGTGGTGCAGACGAGAGTTCATATGTGTAAAAATCACCCAACATACTAGTAAAATGCTGCTCATTCATTGGGTGCTTGGATTGTTTATGCCGGAAAATCCTTGTTCTCGGCAGCACATCGCCCGGTGTACACTGCAGATATGCTGCTGACAACATGTCGCTGTGTGGGGACAGATTGATGTACTACTGATTGTTCTGTGTCCGACCATCATTCTTCGGCAACCTGTGTAAATAGGCTGGTAAACAAGCACAAAGCAACTTGAATATTTACAATCACGCTCATTTAATGGTCTGAACTCAGCGTATGTAAATGCAACCAAAATGTTTGTTTGCTGGTGCAACATATTAGCATTTGGGGCCCCACGTTCAACTTTTGCCCATGGCACCATTTTGTCTAAAACTGGCCCTGATGCCAGGGATCGGTCACTTGCTCAGCAGGCTGCTGTAGTTTCAATACACTCAGTGATTTATCAGCAGGAAATTATCACTATAGGACTAGGTGTCACATGCCAGACAGTCCAGTTAATTTGTGTAACCCAATTGAATCATAGAATGTTCCAATTAGAAGGGACCTCCATTGTGTTCAACCCCCTGCTCAATGCAGGATTCACTAAATCAGACCATCTCAGACAGATGTTTGTCCAGCCTCTGTTTGAAGACTTCCATTGAAGGAGAACTCACCACCTCTCGTGGCAGCCTGTTCCACTCATTGATCACCCTCACTGTCAAAAAGTTTTTTTCTAATACCTATTCTGTATCTTCTACATTTCAGTTTCATCCCATTGCTTCTCGTCTTTCCATGTGCCAATGAGAAAATGATGATCCCTCTGCACTGTGACAGCCCTTGCAATATTTGTAGACAGCTATTACGTCTCCTCTTAACCTTCTTTTTTTCAAGTTAAACATTCCCATATCTTTTACCCGGTCCTCGTAGGACATAGTTTGCAGTCTGCTCACCATCCTGATAACTATTCTCTGAACTTGCTCCAGTTCGATGTCTTTTTTAAAATATGATGCCCAGAACTGGACATAGTTCCTAATTCCAGATGAGGCCTGACCAAGGAGGAGATTTCGTTTAATGAATTGGGGCCAATAGGCCCTCTTCATCATTGCATTTTTACATTTGTTTGTGTACCTTTGATGTGTTTCACCTGTTTTTCATTTATGTCAAACTCTTCTTTTAATTTGAGCCTTTCCTGTGTTCAACTGTTATTATTTTATGTTCAGTAGTGTGGGCGAGGTTTGGGGTTTGCAGATGTTTACAGCAGATTCAACTGTGACTATTGGCTGTTCGCTTGCATTTTTATATCTGATTCAACTGAAGATAGCGAGAGTGAAGTCAGCATTAAAGGGAACCTGTCAAACACCCCCCTCCCCCCCCAGTCGTTTAAAACTAAAAGAGCCACCTTGTGCAGCAGTAATGCTGCATTCTGACAAGGTGGCTCTTTTAGTTCTGGGTGCTGTAACTAGAGAAATAATCAGTTTTATAATTAGTCTGAAATACCTGCTCCTCAGTCAAGTAGGCCGGCATTTCCCCTCTGCTTCAGACAGCACACAGCTGTCACTCACATCTTCTTGGCGCCAGGCGCCGCCTCCTCACCACTGTTTTCAAAATAGCCGGCCCCTGCACTCTTTTCCCCTGCCTGGTGCAGGCGCAGTGAGCGCTGCCTGACTTTCCTCATATGCAGCCCAGCTGACTGCGCTTGCGCAGCCGCCCTGCCTGTGAATCCCAGCCCCGCAATGTGAATAGATCATAAGTCACTGCGGGGCTGGGATTCACAAGCAGGGTGGCTGCGCAGGCGCAGTCACCGAGACTGCATATGAGGAAAGACGGGCAGCGCTCACTGCGCCTGCACCAGGCAGGGGAAAAGAGCGCAGGCGCCGGCTATTTTGAAAACAGCGGTGAGGAGGCGGCGCCCGGCGCCTAGAAGATGTGAGTGACAGCTGTGTGCTGTCTGAAGCAGGGGGGAAACACTGGCCTACTTGACTGAGGACCAGGTACTTCAGACAAATTATAAAACTGAAATTAAACATATAGGTGCCGCACTAACAGGAGGAACTGTGACTACGAATAAATCTCAGTCACCTACCTCACTGTTATGAACTGACATGTCCACTCGGGACACTGGGCTGCTGCAAACCGCTGACAGCGGCGAGACTAGTGGGGTTCTAGCACTACGGGAGGACGCTCCCTGGCTGGTAGTGCATTGCCAGTGCTGCTGCACTGTGTGGATCGTAGATCTTTCAAGACTACAGAGGACGGTTTGCAGCAGCCCAGTGTCCCGAGTGGACACGTCAGTTCATAACAATGAGGTAGGTGACTGAGATTTATTCGTAGTCACAGTTCCTCCTGTTAGCGCGGCACCTATATGTTTAATTTGATTTTGATTACTGGTTGGCAGGGTCGCACACTACGTGCCAAGGTGCCTGCAGCTGGAGTTTCGGGCCAGAACATAGCGCCAGTGTGTTACTTTTAGTGTCTGAAATTATAAAACTGATTATTTCTCAAGTTACAGCACCCAGAACTAAAAGAGCCACCTTGTCAGAATGCAGCATTACTGCTGCACAAGGTGGCTCTTTTAGTTTGAAACGACTGGGGGGGTGACAGGTTCCCTTTAAGGGATTGCATGACATAAGAATCCCTGGCAGAGTGAGTGCTGACTCCACTGAAACAGCGTTGGCAGTGGAGATGAGTCTAAGTGTTGCTATTATACATGGGGGCAAACATGCTGATTGAGAAATGGTTGTCCGAGTAGTGGACAACCATTTTAAGAACAAAAAGATCAGCGAATACCACAGGACAAAAAAAAGAAAAGTGATTTAGATAAGAAAAAAAAGGAGGAATTGGGCCCCAAGTCTTTAAAAGGGTTATCCAGAACTTTTATTATTTATGTGTATGGGTCTAAAAATTAACAGGCAGGTAGTCGTTGGTGGGGATCTCTGCCGGCCTAGCTGGCGATTCTGTTGCTTCATTTCACCTCTTGTCAACAGAGCAGCTTTTCCAGTCTGCTCTTTTGATGGGGGGTGTCACTGCATATGTCATGCTAACTGACAGCCAGCTCCCCGCAGTTAGGCAGCAGGGAGCTGGCTGTCAGCAGAGCAAAGCGTAAGAGAAGAAGATGTCCTGTCAACATGACATCAACAGAAGCAAAGGGATTGCTGGCAAAAACATTACTTGACCACTTTTAGCTGGCAGATATCATCAGCCAGGCCTGCTAGTTCTTAGCCCCAGATGCAATAATACTAACAGTCCCGAATAACTGCTTTAATTGATGTGGAAATGTAGATCGAGCTGCAGAGAATGATGCGATACAATGTCTGTAAAGAACTCTGTGACCATTAGACACCGTTCTTTTTTAAAGAATTCATGTAGATGTAAGAGGACAATGATGTGCCCACTTTGGGGCTGAAATGACTTTCTTACTGAGTTAGAGGATTAAGTGGTAAGTGACGGACTTGTGACTGTTGATTTGTCTTTACTTGAAAAGCTCCAAAGTGGACATTACAGACCTTATTGTATCTGACTTTGAAGAACGACTTGTCTTCTTTATTTCCGGGCCATGGAGGTTTATAGAATCAGATTGTGATGTTCTTGGTGATACAGTGGAATATTGAGGTGGAAGAGACAATGACATTCGTCAGAAGTTTAATAGTAGGTTATTGTTGCCATAGTGTAATGGGCTTCAGCTCTGCCTCTTTAGGACCCTGATGTATTTTTCTGCCCATTCAATCACATTTTCGTTGATTACTCCAGAGAAAATTGCACCTAACATCTCCAAACCCATTCATCATAGACACTCCAGTTGCTATGCCTAACAATGGCTTCTGTATTACAATGTATCCTTTCACATTCTATTTTTACCATGCTTTTACTCGCTCCTGGAGCTGCCAGCGTCATGCCTATACTCCGTGCTGCTATTACAGCCATCAATTTTTCTCTCTTTCAAAATCTCATCAAACATGACATTTCAGACCACCCTCACTTCAGGCTTAGATAATGGACTATACAGAGACAAGGGTGGCATATCATCCATGGATCATGACATGTTCTATGATACAGAAGCTCAGACAGATGTATTGCAGTTAAATGTATCACTTATCATTCTTTTTACTTTATAAAAACAACAAAAAACACAATTTTCATTCTCATATCTTGAGCAGCATTAAAAGGGTATTCTCAATTTTGGAAGTCATGCCCAATCAAAGAGATGGGCTAACTTACTGATCGCTGGGGGAGGTGAAGGTTGTCATACCTCTTGGACCCCAGCAATCCTAAGAACCAGGGGAGAGATTAAAGTGAATGGAGCAGGGGTTGATCATGTGCACTTCCGATCCATTAATTCTTATGGGAGTGCTGACAACCACCACAGGTTGTTCCTGTGGTGTTTCCTGATGAAGGAGTCTTGAACTCTGAAACGCGTAGAATAATAAAGCCACATGTACTAATAATTCTGGAATGGAATTCTAGTGATTCAGCAGTGCAGAAATTTATCACAATTTTCCCAATCTGTATTTAATGGCTTGTCCTTCCTGGACTCCTGGATCTGCTGCAGCGAATCCTTTCAATGCTTCAACTCAGCTACATCTGGTGAGTGCAATCTTATGGATTGACCTTTTAACCTTCTCAGATAAGACACTATTTGCGCTCTTTCCTTCAACAGTTTTCATAAAACTGCCATTATTCTCCAGATCATTACGAGTTCATAAACAGCAAACATGTATAGAATCTTTTTATCAAAGTGGTGAAAAAAAATTCCAAAGTTTGGTAAAATAATTTAAAAAAGGGCCATTTTCCCATACTCGTAGCATCTCCATTTTCCATCATCTCGGGTTAGATGAGGGATTATTTTTTGTGCGTTGAGCTAATGTTTTTAATGATACCATTTTGTTGCAGATATGATCTTTTGATCACCTATTATTGCATTTTATTGCAGTGTTGCGGTGACCAAAAAAATGTAATTCTCGTGTTTTTTTTACTTTTTTTCTTGTTACGCCGTCTAGCAATCGGGCTATTTTTTATATATATTGATAGACTGGGCGATTCTCAAAACGGAGATACCAAATGAACACGGCGATACCAAATATGTGTATGTTTTTTTTTTTTTTTTAATCTTTGTATTTTGAATGGGGTGAATGGGGGGTGATTTTAACTTTTACATATTTTTTATTTTTTTAATATTTTTAAAAACATTTTTTTACTTTTGGCATTCTTCAATATTCTCCATGGGAGACTAGAAGCTGCCATAATCTGATCGGCTCTGCTACATACAAGCGATGATCAGATCTCCTGTATTTAGTAGATTGGTCACTTGCTATGAGTGCCGACCATCATTGCAATCCGGAAGTGACGGGGTCATCAATGGGCGGTATTTCCTGCGCGCTTGCCGGAAGCGTGAATTAAATGTCGTTTTCAGAGATTGACAGTGGCATTTAATGGGTTAATTAGCAGCAGGGACCGCGATTCCACTCGCGGTTGTTAGAGGCACATGTCAGCTGTTCAAAACAGCTGACATGTGTCGGAAAAGATGTGGGTTCAGCGCCGAAGCCCACATTGAAGGGAGGGAGTCCGACACTTCCTTACTATTACACCCGATGTCGGAAAGGGGTTAAAGGGAACCAGCCGTAGCCCCTGCGCTGCAGCATTATCACATGTGTACATATAATTAGGGATCCATTCACTATAATGAGGCAGCAAAGTTACTCTGGACTCCATCTGACTTCTGTTCAGCAGTGTTCTTCGTTTTAGAAGTGCACAAAACTGTGGCCGTACTTACTTTTATGCACGCCTAAAAAGACGGACACCGCTGGATCTTAGGCCTGATGGAGTCCACAGTGCCTCCATCTGTCTGATTATAGGGTAGCTTCCACCAGGGGTTCCGTCCGAATCACGTATTTTAGAGATTTACACAGTAACCTAGTTGTAACCCAGGTTTATGCTGTTCCTCGTGCAGTATAAGTGCTTAACCCCTTAACGACCGCCGATACGCCTTTTAACGGCGGCACTTAAGTGTACTTAAACCACAGCGCCGTTAATTAACGGCGCTGTGGAAAAAGTGAATAGCGCCCCCCAGATTCGGATTTTCTCTGGGGTCTCGGTTACCGGGGGTAGCCGAGACCCCAGAGAACATGATTCGGGGTTTTTTTTTACCGACCCCCGGGTTGCGATCGCCGGTAATTAACCGTTTACCGGTGGTCGCAAAAAAAACCAAAACGCAATTTCCCATTTAATTTCTCTGTCCTCCGATGTGATTGCACATCAGAGGACAGAGAAATGGGGTCCCCGATCGCCCCCCGATACTCACCTGTCTCCCCCCCCGTGCTCCTCGTGGCTCCCGAAGGGCGCCGCCATCTTGTTCTGGCCAAAAAATGGCGGGCGCATGCGCAGTGCGCCCGCCGACCGGCACCCAGGAGATCTTTGGGGTCCCGGTTGCTGGGGGTAGCCGAGACCCCAAAGAACATGATCGGGGTTGGTTTTTACCGACCCCTATTTTGCGATCGCCGGTAATTAACGGTTTACCGGCAACCGCAAAAAAAAAAAAGCGATGTGTAATTCTCTGTCCTCTGATGTGATCGCACATCAGAGGACAGAGAAATAGGGGGATTCGGGGACCCTGCTATACTTACCGGTGTCCCTGGATCCTTCTGCATCCCCTCCTGTCCGCTGGCTTCTTCATGCGGTAAGAAAACGGCGGGCGCATGCGCAGTGTGCCCGCCATGATCTGCCGGCCGGCAGCTAGAGGAGTTGGGGCTAAAATTAGGGTTAGGGTTGGGGCTAAATTTAGGGTTAGGGTTAGGGTTGGGGCTAAATTTAGGGTTAGTGTTAGGGTTGGGGCTAAATTTGAGGTTAGGGTTAGGGTTGGGGCTACATTTAGGGTTAGGGTTAGGGTTGGGGCTAAATTTAGGGTTAGGGTTAGGGTTGGGGCTAAATTTGGGGTTAGGGTTAGGGTTGGGGCTAAATTTAGGGTTAGGGTTAGGGTTGGGGCTAAATTTAGGGTTAGGGTTAGGGTTGGGGCTAAATTTAGGGTTAGGGTCGGGGCTAAAGATAGGGCTAGGGTTAGGGTTAGAGTTGGGGCTAAAGTTAGGGCTAGGGTTGGGGCTAAATTTAGGGTTAGGGCTAGGGTTAGGGTTGGGGCTAAAGTTAGGGTTAGGGTTGGGGCTAAAGTTAGGGCTAGAGTTGGGGCTAAAGTTAGGGCTAGGGTTGCGGCTAAAGTTAGGGTTAGAGTTGTGATTAGTGTTAGGGTTTGGATTAGGGTTGGCATTAGGGTTACGTTTGGGATTAGGGTTAGGTTTGGGATTAGGGTTAAGGTTAGGATTGGTATTAGGGTTAGGGTTAGGGTTAGGGTTAGGGTTGGGGCTAAATTTAGGGTTAGGGTTAGGGTTGGGGCTAAATTTAGGGTTAGTGTTAGGGTTGGGGCTAAATTTGAGGTTAGGGTTAGGGTTGGGGCTACATTTAGGGTTAGGGTTAGGGTTGGGGCTAAATTTAGGGTTAGGGTTAGGGTTGGGGCTAAATTTGGGGTTAGGGTTAGGGTTGGGGCTAAATTTAGGGTTAGGGTTAGGGTTGGGGCTAAATTTAGGGTTAGGGTTAGGGTTGGGGCTAAATTTAGGGTTAGGGTCGGGGCTAAAGATAGGGCTAGGGTTAGGGTTAGAGTTGGGGCTAAAGTTAGGGCTAGGGTTGGGGCTAAATTTAGGGTTAGGGCTAGGGTTAGGGTTGGGGCTAAAGTTAGGGTTAGGGTTGGGGCTAAAGTTAGGGCTAGAGTTGGGGCTAAAGTTAGGGCTAGGGTTGCGGCTAAAGTTAGGGTTAGAGTTGTGATTAGTGTTAGGGTTTGGATTAGGGTTGGCATTAGGGTTACGTTTGGGATTAGGGTTAGGTTTGGGATTAGGGTTAAGGTTAGGATTGGTATTAGGGTTAGGGGTGTATTGGGATTAGGGTTAGGTTTGAGGTTAGGGTTTAGATTAGGATTAGGGGTGTGTTGGATTTAGGGTTCTGATTAGGGTTATGGTTAGGGTTGGGATTAGGGTTGTTTAGGGGTTAGGGTTGTGATTATCGTTAGGCTTATGATTAGGATTATGGATCGGGTTGAGATTAGGGTTAGGGACGTGTTGGGGTTAGGGTTGGAGTTAGAATTGGGGGGTTTCCACTGTTTAGGTACATCAGGGGGTCTCCAAACGCCACAGCCAATTTTGCGCTCAAAAAGTCAAATGGTGCTCCCTCCCTTCTGAGCTCTGCCGTGCGCCCAAACAGTGGTTTACTCCCACATATGGGGCATCAGCGTACTCAGGATAAATTGGACAACAACTTTTGGGGTCCAATTTCTCCTGTTACCATTGTGAAAATAAAAACTTGGGGGCTAAAATATCTTTTTTGTGGAAAAAAAAATATTTTTTATTTTCCCAACTCTGCATTATAAACTTCTGTGAAGCACTTGGGCATTCAAAGTTCTCACCACACATCTAGATAAGTTCCTTGGGGGTCTATTTCCAAAATGGGGTCACTTATGGGGGGTTTCTACTGTTTAGGTACATCAGGGGCTCTGCAAATGCAACATGACGCCCGCAGACCATCCCATCAAAGTCTGCATTCCAAGCGGCGCTCCTTCCCTTCCATATTATGTGGGGGGGCACACGTGGGGGTATCAGCGTACTCAGGACAAACTGGTCAACAGATTTTGTGGTCCAATGTCTCCTTGGTATCCTTGAGAAAATAAAAAATTGCAGGCTAAAAAAATCATTTTTGAGGGAAAAAAAAGGATTTTTTATTTTCACGGCTCTACTTTATAAATTTCTGTGAAGCACTTGGGGGTTTAAAGTGCTCACCACACATCTAGATAAGTTCCATAAGGGGTCTAGTTTCCAAAATGGAGTCACTTGTGGGGGGTTTCTACTGTTTAGGCACATCAGGGGCTCTCCAAACGCGAAATGGTGTCCGATCTCAATTCCAGCCAATTCTACATTGAAAAAGTAAAACGGCACTCCTTCTCTTCCAAGCTCTGCGGTGCACCCAAACAGTGGTTTACCCCCACATATGGGGTATCGACGTTCTCGGGAGAAATTGCACAACAAAATTTATGGTTAAATTTCTGTTTTTACACTTGTGAAATAAAAAAAAAATGGTTCTGAAGTAAAATGTTTGCAAAAATAAGTTAAATGTTCATTTTTTCCTTCCACATTGTTTCAGTTCCTGTGAAGCACGTAAAGGGTTAATAAACGTCTTGAATGTGGTTTTGAGCACCTTGAGGGGTGCAGTTTTTAGAATGGTGTCACACTTGGTTATTTTCTATCATATAGACCCCTCAAAATGACTTCAAATGTGATGTGGTCCCTAAAAAAAATGGCGTTGTAAAAATGAGAAATTGCTGGTCAAATTTTAACCCTTATAACTCCCTAACAAAAATAATTTTTGTTTCCAAAATTGTGCTGATGTATAGTAGACATGTGGGAAATGTTATTTATTAACTATTTTTTGTGACATATCTCTCTGATTTAAGGGCATAAAAATACAAGTTTGAAAATTGCAAAATGTTAAAAATTTTCACCATATTTCCATTTTTTTCATAAATAATCACAAGTAATATCGAAGAAATGTTACCACTAACATGAAGTACAATATGTCACGTAAAAAAATTCTCAGAATCAGCAGGATCTGTTAAAGCGTTCCAGAGTTATAACCTCATAAAGTGACAGTGGTCAGAATTGGCTCGGTCATTAAGTACCAAATTGGCTCTGTCACTAAGGGGTTAAACACATTTATTCATCGGGTTGATGCAATTACAGCAATACCAGATTTATATTGTTTTTCTGTTTGGCTGCTGTCACACACTAAAACATGCTTTTTCTTTGCAAAAAAATAGTTTTTGCATCGCCATATTTTGAGAGCTATAATTTTACCATATTTCAGCTGACAAAGTAAAGTGAGGGCTTGTTTTTTTACGTGACAACATAACGTTTTTTGATCACTTTCGATTCCAATTTTTTGAGAGGCAGAATGAACAAAGTACAGCAATTCAGCAACTGTTTTTTGGACTTTTATATGCCATTCCGCATGTGGTAAAATTAATAAGGCAGCTTAAGTTTTCAGATCAGTATGATTACAGAGATACCACATTTCTGTCATTTTTTTATGTTTTGGTGCTTTTACATAATGAAAACTATTCGATAGAAAAAGTAATTATTATTGCATCACTTTATTCTGAGAGCTATAACTTTTTTATTTTTCAGCTGATGAAGCTTTGTGGTGGCTTGTTTTTTACAGCACAAGATGATGTTTTCAGCCATACCATTTTATTTTACATTCATTGTTTTTCCACTTTTTGTATGTATGGCGGTATAATGAAAAAGTATTTTTTGCCCAGTTTTTTATTTATTTTTTAAGGTGTTCACTGAAGGGGATAACTTGTGGGAAAGTTTTATAGGTCAAAGAAGAAGGAGGTCCTCCAAGGCAAATATCCACTATATAAATTGATGATCAGGTTGGAATAAAATAGCTTTTTATAATATCTACATAAGAAATATAATGGCTACCTAGGAGGATGGCATGTATAGAATCCAATGGGTTTCAACAAAGTGCCTTAATCATGGTGTGTATCACAGCATACTGAACAGGATTCTGATATACTACAGGTGAGTTGTACAGAGACTGGATAATTACAACACATTTTAACCCTATAAGGTGGGGTTGGAAAGTACAAACAGATTACACAGACAATGAAAAACAGGAAAGGAAAAAACAGTGATAAAAATAAAACATATTATGCATGAATACAGGTGATAATAAAAAAAAATCTTTTGGGTGCTATTGATACCAGATACTATCAGAATACTTATTTGTGAACCATCCTGTAGAACCCATCTATCACGCCCTCCCCAAAGTTCACAAAGACACCTTCCCTCCCCCATTTATACCCATTAGGCCAGGGTCACACTTGGAGGTGCAATGTGAGAAACTCGTGCCAGTCTCTTACATCAAAAACCCGGCACTGCCGTCGACCGGGACCAGAGCGTTCAGCTGCATAGAAATACATGCAGCCACGCGCTCCAATCCCGAGTTCCGGCGGCAGTGCCGGGTATTGATGCGAGTTTCTCCAATTGCACTCGCAAGTGTGACCCCGGCCTTATAATGACTATTGGAGCATTGGGAGAAAAACTAGGGGAATGGGTAGACATGTACCTCCAACCTTTAGTAAGCACCTTACCGGGTTTTATTAGGGATACAAAAATGCTCATTACTACTCTTGACAAATACCCATGGGCAGCGCCTTTCAAATGGTTGGGTTGTGACGTGATCAATCTTTATCCCTCCATCCCCCTTGATATGGCTCTATCCAGCTTAAAACCTTGAGAAACACAGTGCATATAAAAAAGAGATCAAGGATTTTCTCATTTTGGCAGTTTCATTTTTGTTATCACATATTTTTTTTTCCATCTCACAGATCTCATGGTCAGAGGGCGACGGCATGCTGCTGAAACGCATGTTGTGGAAGTAGCACCGATGCTGCTTCATAGGTAAACCATGTTTTTAACTTTGTGGCATAGCTGTTTACATTATAATGTATTGGTAACATCCTTAGGTCTCCTCCTTGTGTTTGTATCATATGCACTATGCACTTTAGCATTTAATTAGCAGTAACATGTTTACACTCCCACCTGATCAACGTGAACTGTTTAGTAAAAGCTTGACTGATACAAAGAACTTGGTGTCCCATTCATTGTGTGCAGCAGCTCCTGAGGATGGAAGTCTGGGGACAGCGGAGACCTGAAGCCTACAAGTGAGCGTGATGCACCCCACAGCCTTCAGCACACTGGAACTGGGACACCCCTTGTCTGTAAAGTGCCAGAGTGAAACTGGACAGCAGCTTGGTCACAACTACCGTTTGCGGCCACTTTATAAATATATATACATATAACAACCATAAAATATTAGGCTAAAGCCTTGTGGAAAAGTTGTACGAGATGAGAAAGGAGACAGTCAAGAGTCAATAATCATGCCTTGTAACTATGGTATGTAGTGTATTACTAAAGAATCATATTCACTGTGCTAGTTCATCATTGTGTTGTGCGACGTACTAAATCTCGAGGTGTTAAACTACCTGTCTGGAAATATATCTATATCTTATATATATATATTTTTTTTCATATTGGCCTGCCGATGCTGTGATCCTTTAGAGAACCCAATTGTGCTGCTTAAGTAGGTTATCTTTTTACTCCTAAGAAGGTTGCTAACCCTGCAACGGTATGTTCCGTTTCAGAGTGGTCATGGGCCGCTCCTCAGGACGATTCTCCTGCTTCACTTTCTCTCTGCTTTGTTGACAGGTTGTCACGGCTGATGTCATGCTGATTAACAGTCGGCTCCCTGCTACCTAATTGCGGGGAGCTGACTGTCAATCAACATGACATTGTCAGTGAAGACAGTGCAGATCAGAAGAGAAAGAGATGCTCTTTCTATATGAGGTCAAGGGAAGTATTGTTGCAGGGCAGAACAGGCAGGTAGTTGTCAACTACCTGCTGGTAAGTTCTTAGCCCCAAAGGAAAAAAAGAAAGTTCCGGACAATCTATTTAATGTGCCATTCAATGTTCTGTCCAAGAAGTGATGCCTTTAATGCCCCCTAAGAATGAATCATTAAATAGGAAGAATTGAATTGGCTCACAAATGTCATCGCCATCACTAGGCCATGATTTTCCAGGTTGGTTGTCATTTCATTTTTACAGTAATCACAAACATTTTCTTGCTGCTCTCTTTGCAGCAGATGGTGTAACATTTGCAAACAAACTTTGAGCAAACGAGCAAAGAGCCGTCGTCGTGCAGCCAAGTACAATCACTGGCAGTCATTGCTCCCGAGACCGGCTGAGCCGGGTTCTCCAGATGTTTTAAGCGGTTTCAAAACATGAACCCTTAATTAAAGCGGGAACTACATTTCTGGCATCTCCCTGGGCTCTGGCAGTGACAGCAGCAGACATTTACTAACCACCCTCTTTAAATGACTCTGTTTCGGTGACAGTATCAATTAAATGTCTCCAAATGGTGGCTGATTGCCAGCAAGAACATGAGCCCCTTCATGGAGATTTGATTAAATGTCTCATATTTCAATCAACACTTGGCTCCAATGTGATAATCCTGCGCTGTCCCGTTGGGGGATCTAGGGAACATGTTTGATGATCCTCTGCATAACTTATCTCACCATATCTCTGCTTCCAAGAGAAATCATACTTAAGGGTTTTTTTTTTCTGTCGGTGACATACAAGAAGCATCAATACCCAGTAGATGGCAATGACTTCAAACAACTTCAACTTCAAAGAAGTGGCTCTTCATTATAGGTGACCTATTGTTCGTATCCATTTGGCTGACTGATTGAATTTAAGGAGCCCGGGGACTGAAAACTGTCATCTCTAGCTCATCATCTAGCCTGTAAACATAGAGATCTGACTATCTGAACACTAAAGTGATCCTTCATTTATGCACATCATTTATAGCTAGATACAATCTCCGTAAAAAGTCACTTCCTAAATCCTTTGCGTTATCCCTCCTGAGATTGCTGGCTCTTGCTAAAGAAAAACAACTGAGAAAAAGACAGGAGACTATCTCTCCTCCAAAAGGAAGAAAACCTTCTCTAGTGCCACCTATTGAAGGTAGATAACCCTGAAAAACAGTCTGACCCCGTATCAGGGCCGGATTGGGACTACAATTCATTCCTGGCATTTGAAGGTACACATGACCACCCATTGTCGTGGGGTGAATGTGTAACATCTTTATGCACCTGTACGTTACAAAAAGTGAGGTGAGTGTAACACGACTATATAACATATATATTACAGCTCAGTCCTATATCTTGCTCTTAGTATCGGGACCTATTTTACATACAGAGCTGGGTCTCCTAGATAATGACGAGGATGTGGTGCTCTCCATGCAGAGTTAGATACCCACTGAGAATATTGATGACCTACTCAACAAAGAAGCCATCATTTTCAAGTCCTTGATTATGACTTTAAAGGCCAGAGTAATTTAAAAAAAAAAATTGAAATATTATTGAATGTATCTAAACCACACCAGAAAACAATGAAATCTTTGAATTGCTTTACAAAGTAATAAGTTAACCTAAAAAGCACAACAGTGCAAAGAAAATAAAAATGATAAATAATGTTTAGTGCAACAAAAATTAAAGCACCACTACAGTGTTTTTTTATTTTTATTTTACCGCTAGAGCAGTCACAGTAATCTAAGATCTCTGACCCTAGTGTTATATTTACCAGCTGCCGTCTTCATCTGTTATCAGCACTGCTCCGGTCGGCAGTTTGTGCCGGATCGCTCCAGTGTTTGCTCGGCGAGTCAGAAATCACAACTCAATGTAAGTCTATGAGGCCAGAACGGGGCTCATCAGGGGATAAAATCATATGCCAGCGTTCCATCACACACATGAGAACTGGACAGCAGGAGCCTTATCGCAGCACTGTTCTCCACTCTGGAGTATGATTTTGCCCCCTAATGAACCTCTTATTTCACATTTAGGCTGTGTGCACACGATGCGGAATTGGTGCAGATCCGCAGCGGATTTTTCCGCGCAGAAACACTGCAGTTCCGCACTGTGATTTACAGTATAATGTAAATCAATTGGAAAAAAATGCTGTGCTAATTGTGCAGAAAAATCCGCATGAAAACCGCAGCGGAACAAAAGAAGTAGCACGTCACTTCTTTTGTGCGGATCTGCAGCGTTTCTGAACCCTTCCATTATAGAAATCCGCAGGGAGAAAAAACGCAGAAAATCCGCACAAAATCCGCATCAATTCCGCAGCAAATCCGCACAAAAACTGCATAAAATCCACTGCAAATCCGCACCTGCGGTTTCTGCCAGGAGATGCAGATTTTGTGCGGAACATTCTGCACCCCAATCCTCAACGTGTGCACGTAGCCTTAAGGTGGAAAAAGCATTGGGCAGAGGTTTACAACATCTGCTAAAAGATAAGGCTATCCTATATAACAGGGGTGGGGAACCTCAGGCCCCCGGGCCATTTACAGCCCTTGATGACATTTTATCAGGCCCCCGTGCTGATTCTCAGGGACCGCATTCTTGGGCAGGGAGCTGTATTTTGATTGCCACCAGCTCATTAATTTCTTCTTGCTCTGTTAGCACACACATGCAGTGTTCACTACTGAACACTGAAGGGCATGCAATGAAAGATTACGTCCTGACTAGTGTTGAGCGATACCGTCCGATACTTGAAAGTATCGGTATCGGAAAGTATCGGCCGATACCGGCAAAGTATCGGATCTCGCCGATACCGATACCCGATACCAATACAAGTCAATGGGACTCAAGTATTGGAAGGTATCCCTGATGGTTCCCAGGGTCTGAAGGAGAGGAAACTCTCCTTCAGGCCCTGGGATCCATATGAATGTGTAAAGTAAAGAATTAAAATATAAAATATTGATATACTCACCTCTCCGACGCAGCCTGGACCTTACCGCTGTGAGCCGGCAGCCTTCTTTGCTTAAAATGAGCGCGTTCAGTACCTTCCATGACGTCACGGCTTCTGATTGGTTGCGTGCCGCTCATGTGACCGCCACGCGACCAATCAGAAGCCGTGACGTCATGGAAGGTGCTGAACGCGCTCATTTTAAGCAAAGCAGGCTGCTGGTTACTACCAGGGCGCGTCAGAGGGTGAGTATATCCCTATTTTTTATTTTAATTCTTTATTTTTTACATGGATATGGATCCCAGGGCCTGAAGGAGAGTTTCCTCTCCTTCAGACCCTGGGAACCATACACTGGGAACTTCCGATTCCGATTCCCGATACCACAAAAGTATCGGATCTCGGTATCGGAATTCCGATACCGCAAGTATCGGCCGATACCCGATACTTGCAGTATCGGAATGCTCAACACTAGTCCTGACACCAGTGCCAGAGTTAGGATGTACTTTGTGGGTGGTGTTTGTACGGCCCCCGAAGGATGGTATAAATTTTCAAATGGCCCTTGGTAGAAAAAAGATTCCCCACCCCTGCTATCTAATATAGTTATGGACATTTGGTCTGCATACTTTTACTAACCTTGCATAGGTCCCATTCTGGCTCTATGGATATGCTTTTTTGTCTATATGAATGGCTATTTGATAAGCATATCTGTCTGGATGAATTTCTATGCAGTCTATGGTTGGGTACATTAGCGTTACCTAACTAGAGAAACAATGTTTGATACATATATATATATATATATATATATATATACACATACAGTATATACACAGTATATAACCACCAAAAAATGGAGTTCCATACACGATAAGTATAAGTAAAAATAGTTACACTTTATTAAAGATACCAAATACATAATATAAAACAATAAATCATAAAGACAAACAAAAGACCCTAGTGAGGAAACAAGTAAATCCTCGACATAGACAATAGATTAAATTACATTAAACTTCCTATCATGGCATAGGTAACCACTGCTACAGAATAATATTGTTTGTATGGCACCCAGTTCATTCCCATGCTGTGAATATAATCAATGGGACTGAATGCCAGTGCACTGATAACTGTCCCAGCGGCTGTCACAGTGGCGTGCACGCATATCCAGGGACACAATCATAGCAGTATATCTTAATGCAGCAATATCTTACCCCTTAAGGGGGGCGTTACCGGGTACCTCGGCATTTGTGGTTCTCTTCCTTCATGGGTAAGATATTGCTGCATTAAGATATACTGCTATGATTGTGTCCCTGGATATGCGTGCACGCCACTGTGACAGCCGCTGGGACGGTTATCAGTGCACTGGCATTCAGTCCCATTGATTATATTCACAGCATGGGAATGAACTGGGTGCCATACAAACAATATTATTCTGTAGCAGTGGTTACCTATGCCATGATAGGAAGTTTAATGTAATTTAATCTATTGTCTATGTCGAGGATTTACTTGTTTCCTCACTAGGGTCCTTTGTTTGTCTTTATGATTTATTGTTTTATATTATGTATTTGGTATCTTTAATAAAGTGTAACTATTTTTACTTATACTTATCGTGTATGGAACTCCATTTTTTGGTGGTTAAATGTGTATCAGGAGTATACACTTACTAATCTGGGATTAAATGGGTGCAGTAAGTCACTTTTGACGTTTAATTGATATGGGACCCATGTTTCTCTCTGTGAGTTTGATTACAATATACACAGTATATACTGTATATATATATATATATATATATATATATATATATATATATATATATATATATATATATATATACAGTGCCTTGCGAAAGTATTTGGCCCCCTGGAGCTTTTCAACCTATTCCCACATATCATGCTTCAAACATAAAGATACCAAATGTAAATTTTTGGTGAAGAATCAAAAACAAGTGGAACACAATTGTGAAGTTGAACGAAATGTATTGGTTATTTTAAATTTTTGTAGAAATTAAAAAACTGAAAAGTGGGGCGTGCAATATTATTCGGCCCCTTTACTTTCAGTGCAGCGAACTCACTCCAGAAGTTCATTGTGGATCTCTGAATGATCTAATGTTGTCCTAAATGCCTAATGATGGTAAATATAATCCACCTGTGTGTGATCAAGTCTCCATATAAATGCACCTGCTCTATGTCATGTCGGACGCTGTTCATATTGGGGCGTCCGTCAGACAGCGGTAATTCCTCATTCGTCCACTGTATGCTCAGTGGCGCCGGCTAGATTGATCCAGATTGTCCGGGGTTAATCTGGCTGGTACTCGGGTTGGAGGCTTAGTCACGCCAATTGCCTTTAAATAGTTTTGCTGGGCTTTGGGCGTCGCCGATTATAGCTTCTGTCTAGTGCATGGTTATCTCGGTCTGGAGTGGTGGTCTAGGAGAAGGAGTATCGTATCTGGTGGTGTATATTTCCCTTTGTCATATTTTCCTCCTTCCTATATTTGTATTTGTTTTGCCCTGTGCACTTATTGTGTATTCGTGAGGTTGCTGCAGGTGAGCCCACGGAGCCTATGCAAATTGCAGGGGTGTCACATGTGAAGCATTGTGCCTCTTTGCTCAGGAAGCAGAGAACCTGTTTTTGCTGTGGTAAAACTGGTCATTATGTTAATACTTGTCCTCTGCTTTCTAAGAAAAACGCAACGACGGAAAAACGTTTATGCTCAGAGGGTGTGGAGGTGGCCAATCTGAACTTATGTCTATCCTCCATTGTGGTTTCTCAATGCATGCTCCCTGCCAAAGTTATGGTCGCTGGCAGAGAGCTGCCAATCACTGCGTTTGTGGATAGTGGTTGTGCCACTAATCTTATTGATGAGGAGTTTGCGCGCACAGCCGGTTTCAGGATAGAAAAACTGCCTCATCCTATCCGGGTAGTCACCATCAATGCCGCTCCGCTCTCACAGGGGGTGATTACTGAGTTTGTGGCTGAGGTTAAACTCCACATTGGGGTCCTACATTCGGAGCAAGTTACATGTAGGGTGCTCAGTAATCTGCCTGCACAAGTGGTTCTGGGTTTTCCATGGTTGGCTATGCACAATCCGGTGATTGACTGGAAAACCCAGGACATCGTCCAGTGGAGCGGTTTCTGCCAGGAGAATTGCCTGGCCATGTGTGTTTCCGCTGTGACTCCTAGTATTCCTGAGTCTCTGCTGGATTTCGCAGATGTGTTTTCTGAGAAGGGTTGTTCAGAAATGCCCTGACCTGGGTCTAAGAACTCTAAGGCGGATGCTTTGTCCAGGTGTTTTCCAGGGGAAGAACCTCGGGAAGAACTGGTACCCATCCTCCAAAAAGGTGTAGTGGTTTCGGCTATCACGACAGAGGTTGAGGCTGAGATTGCCGAGGCTCAGGAGGAAGTACCACCAGTAATTCCCGTTAACAAATCGTTAGTACCGCGCCATCTTCGCCTAAAGATATTGGCAGAGCATCATGATGCTGTCCTGGCTGGTCACCCAGGGGTTAGGGGTACCAAAATCCGACAAGATGTGGTTTCATATGTGTCAGCATGTACCATGTGTGCTAGGGCTAAGACGCCTCGCTTCCGTCCTGCTGGCACACTACTTCCTCTCGAGGTACCCAGAAGGCCATGGACGGAGACCTCCATGGAGGAGGACTTGTTAGGAGCACAACTGTCTTCTGTCTGGAGGAAAGGGAAACAGCGCCTGTTGAGCGTGGGTGCAAGGTACGAACGAGTGGCTGACAGTAGACGTGTGCCAGGTCCGGACCTGAGTGTGGTGACTGGGTGTGGTTGTCCACAAAAAACTTAAGTCTCAAAATGCCATCTCTTAAATTGGGTCCTAGGTAGTGCTGAGCGATACCTTCCGATATCGGAAAGTATCGGTATCGGAAAGTATCGGCCGATACCGTCAAAGTATCGGATCTAATCCGATACCGATACCCGATCCCAATGCAAGTCAATGGGACGAAAATATCGGAATTAAAATAAACCCTTTCTTTCCTTGTAGGTTAATTCTACATGAAGGAAAACAACTAAGAATAATGTAGGATGTATTGGGGAGGTGGCGGAGAAATTAAAGGCACAGAGGTTTATCCCAATCAAATAGAATAGCAGGATTTTGGGGTTTTTTTTATGACGTTCGGCGTTAGAAAGATTTTGACTATGTTATTTTTTTTTATTATTTTGTCAGATATTGATGTTTCACTACTTCCACGCCCTTCACCTTCTTTTTTACTTCTCCCACACTTTCTTCTTCATTATCCTCATCATCAGCTTCTTTGACATCAACTATCTTCACCTTATTCATCTTCTTCTTCATCTTCTACCTATAATTTTTTTTTTTACATTGTTCATATTCTTTTTATTTAACTATTATCTTCTTCATATTCAACTTCTTCATCATATTCTTATTTGTGACAGGCATTCCCGTAGTTGTTATCTATAAAAGTTTGAAGATTACAACTTCCGTTCTGCCTGTCACAAAAGAGTTTCATTTGTCCGCGTTTAGTTTGGCCTGCAGCATCAGGCTTTATCCAGGGGCACCACGAGGAGGAACGGACTCACCCCCATACACTGCTTAGTCTTCTTCTGCTTATAATTTAGATAATATCTTTTGCTCTGATATTTAGTGTTATGCTTAATGTTCTTCTGCTCCTTGTTCTGCAGCCTCTTGTTCTTCTGCTTCTCGGTCTCCCATGTCGTCGTCGTCGTCTCCAGGGTCGTCGTCTCCGGGGTCGTCGTCATCGGGGTGGTCTTCAGGGTCATCGTCTCCAGGGTCGTCGTCATCTCAGTGGTCGTCGTCTCTGGTGTCGTCGTCATCTTAGGGGTGGTCTTCCGGGTCGTCGTCTTTAGGGTCTTGAACTTGGAAATGTAGCAGAAGGTACAAGAAGGCTGAGAAAATGCCGAGAAACAGCTGATGGAACTGGAACTCGGATGGCTACCCGAAGGTCCAAGAGCCAATGGAACTACCGAGGAACAGCTGACGTTACTGGAACCCGGTTACTAAGCAGGAGGTACCCGTGCCTGAAAGCACTACCAAGGACCACCTGACGTTGGTGGAACTCGGATACCCAGAAGGAGGCACCTAAGCCAAAGGCTCTGCCCGGAACCAGCTGACAGTACTGGAACCAGGATGGGGAGCAGAAGGTACAAGAGCAAAAGACACTGCCGAGAACCAGCTGACGGTACTGGAACCCGGATGGGTAGCCGAAGGTCCAAGAGCCAATGGAACTACCGAGGACCAGCTGACGTTACTGGAACCCGGTTACTAAGCAGGAGGTACCCGTGCCTGAAAGCACTACCAAGGACCACCTGACGTTGGTGGAACTCGGATACCCAGAAGGAGGCACCTAAGCCAAAGGCTCTGCCCGGAACCAGCTGACGGTACTGGAACCAGGATGGGGAGCAGAAGGTACAAGAGCAAAAGACACTGCCGAGAACCAGCTGACGGTACTGGAACCCGGATGGGTAGCCGAAGGTCCAAGAGCCAATGGAACTACCGAGGACCAGCTGACGTTACTGGAACCCGGTTACTAAACAGGAGGTACCCGTGCCTGAAAGCACTACCAAGGACCACCTGACGTTGGTGGAACTCGGATACCCAGAAGGAGGCACCTAAGCCAAAGGCTCTGCCCGGAACCAGCTGACGGTGCTGGAACCAGGATGGGGACCTATTCAAGCTTATCTTCCTAGAGCCCCAACTAGCGGTGTTGGAGCAAAGGGTCAGCAGGGGGAGCAGAGTGTAGGCCGAAGCCTGCACTGGCGGCAGCTTTGTGTCTGCGTGGCTGTTGCAGGACACGTTGCTGGCTACACAGCAGGGGAACAGCTGGCGGTGCTGAACCCCACTGACACATTGGCGAGGTGTTTTTCTCTGTGCAGCCAGCACTTCGGGGCACCAACTGGCGGTGTTGGAGCCCAGGCTCTGCAGGGGGAGCAGAGTGTAGGCCGAAGCCTAATTGAACCAATTTTAAAGGTAACCTTTAACCCCCCCTCAGGTGTTACAAACTAGAAGAGCCACGCCTTATGCAGCAGTAGTGCTGCACAAGTCAAAGGTTGCTCTTTTAATTTTTCTCCTTGCACACGCTGAAAGGAACACGTATAACATTTAGGCCCTTACAAAGTCAAACTGATTTTGAGGCGTGAGTTCCCTTCGTAAAGAGACGCAGCACAGCTGGCAAAAATACCACCTTGGTGCGGCCTCCTGAGCATCGCATTTTGATGTACAGGAGTCTGCGTTGTTGCGTTATCCCTTGGCCATGCGCTGCCCGTCTTCTGACATCATTTCATGTCTGCTGGTGCGGTTCGCGATGACCATGAATCCCAGCCCCGCAGTGTCTTTACAGTGTTTCACACTGCGGGGCTGGGATTCATGGCCTGGCGCAGTACATATGTTCGCCTCTCGCTCGTGTCCTTACACCTGCTACAGACTGTGCGGCGTCAGCTGATCCCTTATCGCATGCCACGGCCATGAAGCCGCACAGTCTGAAGAAGGCGGAAGGAGATGAGTGACAGCCTGGCGAAGATATGCACTGCTCATGCCCGTCAATCACACCCTCGCGGTCAAAATAAATAAGACACCGAGGGGCGTTGTGTCGGGCAGGGCGGCCGCAGAGGCGCAGCCAGCCAAAAAATGATGCCAGAAGATGGGCAGCGCTACCAAGGGGGTTGCAGCGTGTCATTACAAAGGAAAGTCACACCTCTGGGACGGTTAAATGGTCACACAGAGGACACATTTTAGACGTGTTTTCAGTTCCACATGTGCGAGGAGAATAAGTTTATGAGCCACCTTGCACACATGCAGCATTACTGCTGTACAAGGTGGCTGGAAAACATACAAACACCTGGGGGTGGGGCGACAGGATCCCTTCAATTTCAGTTCTTGTGTCTGCGTGGCTTTTGCAGGACACGATGCCGGCTACACAGCAGGGGAACAGCTGGCGGTGCTGAACCCCACTGACACATTGGCTGGTGTTTTTCTCTGTGCAGCTAGCAGTACCGGGCACCAACTCGCGGTGTTAGAGCCCAGGGTCAGCAGGAGGAGAGGGAGCAGAGTGTAGGCCGAAGCCTGCACTGGCGGCAGCTTTGTGTCTGCGTGGCTGTTGCAGGACACGTTGCTGGCTGCGCAGCAGGGGAACAGCTGGCGTTGCTGAACCCCACTGACACTTTGGCTGGTGTTTTTCTCTGTGCAGCTAGCACATCTGGGCCCCAACTGGCGGTGTTAGAGCCCAGGGTCAGCAGGAGGAGGAGAGGGAGCGTAGTGTAGGCCGAAGCCTAATTGAACCAATTTCAAAGGTAACCTTAAACCCCCCCTCAGGTGTTCCAAACTAGAAGAGCCACAGCTTATGCAGCAGTAGTGCTGCACAAGTCAAAGGTTGCTCTTTTAATTTTTCTCCTTGCACACGCTGAAAGGAACACGTATAACATTTAGGCCCTTACACAGTCAAACTGATTTTGAGGCGTGAGTTCCCTTCGTAAAGAGACGCAGTACAGCTGGCAAAAATGCCACCTTGGTGCTTGGCGCGGCCTCCTGAGCATCGTTATTTGTTGCACAGGAGTCTGCGCTGTCGTGTTATCCCTTGGCCTTGCGCTGTTAGCGCTGCCCATCCTCTGACATCATGTAATGTCGGCCGTTGCGGTTTGCGATGACCATGAATCCCAGCCCCACAGTGTCTTAACATTGTTAAAACACTGCGGGGCTGGGATTCATGGCCTGGCGCAGTACATATGTTCGCCTCTCGCTTGGGTTCTTACACCCGCTTCAGACTATGCGGCGTGAGCTGATCCCTTATCGCATGCCACGGCCATGAAGACGCACAGTCCGAAGAAGGCGGAAGGAGATGAGGGACAGGCGAAGAAATGCACCGTTCATGCCCATCAATCACACCCTCGCAGTCCAAATAAATAAGACACCGAGGGGCGTTGTGTGGGGCAAGGCGGCCGCAGAGGCGCAGGCAGCCAAACAATGATGCCAGAAGACGGGCAGCGCTACCAAGGAGCTTGTTGCGTGTCAATACAAAGGAAAATCACACCTGAGGGACGTTTTAATGGTCACAGAGGACTCATTTTAGACGTGTTCAGTTCAACATGGGCAAGGAGAATAAGTTTCTGAGCCACCTTGCACACATGCAGCATTACTGTCGTACAAGGTGGCTGTAAAACGTTGAAACACCTGGGGGAGGGGGGACAGGTTTCTTTCAATTTCAGTTCTTGTGTCTGCGTGGCTGTTGCAGGACACATTGCCGGCTGCACAGCAGGGGAACAGCTGGCGTTGCTGAACCCCACTGACACTTTGGCAGGTGTTTTTCTCTGTGCAGCTAGCACATCTGGGCCCCAACTGGCGGTGTTAGAGCCCAGGGTCAGCAGGAGGAGGAGAGGGAGCAGAGTGTAGGCCGAAGCCTGCACTGGAGCAAGTTGAAAGGGAACCTTTAACCCCCCCCCAGGCGTTTGTAGCTGAAAGAGCCATCGTGTACAGCACTAATGCTGGAAAAGGTAAACTTAGCTCTTTTAATTATGGTCCTTGCACATGCTGAACCTAACACTTATGAAAAGTGTCCCCTCCTACCGTGATACCGTCCGGTTGGTGGAACTTTCCTTTGTGATGTGACGCAGCACAGCCGTCATTCTCACCCCCTTGGCGCCGTGTGCCGCCCCCTCAGCGTTGTTTGAATCAGTCCCGGAGCCTGCGCTGTTAGGTTAGCCCTTGGCCATGCACACATTTTGCGCTGCCCGTCTTCTGACATCATTTGGTGTCAGACTGGCTGCGCCTATGCGGCTGCGCTGGCCGAGATCCCGCCTCGCAGTGTCGTCTAATGTAATCCCACCGCGGGCCTGGGATCCGTGGCCATGCGCAGTGCATATCCTCACCTCTCACTCCCCTCCCTACGGCTTCTTCAGACTGTGCGGTGTCACCGCGCAAAATGTGTGCATGGCCAAGGGCTAACCTAACAGCGCAGGCTCTGGGACTGATTCAAACAACGCTGAGGAGGCGGCGCACGGCCCCAAGGGGGTAAGAATGACGGCTGTGCTGCGTCACATCACAAAGGAAAGTTCCACCTACCGGACGGTATCACGGTAGGAGGGGACACATTTCATAAGTGTTAGGTTCAGCATGTGCAAGGAGCACCACGAAAAGAGGCACTTTTTCCCTTTGCATCATTACTGCTGCACAAGGTGGCTCATTCAGTAACAAACGCCTGGGGGGGGGGACAGGTTCCCTTAAATTTAACTTGTTGTGCCTGCGTGGCGGTCGCAGTACACGTTGCCATATACACAGCAGGGGAACAGCTGGCGGTGCTGAACCCCACTAACACATTGGCGAGGTGTTTGGCTCTGTGCGGACAGCACTTCTGGACAGCAACTAGCGGTGTTGGAGCCCAGGGACAGGAGGAGGAGGTGGAGGAGATAGGAGGGATTGCCACACACACAGCAGGGGAACAGCTGACATTACTGAACCCCAATAACAGAGGAGGGACTGTTGGGACTGTGCGTACAGCACTTCTGGACAGCAACTAGCGGTGTTGGAGCCTTGGGACAGGAGGAGGAGGAGGAGGTGGAGGAGATAGGAGGGATTGCCACACACACAGCAGGGGAACAGCTGACGTTACTGAACCCCAATAACAGAGGAGGGACTGTTGGGACTGTGTGTACAGCACTACCAGGCAACAACTAGCGGTGTTGGAGCCCAGGGACAGGAGGAGGAGGAGGAGGTGGTGGAGGAGATAGGAGGGATTGCCACACACACAGCTGGGGAACAGCTAACATTACTGAACCCAAATAACAGAGGAGTGACTGTTGACTGTGCGTACAGCACTTCTGGACAGCAACTAGCGGTGTTGGAGCCCAGGGACAGGAGGAGGAGGAGGAGGTGGGGGAGATAGGAGGGATTGCCACACACACAGCAGGGGAACAGCTGACGTTACTGAACCCCAATAACAGAGGAGTGACTGTTGACTGTGCGTACAGCACTTCTGGACAGCAACTAGCGGTGTTGGAGCCCAGGGACAGGAGGAGGAGGAGGAGGTGGTGGAGGAGATAGGAGGGATTGCCACACACACAGCTGGGGAACAGCTAACATTACTGAACCCAAATAACAGAGGAGTGACTGTTGACTGTGCGTACAGCACTTCTGGACAGCAACTAGCGGTGTTGGAGCCCAGGGACAGGAGGAGGAGGAGGAGGTGGGGGAGATAGGAGGGATTGCCACACACACAGCAGGGGAACAGCTGACGTTACTGAACCCCAATAACAGAGGAGTGACTGTTGACTGTGCGTACAGCACTTCTGGACAGCAACTAGCGGTGTTGGAGCCCAGGGACAGGAGGAGGAGGAGGAGGTGGAGGAGATAGGAGGGATTGCCACACACACAGCAGGGGAACAGCTGACGTTACTGAACCCCAATAACAGAGGAGGGACTGTTGACTGTGCGTACAGCACTTCTGGACAGCAACTAGCGGTGTTGGAGCCCAGGGACAGGAGGAGGTGGGGGAGATAGGAGGGATTGCCACACACACAGCAGGGGAACAGCTGACGTTACTGAACCCCAATAACAGAGGAGGGACTGTTGACTGTGCGTACAGCACTTCTGGACAGCAACTAGCGGTGTTGGAGCCCAGGGACAGGAGGAGGAGGAGGAGGTGGGGGAGATAGGAGGGATTGCCACACACACAGCAGGGGAACAGCTGACGTTACTGAATTCCAATAACAGAGGAGTGACTGTTGACTGTGCGTACAGCACTTCTGGACAGCAACTAGCGGTGTTGGAGCCCAGGGACAGGAGGAGGTGGAGGAGATAGGAGGGATTGCCACACACATAGCTGGGGAACAGCTGACGTTACTGAACCCCAATAACAGAGGAGGGACTGTTGGGACTGTGCGTACAGCACTACCAGGCAACAACTAGTGGTGTTGTAGCCCAGGGACAGCAGGAGAAGCAGAGGAACACAATGTAGGCCGAAGCCTGATTGGAGAAAGTCGAAAGGGAACCTTTAACCCCCCCCCAGGGCGTTTGTAGCTGAAAGAGCCAGCTTGTGCAGCACAAAAGATGCAAAAGGAAAAGGTGGCTCTTTTCATTATGCTCCTTGCAAACACAGAACTAAACACTTATAAAATGTGTCCCCTGAAACCGTGAGACCGTCCCGGAGGTGGGACTTTCCTTCGTAATATGATGCAGCACAGCTGTCATTCCTACACCCTTGGCGCCGTGCCCCGGCTCCTCAGCGTTGTTTGAATCTGTCACGGAGCCTGCGCTGTTATGTTATCCCTTGGCCAGGCACACTTAGCGCTGCCCATCTTCTGACATCATTTGGTGTCAGGCTGGCTGCGCCTGTGCGACCGCGCTGGACGAGATCCCGCCTCGCAGTGTCGTCTAATGTAATCCCACCGCGGGCCTGGGATCCATGGCCATGCGCAGTGCATATCCTCGCCTCTCACTCCCCTCCCTACGGCTTCTTCAGACTGTGCGGCGTCACGGCCGTGGCATGCTATTAGGGATCAGCTGACGGCGCACAGTCTGAAGAAGGTGTAGGGAGATGAGTGAGAGGCGGAGGTTCAGATATGCACTGCGCATGTCCATGGATCTCAGGCCCCCAGTGGGATGAAATCAGAAGACAATGCGAGGCGGGCTCTCGGCCAGCGCGGCCGCACAGGCGCAGCCAGCCTGACACCAATTGATGTCAGAAGATGGGCAGCGCTAAGTGTGCCTGGCCAAGGGATAACATAACAGCGCAGGCTCCGGGACAGATTTAAACAACGCTGAGGAGCCGGGGCACGGCGCCAAGGGGGTAGGAATGACAGCTGTGCTGCATCATATTACGAAGGAAAGTCCCACCTCCGGGACGGTTTTACGGTATCAGTGGACACATTTTATAAGTGTTAAGTTCTGCGTGTGCAAGGAGCTAAACAAAAATAGCTACCTTTTCCTTGTGCAGCATTACTGCTGCACAAGGTGGCTCTTTCAGTAACAAACGCCTTGGGGGGGGGGACAGGTTCCCTTACATTTCAGTTGTTGTGTCAGCGTGGCGGTCGCAGGACACATTGCCGGCTACACAGCTGGGGATCAGCTGACGTTACTGAAACCCAATAACACTGGGTCGTATGTTTTGACTGTGCAGACGGCACTTCTGAGCCTCAACTGGCGGTGTTGGAGCCCAGGAATTTAAGTTCAGGTGGTAGAAAGATGAACACAACAGGAGACCTGGATAACGTAGACAGTCACCTAATTATTTAATCAGGAAGAGGAGTGGCAAATTCCTGCGAGATCCAGGCCTTGTTCATTTTCAGGAAAGTAAGCCGGTCAACGTTATCGGAGGATAGTCGCATGCGACGGTCAGTTAGTACACCACCTGCAGCACTAAAGACGTGTTCCGATAATACACTAGCCGCAGGGCAAGCCAGCACCTCCAATGCATACTGGCTTAGCTCTGGCCATGTATCCAGCTTTGAGACCCAAAACTTGAAAGGGGAAGAGCCGTCTGGGAGTACAGCAAGAGGGCAAGACATGTAGTCTGTCACCATCTGACGGAACCATTGCCTCCTGCTGACTGGAGCCGTCTGTGATGGTGTTGACTTTTGTGGCGGGCACAGAAAACTGTGCCACAGTTGGGCCATACTGCTCTTGCCTTGGGCAGAGGCACTGCTTCTGCTCCCTCTTTGTGCAGAGCCTCCACCACTGCCTGGACGCACTGAGCTGCTTTGTAATGCACTAGCAGCACTTCTCTCACTTGGAATGGAGAAGATGATGGAATTCACCAGTGTGTCTTGGTACTCCCGCATTTTTCGCTCCCGGTTCAACAGTGTGATGAGGCTTTCTACGTTGTCCCGGTAGCGAGGATCGAGGAGGGTGAACACCCAATATTCAGAAATGTTGAGAATGTGGGCGATGCGGCGGTCGTTTCTCAGGCACTGCAGCATGTAATCCACCATGTGCTGCAGACTGCCAACTGCCCAAGAAACGCTGTCCCCTGCTGGAGGCGTGATCTCTGCCCGCTCGTCATCACCCCACCCTCGCTGTACACACTGACTACTGGACAATTGTTTAACTCCCTCCTCTGGACGGATGTCTTCCTTCTCCATTGACTCCTCCTCATCCTCCTCACAAACTGTCCCCTGCCTACGCGTTTGTGAGGAACCACGTGGCGCTGACTGTCCAGAAGATGATGGAAATGCTGAATCCTCATCCTCCACCTCTTCCACAACATCATCCCTTAGCGCTTGCAGTGATTTTTCAAGCAGGCAGATAAGGGGGACAGTCATGCTGACTAGTGCATCATCTGCACTCGCCATCCGCGTGGAATAATCGAAGGGACGCAAAACCTGGCAGACGTCATTCATAGTGGCCCACTCTGTGGTTGTGAAGTCTGAACGGCGCGGAGTGCGACTTCTTTGCGCCTGATGCAGCTGGTACTCCATTACAGCTTGCTGCGGCTCACACAACCGCTCCAACATATGTAACGTGGAATTCCACCTGGTAGGTAGGTCACATATGATGCGATGTTCTGGCAGGTGGTGTCGGCGCTGCAGAGCCGCAATGCGCGCTTTTGCCGTGCTGGAACGCCGCAAGTGAGCACACTCTAGGCGGGCCTTGTGCAGCAGTGCATCAAGATCCGGATAGTCCCTCAAAAAACTCTGCACGACCAAATTGAGCACATGTGCCAGACATGGGATGTGAGTGAGGTTGCCGAGGCCCAGAGCTGCCACCAGATTTCGGCCATTATCACACACTACCATGCCTGGCTGGAGATTCGCTGCCACAAACCACACATCGCTCTCCTGCTTGATGGCATTCCAGAGCTCCTGCGCTGTGTGGCTTCGATTCCCCAAAGAAATTAATTTCAAGACGGCCTGTTGACGTTTGGCCACGGCTGTGCTCATGTCGGTCGTAACAGGTAAACGTTCACGGGTCCATGTGGAGGTGGACTGTGACGGCTCCTGCAGCGACGATTCTGAGGAACTTGTGTAAGAGGAGGAGTCAATGCGTACAGACTGGATTCCTGCAATCCTTGGAGTGGGCAGGACACGTTCTGCGCCACTCGCACAATCTGTACCCGGCTCAACAACATTAACCCAATGGGCAGTGAGGGAAAGGTATCACCCCTGTCCATGTTGACTGGTCCACGCATCGGTGGTGAGGTGGACCTTGCTACTGACGGCGTTCAGTAGCGCATGTTTTATGTGTCCCTCCACATGCTTGTGCAGGGCAGGGACGGCTTGCCTGCTGAAATAAAAGCGGCTGGGCACATTGTACTGGGACTGCCAATGACATCAAGTCACGGAAGCTGTCAGTCTCCACCAGCCTGAATGACAGCATTTCCAGTGACAGAAGTTTGGCAATGCCTGCAGTCAGAGCCTGTGCTCATGGGTGGTTTGCCGAGAAAGGCTGCCTTTTCTCCCATGCCTGTACTACCGATGGCTGTAGACTGGCCTGGGAGTGTGAGGATAACTGGGAACGTGGTGCTGCGGGTGGAATTACAGTGGGTCTCTGGACAACAGGGCCAGAGTTTCTTCCATGGCGATCCTGAGAGGAAGCCGAACCAGCTGCGTGTGAGCTGGAGGAAGAGGCAACACGAGCTGAAGGGGTGGTAGCTGCCGCTGTTGGTTGGCCTAGCTCTTCAGTGTGTTTCTGTAACTCCGCCGCATGCCTGGTCTGCACATGTTTCCACATGTTGGAGGTATTGAGGTTGCTGACATTTCTACCTCTTTTGACTTTGTGATGACACACCTTGCATTTGACATAGCAATTGTCATCTGCAACTGTGTCAAAAAAGGACCAGGCACTGCAAGTCTTGGGAGCGCCCTTTTTGGGTGTTGGAAGAGACACGCTCCTAACGGGTGCCAAAGTGGAGGCTACAGGATCCGCAGTCTTCCCCCTCCCTCTCCCTCTTTGTCCCGTTCGGGGAATCTCTTCCTCAGAGCTGCTCCCACCACCTTCCTGTCCCTCACGCCACGATGGGTCAAGGACCTCATCATCTACACTACCCTCTGCCACCAACTGCTCCTCCTGGGTAGTCTCAGCAGCAGAGCACGCACCAGAAAGTGGCACCTGAGTGTCATCAGCAGATGCGTTCTGCGGTGTGGTGACCGGAGGCACTGGCCCACCCGCCTCTTCAGACTCAGAGAGAAAAAGCTGTTGGGCATCACTGCACCCTGCCTCTTCTTCCATTTCTCCAATGCTGCTTGGCTGGCCCCCTGTTTCCAAGCCAAGAGATTCAGAGAACAGAAGTAGAGACGGCTCCTGTCCTGGGCTCTCTGTCTGCCTGGGCAATTTGGCAGGTGGTGAAGAGACAGATGGGTGCTCTCCAGTGCTCTGTGTCTGAGAGGATGTGGCACTAATTGAAGTCGATGCGTTAGCTGCCATCCATCCAACAACGGCTTCAATTTGTTCTTCACGCAGCAGCGGTGTACGGCGCTCTCCGACAAAGCTGCGCATGAAGGACTGTTCCCTGGTGAAACTGGGTGCTGATGAGTCACCGGTGCCCGCAGCAGGCACAGAATCCTCACGTCCTCTCCCTGCTCCGCGCCCACGCCCACGTGCCTTACTCCCTGCCTTCTTCATCTTGGTTGACTGATAAAGATAAGCAGAAAAGTACTAACGGCTTTGTGTGCTTATTCCTGAACAGCTCCTAACAGGTATAAGAAACAATTATTTTCTAAAGTGTGGACTAGACTTTAATATCAGCTAATGTGGCCTACACAACTGTAAAGTGGTGTGTTTGGTGAACTTTATTATTTATTTATTTTTTTGGGGCTGAACTGACAACTGGGCGAGCTGCAGTCACACGGAGACCGTGCAGACAGCCGTAAACGGCGCTGCAAGGCCCCAAAAACCTCCTCTACGTTATCCTATGTAGTGTTTTTCCACAATTTAGCTGGATACGGGTGGAAAGACACTAATAGGAATTTTTTGAAAAAATGTGCAGCAGCCTGCACTACTTAGAAAAAAGGAAATTGGATTTCACGGTATGATGCAGTGATTTACCCTGAGCTGGATACAACCGGCTATGGCTGCACACAGACTACAGGGCGAGCTGCAGTCACACGGAGACCGTGCAGACAGCCGTATACGGCGCTGCAAGGCTCAAAAACACTCCTCTACGTTATCCTATGTAGTGTTTTTCCACAAGTTAGCTGGATACGGGTGGAAAGACACTAATAGGAATTATTAGAAAAAATGTGCAGCAGCCTGCACTACTTGAAAAAGAAAAAAAAAAATAGAACAGTATGAGGCAGTGAACCACCCTCCCTGAACTGAATACAACCAGCTATGGCCTATGGCTGCACACAGACTACAGAGTGGGCTGCACACACACACACACACACACACAGACCTTGCAGATCGCTGTGAAAACAGCGCTGCAAGGCAAAAGCAAGGTGATTAGTAGGTGAACACAGCGGTTGCTAAATTAGTCCAACAAAAAGAATAAATACTCGCACTGCTGCTTTTCGCGATCACCTAACGGCGTGCCACGATGCGCTGTACCAGCTCCTATTTCCTCTATTCAATGCATGGGCTTATGGGGTGCTTCAACCAAAAGATATGCATATGACCAAAACCAAAAAGAAAAAAAAGAAAAAAAGGTCAGCACTCACCATTCCCGATGCTAACAAAGTCTTTATTAGAACATGGACACGGACAGGGAGAGCATGGTGTCCAGGGATGACAGCTGTTTCGCGCTACATGCCCTTCCACAGATCCCGATGATCTGTGGAAGCGCATGTAGCGCGAAACAGCTGTCATCCCTGGACACCATGCTCTCCCTGTCCGTGTCCATGTTCTAATAAAGACTTTGTTAGCATCGGGAATGGTGAGTGCTGACCTTTTTTTCTTTTTGGTTTTGGTTGCTAAATTAGCCTTGGAAAAGAACAATGAAGCAAATCGCTATCTCAACTGGCCCTCAGTCAGCAAACAGCGTCCTGTCACTAACTGAATTCACAGCAGAGTGAGCGCAAAATGGCGCCAGCGACTTTTAAACTGCAGCATGACATCATTTCAGCAGCCAATCACAGCCTTGCCAGTAGTTTCATGCTCACCATGCTGAACAGGATGTGCCCACACTCAGAATCATTCCTCATTGGCTGAATTCGTGCAGTTTGAATCCTGAGAACTTCCGATTCCGGTATCCGATACGCGGCAAGTATCGGATCTTGGTATCGGAATTCCGATACCGCAAGTATCGGCCGATACCCGATACTTGCGGTATCGGAATGCTCAACACTAATCACGAACCTTATACAAACTACACCTTTAATTGGATGCCCCTCAAAGGGCCACGGACCGGGTCGGGCCACCGTGACATCCCCCGAACCGTAGGACCCAGTACCGAGAACCCCATTGCCCTTACGTGGGGGCGATCCATCTTTGGCATCACGAACAGGATCTACTTAAGCCTGAAAATCGGGTCATGTGTGCCGAAGAACTGTGCCAGAATTGTAATTGAACTGTGATTTATTGCAAAGACTGTGTATTGCTATTTGCCGCCAAAATTCCCGCCAAACTTGCCGCCATTATAGCGCCACGAGGAAGGCAGGAGAAGAAGAAGGGCGTGGAGTTGTGGGCGTGAACGAACTGAGAAGCGCGAAAAACAATGGCCGCCCAGTCTAAATATTTCTGTATATTGAAGACGTGTCCGTCAGCAGCTGGGGTCCGCCTCCTGATTCGTCATGGCGGGCAGAGACAACAAAAACGAAACCGTCCTCCAGAAGGGGAAAGAATGGAAGTGGAGATCAGAGGGGACCCTAGAAAAAAATGGCTCCGCACAGACCCCCGTCACCGGAGGATTACTCCAACATGCCACCGTTGGAGAGCGTGGACCCCTGGGAGCTGTCTATGAAAGTTCCGCTGCCCTCACCGTCGCCAGCCCTGGCGCCTTCTCCAGAAGAGGAGTGGCACCAAAAGAGTCACCTCACGCGCATGTACTCGGTGCCGTGGCTTCCAGGGAGTCCGCCTTCCCTCCACACTTGCTCCGTGCACCACCGCGACTACTGGAGCCCCAGTGTCCCCGTCATCTGTCCCCAGACCACTGGGAGGGCATGACCTTGGGCCCTTTCCCTGGGGAGAATACCGGCGGCATCTGATTGTGGAGTGCCGGTGGGAAGTGGAACGGGAAGCGCGAGGTGAACTGCTGGACGACTCACCACCGAAGTGGGGTGTTGTGGTAGTATACCAACCTCAAAAAGAAAAGGGATTCATACAAGTGATCGGTAGTGTTGAGCATTCCGATACAGCAAGTATCGGGTATCGGACGATATTTGCGGTATCGGAATTCCGATACCGAGATCCGATACTTTTGTTGTATCGGGAATCGGTATCGGGATCGATATAATGTGTAAAATAAAGAATTAAAATAAAAAATATTGATATACTCACCTGTTGTGAACTCTGTTTTTGGGCTCCCTCTTGTGGTCACAACTGGTACTGTGTGAGTGCTGTCTTTGGGCTCCCTCTGGTGGTTCTTTGTGTCATTCTGCAGGTCTGAGGCTGATCAGCTGTCTCGTTATCTGTTAGTTGGTTTCCTATTTAGTTCACCTGGACTCTCAGTTGTTGCCTGCTGTCAATGTCTTCAGTGCTATTTTGGAGCTCTCCTGCAGTCCTTCGTTATCAGTCTCTTCAAGAGAAGCTAAGTTTAGCTTGGTTCATTTTTTGACCATCAGTGGTCATATGTTTCTTGGTTTATTTTTGTTTCTTGCCCAGCTTGCTAATATGTGATTTCCTTGCTTGCTGGTAGCTCTAGGGGCTGAGTTTCTCCCCTCACACCGTTAGTTGGTGTGGGGGTTCTTGTATTCTCAGCGTGGATATTTTGCATAGGGTTTTTTACTGACCGCACAGTTCCCTATCTGTCTTCTGCTATCTAGTATTAGCGGGCCTCATTTGCTGAATCTGTTTTCATTTCTACGTTTGTGTTTTCCCCTTACCTCACCGTTATTATTTGTTGGCGGCTTCCTATATCTTTGGGGTGATTTCTCTTGAGGCAAGTGAGGTCTTACTTTCCCTCCAGGAGTAGATAGTTTCTCAGGCTGCGTCGAGACGTCCAGGATTTTAGGCACGTTCACCGGCTACCTTTAGTGTTTTGGTTAGGATCAGGTTTGCGGTCAGTCCAGTTACCACCTCCCTAGAGCTCGTGTCTATGTTCATAAACTTAGCTAGTCCGTTTTGTGATCCTCAGCCACTAGGATCATAACACTCACCTCTCCGACGCAGCCTGCACTTTACCGAGGGAACCGGCAGCCTTCTTTGCTTAAAATGCGCGCGTTTACTGCCTTCCGTGACGTCACGGCTTCTGATTGGTCGCGTGCCGCCCATGTGACCGCGACGCGACCAATCACACAAGCCGTGATGTAATTTTCAGGTCCTGAATGCCTAATTCTAGGCATTCAGGACCTGAAAATTACGTCACGGCTTCTGATTGGTCGCGTGCCGCCCATGTGACCGCGACGCGACCAATCACACAAGCCGTGACGTAATTTTCAGGTCCTGAATGCCTAATTCTAGGCATTCAGGACCTGAAAATTACGTCACGGCTTGTGTGATTGGTCGCGTCGCGGTCACATGGGCGGCACGCGACCAATCAGAAGCCGTGACGTCACGGAAGGCAGTAAACGCGCGCATTTTAAGCAAAGAAGGCTGCCGGTTCCCTCGGTAAGGTGCAGGCTGCGTCCGAGGGTGAGTATATCAATATTTTTTATTTTAATTCTTTATTTTACACATTAATATGGATCCCAGGGCCTGAAGGAGAGTTTCCTCTCCTTCAGACCCTGGGAACCATCAGGGATACCGTCCGATACTTGAGTCCCATTGACTTGTATTGGTATCGGGTATCGGTATCGGATTAGATCAGATACTTTGCCGGTATCGGCCGATACTTTCCGATACCGATACTTTCAAGTATCGGACGGTATCGCTCAACACTAGTGATCGGGTCATCGGTGAGAGTCCATGTTACCTGGGATGAGGCGGACTCCTGCCTGTGCGGAGACAGCGCGGATCTAGCCTTGAACCCCGGGGATGCTGTGACTTATAGCCGGTACCTGAAACGAAGCAGCTGGTGGGCCCGGGATGTACAGAAATGCACAGCCCTCTTAGCGGTGTCCAGGACCCTGGAGGAAGAACTCACTGCTGACGCAGCTGCGTCGACACCGGCTGTAACTTGCATCCTCCATCAAGCTACGCAGACTTTTATTGCTGTGCACGAAGTGACTGTGCATGGAAGACAAACTAACGGAGTATACCTGGCGCCGGGAGTGAGCTTGGACTCGAACCATCCTAAGCCACAGAGGGCTACATGTCAGATAAAGCCCTGGTGGAGACCGCCAGAATAAACCTCGGAACCACGACAATGTAAATAGTTAACTGTTCATTCCTTCTTTGCTGCTTTAAAACCCGTCCAGGGTTAACTCTTAAAGGGATCCCTTTGTTTACCCGGGATCCCTAATGTTTCAAGTTTGCACAAGTTTTCTACTTTTACAAAAGGACTACCGAATCATGGACGGTGAATGATTCACAAACTGTTCCTGTACATAGTTTGCACCTTCTTAAAGGTGCTCTCTACTGGTTTTACATAGGAGGCTTTTACAGAGACTGCCTCTTAACAGAAACTGCTGTTAAATTATGCTGTAAAAATAACTGCTTTGCTTCACAGACCTGAAGAAAAACCCGTTGGTGCGGCAGAATCCCGGGTCAGGATTACACGTCTTGTAGCCCACCCAAGACCAACGTTCGGGGGTTCGTAACGGGTCCCTCATATCACATCATACCGCTTTAAACAAACTTGGGAATTAATGATGTGATTATTTGCACTACCTCTGAAAAGACTTGGAGTTTCCTCTTAAAGGGAATGTTTACTTATTGCACTTGGATAATGTTGTTTTAAGAAGTTAGATAGCCATGATGTTTTACATAGTGATAGTATGTAGCCAAGAATAGTAAAATGTTTGATAAATGTTGAGAGTGAAATGTTTAATGATGTACTTTGAATAAAATTGAGGATAAAAGAAATTGGAAGAAAGATATGGTGAACCCGTAGTGGGGGTGAAGCCGGTTCTGCATTTCAATAAAGTGAACCTGTAGGGGTTAGTGAGTCCTCTAGAGAGCCTTAGGAAGTGAGTTAAAAGACTTTGCACTTAGAGAAGAATAAAAATGTTAATTTATTGTTGTGTAAATGCACTTAGTAGATAGAATACCTGTATGGGTAATTGCGTTCCATAGATAGAAAATAACTGTTTCCCAAGTGCCTTATGCACAATGTAAATATGCTCTTGTTTTGCAAAGTTCAAGTGTTCTCACCTCCCATAAAGGGAAGCATTGTTATATTGTTTCACAGTATTCCAAAAACTTTGCATGTCTTTTGCTAATATGTATTGTTGTTCTTCTTTTCCCAGCCCAGGAGTGCTGGATTTAACGGGGGTTTTGGGAAGTGCAGCACCCCAGAGTCCTGGTTGCTGCAGTAATATTGTTCTTCCACCAGGGGGAGTGATATTACGTCTGAAGGTAATAAAGGAGTTCATCTTTCCAGGTATCACAGCATCACAACACACTTCACACTCCAGACCACCAGGGGGAGCCATGCTCCTATCTAGTAGGGCACTCCTCACAGAAGGGTAAAACTGGTGGGTTGGATAGGCAGTTAGTCTGAAGCTGACTGGGCTCGGCCCAGGCAACACCTGTCAGGCAGACAGGGGGAAAGGAGGAACATCTGAGCTGCAGACAGAGGGTCCCTGTCAGGGGTGGGATCCTGGCAGAGGCCTGGCACGAGACAGAAAGACACGGAGCTGCGCTTGCCCCACGTGCGGCAGCATCCTAAGAAAGGACACGAAGAGAATTGTATTGTAGAGAGTGAGAAACGAAGTCACAGCACAAGGAGAAAACACTGGGAGGAGTTCTGCCCTGTAAAGGCTGCCTCCTTCCGAGGCGTGTAGCTGGTGGCCGGAACACCGAGGGAGTAATTGACTCTACGCATTACTTCAGAGACCGTCAGGACAGTCAATTCCAAGTTGGCTGCCCAACCTTAATACCTATGAAGACACAGTGGCAAATTGTGGGGGTCGGGGCGTCTCTAGGGTCCCTATAAACAAGCCTCAGGCCATCAGTCAAACGGGTTTGTCCTATCCATATCATCTGGGGGACAGAGAGAGAGAGAAAGACATCTAGAACATCCACGAAAGTTGTGAGGACTATCCCGTGGTGCTCAGCAGGGAAGTACTACAACACACAGGCGCTAGTAGGAAGGCTACTGATTTCCACCTGGATAAGGGAACTCTGGATTTGCCTTCGGACCGGCCAGAATCTGCCTACCCTGTGGTCTGCACCCTGGACTGTGGATGCTGAAGCTTTCAGTAAAAGGTAAAGAGACTGCAACATTGTGTCCTCGTTATTTACTGCGCCCTGCATCATTTACCATCACTACCTACACTAAAGGGAAGCCCTGGAGAAACACTTCACCTGTGGGAAGGTATACCATCTTGCTGCCATAACATCACCCCAGCGGACCCCTAAGCAGCGTCGGTCACCCTGAACGAGTACCACAGGTGGAGTCACGAACCTTATGCAAACTACACCTTTAATTGGACGCCCCTCAAAGGGCCACGGACCGGGTTGGGCCACCGTGACATCCCCCGAACCGTAGGACCTGGTACCGAGTACCCCATTGCCCTTACGTGGGGGCGATCCATTTTCAGTTTTACCTTTGAACTTTTTGTTTACCCTACTATCTCCCTTTGAGGAGTTTTCTCACTGTTAAATAATTAAATATAGTTTATCCCTGCTCTGCAGCATTTGTGTTACTGCATCCTAGTGCCTGCTTATTACATTTGGTGTAATCAGCAGAATGCAGTCCAGGGATACAGATGCTGCAGACCAGTCCACTATGGGTGCCCCCATAGCATTAATGGCACTAGACAGGGAGGCCCGGTATTCTGTGATGTTCCGCCCTTCACATGAGTGGGATACGTTTGAAAACATGGTACAGGTTTTGGAAGAGATGTATGGGGACCCCACTAACATTGAAGAGTTGCGCATGTGTTTGTTTGGTCATGTCCAGCGAGAAGGGAAGATAGTGATGCAATATATCAATGCATTACAGGAGGTACATGCGCACATTACAAAAAGGGAAGATGTGGGAATCATGGGAGTGGGGCTTCCTGATAGGATTTTGAGGGATCAATTTGTGTCGGGTCTTAGGGATGCACCGTTGAAACAGGCATTGCGAGAACGCTTGCATGCTAGCCCTGCATGACATGCGTAGAGCAGAGGCGCGTATAAGAGAGAAGGGGCAGGGGGTGATGGTCCTGGCAGAGATGGTCCCCAGGTATGAAGTACGTACTCCACCTGCAGTGGAGCTGGAGTGGGTCCGAGAGATACGGAAGGAGATACAAGAGATGTGGAGAGAATGGACCAGTCTAAGGAGAGACCCTGTTTTGGCTCAAGAGCCACCGAGGGAAGATTCCTCAATACGAGACAGAAATGTTACAGGGAGTGAGACCTCTTGGTGCTGAAAGGGGAGTGACGTGTTTTAATTGTGGGAAGACTGGACATTACTCTCGAGGCTGTGCGAGCCGGAGATGGCCCCCACCGAGGCAGCCATTAAACTAGTAAGCTCAGCGGCTGAGGAACACAGCCCAGAGCCAGGAAGACAGAAGACGAGGGAAGGCAGTCCTGAAAATATAGTTTCTGCGAGCCCTACAGTCTGGGTCGAAGTGAATGGGCGAGCTGTTCACTGCTTGATCGAAACTGGGTCACAAGTGACAACTCTGCTGGAAGCCTACTTCAGACTACACTTTCCAGAGGTCTCGCTGCCAGAGTGGGGACCAGTAATAACACTAAAAGCAGCCAAAAATTTGCCCATTCCGGTCACAGGAGTGGTCTGGATGGAGATTAAAGTATGCAGAAAGGCTGTAGGCAGCAAGGCGGTCGTGTTGGTCACAGGAGATGCTGGTCCTGGACCTGTAATGACTCTGAGGATGAACGTGCTGAAGGAGATGGGACAACTTCTGATTAGTGAGCTGAAGGGACCTTTCTTGAACCAATGGAGCCCACGAACCCCCAATGGAAGGTGTTTCAGAAGCTAATCTGAGCAGCTCAAGCCCAGGAAACATCAGAAGACAGAAGAGTCTTGGGAAAGGTGATGGTGCCGGTGGCTGCAAAAATTACTTTACCACCTGGCCAAACAGCGCTCATGTTGCCAGCGCAAGCTTGTACTCCTCTGGAGGAAGTGGTGGAGCAGATTGAGCCAGCAGCGATGGACCAAATATCTCCTTGATTAGTCATTGCTCAAACACTAGCCACAGTTCAAAACAGCAATGTTGTAGTGTGGTGTATCAACCTGGGGGCCGACAGTATCACTCTTTTACCCAAGAGAGAGATGGCCCAGATCCTGGGCATGCCGGAGAAGCTAATGCCACCTGAAGTAGTACAACTGGCCATTGTGTGAGGGGAACCCTGGACTCTAACAGTTGCAGCCACATCGAAGTCTTCGCCTGGCAGCCAGAAAGAAGGATGTCGAATTTTAGAGAGGATTCGGGCAGAATTTATGGGACTGTCACCTCAGCAAGTGCAGCAAGTAGAGGATGTACTGGAGCGCTATCAGGAAGTTTTTCCCGCCATGAAGATGACTTTGGTTCCACTCAGATCGTCGCTCACGAAATTCCTACTGGGAGTGCCGCCCCAACAGCGTCGGACTGGAGCACCTTGGACTCACCAGAGAAAATTATTCTTGGGGTCCACTATGTAGCTACATAGAAATAAATACAAGACCACCAATTGTGCAGTAAAACGCGCTAATATCAGGGTATAATATAAGGTAGTACATGTCTTAATTATGTAGCAGGGGTTGGGGTAGCCCCCCTCATAGAATATAAAGTAGCCCCCTCATAGAATATAAAGTAGTCAACTCATAGAATATAAAGTAGCCCACTCATAGGGTACAATGCAGCTCCCCCATAGGGTATAATGTACCTCCCCCATAGGGAATACTGCTGCCCCCATAGGGTATAATATAGCTCCCCCCATAGGGAATACTGCTGCCCCCATAGGGTATAATGTAGCTCCCATGCAGCGCCCCAGAGTCCTGGTCGTTGCAGTAGCATGGTTCAGCCACTAAGGGGGGCCATGCTGCGTTCGATGGCACGGAAGGAGTTCTCTGAGCAGGTATCACAGTCACCAATACATTTCACAGCTGGGCCTCCGGGGGGAGCTAAGGGTGCTATTCATTAGGCCACTCCCCACCATAGTGGGTAAACTGGGGGTCAGGCAGGAAGTTAGAGAGAGAACGCTGACGGGATTGAACGGAGCAACACCTGGTGGCAGAGGGTGTTGTGAAGGGAGAGACTGTAGGGTCTCTGCCAGGGGTGGGATCCTGGCAGAGGCTTGGCATGGAAAGAACGTAAAGGGACCGTGCCTGCTCAGCATAGCGGCGGTGCCCAAGGAAGGACTAAGAAGCGAGATAGATTGTGCTGAGTGAGAAACGAAATCAAGCGAAAGGAGATACCAGTGAGGGTTGTGCTGAAAGAGGCAGCACCTTACTGAGGCGCACTACCGGTGGCCGGAACGCCGAGGAGGTAAAGAGTTTCAAGCCATACCTCAGACCTACGGCAGGGCAGTTAGCTTGAGGCGGACTGTCTCACGCATCACCCAGGAAGGCAAAAGGGGGGTACCAACAGGAGAGGGGCGCAGATAGAGTCCCGGAAGATCTCCGAGCCTCCCCGTCATACGGGTGCGTTCCTACCATAGTATCTGGAGGGACGAGGAAGATCATTGCGAATTAAGTTGTTGTGAGGGAACACGAGAAACAGACACAACAGTTGTGGGGTACTTTCCGTAAGCACAGCAGGGAAGGACTGCAACACATAGCGCTAGAAGGAAGGCACCGATTTCCACCTGCAAGGAGAGCTCTGGAAGTGCCATTGGACCGGCCGGACTTGCGCAGCCTGGTGAGCCGTATTCCGGACTGAGGACCCAGAGAGCTTCAGTAAAGAGGTAAAGAGACTGCAACCTGGTGTCCTCGTTATTTACCGCGACCTGCACCCCACAACTGCACCGCTACAACATCACTTATTGCACCGGACGTCCCCCACTGACAGACAGGGCCACGGACCGGGTCTAGCCACCGTGACAACCCCAGGACTGAGACCTAGAGGCCCGGCTCCGGGTACCCCTCGGCCCTGCGGCGGTGTGGGGGCGCTCCAACTTGGCGTCACGAACAGGATCTACTTAAGCCTGAAGAATCAGGTCATGTGTGCCTAGAGACTGTGATTTACTGTGCTTGGACTGTACTTTATTGTAAGACTGTGCTGCGCCATTAGCCGCCAAAAGTTCCCGCCAAAAGGCGCCGCCATTGCTACACCCAAGGGGAAGGAGGGCGTGTTATGGGCGGAGACTCCCAGTGTGGCGCGAGAAATGGCTACCGCCCCTTGCACTTCTGGCTGCAGAGGAATGACCTGCCCCAAAGCAGAAGAGAAACACCCCTTGATATGCAACGGCGAGAAGCGGGTGACGGAGAAGCCCGACCTCGGAGAAATGGCGGAGCTAGGTGCATGCACTGCCACCGACTATCAGGCAGCAATGATGAACGGCGAGTGCCTGAGCGAGGAAGAAGCGGTTCAGGCCTGCCTTTCTTCACCGGAGATGGACCGGAGGCCTGCGGATCCGACAGCGAAGTTACGTCCACCAATCCCGACCTCGAAGTTAGAGGAGGAGGAACCACAGCCAGCGGAGCCGAATCCGAGCATCCCATTGGAGGAGCCCCGGTCCGGGCTGCAGCAGACTCCAGCGTCCTCGTTAACGGACCAGAGCGACACCGATGGAACCACATTAGGCGCAGGTATGGCCGACGTCCCTGCTCCCCTCCGCGAGCCCGCTTCCATGACCCACCTCTATCGCAGTAGGGAGCGACTTATCACGGCAGGGCTAATGGTGCTATCCCCCGATGACCTGGGGAGGATGGTGCCACCGCTGTCGACTGGAGTGGGGGAGCCTGTAGATGTGAGCTTAGATGGAGTAGTTCTTCGGTGGGACACCCCCTGGTTTAGAGCAGATGGGTCCCGGGAGAACGGGTCCACTCTTGCGGTGCTTACATGGGAACAATATAGACAGTGCTTGATTATGCAGTGGAAAGGACGGAAAGGAGCTGAGTCGATGGGCTCATCGAAAGTACAACAACCCCCCCCGGCATGGGATGACAGAGACGTGACAAGGCGGGGCACTGTGTTGGCCTACCATGCAAGAAGAGGGTGGGGCCTCATACACGAGCCAGGATTGGATACTGACGTTTTTGTCGCGCATTGTAACGTGAGGGCTCCCTGCTGTGGCCGAAGTGGAGAACCATTGCAAAAGGGGGATTCGGTGACCTACAGCCGCCACCAGAACCCGCTCGGGTGGTATGCACGGAATGTTCGGCGGTGTATGTCTGGAGCCGCGACCCTTACCACCTCAGACCTGGTCCCAGGAGCACCCGATCTTGTCACCATTGCAACGGTGCGCCTGGTTGCGGCCACCGAGTTGGCCAGTCGAGTTCATCTTCACGTTCGAACCGCGGACGCTGGCACCACGGTGGCTGGGGGGCAGGAGCCCGAGCCGCCTGAAAAAGAATAAACCTCGATACCATGAAAATGTAAATAGTTACTGTTTGTCTTTTATTCCTTTAAGTTGCTGCTAAACCCGCCCAGGGTTAATGGATCCCTCTGTTGACCCGGGATCCTCTTTGTTTGTTTTCCTTTTCTGAAGTTGTTGCACAAAAGTTATACAAACTGCAGAAATCATGGACTGTGCATGATTCGAACTTCCCTTGTAAATAGTTTGCACCTTCTTAAAGGTGCTCCCTACTGGTTTTAGCCAAAGACACTTTGCGAAGATATTTGTCCTATTTGTTTGAGCCAAAGACACTTTGCGAAGATACCTTTCCTACCGGTTCTAGTTAAAGACACTTTGCGAAGATACCATGCCGGAACCTTTGCATGGGCCGGTAGGCTGAGGAGACAAGCTATCTTAGAAAGACTTGGTCTCCTCTTAAAGGGGATGTGAGAAACTGAACTTGAGAGAGATACTGTTGCAGAACAGTAATGCCATAATGATGCCTTGAAAAGAAATGTAACTGTTTTACATGCTAAGTTATATGTGTTGAATTTGTTAAAATGTGAAATTTGAATAATGTTTTGAAGACAGGAAAGATGCAGAGAGCCCGTAGGGGTAGAAGTAGAGGTCTGCATAGTTGAAAGTAAGAGAAGTAATAATGAGGGTGAGGATAGAAGGTAAACCCTGCGTCCCCATTGAAAAGTTACTTTATTGCTAAGGACAGAGAGTGAACCCGTAGGGGTTAGAGAGTGAGTCCTTAAAGGGGCCGAGTAGAGCTGGCTCAGAGTTCTTCAACCGAAAGGAATGTTATGTCTATACTGTGTATAGTAGCGAAAGGCAGTAGGCCCTGGCTGAACAGGGCGGTCCTGTAGAAGAAAGGAGAGGCAGTAGGCCTGGTGCCGTAGGGACAGGCGGTCCTGCAGGTTCACAAGAAGGAGAATGAAAAGTTGAAATGCCTTATAATGTGATTATAGGAAGGCCTTTGATAGACTACGAGTGTGAGTTTCTTAAAGGCAATGTTAAGTTATTATTTCAAAAATTGCACTAAATAGAATACCCGGTTGGGTAACAGAAGTTATTTATACTCTGTAAATTATAAGGTTAATTATGTTTGTAACGTTACAAGTGTTCTCACCTCCCATAAAGGGAAGCCTACTTAAGTATACTTATTGTTATTTGCACTCAACAAAATTGTATGTCTTTTTGCTAACCTGTATTGTTGTTTTTCTTCCCAGTCCCGGAGTACTGTGTTTAACCAGGGGGGAGTGCAGCGCCCCAGAGTCCTGGTCGTTGCAGTAGCATGGTTCAGCCACTAAGGGGGGCCATGCTGCGTTCGATGGCACGGAAGGAGTTCTCTGAGCAGGTATCACAGTCACCAATACATTTCACAGCTGGGCCTCCGGGGGGAGCTAAGGGTGCTATTCATTAGGCCACTCCCCACCATAGTGGGTAAACTGGGGGTCAGGCAGGAAGTTAGAGAGAGAACGCTGACGGGATTGAACGGAGCAACACCTGGTGGCAGAGGGTGTTGTGAAGGGAGAGACTGTAGGGTCTCTGCCAGGGGTGGGATCCTGGCAGAGGCTTGGCATGGAAAGAACGTAAAGGGACCGTGCCTGCTCAGCATAGCGGCGGTGCCCAAGGAAGGACTAAGAAGCGAGATAGATTGTGCTGAGTGAGAAACGAAATCAAGCGAAAGGAGATACCAGTGAGGGTTGTGCTGAAAGAGGCAGCACCTTACTGAGGCGCACTACCGGTGGCCGGAACGCCGAGGAGGTAAAGAGTTTCAAGCCATACCTCAGACCTACGGCAGGGCAGTTAGCTTGAGGCGGACTGTCTCACGCATCACCCAGGAAGGCAAAAGGGGGGTACCAACAGGAGAGGGGCGCAGATAGAGTCCCGGAAGATCTCCGAGCCTCCCCGTCATACGGGTGCGTTCCTACCATAGTATCTGGAGGGACGAGGAAGATCATTGCGAATTAAGTTGTTGTGAGGGAACACGAGAAACAGACACAACAGTTGTGGGGTACTTTCCGTAAGCACAGCAGGGAAGGACTGCAACACATAGCGCTAGAAGGAAGGCACCGATTTCCACCTGCAAGGAGAGCTCTGGAAGTGCCATTGGACCGGCCGGACTTGCGCAGCCTGGTGAGCCGTATTCCGGACTGAGGACCCAGAGAGCTTCAGTAAAGAGGTAAAGAGACTGCAACCTGGTGTCCTCGTTATTTACCGCGACCTGCACCCCACAACTGCACCGCTACAACATCACTTATTGCACCGGACGTCCCCCACTGACAGACAGGGCCACGGACCGGGTCTAGCCACCGTGACAACCCCAGGACTGAGACCTAGAGGCCCGGCTCCGGGTACCCCTCGGCCCTGCGGCGGTGTGGGGGCGCTCCACCCACCATAGGGAATACTGCTGCCCCCCATAAGGTATAATGTAGCTCCCGCATAGGGAATACTGCTGCCCCCTTAGGGCATAATGTAGCTCCCCCAGAGGGAATACTGCTGCCCCCATAGGGAATAATGTTGCCCCAGGACTCACTGATATATATATACAGTATATATTTATATATATATATATATATATATATATATATATATATATATATATATATACAAAACCCCACAATACTCACCTCTGCTTCCCGCTCCCCCACTGATTCCGGCGGTGACTCTGCTCCGATGTCAGGAGCTGCATTGCAGTCGGCCTCGCACACAGCTGGTACGCGATGAGGTGACGTCATCAATGCACCCGCTGTGTGTCAGAGGCGAGGGGAATGATAGGAGAGGAAGCGTCATTTGATGCTCTCTCCTCCATTAATGCGCACTTGGGGGCAGCGCTGGCTCCAGGTCCCCCTGGCTTACGGCCGCATAGCAGCCACGTGGGCTGGGGGCCCCAGAGGGAGCGGGGGGCCCTGATAGCAGTCAGTGTTAGCTGCAGTATACGGCAAACACTGCCCGCTATTAAAGTGAAATGAAGTCACTCCTCTCCACGCCCATGGGGCATGGGGAATCGTGAATATTCATTTCACTTTAGAGCGGGAACAAGCTTCGGCTTCCTGTCACCTGCTGCTCCACCGCTGGCATCGGGGGCCCCCATAGCAGCTGCGTGGTGTGCCGCTATTAGCGACATGCCACTGGCTGGGGCACCTGGAGCAGTAGGGTCTCTAGGCAACTGCTGGCACTGTATGCCAGCAGGTGTCAATGTCTGGGCCCATCGGAGAAATCTCCGGTTCTCCAGTGGCCCAGTTCGACCCTGTGCACCAATCACAGAAAGATATTGCCAAATACCTGCCAGATGTACAAAGAGGTAAAGGAGATGCTGGTTCATATGCTGCAAAGTTGTTATGAAAAATAAATACCAATCTTGCGGATGTACTCATAAATAACAGAATCCCTTCCATAGGACGTGCCCATTGCACTCCACTGAGAAAGGAGGGGGAGGGGCAAACTCCCAAACATATATGTTTAATAAACTGAAAAGAGCAAAATGCCCCCAAAAAAACCAAGAACAACACAACATAACAAATATTGTGCAAACTAGAACCTTTATTAATACAATGCAAAAATACTAAAAACAACACAAGTGTATGAGGATATGGTGTATGACTACTGTGGACACCATCAGGAATACTCATAAGTAAAACAGTATAAGGGTACAATTATAAAGCCCTATAGCATGGTAATGCAATTAAAACTATAAATATTATACACGATGTGGCAAAACCACACAGTGGAAAAAGGGGGCGCTCTATTATAATCAATGACCAGTGTCTTTAATGCATGAAAATCCTACCATGCCCAGCACCCTCCTCTATTGCAATTTGCCCAAGAAAAAAGTGAATGTTATAGCTAAACCATGCGTTGCCAGCTGAGCTTACCCATGTGTGTGATGTCCTGAATATGGTGTCCACAAAAAGTGCCCCGACGCACGTTTCGCGGTTATCGCTTCTTCGGGAGGCAGTATAAGTGTGGCAGACCGGAGGGTGTTTTATGGTATTGTGACAGCTGCTACTAATTAGCATTGGTGATTAGCGGCGCATGCGGGTGGACACACTCAGGTACGCCGCGCTACTTCCGGCCATCCCAGCGACGCACAGAAGGGGGAAATATCCCGTGACGTCATCAGATCTGTGCGACGCTGTTAAAGGATGCTGTTAGGAGGCGCGGCTCAACCAAGCGTCCATTGCGCATGCGCACCACCAGTGGCCATTTTGGAAAAGGGAATAGGAGCTGGCAAGTCGGGAAAGAGGTAAAAGATGTAACTATACACTATCCGAAACACATGTAATGTGTATGAATTTACCCACAAAATCCCCATTACCATTACAGCACAGAAAGTCATAAGTAATTAGCATCAAACTGATAATAATATGCTGGACATAAAATATTGCTGAATAATAATATGCTGGACATGAGGATAAGATCAAAATAACATAAATACATAATTCATGTTCTGTAAATCCCAGGAAGATGATGATTATTGCCACTTCCCATCTGATATATAATCAGGAAAGATGCTCCCAACAAATATGCAGCCTTTTCCCCATGGACATATTTGGAGATGGCATCACCGTTAGAACGATGTAAAAGATGAAATGCAGCTGAAACTAAAATATGAAAAGAAGAGAAAGGGAAAAACACTAATTAAAAACACAAATTAAAAAAACCAAAAGAAACAGGGGTACAATATTTTCATGCAAGAAAAACGCGCCTATAGGAAAGGGACAAACGATAATTTTTCATTAAGGCCATTAGGGGCCATAGTCCCCAGCAGCACAATCCAGCGACACTCGACTTGTGCTAACGTGCGTTTGAGGTCACCACCCCTATTGCCCAAATGAACCCGATCAATACCCCGTACCTTAAATGTATCAGGGTTGCAATTGTGGTATGTTTTGAAATGTCTTGGGATTGTTTTAAGTTCCAAGATGTTATCAATATCCCTAGCTGCCTCTATATCCCTGACATGTTCTCGGACCCTGACACGAAGCTCACGAGATGTGAGACCTACATAAATTAGATTGCACGCACAAGTGGCGTAATACACCACATAAGTGGTGCTACAAGATATATAACTTGTGATCCGGAAGTCCATACCTCCTCCAGCCGCAGAGAATGAAGTGGTTCTAATGATGTTTTTACATGCCTTACAAGAGCCACATGGAAAACAGCCCCACCTTTGGGGTCCTGAACCAAAAATTCTTGGAGATACAGGGACGTAGTGACTCCTCACCAGCTGATCTTTGAGACTCTTCCCTCTTCTTGCTGTAAGAAGAGGGCGGTCCGGCAAGATCTTGTTAAGGGTGGGCTCAGTTTTTAATACAGACCAGTGTCTCTGCAGAACATCCCGGATATCATCCCATCTGTTGTTAAAGGTAGAGATGAACCTTAACGGCTGATCTCTTGCCGTGGGGGTAGATCTGGGAGGTCCGCAGAGCAACTGGTCTCTAGGGGAGCTCTTGGCCCGTAAGTAACCTTTTTTAATGGCCCTCCTGCTGTAGCCCCGGTCCCGGAACCGATCAGCAAGATCCCGAGCCTGGCGCTCGAAGATACCATCCGCAGAGCAGACTCTCTTCATTCTAAGGAACTGGCCTACTGGTATAGCTCGTATAGTTGACCTGGTATGAGCTGAACTAGAATGAAGAAGAGCATTAACCGATGTTTCTTTGCGGAATACATCCGTCTGTACAATCCCATCCTCACACCTCATTATTTTGATATCCAAAAAATCTATATCATTGGTGGCTATCCGATGGGTAAGTCGGATGTTACGGCTATTTTGATTCAGCTCCCGGATGAAATCAAGGAGAGCCGGCTCGGGACCCTGCCAGATCAACAACACATCATCAATATAACGGTACCAGCACTGCACATGGGAGGCGGCGCATGCGCCCTCCCCAAAAACCTCCCTCTCCCAGTACCCTAGAAAGAGGTTAGCGTACGAGGGCACACACGCCGCACCCATGGCAGTGCCGCGGTTTTGTAAAAAATACCGATCCTTGAATAGAAAAAAATTGTGTGTTAAAATGAAGTGTAAAAGTTCCAGGACAAGGGCCCGCATCAGGGGGTCTAGGTTACTCATGCTCAAAAAGAACTCCACCGCCTCTAACCCATCTTCATGTTTGATGCTGGAGTAGAGGGACTCTACGTCCGCTGTTGCAAAAACCATGTCAGGCTCCAATGTAAGGCCATCCAGTCTCCTCAGGACGTCCGTAGTGTCTCTGACATAAGAGGGGAGCGACTCAACTAATGGATGCAGATAGTGTTCAATAAACTTGCACACGGGGTCGCATAACCCTCCTATGCCAGAGACAATCGGACGCCCCGGAGGTTCGACCGGATCCTTATGAACCTTCGGCAACAGGTAGAAGGTAGGGACCACCGGATGTTCAACAAGGAGACCCTCAAACACCTTTTTTGATATAATGCCTCGTGTCAGGGCCCGATCAAGGATCTCAAATAAGATCCTCGAGAACCCAGATAACGGGTTACATGTCAGGGGTATATATGCTGCGCGATCCCTCAACTGACGGAAGGCTTCCCTTTCGTACTTCACTGTCGGCCAGATGACCACGTTCCCCCCCTTATCTGCAGGTTTTATCACAATATCCTGCATAGACCTGAGTTCCTCCAAAGCTCTACATTGTGCAGGTGTTAGATTATTGCCCCTCTTATCACTCGGAATTTTCTTCAAATCCTCCACCACCAATTTATTAAAGATTTCAATCTGGGGACAAAGTGAGAAGGGAGGGAACGTGGTACATCTACGCACGACAGAGGTAGGAAAGGTACCTGTAGCTGGTGGATCCGACTCTCCTGCAAGCTCCTCCAAAGCTGCTAATGCTTCATGCTCCAATGTTGTATCGGGCCTGAAGGTATCCTGAGGTTTAAAGTGTAGCTTACGTAGAAGAACCTTCCTCAGGAACAGCTGCGTGTCTTTCATGGCTGTAAAATAATTGAACTTATTAGTGGGGACAAAAGTCAACCCCAACCCCAAGACATTAAGTTGATCTTTGGATAGCACATGATCTGATAGGTTAATTACCTCAAGATGGTTAGTGGGTTTAGATTTTTTCTTCACAGACTGGGGTGGGGTAACCCTACGTTTATTTTTTCCTTTACGGTTCCAAGCCTTCCCAAATCCCAACCTTTCAGTACACATATGGTTTGTTTGACTACCACCGGATTGTTCCTCCTCCATAGAGGATGCAGACGAAAACGAATTCCGATGAACTGGAGGCTTCACTTGAGTGGGTAACTTTTTCCTCCACCTATATACATGATTGTTTTTGTAATCCATTACATCCCTCTGGTATTTTTTAGTCTTTGATGCAACAATATCTTTTTCCCATCTCTGAATGGGAAAAAGACCCTGTGCACCAATCACAGAAAGATATTGAAGTTCGACCCTGTGCACCAATCACAGAAAGATATTGCCAAATACCTGCCAGATGTACAAAGAGGTAAAGGAGATGCTGGTTCATATGCTGCAAAGTTGTTATGGACCTGGTGGTTAGGTTCACCTGGAATGACCTGATGGTTAAACTAGAAGACAGGACAAGCTCTGGGAAGTGGGAACTCTGCTGACCGCAAATCCTAATCCTATAACACACACACTAGAAATAGCTGTGGAGCGTACCTAACTCTCCCTAGACGCCTCTTCACAGCCTAAGAGCTGTGGACTAGAACTTAGCAAGTACTAAGAAATACAGTTAGGTCCAGAAATATTTGGACAGAGACAACATTTTTCTCATTTTGGTTATAGACATTACCACAATTTAATTTTAAACAAAACAATTCAGATGCAGTTGAAGTTCAGACTTTCAGCTTTCATTTGAGGGTATCCATATTAAAATTGGATGAAGAGTTTAGGAGTTTCAGCTCCTTAACCTGTGCCACCCTGTTGTTTCAAGGGACCAAAAGTAATTGGACAATTGACTCCAAGGCTATTTCATGGACATGCGTGGGCAATCCCTTCATTATGTCATTCTCAACTAAGCAGATAAAAGGCCTGGAGTTGATTTGAGGTGTGGTGCTTGCATTTGGAAGGTTTTCCTATGAAGTAAACATGCGGTCAAAAGTGCTCTCCATGAAGGTGAAACAAGCCATTCTTAAGCTGTGAAAACAGAGAAAAAACCCATCCGAGAAATTGCTACAATATTCGGAGTGGCAAAATGTACAGTTTGGTACATCCTGAGAAGGAAAGAAAGCACTGGTGAACTCATGAATGCCAAAAGACCTGGGCGCCCACGGAAGACAACAGTGGTGGGTGATCGCAGAATAACCTCCATGGTGAAGAGAAACCCCTTCACAACAGCCAACCAAGTGAAGAACACTCTCCAGGAGGTAGGCGCATCAATATCCAAATCTACTATAAAGAGAAGACGGCATGAAAGTAAATACAGAGGGTTCACTGCACGGTGCAAGCCACTCATAAGTGTCAAGAATAAAAAGGCTAGACTGGACTTGGCTAAAAAACATCTAAAAAAGCCAGCACAGTTCAGGAAGAACATTCTTTGGACAGATGAAACCAAGATCAACCTCTACCAGAATGATGGAAAGAGAAAAGTATGGCGAAGGCTTGGTACAGCTCATGATCCAAAGCATACCACATCATCTGTAAAACACGGTGGAGGCAGTGTGATGGCTTGGCCATGCATGGCTGCCAGTGGCACTGGGTGACTAGTGTTTATTGATGATGTGACACAGGACAGAAGCAGCCAAATGAATTCTGAGGTATTCAGAGCCATACTGTGTGCACAGATCCAGCCAAATGCAGCAAAACTGATTGGTCGTCGTTTCATACTACAGATGGACAATGACCAAAACATGAAGCCAAAGCAACCCAGGAGTCTATTAAAGCAAAGAAGTGGAATATTCTTGAATGGCCAAGTCAGTCACCTGATCTCAACCCAATTGAGCATGCATTTCACTTGTTAAAGACTAAACTTCAGACAGAAAGGCCCACAAACAAACAGCAACTGAAAACCACCGCAGTGAAGGCCTGGCAGAGCATCAAAAAGGAGGAAACACAGCGTCTGGTGATGTCCATGAGTTCAAGACTTCAGGCAGTCATTGCCAACAAAGGGTTTTCAACCAAGTACTAGAAATGAACATTTTATTTAAAATTATTGAATCTGTCCAATTACTTTTGGTCCCTTAAAAAAACAGGGTGGCACATGTTAAGGAGCTGAAACTCCTAAAACCTTCATCCAATTTTAATGTGGATACCCTCAAATGAAAGCTGAAAGTCTGAACTTCAACTGCATCTGAATTGTTTTGTTTAAAATTAAATTGTGGTAATGTCTATAACCAAAATGAGAAAAATGTTGTCTCTGTCCAAATATTTCTGGACCTAACTGTATATTCAGTACACAATGAACAACAAATGAACTAGCAGGGACTTAGCTTCTGCTGGAGTAGACAGGTCATCAGAAAGATCCGAGAGAGATCTGAACCAGTACTGATACATTGTCAGCTGGCATGGAGTAACGATCTGAGTGGAGTTAAATAGAGAAGCCAGCCTAGCCGCAAACGAGGGCAGCTGAGGAAGCAACCTCAGAACCAGCAGTTCCACTCACAGCCACCAGAGGGAGTCCACGGACAGAACTCACCGAAGTACCATTCATGACCACAGGAGGGAGTTCGAGAACGGAATTCACAACAGTACCCCCCCCTTGAGGAGGGGTCACCGAACCCTCACCAGAGCCCCCAGGCCGATCAGGACGAGCCAAATGAAAGGCACGAACCAACTCGGCCGCATGGACATTGGAGGCAAAAACCCAGGAATTATCCTGCTGACCATAGCCCTTCCATTTGACCAGGTACTGAAGTTTCCGTCTCGAAATACGAGAATCTAAAATCTTCTCCACCACATACTCCAACTCCCCCTCGACCAACACCGGAGCAGGAGGGTCAACGGAGGGAACCATAGGCGCCACATATCTCCGCAACAATGACCTATGGAACACATTATGGATGGCAAAAGAAGCTGGAAAGGCCAAACGAAACGACACAGGATTGAGAATTTCAGAAATCTTATAAGGACCAATGAAACGAGGCTTAAACTTAGGAGAAGAAACCTTCATAGGGACATGACGAGACAACAACCAAACCAAATCCCCAACACGAAGTCGGGGACCAACACAGCGACGGCGGTTAGCGAAACGATGAGCCTTCTCCTGGGACAATGTCAAATTGTCCACTACATGAGTCTAAATTTGCTGCAACCTGTCCACCACAGAATCCACACCAGGACAGTCAGAAGGCTCAACCTGCCCTGAAGAAAAACGAGGATGAAAACCAGAATTACAAAAAAAAGGCGAAACCAAAGTAGCCGAACTGGCCCGATTATTAAGGGCGAACTCAGCCAATGGCAAGAAGGTCACCCAATCATGCTGATCAGCAGAAACAAAGCATCTCAGATAGGTCTCCAAAGTCTGATTAGTTCGTTCGGTTTGGCCATTTGTCTGAGGATGGAAAGCCGAAGAGAAAGACAAATCAATGCCCATCTTAGCACAAAAGGACCGCCAAAACCTTGAAACAAACTGGGAACCTCTGTCCGACACGATGTTCTCCGGAATGCCATGCAAACGAACCATATGCTGGAAAAATAGTGGAACCAAATCAGAGGAGGAAGGTAATTTAGGCAAGGGTACCAAATGGACCATCTTAGAGAAGCGATCACAAACCACCCAGATGACCGACATCCTTTGAGAGACAGGGAGATCTGAAATAAAATCCATGGAAACATGCGTCCAAGGCCTTTTTGGGACTGGCAAGGGCAAAAGTAACCCACTGGCACGAGAACAGCAGGGCTTGGCCCGAGCACAAGTCCCACAGGACTGCACAAAAGAACGCACATCCCGTGACAAGGAAGGCCACCAAAAGAACCTAGCCACCAAATCTCTGGTACCAAAAATCCCAGGATGACCAGCCAACACCGAACAATGAACCTCAGAGATAACTCTACTAGTCCATTTATCAGGGACAAACAGTTTCTCTGCTGGACAACGGTCAGGTCTATCAGCCTGAAACTCCTGCAGCGCCCGCCGCAAATCAGGTGAGATGGCAGACAGAATTACCCCCTCTTTGAGAATACCAGCCGGCTCAGGAACTCCCGGGGAATCAGGCACAAAACTCCTTGAAAGGGCATCGGCCTTCACATTCTTAGAACCCGGAAGGTATGAAACCACAAAATTGAAACGGGAGAAAAACAGCGACCATTGAGCCTGTCTAGGATTCAACCGCTTAGCAGACTTGAGATAAGTCAGATTCTTGTGATCTGTTAAGACCACTACGCGATGCTTGGCTCCCTCAAGCCAATGTCGCCACTCCTCGAACGCCCACTTCATAGCCAACAACTCCCGATTGCCAACATCATAATTACGCTCAGCAGGCAAAAACTTTCTAGAAAAGAAAGCACATGGCTTCATCACAGAGCCATCAGAAGATCTTTGAGACAAAACAGCCCCTGCTCCAATCTCAGAAGCATCAACCTCGACCTGAAAAGGGAGTGAAACATCTGGCTGACACAACACAGGGGCCGAAGAGAAACGACGTTTCAACTCCCGAAAAGCCTCAACGGCCGCAGAGGACCAATTCACCACATCAGCACCTTTCTTGGTCAAATCAGTCAACGGTTTAACAACACTAGAAAAATTAGCGATGAAGCAATGGTAAAAATTAGCAAAGCCCAGGAATTTCTGAAGGCTCTTCACAGATGTAGGCTGAGTCCAATCATAAATGGCCTGAACTTTAACAGGATCCATCTCGATAGTAGAAGGGGAAAAAATGAAGCCCAAAAAGGAAACCTTCTGAACTCCGAAGAGACATTTAGACCCCTTCACAAACAAAGAATTAGCACGAAGAACCTGGAACACCATTCTGACCTGCTTCACATGAGACTCCCAATCATCCGAAAAGACCAAAATATCATCCAAATATACAATAATGAATCTATCCAAATACTTTCGGAAGATGTCATGCATAAAGGACTGAAACACAGATGGAGCATTAGAAAGCCCGAATGGCATCACCAGGTACTCAAAATGGCCCTCGGGCGTATTAAATGCTGTTTTCCATTCATCGCCCTGTTTAATACGCACAAGATTATACGCCCCTCGAAGATCTATCTTGGTGAACCAACTAGCCCCCTTAATCCGAGCAAACAAATCAGACAGTAGAGGCAAAGGGTACTGAAATTTGACCGTGATTTTATTGAGAAGGCGGTAATCTATACAAGGTCTCAAAGAACCATCCTTCTTGGCCACAAAAAAGAACCCTGCTCCCAACGGTGACGACGACGGGCGAATATGCCCTTTCTCCAAGGACTCCTTTATATAACTCCGCATAGCGGCGTGTTCCGGCACAAATAAATTGAAAAGCCGTCCCTTAGGAAATTTACTACCAGGAATCAAATTAATAGCACAATCACAATCCATATGAGGAGGTAGGGCACTGGATTTGGGCTCATCAAATACATCTCGGTAATCCGACAAAAACTCAGGGACTTCAGAAGGAGTAGAAGGAGAAATTGACAACAATGGAACGTCACCATGTACCCCTTGACAACCCCAACTGGACACAGACATTGATTTCCAATCCAATACTGGATTATGGACCTGTAGCCATGGCAAACCCAACACGACCACATCATGCAAATTATGCAACACCAAAAAGCGAACATCTTCCTGATGTGCAGGAGCCATGCACATGGTCAACTGAGTCCAGTACTGAGGTTTATTCTTGGCCAAAGGCGTAGCATCAATTCCCCTTAATGGAATAGGATACTGCAAGGGCTCCAAGAAAAAACCACAGCGCCTGGCAAACTCCAAGTCCATCAAATTCAGGGCAGCGCCTGAGTCCACAAATGCCATAACAGAGTAGGACGACAAAGAGCAAATCAGAGTAACGGACAAAAGAAATTTAGGCTGTACAGTACCAATGGTGACAGACCTAGCGAACCGCTTAGAGCGCTTAGGACAATCAGAGATAGCATGAGTGGAGTCACCACAGTAAAAACACAGCCCATTCTGACATCTGTGTTCTTGCCGTTCAGCTCTGGTCAAAGTCCTATCACATTGCATAGGCTCAGGCCTCTGCTCAGAGGACACCGCCAAATGGCGCACAACCTTGCGTTCACGCAAGCGCCGATCGATCTGAATGGCCAAGGACATTGATTCATTCAGACCAGCAGGCATGGGAAACCCCACCATAACATCCTTAAGGGCTTCAGAAAGACCTTTTCTGAAAATTGCTGCAAGGGCACACTCATTCCATTGAGTAAGCACAGACCACTTTCTAAACTTCTGGCAATATACCTCCGCTTCATCCTGACCTTGACACAAAGCCAGCAAGATTTTCTCTGCCTGATCCACAGAGTTAGGTTCGTCATAAAGCAATCCAAGCGCCAGAAAAAACGCATCTACATTAAGCAATGCAGGATCTCCTGGCGCAAGGGAGAATGCCCAGTCTTGTGGGTCGCCACGTAACAAAGAAATAATGATTTTTACTTGCTGAATGGGGTCACCAGAGGAGCGGGGTTTCAAAGCAATAAACAGTTTCCAATTATTTTTGAAATTCAGAAATTTATATCTATCTCCAAAAAACAAATCAGGAATTGGAATTCTAGGCTCTAACATAGGATTCTGAACTACAAAATCTTGAATGCTTTGTACCCTCGCAGTGAGATGATCAACACAAGAGGACAGACCTTGAATGTCCATATCTACACCTGAGTCCTGAACCACCCAGAGGTTAAGGGGAAAAGAAAGACAAAACACACTGCAGAGAAAAAAAATGGTCTCAGAACTTCTCTTATCCCTCTATTGAGATGCATCAACACTTTGTGGGCCAGCTGTACTGTTATGGACCTGGTGGTTAGGTGCACCTGGAATGACCTGATGGTTAAACTAGAAGACAGGACAAGCTCTGGGAAGTGGGAACTCTGCTGACCGCAAATCCTAATCCTATAACACACACACTAGAAATAGCTGTGGAGCGTACCTAACTCTCCCTAGACGCCTCTTCACAGCCTAAGAGCTAACTACCCCTAAAGATAGGAAAACAAGCCTTACCTTGCCTCAGAGAAATTCCCCAAAGGTAAAGGCAGCCCCCCACATACACTCACTGGCCACTTTATTAGGTACACCTGTCCAACTTCTTGTTAACACTTAATTTCTAATCAGCCAATCACATGGCGGCAACTCAGTGCATTTAGACATGTAGACATGGTCAAGACAATCTCCTGCAGTTCAAACCGAGCATCAGTATGGGGAAGAAAGGTGATTTGAGTGCCTTTGAACGTGGCATGGTTGTTGGTGCCAGAAGGGCTGGTCTGAGTATTTCAGAAACTGCTGATCTACTGGGATTTTCACGCACAACCATCTCTAGGGTTTACAGAGAATGGTCCGAAAAAGAAAAAAAATCCAGTGAGCGGCAGTTCTGTGGGCGGAAATGCCTTGTTGATGCCAGAGGTCAGAGGAGAATGGGCAGACTGGTTCGAGCTGATAGAAAGGCAACAGTGACTCAAATCGCCACCCGTTACAACCAAGGTAGGCCTAAGAGCATCTCTGAACGCACAGTGCGTCGAACTTTGAGGCAGATGGGCTACAGCAGCAGAAGACCACACCGGGTACCACTCCTTTCAGCTAAGAACAGGAAACTGAGGCTACAATTTGTACAAGCTCATCGAAATTGGACAGTAGAAGATTGGAAAAACGTTGCTTGGTCTGATGAGTCTCGATTTCTGCTGCGACATTCGGATGGTAGGGTCAGAATTTGGCGTAAACAACATGAAAGCATGGATCCATCCTGCCTTGTATGGAGCATCTTTGGGATGTGCAGCCGACAAATCTGCGGCAACTGTGTGATGCCATCATGTCAATATGGACCAAAATCTCTGAGGAATGCTTCCAGCACCTTGTTGAATCTATGCCACGAAGAATTGAGGCAGTTCTGAAGGCAAAAGGGGTCCAACCCGTTACTAGCATGGTGTACCTAATAAAGTGGCCGGTGAGTGTATATTAACTGTGAGTTAAGAGGAAAGTCACAAACACAGGGATGAAACAGGTTTCAGCAAAGGAGGCCAGACTTACTAGATAGACTGAGGATAGGAAAGGGAACTATGCGGTCAGCACAAAAAACTACAAAAAGCCACGCAGAGTGTGCAAAAAGACCCCCGCACCGACTCACGGTGCAGAGGTGCCACTCTGCAACCCAGAGCTTCCAGCTAGCAAGGCAATATCATGTTAGCAAGCTGGACTAGAACTTAGCAAGTACTAAGAAATATATTCAGTACACAATGAACAACAAATGAACTAGCAGGGACTTAGCTTCTGCTGGAGTAGACAGGTCATCAGAAAGATCCGAGAGAGATCTGAACCAGTACTGATACATTGTCAGCTAGCATGGAGTAACGATCTGAGTGGAGTTAAATAGAGAAGCCAGCCTAGCCGCAAACGAGGGCAGCTGAGGATGCAACCTCAGAACCAGCAGTTCCACTCACAGCCACCAGAGGGAGTCCACGGACAGAACTCGCCGAAGTACCATTCATGACCACAGGAGGGAGTTCGAGAACGGAATTCACAACAAAAGTGGAGTAATACGAGAGAGTCAGAGTCTGTGGGTGGCTCCCATTGTGCTAGTCTGAAAAATAGACAGGACTCTGCGTTTCTGTGTTGATTATGGGCAGTGGCGGATTATAATGAGGTCAATCTGGGCAGTAGCCCAGGGCCCAGTGGTGTGGGGGCCCTGGGCAACCTCTCAGATTGACCGCCGGCATCAGGGCATTACTGCCCTGACTGGCGTGTGGGGCACGGTGGGCAAAGGGGCCCGCATCGGGCCCCACCTCATCTGCTCACCATGCCCCTACCGGCGCTGTGGCAGTTTGATGCCCGCACGTCAATAGTTAAGAGCCGCCAACCAATTGGAGGCTGGCAGCTGAAGTCAGCCGCGGCACACACGTCGCCGGCGTCTGATGTCATTGTCAGTCACCGGTGAGTGCGTGCTTCAGCATCGTGGAGGGAGCTTCACCGAAGGAGCGCGGACAGGTGAGAAGAACTCGGCTTTTTTTATTGCCAACGACAATCCGGGGGGCCCGGGCCAGAATGCTGGACACTGGGGGGCAGAGATGCTGGACACACTGGCTGCAATATGCTGGACACACTGGGGCAATATGCTGGACACACTAGGTGCAATATGCTGGACACACTGGGGGCAATATGCTGGACACACTGGGGGCAATATGCTGGACACACTGGGGCCAATTTGCTGGAGACACTGGGGCAGATTGCTGGACACACTGGGGGCAGAATGCTGGACAAACTGGGGGCAATATGCTGGAGACACTGGGGCAGATTGCTGGACACACTGGGGGCAATATGCTGGAGACACTGGGGCATAATGCTGGACACACTGGGGCAGATTGCTGGACACACTGGGGGCAATATGCTGGAGACACTGGGGCAGATTGCTGGACACACTGGGGGCAATATGCTGGAGACACTGGGGCAATATGCTGGAGACACTGGGGGCAATATGCCAGAGACACTGGGGCAGATTGCAGGACACACTGGGGGCAATATGCTGGAGACACTGGGGCAGATTGCTGGACACACTGGGAGCAGAATGCTGGACACACTGGGGGAAATATGCTGGAAACACTGGGGCAGATTGCTGGACACACTAAGGGCAATATGCTGGAGACACTGGGGCAGAATGCTGGACACAATGGGGGAAATATGCTGGAGACACTGGGGCAATATACTGGAGACACTGGGGGCAATATGCTGGACACACTGGGGGCAATATGCTGGACTCACTGGGGCAGAATGCTGGACACACTGGGGGCAATATGCTGGACACACTAGGGCAGAATGCTTGATACACTGGGGGCAATATGCTGGAGACACTGGGGCAGATTGCTGGACACACTGGGGGCAATATGCTGGACACACTGGGGGCAGGACTGGAGACACTGGGGACAGGATGCTGGACACACAGGGGCAGAATGCTGGACACACTGGGGGGCAGGATGCTGGACACAGATGGGGCAGAGATGCTTGACACTGGGGGCAGAGATGCTAGACACACTGGGGCAGAATGCTGGACACACTGGGAGCAGAATGCTGGACACACTGGGGGAAATATGCTGGAGACACTGGGGCAGAATGCTGGACACAATGGGGGAAATATGCTTGAGACACTGGGGCAATATACTGGAGACACTGGGGGCAATATGCTGGACACACTGGGGGCAATATGCTGGACTCACTGGGGCAGAATGCTGGACACACTGGGGGCAATATGCTGGACACACTAGGGCAGAATGCTTGATACACTGGGGGCAATATGCTGGAGACACTGGGGCAGATTGCTGGACACACTGGGGGCAGGACTGGAGACACTGGGGACAGGATGCTGGACACACAGGGGTAGAATGCTGGACACACTGGGGGCAGGATGCTGGACACAGATGGGGCAGAGATGCTTGACACTGGGGGCAGAGATGCTAGACACTGGGGGCAGAGATGCTGGATATTGGGGCAGAGATGCTGGACAATGAGGGCAGAGATGCTGGACACTGGGGGCAGAGATGCTGGACACACTGGGGGCAGGACTGGAGACAGATGGGGCAGGATTGGAGACACGGGGCAGAATGAAAGACATGGGGCAGGATTGGAGACACATCGTCCAGGATCATGGGGCAGGATGGATACGATGGAGACTGATGGGGCAGAATGGGGAGATCATATGGGGAAGAATGGATACTCATGAGGGCAGGATGGGAAAACATATGACTGGAGCCAGGAATGAGATACACGGGGCCAGGATGGGGGATATTATTATTACCATATGGGCTAATTAAGGGATATTACTACTGCAGTGATGTATTTATTTTATTTTTTGAGGACACTGTTTTAAATGGGGGAGCGGTCCTGTTACTGTGTAGAGTGACAATATGTTGCCTCTTTTTCTTCATGTGGTGTAATGTAGAAGTTGGGAAAAATTAAGTAATGTGTTCTGCAAGCGGAGCTCGAGATAACTGTGTTATTTCCTGCAGAGACGAGTCCTGGCTGGATGAAGTGATGGCGGTCTGTGCTGGATGAAAGTTGAAGGACTTCACCTAGAGACGTCACTGGTGAGTCAGTGTTACCTATACACTGACACTATACACTGCATACTATATACAGAGATCCTGTGTATAATGTCACCGGTGATCAGTGTATAACCTCTACACAGACACTGCATACTAAGTACAGATCTCCTGTCAAGACTGCCACTTATGGTAATAGTATTGTGTGTTTTTTTTGTTTTTTTCTTCATAACTGAAGGGTAAATTGACTAGATCAATGGATGTTTGACAGGTTATAGTTTAACACAGCAACTATTTTTCTGGAATAATCTGGTTCAGGTATATGATGACCCCATCGCATGACCCCGTCGCATGACCACGTCACATGACCAGAGGGCCCACAGTGTCTGAACAGCCCGGGGCCCTGGCTACCCTTAATCCACCCCTGTCTGCAGCATTTGTGTTACTGCATCCCAGTGTCTGCTTATTACACAAACATCAAGGAAACATTCATTTTTGAGTCACGGCTTAAAATCACCCACACAAGCCTATGAGCCCGCGAAAATCACAGATAGCGCACGGATGGATGATGATTAACATTATAATGAACAGGAGAAGCTAGGCAGTTATTTTGTTTTATCAGTAAGAATCAATCATGGTAAAAGTTGACATGTCAACCAAACACTGATGAAGCTATGATCTACTGTCAGGGCCGGCTCCAGGTTTTCATGGGCCCTGGGCGAAAGAGTCCCAGTGGGCCCCTTTGACACATACCACAATTCATAATGTACCGATACGGCAGAGATATAAAGGTATAGTAAAATGCCAAAGATTTCCCTTACTTCTTACATTACATGAGTGATATCTATTGTACATTCTACATTAGCTCAGAAACCAGACAGTATAGTCCTCTATACAGAATGAGCTCCATATATTGCTCCAAACAGAATAATGAGCCCCATACATTTACCCATACAGTATAATGGCCCCATATAGTGCTCCATACAGTATAATTGGCACCACATAGTCCTCTACACAGAATAATGAGCCCCATATATTGCTCCAAACAGAATAATGACCCTCATTTAATGCTCCATACAGTATAATGGGCACCACAGAGTGCTCCATACAGAATGAGCTGCATATATTGCTCCATACAGAATTGACCCCATATAATGCTGCATACAGTATATTGAGCCACATATAATTCTCCATACAGTATATGATGGGCCCCATCTATTGCTCTCTATATAATGGGCCTCACATAATGGTCCATACAGCATATGATCGGCCCCATATAGTATATTGAGTCCCATATAATACTCCTTGCAGAATGGGTCCCATATAATGCTCCAAAAATAATTGGCCCCATAAGATGCTCCATGTATAATGGGCCCCATATAATGCTCCATATATAATTGGCCATATAAAATGCTCCATATATATAATTAGTCCCATAAGATGCTTCATATATTATTGGCCCCATATACTGCTCCATATGTAATTGGCCCCATATACTGCTCCATATTGAATTGGCCCCATAAGATGCTCCATATTAAATTGTCCCCATATAATGTTCCCTATAGAAATGGCTTCATAAGAAGCTCCCTATATTATTGGCCCCATAAGATACGCCATATAGAATTAGCCCCATATAATGCTCCATATATGGGCCCCTTCTGATGGTCCCATATTGCTCCAAATATTAAAAAAAAGTGAAATACTCACCTCTCGTTGCTTGATGCTGCTCTGCTCTGGACTCCTCGCCGTCGGCGTCTTCCTGCTCTGTGCTGTGACTGCTCAGGCAGAGGGCACGCACTGGTGACGTCATCTCGCCCTCTGACCTGAACGTCACAGTCAGAGGATGGAAGACGCTGCAGCGCTGGAACCGGGAGAGGTAAGTATCGCAAGTGCCGGGGCCCGGAGCAGGCGGGGGGTCCACTCGCGGGGGCCGACACTATAGCACGCCAGTGTCCCCGACGGTGAGTGGGCTCCCTGCCTGCTCAGGGCCCCGGCACTTGCCCGGGTGCGCCGGGTGCTTTTTCCGGCCCTGTCTACTGTATAACATCGATGAACAATGGTCCATGTTTTTACATACGAGACTGATGTGTGAATGAGGCCTTTATGTTTGCATTGACATTCTGCTTCTATTGCCGCATTGGAAAGTACTCAAATCTCCACAATTCAACCACTTGGATGCTGCTGTAAATAGTGACTGTGACATCTACGTCAGGGCATATCTCCTAACTTTTAAAGACAGCAAGAGGGACATGTATTGCTCTAACAAGCTAATTTTGCCCCTATTGAAACTACATAGTGTTCTCACCAACTATGATACCCCAGCCTTGGCCTCTATACAGTGTGATGCCAACAAAAATTTCCCACTAAAGCACATTATGATTTTCCCCATAGTGTATTCATCTACAGTATGATGATACCACACCCCCAGCACAGTATTATTCCCACTCCAATTTCCCCCGGAGTATTTGTGGGTTATTTTTGAGTATGTTTGGTGTAATTTTTTCTAACTTTTGGCACCATAAATTACAAAACAGTCCAAGACAGGGATTTTTTTTTATATGCCATTTTAATGAATTTGGTGCCAAAAACGGCAACTAACACCAAAGGACAAAAAAGCTGTGTGACTTAGAAAACTCCATAAATGATGAATTAGACCCTAAAGCTCAGTTTATTTCTTTTACAAATAACTGAGCAATTGGCCAAAATGTTGTTGAAAGGAGACAATCCCTTTTAGGCCAGTCTCAAACGTCCAGATAATTCCGGTACCGGAAAAATCGGTACCGGAGTTATCCGTGTCCGTGTGTCTGTGTGCTCACGTGGCACATCAGTGTGGCACACGTGCGGCAGCCGTGTGCCGCCCGTGTGCTGACTGAGTACCACACGGACAGTGCAGGAGACAGCGCTACAGTAAGCGCTGTCCCCTGCTTTGGGTGCTGAAGCCGGAATTCATTCCTTCTTCCCAGCAGCATTCGCTGGAGAGAAGGAATGAAAAATCAATGTTTTTCCTCCTATGGGAGGTGGAGCCGCATATTCATCCCTGTAATGAGCGGCACCACGTGACCGCTCATACAGGACAAGCTGCGACGCTGAGAGGAAGCATCGAGGGAGCTGGGTGAGTATTTTAATGCCAGCGGGCGGGCACATGGGGAGTGGGAGGCGGCAGGTGACAAGGATCTTTATTTTAAACACAAAAATAATAAAAAAAACATTGATTTTTCATTCCTTCTCTCCAGCAAACGCTGCTGGGGAGAAGAAATTAATGGCGGCTTCAGCACCACACGCTGGGGGGACAGCGCTTACTGTATCGCTGTCTCCTGCACGGCACACGGACGGCACATGGACAGCATCCGTGTGCGGTACGTGTTTACACGGACCCACGAACACTGACATGTCTCCGTGTTTTTCACACGGACACACGGTCCGTGAAAACACGCTGACATGTGCAGAGACACATTGATTTTAATTGTCTACATGAGTCAGTGTCTCTGACGTGTGAAACAGGCCTTAGAGGTTATGGAAATTAGTAGGATTCATCACTAAAAAGTGAATATTCAGAAACAAACAAATAAAACCAGTAAAACCGTAACAATATGGATGAATTGTTACAAATACTCACGAGACGTAATAAGAAGTAGGATTCCTAGAATTTACAATACAAGAAATATTACAATTTAATGAGCTGGTCGCTCAGCACTATAAAATCTCAATACAGATTATTAATGCTTGTTATTATTTTAGGATATGTAGGAATAGGAAAACACCTTACTGGAAATTCCCATGAGTCATGAGAGACATTTTTTCATTTTTTTTAAGGCGCCTTTTGGCTTGATTGTATAAAAAGGGTTTTATTGGGGTCTGGAATTAGTAGCAGGCAATATTGGGAACCTTGGATTATATATCCCTTCTAAATCATTCGTTGAACCTGTCACTAAAGGGAATTTGTCACCAGGCTTTTCCTACCTCATCTAAGAGCAGCATAATAAAGGAAAAAAGACTCTGATTCCAGCAAAGTATTTCTTAGTTTGCTGGCTGCACCAGTTGTGACACAATCAGAGTTTTTAGATGTAGCATAAAGCAGAGGTCAGAAAGCTAACCCCACCCAAACCACTGATTGGCAGCTTTACGTGTATTTTGTATATTGACAGTAAGCTGCTAATCTGTGGTGGGGGCGGAGTTGGACCGGAAGGCACGAGACAGCTAGTCCAGTAGTGATAATTTCCTGCTGATAAAATACTCATTGTATTGAAACAGCACACAGCCTAATATGTGAGACATCACTGAAATTAGTGTCTCAACCTCTACCTCATGCTGCCCTCAGAATATATAGCTTCTTTCCATGCACTGCAATAATTTATTAAGATAATGTTTTAGTCTTTGCCTGATGAAGAGACGTATGTAGTCTCGAAAGCTTGCAATTTGTTACCATCTTTTCAGTTAGCCATTAAAAGGTATCAACCACTGAGGACTCTCAATTCTAAATATTTTTTTAAGATAATGCAGTAATGTTTCTATTGGGCATTGAGCTCAGTAGTTCTCTGTCTTGAAAAAGCAACGGAGTTGCTGGTAGTGGGGCAGCAGGAGGAATAATAATAATAATCTTTATTTTTATATAGTGCTAACATATTCCGCAGAGCTTTACAGGTTGCACACATTATCATTGCTGTCCCCTATGGGGCTCACAATCTAAATTCCCTTTTCCCGGAGGAAACCCACGCAAACACGGAGAGAACATACAAACTCCTTGCAGATGTTTTCCTTGGTGGGATTCAAACCCAGGACTCCAGCGCCGCAAGGCTGCAGTGCTAACCACTGAGCCACCATGCTGGAATCAACTTTATCTCCTAAATTACTAAATATTGAGAGAAATATTTGGTGAGAGAAGATTGAGGTGTGAACAGGTTTTCAGTTTTATTTTACAGGCAGAAGTAATTGTAATATTAACTGTACTAAAAAGTTGCAGAAGTTTTCATTATACAGCGATATATTGACCGAAGAAGGACATTTTTGACATCAGTAAACTGAACATGTGTCATTCTAATATGATGCAGAATCCATAGTGAGTGCCTTCTGTGCAAATCAAGCTGCCCACTTGCTCCATCTGCAAGTCCTCCAGCTGCTCGGGCTGGTTGTATACATGGAAACATCTGACAGCAGGCACAATCAACTTATCTGATTACATTTCTAACATGAGACTCTTCTAGCAGCTGCCCAGATATAAACCTCCCAATGAAATAATAACACTTAGCAATCAGTGCTAAAGAGGCGACCGGCTGAGGAATCAAGAGCATTGTGTGTGGAGGAGCCTGGAGTGTTGTCTGAGAGATGAGCAATCAGACTGAAAGCTGAAGGACCATGTGCAGGGAATGAAAACATGGGTCTGAGGGATCATTCAAATGAGCTTATTAGATGGA